>NC_059431.1:114717916-115317916 GCF_021028975.2 Sphaerodactylus townsendi | reverse complement strand
ACTGTGTTGGTCAGTGACTGACTTTCAGTTTCTGATTTTCCATAAAAGCTTTAGGATCATCCATGTACAGCAAGTGGGAAATTTTTGGTGAATTTCTTGCAGTTTGATAGCCCAGGTTTGTTTTTTTGTAGAATTGTTGACAATTGGGATCATTGCAATGATGAACAACAATGGTGACAGTGAGTCACCCTGGAAAATTCCTCTCTTGATGTTGACAGTTCCGTAGCTTTGGTTGCCCACGAACAAGCTCAGTTTTCCAGTGTTTCATTGCATTTTGAGTAAACTTGCTAATATTTTCACAAACCCCAATGACATCCAGACATTTGATGATCCAACTGTGTGGCAGTGAGTCGAATGCTTTTTTTGTAATTAATCAACGTTGTATACATGTTTTGTTTTCGGCTTTTGCAGTTCTCCAGTATCATTTTATCAATCAGAAGCTGATCTTTGGTGCCCCTACTTCTTCTTTTATTACCTTTTTTGTTCTACTGGCAAGATGTTATTTGCCTCCAAGTAATCTTGGATTTGATCAGCAATTATGCCTGTCAGCAGTTTGAACATTGTAGGCAAACACGTTATTGGCCTGTAGTTTCCTGGTATTGTCCCTTTTGCTGAATCTTTCTGTATCAAATATGTTTTTCCAGTTACTATCCATTCACTGATGTTTCCAGTTTGCAGCATTTCATTGAATTGTTCGGCCATTTTTGAGTGCAGGCTGGTCAGATATTTGAGCCAAAATCCATGCAACTGATCATTGCCAGGTGATGTCCGATTTTTGACTTTCTTCACTCTTTTACTGATCATTTCTGTTGTTATTTCGAAGTTTCTCATCTTGTTCTTTGAAAATTTCTTTTCAAAGTCTTTTATCCACCCAGCATTTTTTGTTGTAGCCTTTTTCTGTTTCCCACAAATCTTTCCAGAATGTATTTGTAGCTGTTTTTTCTGGTTTTCATTCTGCACAGCTGTCTGCTGATTCAGACTCTGGTAGAACCGCCTTTGATCAGATTGAAAAAAGTTGATTTTGTTTGTACTGGATGACTCTAGCATCATATCGTTCAATTTTTTTCTGGCTGTTGCTGTGATTTGTTGTTTCACAATTTCAAGTGCTTCTGCGCTTCTTCTCGTGTTCAGCCAGTACTTTTTTAATCAGGTTATTCTTTATTTTGACATTTTTTCAGTTTTGTTCCTTCATGTCCTTCAGATTGCTTGCATCTGATCGTAGGTTCTTGATTTTAACTCCAACCTGATTTTCCATTTTGGTTTTCCAGTCATTTTTCTTGCGGGCTTCAGTTTTTGTATCCCCAATTCTTGTGTTACAATCACTGCTGTACTGTATGCAAGCTGATTAGTTTCTTCCATCGATGTTATCTGGATAGTTGCGAGTGCAGCATTCACATCTTCCATTAGAGGTGCCAGATGTTTTCTTGGTACTGTTTTCAATGTTGGCAGTCTTTGCCTTTCTTCCTTTGATGCAGCATAGGTCAAAATTTTCTCTTTAAGTTCTTGTTGCCTTGTGGTCAATGTGGCAGGTGTACGAAAAATGGCCACAGGTTTTTCATGCAAAATTTCTGCATTTTCTTCTGGCTCAAAATGTTCAGTGGACTCAGATATTGTTAGAACTCCTACAATTGTCTCCACAGTTGCCTGTTCTACTGTTTCATGATTTTTTCCGTATTTCTTCAAGTTCGACTTCACTGAACACCTTGTTCCTGGTTATGAATCGCCTCTGGTCAGCAAGTCTCAGTTCAGTTACAGTTGAATCTGGATATTCGAGTTTCCACAGCCGGTACATCCGTTTTTGGTAGCCACGCTTTTGGGGTTCCGATTTATGGTAGCAGTTCATGACAGTTCGATTCTCTGACATTGAAAATTTCTGCTGCTTTGGTAGTTGTTTTGCTTCCAGTTGCCCTGCAGGCCCATGCCCTGGTTGCTCAGCAATGGGTCCTGGTTCCTGTAGCCCACTTGTCGACGGATGCCCAGGTTCACCAGCACCCGCCGCAGTCCTTATTATCCTGGGCGATGACCGAGCCAGTATAGACTTCTTTTGAGTTTGTTTCACCATATTTTAATGGGTTGGGTGCACTTAGTCCTTCTCCTCAATTGAGACCACTCTGGCATGGTTGAACCTGCCGGTAGTTTGCACTACTGCCAGCACAGCTCTCAACATCACAGAAGCAGTTAAGCCCCCCGCCAACGACAAGGCGGCACCCGGTGGGGGGATTATTATTATTATTATTATTATTATTATTATTATTATTATTATTATTATTATTATTATTATTATTATTATTATTATTATTATTATTATTTATTATTTATTATTTATTTAATATACCGCCCCATCCCCGAAGGGCTCTGGGCGGTGTACAACATAAAACAGTATATATAAAATCAACATAAATACATTTTCCATAAATACACTTAAAACAGTAATTGTTTCCAAAAAGGCATCTCACGAAAGCCTTACTTAGACTAAAACTTAAACTTAAACTTAACCCTCCTGAAAAAGGAGGAGAAGGGGAGGTAATGGGTCCTGATGACATTGAAGACCCAGAGAATAAGGGGGGGCACACTCAGCAGCTGGTCTTTGCAAAAGCCCGGTGGAACAACTCAGTCTTACAGGCCCTGCGGAACTCACCAAGGTCCCGCAGGGCCCGGACTGCTGGAGGGAGAGTGTTCCACCAGGCAGGGGCCACAGCCGTGAAGGCCCTGGCCCGGGTGGAGGCTAGCCACACCATTGAGAGGCCAGGGATCTCCAGTAAGTTGGCCTCTGCCGAACGCAGAGGACGAACCGGGACATATGGGGTAATGCGGTCCTGCACGCAGAGGACGAACGCAGAGGACGAACCGGGACATATGGGGTAATGTGGTAAACTATATACTGATACATACCATTTTGTTTCACAGGTGGGACTTTCGGCTGCCCCGTATTACTTTCTCCAAATTTAGATGGGCTTTTTCTAGAGCAATTTTTAATGCTTTTCCGGGGGTCTTACTTACAGGGAGATTTCAGCATTGGCCTCTGGAAGCCCGTATATGCCCCTGTAGTGCTGGTGCAGCAGAAACGCTTGCTCATGACTTACTTCACTGTGGTAGAGGAATGTTAGGAGCCACTTAATTTTAGTTCTGTTGTACAGAGCTTTCAGCCACCTTGGACATCCTGCGGACTCTGTGGTAAACTATTTGCTTGCTGATAGGATGACACAGTTTCGTACACAGTAGCAAAGTTTTGCTCCAGTGCCTATAAAATGCAGAAGGCTTAGGTTGGTAAATCTACTAGCTAAAGGGTTTTTTTAAATTTGTGGTTGCGCAGTGTTTTTGCTCTGAATTTTATTTTATTGCGCTGATCTATGACTTTATTTATTAAACTGAAGAATTCTGTTCTAGAATACTGGAAATGAATGCTTATATTGCCCTCCTCCAATGGAGGATAAATGAGGACCTATAAAATCAGGCACCCTGGCTCAATCTTTATAAAACTTTGAGGTTCATGGAAGGAGAGGCTGTCATGATATATATAAAAAAGAGTAAAAGTTCACAAAAAGGTCATCTTCTAAGTTAGCAGAAGTTTGCAAAACCCAGAGGACGGAGACAGTCAGTCTAGGAGCAAAAGTAGCAAAGATTGGTGAATTCAACTGTAATTCTAGACCAATGAAAGGCTACTGCCTGGGTGGGGAAAAGTATCCCAGATGTATGCATTGTATATGCTAAGCTGAGATAGAGATAGAGTTGAGTTAATTTCAGTGTGTGTTGAACTTTGTTCTTGAAAAGAGTTCTGTATAGTTATATAGTCTTGTATCGTATAGACTTGTGTAACCTTGCAACTGCTAAAGTAAAACCTCCCTATGGAAAGAACATCTTGCGTGGAGAGTATTCTTTTCCAAGTGTGGTAGAAGGTTGCAGTGAGTGCAAGAAGACTATAGATCTTCCCATCTTACCAGAGTGTCTCCGCTTTAAACTCTGCTGATAGAGGCACCACCAGCAACCCGACAAATGTGGCTTCTGTACTTGAAAAACCACCCTCAAAGGCCCCACAAAGATTTCCCATTTATAATAGGACAATGTCAGACTGGAGAATCTCATGAGTGAAATTTCCCACTATAGCAGTTTATGGGGAGGGTATTCGGCTTTAGTAAAGCTTATGGGAAATATTTGTAGGGCTCTAGGCTGTAGGTTTTTTTAAAATAAAGGAACCAAATTTGCAGTGGAGTTGCTGGTGACTCTTCTTAAAAGAATCTCCAAGTATGGTAAAGTTTGGGTGAAGGACTCCAATTTTACAGGGTCCCATTTTTCCTCCATTGGAAACAATGGAGGATGGATGGGGCAGCCTTTTCTTAGACCCTCCTGACCCAATCTATCAGGGCTCTTCTTAGAAAAGTAACCAACAGCTCCACTGCAAATTTTCTGCCTCTACCTTTAAAAAATGCTCTTCCAGAGCCACACAAACATTTTCCATGGACTATAATAGACCTGAAAATGTTCAGATATTTGAAAAAAGAAAACCCTAATCCATATTGCTAAGAGAATTCGGCTTTCTCCAATGTATCGAAAAATTTTCAGGTCTGTTATACCCCTATAGAGCAGCAGTGGCATAGTGGTTAAAAGCAGGTGCATTCTAATCTGGAGAACCAGGTTTGATTCCCCACTCTGCCACTTGAGCTGTGAAGGCTTATCTGGGGAACGAGATTAGCCTGTGCACTCCAGCACATTCCAGCTGGGTGACCGTGGGTGAGTCACAGCTCTTTGGAGCTCTCTCAGCCCCACCCACCTTGTTTGTTGTGAGGGGGAAAGGGAAAGGAGATTGTCAGTCCCTTTGAGTCACCTACAGGAGAAAAAGAGAGGTACCAGGGGAAGGGGGTATAAATCCAAACTCTTCTTCTTCTATACTGTACCATACCATATCCCATCCCCTGATTCGAGCCCTTCGGGGGTGAGGTGGCCTATAAATCTAACAAATAAATAAATAAATTGTTGAAGGCTTTCACGGCCAGAATCACTTGGGTGCTGTGTGGTTTCCAGGCTGTATGGCCGTGTTCTAGCAGCATTCTCTCTTGACGTTTCGCCTGCATCTGTGGCTGGTATCTTCAGAGGATCTGATGTTGGGAAAGCAAGTGGAGTATATATACCTGTTGGAGTGTCCAGGGTGGGTGAAGAAACATTGTCTGTGAGTAACAAAGAAGACAACCAGGTCAATAGTTGAGGGCATCTGAATAGAAGTATGAGTAACAATGAAGTCTATAGCATGGGAGTAACAATGGAGATAGCCAGGTCACTGGTGGGAGCATCTGAAAAGAAGTATCCATACAGCCCGGAAACCACACAGCACCCAAATAAATTCCTAACCAGTTTCTTGTGTGCACAAAATGGTACTTGGAGATTCTAGGAGTCAGGGAACCCATAAAGAAGGCTGGATATTGACACGTGAAATGTAGATAAAACTCAGTGGGGTACCGAATCCTCTTTTGGATTACGTTCTCTTCCAAAACAACTACTGCAATCACATCATAGCCATGCCCATTTCTGAGTTTCTTCGCTTTCAGCCTGATAACATAGACTCTCTATACTGCTTCTCATTCCAAACATTCATAGATGTATCATACAGTAGAGAATGTATCAATAAGCCAGCTGCAGTGGCTTTAAGCACCACTTAGCTCTCTGTTGGATTGCAGCCATGTTGTGCGCCCTCCGTTCGGCATTGTGAGAGGGAAGCTGCGTTTCCCAGAGTGGAGGCGATAGGCCACTCAAAGCAAGCTTTTCCTCTCTTGTAATAGTTTTAGCAGCTGCATGTAGCTGCCGGTACAGATTGTTTAGCATGACTTCTGTTTGGTTTCTGGCCCCAGGCAAGGGTTCCTCCGAAAATATTGTGTTGGCTCTTGACCCCTATTATCTGCTGAAAACTCAGGAGAGTTTTCCTGGGCTTCTTTGTTTAACCTCTGTTCCTTCTCAGATTTTTGAAGGTGAGTTACCGGGTCATTTTTCCTTTTTCTTTTTTTAATGAATGTTTTCAAGCATTGTACGCTATGACAGGAGACCCATAAAATCCAGGCCTTCCTTATAGCAAATGCCCCCTTAAAAATGTGCATCTTCCTATGGTAGCCAAGCCACCTTGAAATTATGTCACTGTTCACATGCTGATATGACCATTTTCCTTACAGTGGCACTGTCAAAGTCCAGCGGTTTCCCGAGAACTATCTCCATTTCTCAGTCAATAATCCCATTACCCCTAAGTAAAATAGTAGGTTTTTTTGCTATAACAGCTTGAATAATCATCTCCAGTAGACAGTGGGAACTTTTCTACTAGATGCACTCCAATTTAAGGTAAACATTGATTGCCGTTCTTATTATAATTATAATTATTATTTTCTTTTAGGAGTGTTTTCACAATAGTGACCTCCTCCAGTGACATGATCTTTATGGTTTTTTTATTTATTTATAGGGGAGCCAGGTCGTAAGTTCTACAGAAAAATAAGGATTTCTTCTCGACCTTTTTGGGAAAGGATTTCTTTGAAAATTCACAAGTAGGTTTCATTCCAGCTATTGTGTCTTTTTTAAGGAGCAGCAGTGGCGTAGGAGGTTAAGAGCTCGGGTATCTAATCTGGAGGAACCGGGTTTGATTCCCAGCTCTGCCGCCTGAGCTGTGGAGGCTTATCTGGGGAATTCAGATTAGCCTGTACACTCCCACACAGGCCAGCTGGGTGACCTTGGGCTAGTCACAGCTCTTCTGAGCTCTCTCAGCCCCACCCACCTCACAGGGTGTTTGTTGTGAGGGGGGAAGGGCAAGGAAACTGTAAGCCCCTTTGAGTCTCCTGCAGGAGAGAAAGGGGGGATATAAATCCAAACTCTTCTTCTTCTTAATTAACTTACTTACTTACTTACTTACTTACTTACTTACTTACTTACTTACTTACTGGTCTTGATAGACCGCCCAACCCCCAAAGGGCTCTGGGCGGTGTACAATGAGAAATAAAACAAATACTATATAAGATCTCATAAATACAATCTAACAATAAAACATTAAAATTCATTAAAATACATTACAGCAGCAATTCCAAAAATTACAGATAAAAATACATGCACAGGTGCATGCACAGATTTTGTGATATTGTTACATGTCTTTTGGAAAGTTTTTTTTGACAATAATCATCTCTTGATATGGAATAACAGGCCAATAAGAAGCAGGGCCAGAGTGAGGGGGAATTGTGCCCAGGGCACGCATGCACCCTGCGCCCCTGCCATGCCCCCTGCCCTGCCATGCCCACGTCATGCCCCGGAACGCCCCTGCATCAGTGTGCGCCCGATGCATTGCGCACCCTCCAGCTCCCTTGGTGCTATGGCACTGATAAGCAGACATACAAAGTCATTCAACAACCGGGGAATGACAGCCTGTGTGGACAGTTTCCAATGTTAAAATTATTGTGAGCCCTTTTATAGTAGGACAGTTTGCTTTACTGTTCTTTTGTAAAGACTTCTGTGAGACTGTTGTGATTTTGCTGTATAAAAGCTTGTTTAAGTTATGTTTATTGAAAATTAAAAGTAATTGGTATTTATATACCATTAGTGTTATTGGTGCTTTTGTTGTTGTTGTTGTTGTTGTTGGCTAAGACCAGGTGCACTCTGATCTGGAGGAACCGGGTTTGATTCCCAGCTCTGCCGCCTGAGCTGTGGAGGCTTATCTGGGGAATTCAGATTAGCCTGTGCACTCCCACACACGCCAGCTGGGTGACCTTGGGCTAGTCACAGTTTCTCTGAGCTCTCTCGGCCCCACCTACCTCACAGGGTGTTTGTTGTGAGGGTGGAAGGGCAAGGAAATTGTAAGCCCCTTTGAGTCTCCTATAGGAGAGAAAGGGGGGATATAAATCCAAACTCTTCTTCTTCTTTTTCTTAAGCCTCCAGGTGGCATCTGGAGATCTCCTGGGAGTAAATCAACTCCAGGTGACAGAGCTCAGTTCACACAGAGGAAATGGCTGCTTTGGAAAATGGGCTTTAAGGCACTGCACCCTGCTGAGTTACCCTCCCCTCTCCAAACTCCACCCTCCTCATGCTCCACCCCAAAAATCTCCAGGTATTTCCCAACCCAGAGATGGCAACCCTATCCCTTGTATTGATACATAGCACCTTTTCTAGGGGCAAATCTGATCTCTCTCTAATTGAGATCACTTTGGATCCGTCAGCATTGTCTTCTTGCTGTGGAAAGAAACACCTTGGCGGGTTTTTTTATTGGCTAACCCTCAAGCTACCTACCCCACCACCTGGAGGCTGGCAACCATGCCAACAGAGCAGCAAGAAAACTCACTCAGACTTCCAAAAAAAATGTAGCACAGCAAACTTAACAAGAAAGCACACCCCTACATGGGGAATGTTCCAAAATCCAATCTAGAGTTGTCGCACGGAATTCCACTTCTTGGGTTCTTTATCCATGCAGAAAGAGGCAGAGATGAGAACATAAGAACATAAGAACAAGCCAGCTGGATCAGACCAGAGTCCATCTAGTCCAGTGATGGCGAACCTTTTTGAGACCGAGTGCCCAAATTGCAACCCAAACCTTCTTATTTATTGCAAAGTGCCAACCTGGCGATTTAACCTAAATGCTGAGGTTTTAGTTTAGAAAAAAACGGTTGGCTCCCTCTTCCTCTGCCCCACCTGCTCAAGCAGGGGCCAGCCTGCTCTAGCCTCCAGCAAGTCCCGCACACACTGAGAGGGGGCCCAGCATCTGGACCTGCAAGGGAGGGGAGGGGTCCCAGCATCTAGACATGGCCCACCCACCCTAGCGGAGGGAGGGAGGGGTGGCATGCAAGGATGGAGAGGGAAGGAGAGGGGGCCCGGCATCTAGACATGGCCCACCCACCCTAGCAGAGGGAGGGGAGGGGAGGGAGGGGTGGCATGCAAGGGAGGGGAGGGAAGGAGAGGGGGCCCAGCATCTAGACATGGCCCACCCACCCTAGCAGAGGGAGGGGAGGGGAGGGGAGGGAAGGAGAGGGGGCCCGGCATCTAGACATGGCCTACCCACCCTAGCAGAGGGAGGGGAGCGGAGGGAGGGGTGGCATGCAAGGGAGAGGAGGGAAGGAGGGGTAGCATGCAAGAGAGGGGAGGGAAGGAGAGGGGGCCCGGCATCTGGATCTGGCCCACCCACCCTAGCGGAGGGAGAGGAGGGGAAAGTGGGGTGGCATACAAGGGAGGGAAGGGAGTGAGGGGTGGCATGCAAAGGAGGAGAGGGAAGGAGAAGGGGCCCGGCATCTGGACCTGGCCCACCCACCCTAGCGGAGGGAGGGTGAGGATGGGGTGGGGTAGCATGCAAGGGAGGGGAGGGAGTGATGGGTGGCATGCAAGGGAGGGGAGGGGAGGAGAGGGGGCCCAGCATCTGGACCTGCCCCACCCACCCTAGCTGAGGGAGGATGAGGGTGGGGTGGGGTGGCATGCATGGGAGGGGAGGGGTTAACCCCTTCTTAACCAAAGGAAAAGCTGGTTGGATCCAATCCAGTCCGAATACTGATTACAATCACGTACACGCAGGTTTCTTTGGAATGCTAGAGAAATTATCTTACCAGCAACAGCAAACCAATTTTTATCATTTCCGAAATGTGAAAGCCGTTTCAGAGTTTTACAGCTCAAAACTGATGGTTAATTTTTCATAAGCCTCCTTGGACAAAACAAACATTGTGTCGTAATTACTGGAAGCCGTTTCGGGATTGTCTGGTTAAACTGTAAATCAAATATTACATCTATCAAGTATTTACATGTTTTCATTTGGAAATTTCCATTTAAATGCAAATCCTGCCATTTAGACAGAACCCAGATGTGCTTCCGTCGCACGACAATTGCCTCTCTCCTCTGCACCAGCCCTGATTGTAATAAGGTCAGAGGGCACTGTTCACGCTCTCCGCAAATGCAATTGAAATTAAAAAGTCCTCACCTTCTCATTATCCTGCATTTGTGAGTGACCCACATTCACAGTGATGGTGAAGAAGGTTACGAAGAAACGAGCTTTTAAAGAATGCCTGACCTCGTCTTCTTATAAAGCCCAAATAACTTCACAGATGCCGTCTGTTCTTCCTTAGCTGAAGAGCACCACTCTGGTTAGAAGTCCACAAAATGTTTATTTTTAGAAGAAGGAGGAGGAGGAGGAGGAGGAGGAGCAGGAGGAGGAGGAGGTGGCGGTGGCGGTGGCGATGGCGATGGCGATGATTTATATTTCCCCTTTCTCTCCTGTAAGGAGACTCAAAGGGGCTTACAAACTCCTTCCCCCCTCATAACAAACGCCCTGTGCAGTAGGTGGGGCTGAGAGAACTCAGAACTGTGACTAGCCCAAGGTCGCCCAGCTGGCGTGTGTTAGAATATACAAGCTAATCTGAATTCCCCAGATAAGCCTCCACAGCTCAGGTGGCAGAGCGGGGAATCAAACCCGGTTCCTCCAGATTAGAGTACACCTGCTCTTAACCACTAAGCCGCTACTACTCCTATTTTACAAGAATATTTTTTTCCAAATAGCAGCTATTGGGTGGGGTGGGGTGGGGTGGGGGGATCGAAGAAGAATAAAAATAGTTGGGTTTTGTACTGTAAGGAGTCTCAAAGAAGTTTAAAATCACCTCCCCCCACCCCCACCACGATCACCACCACCCCCATGCCCCAATACAGTGGTGGGATCCAAAAATTTTAGTAACAGGTTCCCACGGTGGTGGGATTCAAACTGTGGCATAGCGCCAATGGGTCTGGGCGGGGCACGACGGGGGCGGGGGTGGGCATTCTGGGGGCGGGGCATTGCTGGGCAGGGCTGTGGCAACTGCGCCGGTCCTTGGGCGGGAAACGAATGCACGCAGGCGCTTCAAATTCTGCGCGCTACTGCTGAGAGGAGGGGTGTAACTAAGGCAAAAATCACATGGCAAAATCACCAATTATTAACCCCTCTGGGCACACACAAATAATTAGTAACCTACTCTCGGGAACCTGTGAGAGCCTGCTGGATCCCACCTCTGAGCAGAATGGTCCAATGAATATGAGTGACCCACTCTTAGCTCTGGGAGAAACAGGGCTGTGGAATAGTATCACAGAGAGTTGTCCAGAGATCCTGAACACTGTCTATTGGGAGAGTGGGCTTCTTATAGGGAAAAATGGACACACACGCACACACACAGGGTTATGCTGAGTGATCCTAATCTCCCTAGACAAAAGGGATTTCCTGCCCTTCCTGGAACGACAGGAGACAGACCTTAATGGTTGGGATGTTGGTCTAATGGACTGAGACATCAGCCTGAGGTTCCAGGCCCAGGAATGTCTCCACGGAAGAAGTGAGCTGATGATCTCCCAGAATTGCGACTGATCTCCACAAGATAAAGATCAATACCCCTGGAGAAAATGACTGCCTTGAAGGATGAACTCCATGGCACTATAGCCCGCTGACGACTCTCCCTTCCCCAAACCCCAGGCTCCACCCACAGATATCAGGGAGTTTTCCAAAACAGAGACTCACTCTAGCCTTGGGTCCTGCATGGTCCGCCCAGTTTTTCCTTCCAAGCCTAGCTTAGAAGTCTTCCTGTTATACCATCTTTGATCCCACCTTCTGGACCTTGGCCCCAATCAGGGATCAGCACCACTCCTTCCTATAAGGAGGATGAGCACCTATCCTCAGGGCTGCCTGGCCTCTATTATCCATCCTGAACTTTAAAGGTATCAGATCCCACCTCCCTCCACCATGTCCCTTTTACCCCGACCCACTGGCCTTCACCCCGTGGGCCAACAACACCCATGTTTCCGGCCTCCTCTCTAACAGCCATGGAGGCAGAGGTGGGATCCAGCAGGTTCTCACAGGTTCCCGAGAGTAGGTTACTAATTATTTGCGTGTGCCGAGAGGGGGTTACTAATTGGTGCCACATGATTTTTGCCTTAGATACGCCCCTCCTCTCAGCAGTAGTGCGCAGAACTTGAAGCAGTCTAGCAGGAGGTGCACCGGCGTGCGTGGCAGCCTGCTCCTGCATGCATTCGTTTCCCGCCCAAGGACTGGCGCAATGGCTGCGTCCTTGCCACAGCCCCGCCCAGCAATGCCCCACCCAGGAATGCCCCGGCCATGCCCCTGTCGTGCCCCGCCCAGCCCCATTGGCGCTACGCCACAGTTTGAATCCCACCACCATGGGAACCTGTTACTAAAAATTTTGGATCCCACCACTGCATGGAGGGCTGTTTTTGATTGTAGGCTGCTGGTCACTACTTCTGCATTCCCAGCTGCCTGGGTAAGTGACCCCCGGATATTGGGTGGTTTGCAGCTTGCCTAGTGCAAGCGGGGCTAAGTTGGCAGGAGCTGGCCCCAGACAATAAGAAAGTGATCAAAGTAACACCGGAGGAGTGAAGAATTATTTGTAGCAGCTTAAGGCATGACTGGTCACTCCCAGGTGAGGTTTCATGCACCGTGGAAGAGCTTGGGCCTTTCCCCACTTTTCCCTCGGCCGCCGCCGCTGCGTGCAATTCCCAGCGTGCGGCATCCCTGGCGCGCGCCCGGGCATCCCTGGCGCGCGCCCGGGCATCCCCACGATGACCATCCCCACGCAGAGCGCGGGGTCATCAAAAGGCGCCCTTTGCAAGAGCACCAGGGATGCCTCGCGCTGAGGGGGCGTGACAGCGGCAGCGTCGGGGTGGCTGCGCTGTCGCCACCCCTCTCGTGGGGAGTGCCGGGGGACCCCGCGCTACTCTCCTCAAGTAGCGCGGGGCTTAAGATAAGTGCCTTTGTACTGTTCAAATCCTAATTTAGTTCCTAGCAATAAAGGATCCCAGGCAGTGATGGGATTCAGCCGGTTCGCACCACTTTGGCAGAACCAGTTGTTAAAATAGTGCTTGTGAACAACCAGTTGTTACATTATTTGAATCCCACCACTGATCCCAGGTATCAGGAGTGTGCAAATTCCAGCCAGGGACCTTGGAGAGGACAGCCCCTAGCAATCAATGGTGATAATATTGGCCTGACTCAGTACGAAGACAGCATTGCAAGTATATCATCAGACACAAATAGTTTTCTCCTTCTGTCTGAAATGGATGGAAAAAAACTGTAAAAAAGCATAGTTTGTTGACAGCAATAGGTGCACATTCTGAGAAGAGATATTGATTGGCCCTCTTTCTGCTGCACATCGAGTGCAGGGACAAAAATTATTGCATTGCAGAAAACAAACATGCTGACATCTGAAGTTTTTTGCCCATCTATTAGGCCCTTGATTTCACACCACGTGTTTGCCAGGTGGCAGAAGCCGGGGATGCTCTTACAGGAGGGATTCCTGCAGCTTGCCCTTTAACCTCAGTTCCCTGCGCTTCAGAAACTGAGAACTGGGAGAAAATATGGATTGGAAAATGGGTTCTGTAATGATGGTTTAGGAATATCCCCATGTCGGGCTATCAAGAAGAGACTTTTTGACAGAGAGTTTCAACAGATGCTAGAGGAAGCTAATAAAACCTGTTCCCCGGTCTCTCTGGGAATACCTGTGGATAGATTAATTGTAGCCCGGTACCTTTATCTCCTGGTTGAGGCCCGGTGGCGTACAGCAATCACCTTAGCTAGGTGTAATGCCCTGCCTTCTTCCTTTAGCCTTGGACGCCACCTTGGAATCCCACATAAAGAAAGGAAATGCCCGTGTGGCATGGGTTCTGTGGAAACAGTATCTCATATGCTGTTGAATTGTCCTTTTTATGAGATAGATAGGAAGAAGCACATAATCCCCTTCCTGCATGGAAGTGAAGGCATTACAGATAAACAGAAGGTTATATATCTTTTAAACAGCCACAACTACGAGCTGTTGGAAGCGGTGGCTAAATTTTTTAATGGTGTTATTTTAACTCATCAGAAGTTGTAAAGGCTGTTATTATCTTGCAATGTTAATGTTAAACTATTTATATGCCATTAAAGGTATTCGAAATCGAATATCCCCATGTCTCTATGGTCTTTATCACAGAGCTTAAGGGAAATTTCCTGTAGCAACCCCCAAATGTGACATCACATCCTCCCCAAAGCCCACTCTTCCCAGGCACTGCCCTTAAAATCTTCTGGCATTTGCCAAGGCAGGGCTGGCAACCATATATGTCAATCAATCAATCAATCAATCAATCAACCAATCAATCAATCAATCAATCAATCGGCCTTTACTGGCATAACAAAATAGGGTGTAATGGGATTCAAATAGAGGGTACAGGATTTAAATAAAATTATGTTTACCATCTATAAATAGTTGTACAATCCAACATTCCTGATCGTTTACAAACGCAGTTTGATAACACAATAATGTTACCATCCGGCAGACGATACAGGTCTATGAAAACTAGGACAAAGAGGCTTAGAGACAGCTTCTACTCTAGAGCTGTGGCTATGATGGACTCCGTGGCTTCGTGTTGATGTGTTTGGGGCTGTGTAGGGATGGGTGGAGGAAGGGGAAAGTGAGGATGGGGTATGAGTCTGAAATTGTGTGCATCAAGGAATGCTGCTGTAAATTTCGTTGTGCGTGCACAATGACAATAAATGCTTATGCTTATGCTTATAATATAGAAATTTGGCAACCAATTCAGTTATGGCACAAGAAGTATAATTCAATAAAAAGAAAATTTTCTGTTGACCAGAATGACCCTCCCGATTAGCCATTAAGGAGAACAACATATTTATCCTAATTGCATTGAAGAAGGGGCAATAAAACAATATATGGCAAACAGAGTCAACACATTTCATGTTGCATAGTCTCTCCTGGTAGGGAATTTTGAAATATCTCCCAGATGTTATTGCCAGGGGGAGCACATTGCATGGTGCAAGTGTTGGCTAGGAGAAATTAATTGGTGAAGATGTTTAGCTCCACTACCTATATTAAGGAGGGCTCCAAGGAAAAGAGGGGAACGGGACACATTAGTTTTCCTGATTAAATACTGGTATCCATGATCAACCTTACATGTGATGCAGAGAGCACCTTCCCTGATGCAGGTCGAATCCCCACTTGAAATTTGCACACAGATCCAAACCTGTTTGTTGTGAAACCATGTCCTCTTCATCGGAGTTTCTCCCTCCCCACCGCAGTGAGCACACAGCAGACACACCCGGTTGCAGAACTCTTAGCAATTCCCACTACCAGGCGAGCTCGCTTTGCCGGTCTCCCCTGATTGGCTGGCGTGCCTTGATGGGGTGGGACCTTTTCCCACTGCAGAAACATACATTGTAGGGGCATGATCAATAAAACCAGTGTGTAAAAGTTTAACGTTTAACTGTGTAAACAGTTAATCGTTACCTGTGTGAACCAATAACGATTCAAAGTTACACGTTGGACTGTTTAACGTTTGCATCCCCTTCTGCTGGCCGATCGCAAAAGCGGAAACGAAACCAAGGAAAGGCTGCGTGTGCATTGCAGTGCTGATTGGTTGCCCGAATTCCACGTCACACTCCAGGGCGGGAAACGAGTCAGGGTTTCAACCCTCATCCCTCCCCTCAGATCAGCTCTGAACCGTGTTAATGGGGTCTATGCCACTTGCAACCAGGTCCTGCTGGAACGCGGATTAACGGGGAGAACAAGCGCCAGAAACGGAATCTGCCACCCAAGCAGTGGGGAGGTCGTCCCTCAAACCTGGTTAGTTCGTGTTCTGAAACCTGGCTAAGACGGTAGTGGGGATTCGACCGCAGAGAGCACTTACTTCATGAAGGTGCTGGGAAGGATCCTTCATCTATGGGCACTTACAGAAAATCCAGGGGAGGGGTGGCTGTGTCTCTGCTAGAGTTCCTGGCCATACTCTTTGAATTTCTGACTGTTTGCTTAGTTCATTTACAGTTCAGATTTCTGTTTCTGTTTCCAGCAGTGCCTGTGGGTGGCATCCGAGGGACTGAAGGAATAAAAACCGTAAGTATTGTAATAAGCAAAAGGTGGCTTATTATTTTGGATTTAGGAACTGTTTTTCAAGGATTAAGGATTAACAACATGTTTGGATACTGAGGGAAAACATACCCAGAAAACGCTTAACTCTGCATGAGCAAAGATGGCAGCCTCCATACATTGCAGTCTGAGCTGTGAGGGTCATCTGTCTCTGCACCTCATAAGCATTCGCTTGGAATAGAAATCATAATAATTCCACTATGTCTGATTCCTGTACTTTCAGGTAAGAAATAATGACTAACATAAATAACAGCAATTCAAGATTATCAGCGGTAATGCTCAGGTTTTTAATTTGAGTCGCTGGAAAAGTTTTTTCTCTCTCCAGAGTATGTAAATAGTTTCTTTCAAAGGAGGTTGTGTTGAATAATGCTTTCCCTTGCATGCCATCCCTCCCTCCCCTCCCTCTTCCTCTGCTAGGGTGGGTGGGCCATGTCCAGATGCCGGGCCCCCTCCCCCTCCCTTGCATGCCACCCCTCCCCCCCTCCCTCTTCCTCTGCTAGGGTGGGTGGGCCATGTCCAGATGCCGGGCCCCCTCCGTCCCCTCCCTTGCATGCCACCCCTCACTCCCTCCCATGCACAAATCATGTAGAATGATTCTAGAATGTTTCAATGCCGCCCTTTACCATGATGTTTGTCCACATGCACATCCTCCAAACGTTTAATGGGGAGGGGGGCGGGGAGGGGGGTTGAATTGCATATGTAAATACCTCCATTTGAAAAGATTATTTAACTTTTGCCTCAGTGTCCTCTACCAATACCAGTATTACAGAAAACGGCTTTTAAAATGTTACATTGTTGACCCATGACATTTCCGTCCCATCACTGACTCACAGTACAATCCTGAGGGGGGTACCAACACCACTGAGGCCGTGGTATGACCCCAGCACCAGCGTAAATTAGGCTTGCACCAGTGTAAGGGGCATTTACCCCAGAGTAAATGCCCCGCAGCAGCATGATGCCCATGTTGTATTATTGTTATATTATGTTATGATGTCATAATGTGTTGTTATATGACAGTGGTGGCGAACCTATGGCACGGGTGCCAGAGGTGGCACTCAGAGCCCTCTCTGTGGGCACACGCAAATAGAATGCCTCCCTCCCCCAAATCTAGGCTGGCCTGGGCCGCTGAACTCGATTATTAGCATTAAGACCTAGTTTTGGGGAAGCAGTGTAGGTAACCCTGTTAAGCGCTGTTAAACCCCACTGATTTTCATGCAAAGAACAAAAGCGCGATTCTTTACCTGGGTGTAAGCTCGGTTGCTGGCAATGGGGCTTGCTTCTGAGTAAACCCTCTTAGGGTCATGATTCACCCGTTGGAAGAGTTGCACGGTTGCTTCAGAGAAAAGCCACCAACTACCACCAAGCTTACTCCTGAGTAATGCACACCTTGGAGCCAACCGTTTTTTCTAAACTAAAACCTCAGTATTCAGGTTAAATTGCCGCATTGGCACTTTGCGATAAATAAGTGGGTTTTGGGTTGCCATTTGGGCACTCGGTCTCGAAAAGGTTCACCATCACTGTTACATGACGTCTGTTGACACTTCCTGTTGTTAAGATGCCATTGATGTTTTGCTATTATGTCATGAAATATTGTTTACTGTTGATACGTTATGATCTATGATGTTTGACTTGTTTGTTGTTAAGCTGCCCTGAGCCCTTCGGGGGAGGGCAAGATATAAACCGAATGAATGAATGAATGAATGAATGAATGAATGAATGAATGAATGAATGAATGAATGAATGAATGAATGGGTGGGTGGGTGGATGGGTGGGTGGGTGGGTGGGTGGGTGGGTGGGTGGGTGGGTGGGTGGGTGGGTGGGTGGGTGGATGGGTGGATGGATGGATGGATGGATGGATGGATGGATGGATGGATGGATGGATGGATGGATGGATGGATGGATGGATGGATGGATGGATGGATGGATGGATGGATGGATGGATGGATGGATGGATGGATGGATGGATGGATGGATGGATGGATGGATGGATGGATGGATGGATGGATGGATGGATGGATGGATGGATGGATGGATGGATGGATGGATGGATGGATGTGCCAGCCCAGCCTCAGCAGCAGTGCTCCTCCAATGGAGAAGCCCACACCAGGACCAAAGGGAGTGTTCCTGCAGGCAGGGTCAGCTTTAGTCTGATTCCGTAGCCCATTCAGCCTAGGAATGCCCCCACTTGCTGGTGCAAACTTACACTGGCAAAATCAGTGCATACCTGGCTGTGGTGCAACTTCCCCCCTCAGGCTTGTGCTGCCCACAATATTTACCATAGATAGATAGTGCTGGTAGAAACTGCTGTCAAATCATAGCCAACTTTACTGCCACCCCACCGGGTTTTCAAGCTAAGACACTTTCAGAGGTGGTTTGCCATTGCCTGACTCTGTTCAGCAGCACAGGAAATCCACCAGTGCAATAAATCCACCAGTGCAACCACAGCAAGCTCCCAGATTAGATTTGGCCCTCCCCTTTTGGATTGGGCTGTTAGACTCCTCCCATTTCACCCCCTCATTGTAACTGTTTGAAATTGTGCCTTCCATATCTCACTTCTAAGAAACTTCCATCCATCATGCACTCCTTTCTGTTTTAGTATCTTAACCACTGGATCACACCCTGTAGTTTCCTAAGTTTACTGAAATCAGCTTCTTAAAGTCCAGAATGCTTGTCTGACTATGCTTGGCATCCCCTTCCCACTGTGTAACAAACTCCGGAAGAACATGGCCACTCCCACCTAAGGATCTTGCTACTTCAACCCCATTAAGAAGGTTAAGAAGGCCCAGCAAAGACTGTACTATCTGAGACTTTTAGGGAAACAACAACTGAATGGAAAACTCCTGGTCTTAACCTACTGCATCTGTGTATGGTTCTCCAGTTGCACAGTGGCAGATAGGAAGGCACTCCAAAGGGTGATCACTACTGCACAGAGGATTATCGGCTGCCCTCTCCCCTCCTTGGAAGAACTCTATAATTCCCGAAGCCTAAAGAAAGCCCAAAATATTCTGAGAGACCCGTCTCATCCAGCACACTCTCTTTTTGAACTGTGACCATCTGGCAGACAATACAGGTCTATAAAAACTAGGACAAAGAGGCTTAGAGACAGCTTCTACTCTAGAGCTGTGGCTATGCTGAACTCCGTGGCTTCGTGTTGATGTGTTTGGGGCTGTGTAGGGATGGGTGGAGGAAGGGGAAAGTGAGGATGGGGTATGAGTCTGAAATTGTGTGCATCGAGGAATAATACTGTAAATTTCGTTGTGCGTGCACAATGACAATAAAAAATGCTTATGCTTATGCTTATTTACCAGGTCATCATCTAAAATAGCCAATCCCCTTGTTGCCTCTTTCATGAAATTGTCTGCAAGGCAAGTGAGAAATTTGTTGGACCTTATAGTCTTGACAGAGTTTGACTTCCAACAAACATCTCCCAATACTACTACTTCTCGCTTTTCTGAAAGTTTGGCCCTTTGTTCCAGGAAGGCATCATCCAACTCTTCAGTCTGGCTTGGGGGGTCTGTAATAGACTTTCACAATGAGATCATTGTTGTTTCCTTCCCCTTTAATCTTTACCCAGATGCTCTCAATCTGGCTTCCAGAATTTAAATCATGGACCTATTAATCATCTCTGACATATAATGCTACTATTCCTTTCCAAGTTGGTCTGTTTCTCTGAAGTAGGTTATACCCAGTGGTGGAATTCAAACAGTTTAACAACCAGTTCCGGTGGTGGGATTCAAATAATTTGACAACTGGTTGTTTACAAGCGCCATTTTAACAACTGGTTCTGCCAAAGTGGTGCGAACCTGCTGAATCCCACCACTGGTTATACCCCTCAAATATTACATTGCGATCATGAGATTCATCCCACCAGGTTTCAGTGATGCCTATTGTATCATATTTGCTTTGCCATGTTAAGAGTTCAAGTTTGTCTTGTTTATTTCCCATGTTCTGCACATTAGTGTAGAGGCATCTAAAACTATGGTTCATTCCCCTGGCTGCTTATTTAAGGTATTTTCCCTCCCTCTGTTGGGTTCTTGAACTATTTGCTCAGTTCTTTCTATAACCTTTGGACTACTATCTCTTGCACTTGATGAACTCCTGCCCTCTTGAATACTGTCCCCCACCCCCACAGTTTAAAGTCTTCCTGATCAGGTGTTTCTACGGCCATGAGGTGGAATCCATCCCTTGCTCATTGTCCATCTTCATGAAACCACAGACTATGGTCCAAGAAGCCAAAACATTCCGGGTGGTACCACCTGCAGTTGTTCACCTCCACTATTTTTCTCTCATAGAATCATAGGGCGATTCCGCACATGAGTAAAATAGGTTCGGCCCAGTTCCCTGAGAAGGGTACTGACCTAGGTCGAAGCCATTGTTGTTCCCCACTGCAACCAGCTTGATCCCAGCTCGGAGGGCGGAATCATCCTTTGCCTCTTCGCCGCTCCATTCCGATCGGCTACTGTTCTACGGCCATGTTCCGTCTATCCCCACAGTTATTAAAAAAACTGCCACAGGAATGGAGGGACGAAGGTGGCGTTTTTTTATTGGCCAGCTGTACGCATGCCCGAAACACTCAGCTGTGATTGGCTGAATGGGGGACTCCTGGCACTCAGAGATTCCGCACTTTACTGGAATCGAGCTGAGTTTGAGCGTGGGTCCCTGAAAAAGTAGCAGTTCCCAACTGGAGTCGTGCGAAGCTAGTACAAAACCACATCGATCCCAGTGGTTGTGCAGAGCACTTAGGTCGAACGCAGCTCGAACTTAGGTCGATAACGCAAGTGCGGAATCAACCATAGAATAGAATCATAGAGTTGGACAAGACCACAAGGGCCATCAAGTCCAACCCCCTGCCATGCAGGAACACCCAATCGAAGCACTTTCCCTCCCTGGCCTGTGCCCTTTAACCGGAAGTAGAGATGAAATGACAACCTGTGCATCCACATCTTCCAACTTTATTCCCAGAGCCTAAACATCCCTTGTGATGTCCCAAAAGTTACATCTTGCCATGTCATTTGTTTCCGTGTGGATCAAAAGGAAGTGTTAACGGTCAGTTGGTTTGACAAGTCTTGTCAGCTTCTCTGTGACATCATGGATTTTTGTCCCAAGGAGACAGCACGCCTCTTGAGACATCCTGTCAGGCCTGCAAATCACTGCTTCTGTTCCCCTCAGCAGGGAGTCCTCTGCCACCACTGCATGTCTCCTCTGGGATTTGACAGAGGCCATTCTCCAAGGACTGACTCTGTTGATCCTGTGCCTGCACCTTATCATCACCGACAAGGGAGAGAACTTCAAATCGATGATGTGGCTTCAAAATGCTCCCTGGTCCCTCTACTTCTATGAGTTATATTCCTCCAAATGTCCACCTCCTGGGTTGGAGAACAGCCCCTCCTCCTCTGAGAAATCTCCAGTGGTTGATTCCGCACGGTCCAAATATCCCAGGTTGAGCATGGGAAATAACCCAGTTTGGTCAAGAAGTTTGCAAGGTTCCCGGTCCCGAAGCGGGTTTATCCCGCAATATTTCCCTCATCCCGGCTTTTTCAAAAACTGCTAAAATTGCAATCTTATTCCGAAATCCTTTGTCGAATGAGGCTTTCGTGAGAATGCCATGGGAGCAAAAAAGATTTATTTCTCCAGCCCCCCGCCTGGTCACGCTGCCTTACATCGTGTCAGTTTCATTTCTGCTGAGTTGCAGCCCATCTTTTCCAAAACATTTCCCAAGCAAGTTTTCTGCTCTTTTACAGGTCTCCCAGGAGCCAACACAAGTGAGTCCGTGCAGGAAAGCATGAGCGTTCACCCCATTCCCACTCAATCTTGCCAAGCACAGCTTGCTAGCTGAGCTGGAGCCCGACCGGCCCAGTCCTGAAGCTCTAGGCTCACGTTCCCAACAGGATCCTGGGAGGGGCCGGGAAGCTCATCTAGGAGTCAGGCAAGCGAACTCACGTTGGAAAGCACAAGCCCTCGCCCTGTTCCTACTTGCTCTCGCCAAGCGCCACTCGCTAGCCAAGCCACAACCCAGACAGCCCAGCCCCACAAAAACACATATACCTTTATGCACCCTACATCAACAGTTACATTAATATGAAATAGAAATAAAGATAACAAAAACTACAGAAAAGGAGGGGATGCATTTCTTCTTAGTTTTTTAAAAAGAATCTTCTATGTTCTTAATTTTTTTTCATAAAGAATATGTTTGGAATATCCCATCATCTCTGTAACATAAGGACTACCCCTAACCCTATGCCTATAATATAGATGGCTACTAAAAAAGGGGAGGACATGGTGGTGTAGGAGGTTAAGAGCTCGTGTATCTAATCTGGAGGAACCGAGTTTGATTCCCAGCTCTGCCGCCTGAGCTGTGGAAGCTTATCTGGGGAATTCAGATTAGCCTGTGCACTCCCACACATGCCAGCTGGGTGACCTTGGGCTAGTCACAGCTTCTCAGAGCTCTCTCAGCCCCACCCACCTCACAGGGTGTTTGTTGTGAGGGGGGAAGGGCAAGGAGATTGTAAGCCCCTTTGAGTCTCCTGCAGGAGAGAAAGGGGGGATATAAATCCAGACTCTTCTTCTTCTTCTTCTTCTTCTTCTTCTTCTTCTTCTTCTTCTTCTTCTTCTTCTTCTTCTTCTTCTTCTTCTTCTTCTTCTTCTTCTTCTTCTTCTTCTTTGCATTCCTGCATTTGACAGAGGTGAAGCAGGCTGCTGTGTGGGATGGACCTATAATTCTGTTTTGGTCCTGTGCCTATGGAACTGTCTGCCACTGGAGATTCACAAGGTCCCCTCATTGCTAGTGATCTGGAAACTTTGGAAAATCACTCAGTTCCAGAAAAGCTTTGGTGTTTTTACCCCCTGATTCATTTTTATCTGTTTCGCGGTCTGTTGTTTTACCAGTTCTAATTTCACTGCTGTTTCACTATTTTTGAAATTTGTTTGTTTTATGTGATTTGTTCCCTTGCGGTTTTTATGCTACTGGCTGTTTCTTTTCTGTGATGACCATTTTACCAGTTAAATTTCAACTACTGCTGTAAGCTTCCAAGAGTGACTTTAGTATAGAAAGGCATAGTGGTTCTGAAAAAGTAAATCTCTTTCCTAATGATGGAAGAGGCAGCAAATGGACTAGGGGACCAAAAGCCACCGGCAATCTCTCTCATCCTCTTTCCATTACTCACATTTTCATTCAATGTGTCAGAGTAATATTGCTAAACGCATTCCTTAAGAAGGCAGACATGGTATTGATAAAGCAAGCTATAGAGATGGAAAAAAGAGAGGCAGAGGTGTGTGACTGCAAGAGTGTCTAAGAAATAGCATCAGAACTAAAAGGGAACAAAACAAATTCCACCTGACATGTGATAATACCCATCAGCAGAGGTTAATAATGTCATAATCCCACCCTGAGTCTGTGTGTTCTCAAGTTTGTTGCATGTTTGCCTGTATGTAAAAGCACTTTTCCTCTTTGTCGCCATGCCCCTCCCCAAAGAAGAGTGTGGATTTATAACCGGCTTTTCTCTCCATAAGGAACCTCAGAGCAGCTTACAAACAACATCCTTTCCTTTCCCCACCGCAGACAACTTGTAAGGTAGGGGAGACTGATGCCCCTTCCACACATGCAGAATAATGCACTTTCAATCCACTTTCAATGCACTTTGCGGCTGGATTTTATACAGTGCGGAATAGCAAAATCCACTTGCAAACAACTGTGAAAGTGGATTGAAAGTGGGAGAGCAGAACTTCTTTGCATGAACCATCAACTCCTGATGTTCTCATTCAAAAAGTCTAGATTTTATAGTGGAGAACATCTCATCGGGAGGGAGCATGGCTATAACATCAGGAGTTAGGCCCAAGGCATTGAGCTTTGCTTCTATGTGGGCCCACCATTCAGTAGCAGAAAGGCCTGGGTAGTGAGGCTCATGTCCTCATGCCTGAAGTAAACCTGAACCCAGTGCTTGAACGTTATTCACCAATAGAGTTGGTCAATACCAACCAGATTCGGGCTGATTCGGATTCGGACCAGATTCGGGGCAATGGGCTCAGAATGGCCAAATTCCGAACCTTGCAGATTCGGACCGCCCCAAATCTGTGGGAACATCCGAGAATTCTAGATGCTTTTTCATTTTTTAGGTGTTTTTTCACGTTTTGGCCTGCAGGGAACGCATTTTAAGAGGAGCGGCACCAAAATTTCAGGGTATCATCAGGAGACTGTCTTGATAATACCCCCCAAGTTTGGTGCAGTTTGGTTCAGGGGGCAAGTTATGGACCCTCGAAGGAGTTGCCCCCATCACCTTAGCTGTCATTGGAAACAATGGGGGATGTTTGTTTCTCTAAGCAGTCTGCTGGTAGACATCTGGCATGTGAGCTCACAAAGGGACTTGGTGGGCCACTGTGAGTAGCAGAGTGCTGGACTAGATGGACTCTGGTCTGATCCAGCTGGCTCTTTCTTATGTTCTTATGTTCTTGTGCTTTTTGGTTGAAAGACCTCAAGGAGGTTTGTGAAATTTATCACCAAATACAATAAAATCATATTTGGGGAAAATATTAATAAGTCCATATGAAAATGCATGCATCCATTTATTGATTCAACTGTCTATCTATAGGCCACCTTCTCAGACTCAGTTCTTGAATGCTAAAGTGAAATACATGTGTTGAGGCATCTGTTTCAAGGGACTTTGCTACTGAGAGCCAGCATGGTGTAGTGGTCAAGAGCAGGTGGACACTAATCTGGAGAACTGGGTTTGAGTCCCCGTTCCTTCACATGAAGCCTGCTGGGTGACCTTCGGCCAGTCACAGTTCTTTGAACTCTTCTTTTCTTTTCCTGCACATGAAGCCTGCTGAGTAACTTTTGGCTAGTCACAGGAGTTTGTAAACCTCTTTGAATCTCCTTATAGGAGAGAAAGGGGAGATATAAATCCAAACTCCTCTTCCTCCTCCTCCTCCTCGTCTTCTTTTTCTTAGTACCTTAGCTGTTCCCTTTCTGAGCCTATTTAAAATGGTGACACAGCCAGGCATTTTTAATTAAGCCATTGAACTTAAACTTGGTCTCATTATTGGTTTCTAATGATTGAATCTATTTTTCACGGGGCTCAAACACTGTCTCTTTGATTGTTCCTTTAATGAGTTTTAACAGATACATCCCTTGTTGTAATGGAAGTGTTACTTGCCTATATAAGTTGCAAGGCAGCCGCAAAGCTCCCGGTCAAAAGCCAAGCTGCTCCCGTGGGAGTGTGCATGCACGAGAGAGGAAACAGAGAAACTGGTAATGGAGATGAATTGCGAAAGGCAGTTCTGAGGTGCAGTTTTGCAAATCAGAGGCCCCTTCCGCACGTGCAGAATAATACATTTTCAATCCACTTTCGCAATTGTTTGCAAGTGGATTTTGCTATGTTGCACGGTAAGTGCATTATTCTGCATGTGAGGAAGAGGTCAAAGCCACACAGCTCCAGTGACTGCAGAGTTCTGCTGGAAAGAAGGAAAGAACGATAACCGTACAACTCTCATTCTCTTAGCCATTGCATATGTGCTTTGCACCAGAACACGTAGTTGCAGGTACCTTAATTCCACAGCTGCTACACAGAATGCGAGGACAAAGCACTTCACGCAGGTAACCTTTCTTCGTTCTGTCACAAATACAGGTATATGGGGGGCATGCCTCATACATATATCCTTTCTGAACTCTGTATGATGTTCTATATTGTTTACTAATACTATCTTATTATTTAATATAATCACTTAAATAAAGTATTTTAAAAAATAGCCGTCCACATCTAAAATGTGAAGTACGAAGGGTATTCTAAACAAAAACAGAGCCCACCAAAGATGAAGATCATTTATCCCTTCACATTGAGCATATAGTCCCTTGGGGTCAGATTCCTGGTTACACACACATTTCCTCCTCTTCAAAACACTGTGCATTCAGATCAGGTTCTCCTCATGGTTTCCGAAACCAGTTAAAGTGCAACTTTTTGACTCCCTTCACAGGGACAGTGAAGGAGATCAGCGTGCATTGAGCTTTCTTCAGGTTTTCTTGCTCCTCTCCACCTTCCCCCACCCACTCTTCCCCCACCCACTTTTTGGGCCAGCAATTCCACCCACTCTTTGGCCCAGCTTTTCAGAAGGATTAGAGGGGCTTCTTTTTATTATTTTAGCACTGTAAGTCTATCACAGGAGCAACAGACTACATAAAACTCTGTTGAGGCAGCAGGCAATCCCCCTAAATGAACATTGCAGAAACAAGAAGGAGGAGGGTTGGGAGCAAAATGGCGGCTTGGCTCAGCCGCCCATGACACTTCGCAGAGTAAACTGAAAAACTGGCAAAAGCCTCACTGCAAAGCAAACAGCTTTACGGCTCTGGCCCCTGCCTGGTGGAATGCTCTACGTCCAGCTGTCCGGGCCCTCCGGGACCTTGGTGAGTTCCGCAGGGCCTGTAAGACGCAGCTATTCCACTGGGCTGTTGGAGGGGCCGGCCGCAGTTCTACCGCCCCCCACTGAAACTGAAACTAAGGCTGCCTGTTTTTTCCATCTTGGTTGGGCCCTGACTCCATCTTGGGCCCCGGCTATTCCCTCCCCTTTCTTTTGGCCTTTAGATCGGGCGCCTGTGTGTGTACACATGTACACATTTTTACACAACTTTTGTTGTTTTAATCTATATTTATTGTTACTAATTGCTGCTTGAGTTTTAATGGGTTTAGGTTTTATGTTGTATTGATTTGCTGTTCTGGAAAACAGCCGTGTTGTGAGCCGCCTCGAGCCCTTCGAGGATGAGGTGGCCTATAAATTTAACAAATAAAATAAATAAATAAATAAATGACCAAAGCTTACCTCTTTCCCATGTTTAACCTCTCTGCACCATGGTGCAAGGCACGCTTTTCTCCTAACCACACTTAGCAGAAAAATGCTCCATGCCCCAGAGAAAGGTGTAGGTGGCAGCAAAGGTTGGATCCTCTTGCCCATGTGTTCTATGTTTGCTTTTTTTAAAAAAAAATCCTCCCCCCCCCCAACTCCTTCCTTCTTTACCCAGCAGCATGAAGTTGTCTGTCTCTCCCCCACCCCTCTTACAAAGATTAGTAACAACTGTGGGAGGGGAGGTATTTAAGTATTTTGCAGGGTTGCCAAATACCAAGCGGGAGCTGGAGTTTCCCCAGAATTACAATTGCAGACTCCAGTTCCTCTGGAAAAAATGGCAGCTCGGGAGGGCAGACTTCATGGCATTGTTTCCCTGCCCTCAACTCTGCCCTCACCAGGCTCCGCCCTAAGATCTCCAGAAATCTCTCAAGCCAGAGGCGGCCATCTTGTTTTCGTCTCACTTGCTTCTCCCAGACCCAATTGGCCGTAATTGCTGCATTCCCACCTAATTCATGGCTGTTTGTGGTGGCAGAATAAAATGCGACGGGGGAGTGTTTACGCGACATATTAGGGAAAGTTGATGGTTCCACTTTTTTGGGGTGTGACATGAACTTTAATACCCATTAGTTATACATGCCAAAAATGTAATTAAATGGTGCTCCGAGGTAATGCAACTGAGGAGTACTAGAGAAGGCAGAAGTGAGAATAAATCAAACCTATGACAATTCAATTCATCAAACATTTAGCGGGGAGTTAAAGAAAGACAATTATCACGTTGCAGTATGACACTTACCCTTCGCCCTAACTTTGGAATATCAGGGGGTTTAAATTTCTGTTCCATTTAGTTTCTCATTATCAACCTGTCGAGAAACAAGAAACTGTCATCTTTGAAGCGTTCACATTTTAGGGATAACTAATGAATGGTTTTGCCTCACAAAGATATTTTCACCCTCTCTCTCTCTGTCTCTCTCTCTCTCTCTCTCTCTCGCTTTTCTTTCCACAGGTATCTGAATAAATATTTTCCCTCACTTGCTCAACCCTACTGGGTCACCTACCTGAAATGATAAAACTTTTTTTTAATAGGTAACGCTCTTCCTGTTTCCAGAGCAACCGACTGGAAACCCACATACTAAAATTATCGCTGCATGAAGGGAATCACTGGTGAGTGCGGACCAGCCGTTCATATGCAGATGTTCCTATTCATTAAAGATGAACCGTGGTAAAATGCAGAAAATTCCGTTTTTCATCATCGCTCCTTCTCAGACTGAAGAGGTTGGCGCCTGCTATGACTTTTCAAATTAACCAAACGAAATAGACTCCCCCCCAAAAAGCCCTCGTGTGAATTTAGAATTGCCATTGACTGAGTTGGGAAATACCTGGAGATGTTGGGGGGGGGGGGAGTTTGAGAATGGGGGACATGGAAAGGGAAGAATTTTCTCCAGGGAAAGCTAGCATGGTGTGTTGCAGTGTAGTGTACTGGTTAAGAGAGGCGGACTCTAATCTGGAGATCTAGGTTTGATTCCCTACTCCTCCACATGAACAGTAGACTCTTATCTGGTGAATTGGATGTGTTTCCCTTCTCCTCCACATGAAGCCTGCTGGGCTAGTCACAGTGCTCTCAGAACTCTCTCAGGCTCACTTATCTCACAAGGTATCTGTTGTGGGGAGAGCAAGGGAAAGGAGTTCATAAGCCACTTTGAGACTCCTTAGGGTTGAGAGACATGAGGTATAAATCTTCTCTGTTGTCTAGAGATCAACACTGGGCGTTTCCCCACTTACCTTTGCTGCCCTTTGCTGTGCGCTACTCTCAGCGTGCGGCATCTCTGGCGCCCGCCCGGGCGTCCCCAGGCCCCCGCGCTCTTCGCAGGGTCATCAAAAGGCGCTGTTTTCTCCAGCGCCAGGGATGCCGCGGGCTGAGGGAGCGCGAGAGCGGCAGCGTCCGGGCAGCTTTCGGTGTTAAAGGTTGCCGACCCCTGCTCTAAAGGCAGAGGATGGTGTTAGGGCTGTTGTGAGCCTATTGGAAGAAGGAGATCTGCACACACACACACACACACACACACACACACACACTGTGGATATTTCCCTCTAGAATTCCTGAAGCTGGTGAGAGATAAAATATTAAAAACTTCGTTGGCAAAAGCATAATGTCACTTCTGGGGAAACGACGGATATGACCAGTCCAGGTTTTCCCAGAAATGAGGACACATCACTGTCAACAGCTGCCCCTATGACCCCCGTGCTCCTGGTTTCCCCCTGGTTATCAGGCCTATAAGAGGTTCTACATATAATTTGAGAAATCCATGGACATTTGGTGGTGGAAGACAAAGTCAGGGGAAGGAAAGATATTCAGCAACGTATAAAGCCATAGAATTCACCCTCCAATGCAGCCACCTCTGTCATTCGGAACAACCATAATTCTGAGAGATCTTCAGACTCTCTGGCCGAATTCCCACTGAAAATTTAATCTAGATACAACCAAGTTTCAAAAGAATCGGCCCCTTTTCATCCAGGTTCCAACATCCTCACTGCAGCATGTTTCTAGTGAAGACGTCTAGGCCTGCCCCTTGTGGGGGTGCCTGCTGTCAGGGGTGCAATCATTAAGCTAGCAGCACCAAAATTTCAGAGTATCTTTAGGAGACCCTCCTGATGATACCACCCAGGTTTGGTGAAGTTTGGTTCATGGGGGCCAAAGTTATGGACCCTCAAATGTGTAGCCCCCATCTCCTATTAGCTCCCATTGGAAACAATGGGGGATGGGGCACCCCCTTTGGGAGCCCATAGCTTGGGACCCCCTGGACAAAACTTCACAAAACCTGGGTGGTATCAGTAGGAGACTCGGCTGATGAGACCACCAAGTATGGTGAAGTTTGGTTCATGGGGGCCAAAGTTAATGACCCTCAAATGTGTAGCCTCCATCTCCTATTAGCTCCCATTGAAAACAATGGGGGACAGGGGCACCCCATTTGGGAGTCCACAGCTTTGGACCCCCTAGACCAAACTTCACAAAACCTGGGTGGCATCAGTATTAGACTCTCCAGAGGATACCACCCAGGTTTGTTATGGACTCTCAAATGTGTAGCCCCCATCTCCTATTAGCTCCCATTGAAGTGTTTTTTTTCTCTCAAAAAGGTGCATATACAAGCAGGTCTAGGAAAATCCCGTGATAAGGGGAGGGGGGGCGCCAGAAATGGGACTGATCTGTGTTCCGCGGTTCAGCAGTGGGGAGATCGCGAGGAAACCTGGATATTTCGGGTGACTATCCCAGGATTAATCGCCAGTGGGAAATCGCCCTCTGCCAGGCCTACGCCTGACCGTTGGAGGGTGGCGGGCATTTCCAAGGGAGCTGTGAGACTTTCTTCTCTGCGGGTGTCTGGTTATCAGGCTCCCACTGTCTGTATCCTTGGAGCCAGGAAGAGCAGCCGCTTATCAAGTGAGAAACGTTCCCAGCTCTCTTATGGTTTGTCCTAGGGGTAGAGTGAACCGCTTGGGCTACAGGGGGGCGGGGTGCTGTGGGGGATATCGGTGAGGGATTTGCATGGGATTGTTCAGAGTTGTCTATGCTGATGTTTACCTTTTCACTCAAAATAAAGACTTTAGAGCAAATCTACAATTTCTATTACTTTTGGACCCGGGGTCGGACACTCTCGCTGGTGGGTGGCAATCCCAAAGTAATCTAATGGAATCTAATTTTCATGGTCTGGCTGTATATACTATGCCTTTAGTAGACACAGTTTACTTCAGTTCTCTTACGACTAAAATATCAAGTGAGACTTTACCACTTTATATTGGGCAATCCCAGTTACCTTCTCAGTGAAAACTTGTCCCCTCAAGTCAGTGGTGGGATCCAAAAATTTTAGTAACGGGTTCCCTCGCCAGCCCCCCCGCCCCTCAGCAAAGGGGGCAGAGGCATACCTAGGCAAACCTGAGCCCTGGGCAAAACCTGAGTTGGATGCCCCCCTCCATGGGCAGCCACCCCACCCAGATCCCCCCCCAAAAAAAGTTTTTTTGCACCAGGTCATTTCTAAATCATCATCACATTATAGAAAATGTCCCAACTCAAAATCTGAACACAGCAATGGTGAAACACACAGGTTCTCTGATAGAGACTGGTGAGATAAAAGGTACGAAAGGCTGAGAATCCATGAATTGCAGTACCTGAAAGGGATTAACCCAGTTCAGGGAGTTACATTATTAGCCGCAATTGCTATATGGAACCTTCACGTTCAAAGGCAGGATGCCTCTCGGGGAGGCGAGGGCGTGGAGATGGAAAAGCGGACCCAATTAGTAACCCCCTCTCAGGACACACAAATAATTAGTAACCCACTCTCGGGAACTGGTGAGAACCTGCTGGATCCCACCTCTGCCTCAAGTCCTGTGGACACCATGCATTACAGTATCTTGAAAATGAAGGGTCAGGAGGCCAAACGAATCATTAACCCATCAAGTTAGATGCATCTTCATTTTCTTTTATTCACTCCCAACCTCCTGCCCCTCATCTCTGCATTACAGGACAATTTGATTTTCAAATGATATTTAGGCATCATTAAACCCAATTACATCCTAAGAAGATCAGCCTATTAAAATGCATTCTTCTTGCTCATCTGTATTTCTGTTCTAGCCTTCTGTTGTTTGTACCATACCTCCTAAATATGTATTTTACCAACTGAACCTTCTGTACATAGAGAACTAAGTATTTTGGCTTTCCAGAATACATGGTCACATCAATATCATTAATACTTAAAACAGCGTTTACATTTGTAAACATGCTGAATAATTAAAAATGCAAATCTAGCTAACTTTGCAGCAATAACTTGACATGTAACTTTTATGAGAAACACTTCCATTATTTATTTTGAGCATAGCGACAATTATACAGAAAAAAAAATTAGTAACCAACAAGTAAAGAGCCTGCCCAAAGTCATTTATGGTAAGAGAAATTAAATTTGGGGACATTATGTGTTGCAGAAGGGGGGGGTACAAAGTGCACCTGAAAACTGTGGGGGGCGGAAGCTAACCTGAGCTTGCTTCACCGTTGAACATAAGGGGTTAATTTTCCAGCCATCCCCCCGTGGAGGAAGAGGCAGCTTCAAAGGGTGGTCTGCTGAATCCCCTCCCCTCCCCCCATTCTGCCCTCCCCAAGCTCCACCCCCAAATGTCAATAATTTCATTCATCACACAGACATGCTGGGAGAACCCTCTGATGATCACCCCAATAAAGTAGGTCACCTTGGCCCATAGGGACTTGACTACCCTTCTGGAACAAATGAAACGTGAGTCTGGCTTCTATTCATAAGCTCTTTATTTCCCTTAGGCAGTTAAAACAGCCCTTCTAAACTTGAGCTCCTGCAACACACCAACCTCCTCCCTCCTGCCCTGCCTCCCTTTTGTCCCTCTCAGGACGTTGCCTCCCTTCTGGGAGCTCCCTGCTTCAACCTCCTAGTGGCTGGCAAGCTGTCTGCCTTGCCCTGCCAGCCTGAGACTGGCTCTTCAGCCTTCCTGGCCCTCCTCCTTAATTGCAGCCCAGCTGGGGCTGTGCCAGCCTCACTCTGCAAGGCTGCTGAGGGCTGCTGATTGCAGCTCGGTTAGAGCTGTGCTGCCTCCACCCTGTTCCCTGGAACTGCTGAGGCTTGCTCTTGCTGCTCAGGTTCTCCTGCCATTTCACTGCTGTTCCTTCTTGCTGCTGACTTCCTAGAGGTCCCTGTTCCTTGTGGTAAGTCCAGGAACAGGGATCTGGGTTGTGGGGTGCTCCAGGGTCCCTGGGTGGGCATTTGGGGGCAAGGAGGGAGTCAAACAGACTGCAAGGTGCTGGGAGGCAGCCCCATCTTTGGACACATACTTTATTAGCATGGTATCTTGGGATACACACTTGAATACACATGAAGCTGATTTAAACTGTACTAGACCATTAGTCCATCAAAGTCAGTGCTGTCTGGTTTTAAACAGTCTTTCATTTTTCCTGTTACCTAATTCTTTTAAGGGGAGATGGCAAGACTTGAACCTGGGACCTTCTGCTTTCAAAATAGATGCTCTGCCACTACGCCATGGACAGTCCCTATCACTGAGCCACAGATAACATGTTATTGTAATACCAACCCTCTTACTGAGCGATTGTGCCTTTCCGTGTTCTTGGACATATGATAGAGAGGCAGAAGCAGCCAACTCATGTGAAGTGATATCCTTGGCATAGCAATACTTTCTTTCCCCTGCCTTCCATGCATTCTGCTATGCCCCAGGATGCAATGGAATCTGCCATCCTATAGACTTCCTCCGTGGCACACAATGCCTTTTATGCACACCAGCCAGTGGTGGGATCCAAAAATTTTAGTAACAGGTTCCCATGGTGGTGGGATTCAAACAGTGGCGTAGCGCCAGTGAGGCTGGGCGGGGCACGATGGAGGCGTGGCCGGGCATTCCGGGGGCAGGGCATTAATAATTTCTCTGTTACTGAAAAAAACTCTTACTGTAAAAAAAAAGTTCTTAATTTCCAGCTGGTATCTTTCTGTCCATACATCGATTTTAAAACTCATTTATAGCAAGAATTGATCCCTATGTCGTCTACTGCCAACAAGCGAAACAAGCTACTGCTTCCTCCTCTCATTGACTGCCTGTCAAATACTTAATACTTTCAAATACTTAATTTTGTTTCTAGATATCAAAAGAAGGATACTTTCCTTAAACAAGGAACATCACCATATATCTAAAACATGTTTTTAAAACAGCCCAACAGGGAGAATTATCCCGTTTTCTACCTTCGCTAACCAGCCACATAGGAAACAACAGAACTTTATGATTTTTGGACCGAATGGAATTTCTAACGGAAAAGCGGATCCAATGAGTAACCCCCTCTCGGCACACACAAATAATTAGTAACCCACTCTTGGGAACTGGTGAGAACCTGCTGGATCCCACCTCTAGCTACAGCCAGTGCTTGACAAGAGTGATCTGGCCATTCTCCGATCACATCCAAATTGGATTACTGTAATGCTGCCTTTGAAAATGGTTCAGAAACTTCCACGGTCCCAAATGTGATGGCCAGGTATTGCCACAGATTGGTTACAAGGATCAGTATCACTGCTCAAAGATCCATGTTGGTTGTCTGTTTCTGGGCACAATTCAAATTGCTGGTTGTTACCTTTAAGACTCTAAGTTGCTTGGAGCTAGCAGGGGTGGCCAACTTATGGGGCTCCAGATGTTCATGGGCTACAATTCCCATCTGCTAATTGGCCATGCTGGCAGAGGCTGATAGGAACTGTAGTCCATGAACATCTGGAGCACCATAAGTTGGCCACCCCTAGGCTATGGCATCTGAAGGACCATTTCCTCCCATTCTCTCCAGCTTGCCAGGTAAGCTGTGCCTCTGAAGCCTTGTTCCCAATGGCTCTTCTGTGTTGTGGACATTGACTATTGGGAGGTTGGGAGTTTCCCGGAGTTTTTGGGCCTCAGTGAGGTATAAAGTCATAGAGTCCACCCTCCAAAACAGCCATTTTCTCCAGTGGGACTGATCTCTGTAGTATAGGGGGTTTGTTGTAATTCCAGGAGACCAGGAGGTGAGCAACCCTAGTGGCAATTAGAGATGGGACATTTGCTGTTGTGACACCTCACCTGTGGAACACCCTTCCACTTGAGGGTTGCCTGGAACCTCCTTTGCAGTCCTTTGAGCACCAAGACAAAAAAAATTCTTTTTCACTAGACTTTTAATTAAGAGTTTTGACTTCTCAGCTGTCTTATGAGCTGTTTCTAGACTGGGGTGTGTTTTATGGATGGTTCTATGCTGTTTCATGTTCCTGGTCTTGTTTTTAACGGCTTGCTTGGGTTTCATATTGAAACTTTGTTTGAATTTGTTTGAATAGCAGAACGCTTGATAAACCAGCCTGGACACAGAATATTATTTGAAAACACAGAAATTCTGGACCACTCTGACAACCATTATGTCAGACTACACAGAGAAGCCATTGAAATTCACAAGCACATGGACAACTTCAACAGGAAGGAAGAAACCATGAAAATGAACAGAATTTGGCTGCCAGTGTTGAAAAACTCTAGAATCAAGACAGTGACTGATCAGCTCCACACAAACACAGGACAACTATAGACTATAGCACTCAAAGGGAACAAAGACCAGGATACTTCTATTCAGATCCATTCAACTATTGACCTTGCTAGTTTCATTGTTACTCCCATGCTACAGACTTCTCTGTGACTCACATGCCAGGCTACTCTATCCAGATGGCCTCACAGTATATATACTCCACTTGCTTTCCATTCCTATCATCAGATCCTCTGAAGATGCCAGCCACAGATGCAGGCGAAACGTCAGGAGAGAATGCTGCTAGAACATGGCCATACACCCCGGAAACCACACAGCACCCCTGTGATTCCAGCTGTGAAAGCCTTCGACAATACTTTGTTTGAATTGCTAGCTGCCTTGAGAAGAACCCCAAAGAGGTCCAATAAAGAGGGCTTGGATCAATAAAGAGGGCTCTGACTGGCTTCTCTCCTTCCCCTACCACAAAATGCTCCTGTTTTACACTCTCTGTAGGTACTAGTTGCACGGCACAAATGCCCTCACCCTTCCTGCTGTTCCTCAAGATATCTGTCTGGCTTTTCTGAAACATAACGAAAGAGATGAACCTGCATCCGATCCAATCAGGCGTGCTTTTATAGACAGGCAGCTGGTATGAATGTCACAGCCAGACTGATTTAATGGAGACGGAACTATTATTAATGTCAAGTGAGGATGAAAGAAGTCAAAAGCCCATCAGCTAATTGTAGGGAAGATGAAGTCAAGTAGGCAATATCTTAAGAGATTTAAGGCCAATGTCCTATTTTTTTAATTCTTTTGAGCTCTTCTCTATTGATTCTTAAACAATGCCCTCCCAATTTTTAACGTCCTCGTCAGCATAACGTTTTCAATCTTAGATGTAAGGGACATAAAGATTATAAAGACAGGGTTAGTGCCATTTCGGAGACAGAAATCCGTGATTTATCAAAGTGTGGCGCGGGTGGGGAGAATGTCCACTTGTAGATAGTAACCTAAAAGCTCTTTCTTTGAACAGGAAACAAAAAAGGGTGCTCGCTTTTAAAGAAATTTCTAAATGGACTAAGTGTTACTTTCGACAAAAGGGACACATTTATGCGAAGATTAAAGCACATCTTGACTTGAAAATTGTTCAGCCTTTGTGCATAGAAATTCCTGTGAAAATGGATGTGCTAATTCAAGCAAAGTGTCGCCCTGGGGGATATTGAAAGGGTTGATATAAGAAATGTCCTCAGCTGTGCCTCTTCTGATCTAGCGACCCCGTCTAAAATCGCTTATGCCAGTTTTCCGGAGGTCTACAAATCTTGGTTGATGGAGATAGCAAGCCAAGATAGTTACTCACCACCAAACATGTCTGGCCTGCAAAATCACACTAAGCTTTGGAGGTTTTGGAGGACCTCCAAAAGATAGGGTCACCAGATCTCGATTGGGAAATACCTGGATAATTTGAGAGTGGATCTTGAGGAAGGCAGGTTTGGTGATGACAGAGAGTTTAGCAGCATACAATCTGATAGCACTTTTATGCACTTGTGGTCTCCTTCGCATTGAGCATACATTCCTTTCAGGTTGGATTCTCAGTTATGCACATAAGAACATAAGAACATAAGAACAAGCCAGCTGGATCAGACCAGAGTCCATCTAGTCCAGCTCTCTGCTATTCGCAGTGGCCCACCAGGTGCCTTTGGGAGCTCACATGCAGGATGTGAAAGCAATGGCCTTCTGTGGCTGTTGCTCCTGAGCACCTGGACTGTTAAGGCATTTGCAATCTGAGATCAAGGAGGATCAAGATTGGTAGCCATAAATTGACTTCTCCTCCATAAATCTGTCCAAGCCCCTTTTAAAGCTATCCAGGTTAGTGGCCATCACCACCTCCTGTGGCAGCATATTCCAAACACCAATCACACGTTGCGTGAAGAAGTGTTTCCTTTTATTAGTCCTAATTCTTCCCCCCAGCATTTTCAATGTATGCCCCCTGGTTCTAGTATTGTGAGAACAATGTATGCCCCCTGGTTCTATTATTGTCAACATTTTCTACCCCATGCATAATTTTATAGACTTCAATCATATCACATGTTTCCCCTTCTCCGGAACTCACCACTCTCTCAGATCTGAGAATGTCCACACTTTCCAAAAGCTCTCAAGTGTGATTTTTCAGGGAAAGTGAAGGGAATCAACATGTGTTTCCCTTCAGGTTTTGGGGGTTTTTTGCTCCTCCCAACTTCCCTGCCCACACAAGAGCAATTCCTTCTCCACGAATTGAACAAGGAAGTGGGAGGGGGTGGGCTAAATGGCAGCTCAGCTCAGCTGTGGATGCTTCACGGTGGGTTTCCCCCATTTAAACAAAAAAACCCACTACAAAGAACACAGCTGCAAAGTAAGCACTGCATGCATAAAGGGCCACAGGGACCCCCCCCCCCCCTCTAAAGCAGCAGTTTTCTCCAAGGGAACTGATCTCTGTAGTTTGGAGATCAATTGTAATATCAGGATAATATCTCCAGACTCCACCTGCAGGTTAGCAACCTTGTGGACCAAAACCATGATGATAATGGAGGAGGAGGAGGAGGAGGAGGAGGAGGAGGAGGAAGAGCTGTATTCGAAGATAAATAGACACGCATGGATGAATCTTAGCTGCTCAGAGGACTCCCAATGAAAATAATGGAAATGCCTACCCCCCGTTGAGAAGCACAATGCAGTTGTAGTTTGAACTTTGCACTTGTTCCCCTTCTATTGTAACTATGCCCCCTTCCTGTTTGGTTCCATCATGGGGCAGAGGGGGCACGATGGGATGCTACAGTTCTATTCAGGAACGATTTGGTGAGATTAGAAAAACATGGAGGAGCACTTCACTGAGCATTTCCTTCCCAACCCCTCCGAAGGCTCTACCCTCACATTTCCAGGAATTTCACATTTCCAGGAATTTCGCAACCTGGATTGGTATGCTCAGGCCATGAGTACTGTAGATCTACAGTGACTGATGGATTTGCCTCCTGCTTCAAAATTACTAGGAAGCACACACACACACAAAAACCACCTGGAAATGTTTTGGGGTTTTTTAAGCCTCTGAAAATTAACATATACAATTAACAGGGCAAGCGACAGCGAAAGGTGGTGGCTACTCTAACTGGCAGCTGATGCAAGAGTTTTGGAACAGGTGAAAATGTGTTAAAATCATCTTTGATTGAACAAAGAATCTGGCAACCGCTCTGCGTAGCGGTCGCACAATCCTTTATCAGACCAGGCAGCAGAAGGGAATTGGACTAATCTAATCTTGAAGGAGCAGAAGCATGAAAAAGCACTTTAAGGCTTGACAGAGACACAAAACTGGTCGCAACCCAGCAGTCACCTGTACCTTGCAAAAAAAAAAAGGGAACGGCGAGCCACAGAACCGAGATGTTTCTCCAAAGATAAGGCGGTGCTAAATCCCTCCCTTTCCTTCATCTGCGCACAGCACAGCGGAGGCCATTTAATTGACATTCGACAGGGTTGGTGGGGAGTTAACATAACCCAACTTGCATTTGGGGCTACTGGGGGGGGGGAGAAATATTTTATCAAGAGCACTTCCTGGTATCAAATGGGCTTTTTGGAAGCAGCGTTCAGGGGGGTGGCATACATTCGTTTCACAGACAGCATTGGTTTCTCACAGTGTGTTTCAGCTATCTCAGGTTTCGTTGCTTTGCCTTCGACTGATATCAAGGCAATTCAAGGACGCTTTTATTACACCATGCAGGCCTACTCCTTCTGTTCATATCTCTCCTCGTTGAAAGCATTCCTGCTGTGTTTCTTCCTACTATGTGCCTTCTGCTGACGTCTAGCTGATCTTACATTTGGTCTTCTGATGGCTGGAAAGTAGCACCGTCATAATTTGTTTCGTATCTGAAGAAGAGATGGATTTATACCCCACTTTTCTCTACCACAAGGAAGCTCAAAGCAGCTGATACATTCTTTTCCCTTTTCTCCCCACAACAGATACCTTGAGGCTGAGAGAGTTTGGAAAATACTGTGACAACCCCTATGTCACCCAGCAGGCTTCATATGGACAAGTGGGAAACCAACCTGGTTCACCAGAAAAGCTGGCTGCTCATGTGGAGGAGTGGGGAATCTTACCTGGTTCTCCAGATTAGATCACCGCTCTTAACTACACCACCATGCAGCAGTGGCGTACCTAGGCAAACTGGAGCCCTGGGCAAAACCTGAGTTTGATGCCCCCCCCGGGTAGCCACCCTCTCCCACCCTGACCAAACAATGATTTTTTCCATCAGGTTCTTTCAAAGTCACCATCACATTATAGAACATGCCCCAACTCACAAATCTGAACACAGCAATGGGCCATGCCACACAGCAGAATTTTTTTTGGAATTTTTTTTCAAAATGATTCAAAATGTTTTATTACTGCTATGAAAACATTTTATGGTGTTGTATCCAGTCCCCCCAATTGGGGGAAACAGCATCACTTTCAATGTTATTTAAACTTGGGACCGCAGATTCTCCGTTTAAGGTGGATTTAAAAGGAGAATCTGGGTTCCCTAGTTTAAACAAGTATGCTGGAATCCACCCCCTAACAGCATCATTTTCAATGGTGTTTTAAACTAGGAAGCCCAGATTCTCCTTTTAAATCCACCTGAAAGGGAGAATCTGGGGCCCCCAGTTTAAACAACATTGGAAGTGATGCTATTTTGGGGGGTGGTTTCTCCCCCACCCTGAAACAGCATCACTTTCAATGTTTAAACTGGAGACCTCAGATTCTCCCTTTAAATCCATGGCAAAGGGGGGGGATTTAATAATAGTACTATCTCTCGACTCGCTTTTCCCGCTATCTAGTTCAGAATCCTACAACTTGTTAAAACAAAAATTGTTGGAAAGCGAATGGATTAATTTATTTAGGGCTGCTATGAAAACTTGTTCACCCTTACATCTTTCAATACCCCTATATCAAAACAGGATGGCTCCCTATTTGTATTTTTTGACTAATCCAATGCAGAGAAGAGCCCTCCCACTTGCTCGCTTCAATGTTTTCCCCTCCGCTTTATTGCGTGGTAGATTTAACAACTTGGAAATGAGCGAAAGGGTATGCTCTTGTGGTGAACAACAAATTGAAACATTGGCACATCAACTGCTTTGCTGCCCTAAATCTGCTAATATCAGGTCAAAATATTCCAACATTCTTTCTAGGATACCTAGTGAAATGGAAGAATCAAGTAGACTTCCTTTTCTTCTGGACAATTCTGACAATGAAACTTGTGAATTGGTTGCACAATTTTTACTGGAGGTGATGCACAATCAATAATTTATATTTTATCTTAAACCTTTGTATTTGTATACCTTTTATCTTAAACCTTTGTATTTGTATACCTTTTATCTCAGGTTTTTTATTGTGTTATGATTATTGTTATGCCAAATAAAGGCTTATTAAAAAAAATAATAGTACTAGTAATAGTAATAGTAATAGTAATAAATTAACATCTGTCAAATTCAGAAGGCAGCCCTGCTGGGATCTGCACGAATACTACGCTGATACATTACAGCTTCCTAGGCCTCTGGGTGAGGCTCGAATTGTAAGGAAGGCCAACAACCAGCTAAAGATCTTGCAGCTGTAAAATCTACAATAATAATGATCATCATCATCATCATCATCATCATCAACCTTTATTAGGCATTGAGAGAATAAAAGAAAGAAAGAAAACAAGCATTGGCAGGTAGGGGGTGGATTTAAAGGGACAATCTGGGGAAATTTAGGGGGTGCCTGCTGTCAGGGGTGCAATTATTAAGATAGCACCAAAATTTCAGAGTATCCCCGTGAGCCCGTACTGATGATACCACCCAGGTTTGGTGAAGTTTGGTTCAGGGAGTCCAAAGTTATGGACCCTCAAAGGTGTAGCCCCCATCTCCTATTAGCTCCCATTGGAAACAATGGGGATGGGGGCACTCCCTTTGGGAGTCCATAACTTTGAACTCCAAACCAAACTTCTCCTGAAAAATTCCTGAAATTTTGGTGCTTCAAGCCCAAAAACTGCACCCCTGCAGGCCAAAAATGGAAAAAACACTGAAAATACAAAAAAATCCCACAAACAAACCTGCATTTTTGTGCCCCCGACAAGGGGGCGCCCTGGGCAACTGCCCACTTTGCCCAGTGGGAGGAACGCCTCTGCCATGCAGGCACCCTGCTGACTCATGTATGGCTAATTAAAAACAACTATAATCCAGAATGGAAAGTTTATTATTTATTTATTAGTTATTTATTTACAAAACCTATACCCCACTTTTCTCACCTCATCAGGTCACCAAGGCAATTAACTGTCAGAGCTGAGAACCCTTGTAGAATTGTGGTTAGGTTCAAATTCTCACTCAGCCTGTGAAGGTCTGCTTGATCGTCTATTTTAGGCTGTTTGTCCATTTGTCCAGGTGAGAATAGAGGAGCCTCAGTAAGGAAAGATACAGGAGATTTATTGTCTGCACAGAGAACAATCCAACAGAGACCAAAGCTCGTGCCCTCAAGGTATTCCAAGAATCAAAAGACTGTTTAGGCAATTGCGGAAAGTCTGACATCACAGTAGAGAACAGTGTACTTGCATATGACCAATATCGATCAGTCAAGATAAGCAGAACCTATAGGCTCTGCCTTCTCCCATCAGAATGTGGCATGCCCTACAGTCGCTCAGCTGACTGGAAAGTAAAGAAGGAGTCGGCTAAGCCACTGTACCCAAAACAAGGGAAACCAGGGAGATAAAACAAAACAAAAGATGAAGACCAATGCCCCCAGAAACTACGTGAAACATTCATTAGAGCAGGTTGTAGGAATTTCCGGGCTGGTCATAGTATTCTAGCATTGACCTCCTGGGTAAGCCTGCATCTGTGGCTGGCATCTTCAGACGATCTGATGTTGGGAAAGCAAGTGGAGTATATATATCTGTTGGAGTGTCCAGGGTGGGTGGAGAAACCTATCTTTGAGTAACAAAGAAGGCAGCCAGGTCAATAGTTGAGGGCCTATCTGTGTTACTCACAGATAGGTTTCTCCACCCACCCTGGACACTCCAACAGATATATATACTCCACTTGCTTTCCCAACATCAGATCCTCTGAAGATGCCAGCCACAGATGCAGGCGAAACGTCAGGAGAGAATGCTGCTAGAACACGGCCATACAGCCCGGAAACCACACAGCACCCAAGTGATTCCGGCCGTGAAAGCCTTCGACAATACATCTCACAGGGCTGTCGCATTCCATGCTTTCCCAATAAAAAGACTCAGACAGAATTGAAATCGATGTATTGACAGGAGGTCAAACAGGTTACGCTTGAGGAATTCATTGCCAAGACAAAAGCTGTCCTACCGAACTATCCCAAGATTACTGGGTGACAACTAATGGTGTATCGGGGGGGGGGGGGGGACAGAGACAACCCAGCCACCATTTGCCTGAGTCTCATGGGGGGATGCATTTTGGCCACTCATCCCTGCCTCCTCCCTTTACCCCCCACCCCCACCACATTGAGACTCTAACCAAACTCCTTCACCATGCCCCCACACCCCTCCGCTTTCCTCTGTCCCTCTGAGCTGTGCTGCATCAGAAGGAAGCCCGGGGGAGTTTGGAAGCGGGGCTTGGTACCAGAGGTGGGATCCAGCAGGTTCTCACAGGTTCCCGAGAGTAGGTTACTAATTATTTGTGTGTGCCAAGAGGGGGTCACTAATTGGTGATTTTGCCACGTGACTTTTGCCTTAGTTACGCCCCTCCTCTCAGCAGTAGCCCCCAGAACTTGAAGCAGTCTAGCAGGAGGTGCACCGGCGTGCGTGGCAGCCTGCGCCTGCGTGCACTCCTTTCCTGCCCAAGGACTGGTGCAGTGGCTGCATCCTTGCCACAGCCCCGCCCAGGAATGCCCCACCCCGGAATGCCTGGCCACACCCCCGTCATGCCCTGCCCAGCCCCATTGGCACTACACCACAGTTTGAATCCCACCACCATGGGAACCTGTTACTAAAATTTTTGGATCCCACCACTGCTTAGTGCTCCAAGCAAGTCCAGGGCACCATTTTCTAACAGTATACCACTGGCAACAGCTTCCCTTCTGCTTTCACAAGCTTGCTACATCTCCCAAGGCCACGCTCCTAGATAACAGTCCTAGATAACACGCTCCTAGATAACAGATGTGCCCAGTCTGGAAAAGGCATTGCTGAAAGCCCCACACATTCCTACATAGCAAAGCTCCAACACAAACTACAAGCAAGAACAGTCATAGTGCTACATCCTCCCACTTTCCACTGGAGACATGGCAAGAGCGATTGATGTACAAAAACATCTTGACGTGGGCCACAGGGATGCCGACATTCGGTTGAGGGTTAACTCAAATGGTGAACGACAAATCCAAGTATTACCTGCTGAGGTCAATAATTTCTGTGGCTTTTAATTTGGTTTCATTTACCACATTCCATCAGAGGGGAGATTTCCAGGTGGCAGTGAATTCTTCCTCTGCAGTGAAGAACTTTTTTTTTCCAATCTGGAATTCCAGTGGGGGGATTCTAGTCTGGAATCTCAGACGTTGGGAAATTCCTAAAGATTTGGGGGGGGGTGGAGCCTGGAGAGGGTCAGGTTTGGAGCGGGGTGGGATCTCCCCCCACAACCCCCCACTTACCTTTTCCAGCCAGCAGTAAAAACAGCTTTCTGCTGGCTGAAAATGGGCCAGGCTGGTGTGGCGGGACAGGACACGGGGGCAGGGTGGCGTGGCGTAGGAAGCTAAGAGCTCGTGTATCTAATCTGGAGGAACTGGGTTTGATTCCCCGCTCTGCCACCTGAGCTGTGGAGGCTTATCTGGGGAATTCAGATTAGCCTGTACGCTCCCACACACGCCAGCTGGGTGACCTTGGGCTAGTCACAGCTTCTCGGAGCTCTCTCAGCCCCACCTGCCTCACAGGGTGTTTGTTGTGAGGGGGGAAGGGCAAGGAGATTGTCAGCCCCTTTGAGTCTCCTGCAGGAGAGAAAGGGGGGATATAAATCCAAACTCTTCTTCTTCAGGGTGATTTTTGCGTACCCCCCACGTACGCGCCCGGTGCAACGTACACACACCGTCTCCTTGTAGCTACACCACTGGCAGGGTATAATGCCATCAGTTCTCCAAAGCAGCCATTTTCTCAAGTGCAACCGAGGAGGGGCCATGGTAGAGTAGTAGAGCTTGAGATGCAGACGGTTCATCTGCTGCTAGTTCAATCCCCATCATCTCCAATTAAAAGGATCAGGCAGCAGGTGGTCATGGGAAAGACCTACCTAAGACCCTGGAGTGCCACTGCCAGTCTGAGTAGACAATTCTGACCTTGATAGACCAATGATTGGATTCAGTGTAAGGCAGCTTCATGTTCTCATCTATGTCCATCTGGAGGTTAGTTATAATCTCATGAGAGCTTCAGCCCCCACGTGGACATTGGCAACCACGGCTGCACTCCCAAGATCCATTTTCTTCCCGCAAGTGGGAATCGTCTGCATGCAGATTTCCCTTGTTAGGTGGACCTGGTGGTCTAAAAACGCAGTGGTTAAAAGCTGTGGACTCTAATCTGGAGTACCAGGTTTGATTCCCCACTCCTCCACATGAACAGTGGACTCTTATCTGGTGAACCGGATTTGTTTCCTCACTCCTCCACAAGAACCCTGCTGGGCGATCTTGGGCTAGTCCACAGGTCTGCAACCTGTGACTCTCCAGATGTTCATGGACTACAACTCCCATCGGCCCCTGCCAGCATGGCCAATTGTTAGTAGGTTAGTAGGGGCTGATGGGAATTGTAGTCCATGAACATCTGGAGAGCCGCAGGTTGCAGACCCCTGGGCTAGTCACAGTTCTCTCAGAACTCTCTCAGCCCTACCTTCCTCACAAAGAACCTGTTGTGGGGGAGAGGAAGGAAAAGGAGTTTGTAAGCCGCCTCGAGTCTCCCTACAGGTGAGAAAGGTGGGGGATACATTCAAACTCTTCTGTCACAAATATCACCTTTCTTCAGCTCATCAAACCATTGTTTTACACCTTTGGGCTCCAGTGCCGCAGGAGAAAAATGAAACTAAATCCAAACCTGCTCAGTCACGTATACAAGCAGAGATACCTCCTGTGGAGCTCATATATTATAGCGAGCATTTGAAAAACAGCACCAGAGGCTATTTTCCTCCACTCGTAGATTTTTTTTTAAATCCATCCTTCTCTTTAGTCCCTCCATAAACGTTCAATTTATTGTAGCAATATTTCGTACTTCAGTTTGTCTCTTCCCTAGGCCGTTCCTTTTTTATTATTAATATTAGTAATTTCGAGGAAAGATAAACAATCATTATAACACTGAAAAAGCAAGCAATGACGGACGTTATCTCGGAATTTATCATTCCGCTGCGTTACAGACAATATCCACTTGCATAAACATGTTTGTCTGTGAACCCTAAACGCAAAATAAATAAATTCACTTTGACATGACATGGATGCAAGAGTCCACATCCATCTAAAACATTTTGCTGTTGATGGTGCCTCAGCGGGTGTGTGCTTTTCCCCAATAAGGAGCCGCACACATTTTTGCTGCTGTAAGTAGATTCTCCCCAAGTTCTACATCATTATTGTCAATAACTGCCTTCAACCAGGGTAATAAAACTGTCTTTGTGTCAAATGGAATTGTGTGGCCAGTTACTTCGCTGATTTGTCTAAGGATTTCTCTTCGGTTTTTCTGTTTAAGCAGACATCCAAAATGCATTTTTTTAAAAATCAGCGAGGACAGTCTGACATGGCCAACAATCATCTCGTGTTAGATGCAGCTAAAACCGAATTTCGGGGGGGGGGGAATGATTCCTTCAGATTTGCCACTTTTATGAGAAACCACCTGCTTAGGTTTAACGATGACGACTGGGAAACTTTCACACCTCAGGTGTTTGCTACTTAGTGGAAAGCTAGTTCAAAAACTGCTCACTACATGTAAGGAGGTGAAGGATTGTATATGAACATTTGATGTACGGTTTTAAGCATTCTTTTAATGGCTTTTTTACTCAACATTCGACATCCAGCTGGAATTGATCAATGGTTCATTTAGGGGAGAGAAAGAATTCATTTTTTGTTCCTAAGGAAAGAGCAATGTTTCCCAAGTACTTTAAGCTGCAGCCTGTTCTAATCCAGGGGTGGGCAATTATTTTTTTCCATGGGGCTGCATAAGAAACAGAAAATATTGTGGAGGGCCAGGTCAAAAGGTAGGGGGGCGAGGTGCTTTTGAAAGCCCCGCAGAAGCCGGCAGCCAAAGCAACCGGCTTCTGCGGGGCTTTCAAAGACGCCTCGCTCCCCAGCATGGCAGGGGGGCCAGTCAGGGTCATCCGGCGGGCCGGATGTGGCCCGCGGGCCGTATAATGCCCAGGTCTGTTCTAATCTATGCAGGGAGACTTATTATTTTTTTATTTATTTATTTATTATATTTGTATACCGCCCTCCCCGAAGGCTCAGGGCGGTTTCCAACAACATAAAAATTTAAAACATCATAAATATAAATATAAATTAGTTAAAATACATAAAATTTTAAACTAGAGATGGCTTCAGCTATTCTATTCCCCCTTTTATGAACCCACGGGAGGCCAGATGTTTACTTATTATTGCGGTTGATATCATCCTGGCTGGCCAAACGCCTGGCGGAACAGGTCCGTTTTACAGGCCCTGCGGAAACTTTGTAAATCCCGCAGGGCCCTGATCTCACCTGGAAGCCTGTTCCACCAGGTAGGGGCCAGAGCCGTAAAAGCCCTGGCCCTTGTAGAGAGTACAGCCGGATGCGCTTCTTTGGGGCCAGGGATCACCAGCAGGTCCGCCTCCGATGAACGGAGGGGCCTAGAAGGGCGATATAGGGAGAAACGGTCCCTTAGATATGCAGGGCCAAGGCCGCGAATGGCTTTAAAGGTCAAAACCAGAACTTTAAACATGACCCGGTACTCGATCGGCAGCCAGTGCAGTTGGTATAGGACCGGAGTAATCCGGTCCCTTGCTGTTGCTCCGGAAAGGAGTCTGGCTGCCGCATTCTGTACGAGTTTCAGTTTCCGGATCATGGCCAAAGGTAAGCCCGCGTAGAGCGAGTTACAGTAGTCTAATCTAGAGGTGACCGTGGCATGGATCACAGTGGCCAGATCAGAACGGGAGAGATACGGGGCCAGTTGCCGTGCCTGCCGCAGATGGTAAAAAGCTGCCTGGGCTGTCTGGGTGACCTGGACCACCAATGATAGAGATGGATCCAGAGTCACCCCCAGGCTCTTGGCGGACGAAGTTAATTTTAACGTCTCGCCAAGAAGGGTAGGCAGGCCAAAGGCCACCAGACACTCCCCCCGGCCCAGCCACAGGACCTCCGTCTTAGTGGGATTCAACTTCAGCCGACTTGCACTCAACCAACCAGCCACAGCATCAAGACAACGCTGGAGAGCATCAGGGGCCGAGGTCGGGCTGCCCTCCATTGTGAACAAGAGCTTCCAAATACAACAATGTTTTTATCACTGCATTTTCTTCTACTTCGTTTATTCCCCGCCTTTCTCCCCAGTGAGGCCCCGAAGTGGCTCAGATCATTCTCTTCCCCTCCATTTTGTTTTTGAAACAACCCTGTGAGGTTGGGTAGGCTGAGAGTGGCCCTTTCCAAACAAACCCCCGAAAACGTTTGCAAAATGTTTTTAATCCTCCCCCTGTCCGCACTCACACCCTTGAAACGATTTCTGGCTGCCATTTTGTGACCATTCTGGGTTTTAAAAAAATCTCCATGGATTCAATGCTACGTTGCTTCAAAACCTCTTGCTACAATTCTCCTAGGGCAGTGGTGGCGAACCTTTTTGAGACCGAGTGCCCAAACTGCAACCCAAAACCCACTTATTTATTGCAAAGTGCCAACCCGGCAATTTAACCTGAATGCTGAGGTTTTAGTTAAGAAAAAATGGTTGGCTCTGAGGCGTGCGTTACTCGGGAATAAGCTTGGTGGTAGTTGGTGGCTTTGCTTTGAAGCAACCGTGCAACTCTTCCCACGGGTAAATCACGACCCTAGGAGGGTTTACTCAGAAGCAAGCCACATTGCCAGCAACCAAGCGTATTCCCAGGTAAAGGATCACACTTTAGTTCTTTGCATGAAAATCAGTGGGGTTTAACAGTGCTTAACAGGGTTACCTATACTGCTTCCCCAAAACTAGGTCTTAGGTTTAATGCTAATAATTGAGCCCAGCCTATATGTAAGGATTTCCACATGATGAACTCTGTTTGTGTGTGCCCACAGATAGGGCTCTGAGTGCCACCTCTGGCACCCGTGCCATAGGTTCGCCATCACTGTCCTAGGGCAGTGGTGGCGAACCTATGGCACGGGTGCCAGAGGTGGCACTCAGAGCCCTCTCTGTGGGCACGCACAGAGTCACGCCCCGCCCCCCACACACACATCTAGGCTGGTCTGGACTGCTGGGCTCAATTATTAGCATTAAACCTAAGACCTAGTTTTAGGGAAGCAGTGTAGGTAACCCTGTTAAGCGCTGTTAAACCCCACTGATTTTCATGCGAAGAACTAAAGTGTGATCCTTTACTTGGGAGTAAGCTTGGTTGCTGGCAATGGGGTTTGTTCTGAGTAACCGCTCCTAGGGTTGTGATTCACCCCATTGGAAGAGTTGCACGGTTGCTTCAAAGCAAAGCCACCAACTACCACCAAGCTTACTCCCGAGTAACACACGCCTCGGAGCCAACCATTTTTTCTAAACAAAAACCTAAAAAAAAATGCAGGTTAAATTGCCGTGTTGGCACTTGGCAATAAATAAGTGGGTTTGGGGTTGCAATTTGGGCACTCGGTCTCAAAAAGGTTCGCCATCACTGTCCTAGGGTGTTCACACAAGACTTTGAAGATTCGACCCCCTAAAAGATTTTTTTAATGATGAAAATAAACAGATGATCCAATGGAGGGAGTTCAGAAAACCATGTCAAGAAGGAATTTTGGCCTTGATCTTCTTCTATTTCTTTTCCTATGTGTGTTGTCTAAATGTGTAAAATGAACAAAACTTTTCAGAAAAAAAAATGAGGAATTCTGGAGAGTGCAGAGAGGTGTGGGGAACGTTTTAAATAGATACACACAGCAAGTCAAAAAAATTTGAAAACCTTTCAACAAAAGAATTACTAAAATAGAGGATGCAAATAAAATATTTTGAGACTGGAAATAAAACATTTTGAGGGGGAAGCTGTATGGAACTCCTTACAGGAAACATTTTATTTCCTGTCTCAAAATGTTTTATTTTGATTGTGCGGAAAGGGCCAGTGTGTGGCTGGCATCTGGCAAAGCAGGGATTCCAACTTCCAGATCCTCGTCTGATACTATACCTACTACACCACTGGCTGGAAGAATCCCTTTTGATGGTAGTTCAGATTTTAATTTTAACTGCCGTCCCCTAACAATTAGCATCATGCTTGATTTTTCTCAAATTTGCACTCTTTGCTCTGCCTGACAACTTTCAGATCTCACATTTTATTTTCAAACAAACAAACAAACAACCTAGTTGTGGTGGGTTTTCCGGGCTGTGTGGCCGTGGTCTGGTAGATCTTATTCCTAACGTTTTGCCTGCATCTGTGGCTGGCATCTTCAGAGCTGTATCACAGAGGGAAGTCTGTAGTGTGTAACAGACTTCCCACTGTGATACACCTCTATGGTCGAAGTCATTTTACCATTGAATTTTTGCCCAAATACCAAAGCAACCCTCACATCGCCAGTGACGTGATGACATCACTTCCAGGACACAATAAAAGGGACATCACTATTTTGCCAGCAATGCCAACCTAGGTCTCTGTTTTCTACCACTATGCCCCTCACTGGCCAGCTAATTAGTGGCAGGGTGAGGGACCCTAGGGTGGGAGATTCCCCACTCCCAGTGGGAAGCGGGTAATCCTGAATTGACTCAAGGTCACCCAGCAAGATTCCATGGCAGAGTGAAGATTCAAGCCTGGGTTGTCTTAGTCCCAATTGGCCATGCTGGCCGGGGCTGATGGGAATTGTAGTCCATAACATCTGGAGTGCCAAAGGTTCACCACCACTGTCCTAGCCTGACAGTCAAACCACCAAACCACGCTGGAAGATGTTTCAGAAGATGTTGAAAATGTTAAAAGAAAGATTTTTCTGTCACGTGCGTATCAAGGTAAACAATAAATCAGGTAGGAGTTATGTGTCCACATCTCTTTCTCTATCACTAAAGGATGGGGACCCCCGGCTAACACCTCTGATGAGAGAAAAGGTACAAGAGGATGTCCCTTTGCCATCTCGGGACCATTTGCTCTGTGGGAACCATCTTGCTTTCTCCTGAGGCCTTTAGTGGCTTGTCTGGTGCACTATAGAGGCCATCTTTTAATCAGCTTGAACACTTTTTTGCCTTTAGACATCTGAGATTTTTCTTTTGTCTGTGACCTTTTTCATTTTCCTCTTGGGGAGTGATTTTGCTTTTTATGGCTTTTTTTTAAAAAAAGGGGATAAGGAATTCTGGGTCTCGTAGAACCTGTTCAATAATTCCAACCGTTAAGCAATGGCTGCCAGCCTCCAGGTGGGACCAGGAGATCCCCTTATCTCCTGACCAGTGGCGTACCACCCATTGGGCAAAGTGGGCAGTTGCCCAAGGCGCAGAAATTTTTTGTCACATGGGGCACCTGATTTCTAAGCCCCGCCCACTCTGGCTAAGCCCCGGCCACTCTGTACGGTGGCCCACAAGCCACCAGAGGCAGAGCAGGCGGACGGGAAGCTCCGCCTCCAGTGAACTTGGGCTGCTGGGGCCGTCTGGGAAGGGTGAGTGTGTGGCCGGGCTGCTCCGCCAATGGGGGGGGGGGATCAAACTTAGGTTTTGCCCAGGGCGCCAGTTTGCCTAGGTATGCCACTGTTCCTGACTATAGAGATCAGTTCCCTTGGAGAAAATTGATGCTTTGGATGGTGGACTGTAAGAACATAAGAACAAGCCAGCTGGATCAGACCAGAGTCCATCTAGTCCAGCTCTCTGCTACTCGCAGTGGCCCACCAGGTGCCTTGGGGAGTTCACATGCAGGAGGTGAAAGCAATGGCCATCTGCGGCTGTTGCTCCCAAGCACCTGGTCTGTTAATGCATTTGCAACCTCAGATCAAAGAGGATCAAGATTGGTAGCCATAGATCGACTTCTCCTCCATAAATCTGTCCAAGCCCCTTTTAAAGCTATCCAGGTGAGTGGCCATCACCACCTCCTGTGGCAGCATATTCCAAACACCAATCACACCTTGCATGAAGAAGTGTTTCCTTTTATTAGTCCTAATTCTTCCCCCCAGCATTTCCAATGAATGCCCCCTGGTTCTAGTATTGTGAAAAAGAGAGAAACATTTCTCTCTGTCAACATTTTCTACCCCATGCATAATTTTATAGACTTCAATCATATCCCCCCTCAGACGTCTCCTCTCCAAACTAAAGAGTCCAAAACGCTGCAGCCTTTCCTCATAGGGAAGGTGCTCCAGTCCCTCAATCATCCTCGTTGCCCTTCTCTGCACTTTTTCTATGTCCTCAATATCCTTTTTGAGATGCGGCGACCAGAACTGGACACAGTACTCCAAGTGCGGTCGCACCACTGCTTTATATAAGGGCATGACAATCTTTGCAGTTTTATTATCAATTCCTTTCCTAATGATCCCCAGCATAGAGTTTGCCTTTTTCACAGCTGCCATGCATTGAGTTGACATTCCCATGGAACTATCAACTAAGACGCCCAAATCCCTTTCCTGGTCTGTGACTGATAGCACTGACCCTTGTAGCTTGTATGTGAAGTTTGGATTTTTTGCCCCTATGTGCATCACTTTGCATTTTGCTACATTGAACTGCATTTGCCATTTCTTAGCCCACTCACCTAATTGATCAAGGTCCGCTTGGAGCTCTTCGCAATCCTTTGTGGTTTTCACCACCCTACGTAATTTAGTATCATCTGCAAACTTGGCCACCACGCTACCCATCCCTACTTCCAGGTCATTTATGAATAGGTTAAAGAGCACTGGTCCCAATACGGATCCCTGGGGGACACCGCTCCCTACATCTCTCCATTGTGAGAACTTCCCATTTACACCCACTCTTTGCTTCCTGTTTCTCAACCAGTTTTTAATTCATAGGAGGACTTCCCCTCTTATTCCTTCATTGCTGAGTTTTCTCAACAGTCTCTGGTGAAAATGCCATTGTACCCCACTGAGGTCCCTGTCCTCCTCAGACTTCATCCCCAAATCTCCTGGAATTTCCCAACCTGGATCATGCGATCTGAACTGGCAGATGGGATAGACCTGGGGACTCATGCTTCCCCCCCACTCCCTTTAGTTCTCAGGAATAGAATCTGAGAGTTCAGAGGTCCACATGTCTGTGCAGATCCTGTCTCTTCACTCTTCCTGGATCCTTGGCCAGGTAGCTATGAAACTGCATAAGCTTGCTTGCAAGGGGACTGAACAGTACTTAGAAAGGCAGGAAGGTGATAAGGTAGCCAATAACTGCTTATGCCTGAAAACTTGTTGTTAACGGCTTGTGTTCTAATATTGCGTTTTTTAAAATTGGAAGCCGCCTTGAGCAGAACTCTGAAGAAGCGACATAGAAGCGTTCCAAACCAATCAATCAACAGCCGTTTAGCATTCAGAGTGGCTAACATGTGTTATGCTTGCTTTCTAATTTCGCAACCTTTTGCTTCAAGAATAAATCGCAATGCCCAGTGGATTTATGGTTCATCTCTCCACTAGCTAGTGTGTTCTCTGCTGGGGACTGGTTTAAAACTGCACTGCAGATTCATATTTTATTTACTGTGCCACGGAGGGAAACACATCTCCCTGTGACGTAGCTCTGAAGATGCCAGCCGTAGATGCGGGTGATACGTTAGGAGCAAAAACTACCAGACCGTGGGAAACCAACAACAGCCGTATTTTATTTGCTTAGGTTTGTTCGCTGCCTGTTTATGCATCCCATACTGTAAACATATTTCTGGAGTTTCTGTCATTCATGGCTTTTACCATTTATTCGTATATTGCAGAGTTTGCTTTTGTGTGCTAGAACTAGGCAAGGACAGGAATTATTGGAATAAGAGAAAAGGGAGTCTTGCATATCAGGATAAATGACTTTTTCTGCCCTTTATACAGTTTTCGAAGAGAATCTGGAAGCGATCTATCCAATTTAGAGCCAGAAACGCTATTCAAATCTCCTCCCAAAACATTACCAAGGGCAGAATTCTCCAAATTCTCTTGCTGCAGTTGATAAAACCCTCCTCGCTTTTGATGTGAACTGTAGGTACAAATTAAATGGCATCTTGTCTTGACGTTTGTATCTGCTATGTTCATCTTACGTTCACATTTTGGGGGCAGAACAAATGTTTACTTCTGTTCATAATGATTTGTTTTGCTTTGTTTGAAATGGTACCAACTGCGGGTGCAGAAGTGTATAAATCTGCCAAGTGATACGCTGTCATTATTTCCTGTCTGTAGTGTTCAGTATGTGTTTCAGACCTGGAGAGAAACACATCTGACTGTGACGTACCTCTGAAGATGCCAGCCATAGATGTGGGTGATACGCTAGGAGCAAAAACTACCAGACCGTGGGAAACCAGCAACATATTTTATTTGCTTAGGTTTGTTCACTGCCTGTTTATGCAGCCCATATTGTAAACATCTTTCTAAGGTTTCTGTCATTCATGGCTTTGACCATTTAGAAGAAGAAGAAGAGTTTGGATTTATATCCCCCCTTTCTCTCCTATAGGAGACTCAAAGGGGCTTACAATCTCCTTGCCCTTCCCCCCTCACAACAAACACCCTGTGAGGTAGGTGGGGCTGAGAGAGCTCCGAGAAGCTGTGACTAGCCCAAGGTCACCCAGCTGGTGTGTGTGGGAGTGCCCAGGCTAATCTGAATTCCTCAGATAAGCCTCCACAGCTCAGGAGGCAGAGCAGGGAATCAAACCCGGTTCCTCCAGATTAGATACACGAGCTCTTAACCTCCTACGCCACTGCTGCTCCTATATATTTATTCATATATTGCAGAGTGCATAAGACCCAAGGCAGCAATGCTGACACCGTTATTTAATATCCTGTTATAAGTGGAGATGGAGACTGGGAAGAAAAAGAGTAGAAGAGTTTGGATTTATACACCAATTTTCTCAACCATAAGGAGTCTCAAAGTGGCTTACAAACTCCTTTCCGTCCTCTCCCCACAACCAACTCCTCGTGGGGTAGGTGAGGCTGAGAGAGTGGGGAATCAAACCCAGTTGTCCAGACTGGAGTCTGCTGCTCTTAACCACCTCACCAAGCTGACAGCCATGAAGGAGCCACAAAAGATTCTCAAGTGTAAGGATGTGTTGCTGGTGACCAAGGCTCCTTCCGCACATGCAGAATAACGCACTTTCAAACTGCTTTCAGTGCTCTTTGAAGCTGTGCGGAATAGAAGCAAGCCTTTATTGGCATAGACAGCAGTACAATAATAATAAAAAACAGATTAAAAAGCATATACAATACAGGATATACATGTGAGGTCGAAGGAAATCTACTGGCATTTAGTAATTTCCAGGAGAAAGTCTGCCACTATCATACAGAGAGAAGGATCAGGGTTGTCCAACAAGTAGTGTAATCTAAATAAATCGGGGAAATCGGGGAAATGTAAAGGAGTGAGATTCACATACTTGGATCTGATTTCCTTGAATCTGAAGATCGGATTTCCTTGAATCTGACTGTGCGGAATAGCAAAATCCACTTGCAAACAGTTGTGAAAGTGGTTTGAAAACGCATTATTCTGCGTGTGCGGACGGGGCCCAAGATAATGCAGACCTATTCCCACTACAATGGATGGGTTTGAAAATTGGACAGTGAAAAAAGCTGAGAGGAAGAAAACGGACCCATTTGAAATGTGGGGTTGGATGAGAGACGAGCCAGGGGGCACTCCTTCTCCAGTCTTAACCCTGTGAGCCGCAAAATAAAAATAAAACTTTTTTTTAATTTTATGATTAAAGGGATATGTCTTTTATTTAGTTAGGAAAACAAGCCAAATTGTGTGTAACGTATATGACAGAGGAACAAAACAGCGCGTCACACACTGAAGACGGAGGATCAATGTGTACAATAAATGTATTTATGTATATTTTATAATTGTCCAGTTACTGAATCCAATGATTGTACATCCAGTTTTTTCAACAATAAAAGTTCATTTTTGAGCTATATAATCCATATCTTCAATATCTACTGAACAAAAAAAGTTCATTTTTTCAATATCTTTAGGATAATTATATTCCGTATAGAAAGTACTTCCCAAACGACTCATGCATTTATAAGTACGTTTTCACTGTAGTCTTCCTCAGGAGAAGCAATTCTTTCAGGAAAAATTATTCATTCATTTGCCATGCACAGGTCTTTTTGTCTCTCAACAGAGCTGACACACAAACCCAAATGGCTGCTGTTGTCACTCAACAGAGCTGACACACAAACCCAAATGGTTGCTGTGCATAAGGGCTCAAATTTCTTTTTCAAACACATACCCTTTGACAGGTGGAGGAAGCATTTTGCAATTCCCCTATAGTTAATTTAAAAAAAAAAGCTGCTGCAGAAAAAAGACAGGGTAGAAATTATATTCACTGGACGTGATCCAGCACAAAAGTTCCACTTGTACTAGCTGTTACACAAGTGGAAACACAAAAAGACTGCAGTAGATGTTTGTGCTAAATCAGACCTACTGCGTTCCCACTTGTGTGTCGGTTTGTGCAAGACAGGTGCAGCCAATTTATGGGCACTGTAATATATAGGGCAGAAAGTGGAAGGTGCTATGCAAGATCTTGTTCAGGCAGAAGTGCACAAAGTCTGTTGTAGAGTGTTTGGTTTTACACAACTCGTGCCCGGGGGGCACTGCCTGAAATAGATTTATAGCATGTAAAATTCAGCCCTCTGTTGCAACTAAGTCTCAGCTAAGATCCAGCAAACCCTGTTGTCATTCTGTAACAGCTCAGTTACCCACACAGGAGAACTTCAACAAAGATCTGCTATCTTTAATTCACCCTCCTGTCAAAATGACCCTTCTCTCTCCCTTGCAAAAGAAGCAGCAGTGGCGTAGTTAAGAGCTTGTGTATCTAATCTGGAGGAACCGGGTTTGATTCCCCGCTCTGCCGCTTGAGCTGTGGAGGCTTACTTGGGGAATTCAGATTAGCCTGTGCACTACCACACACGCCAGCTGGGTGACCTTGGGCTAGTCACAGTTCTTCTGAGCTCTCTCAGCCCCACCTACCTCACAGGGTGTTGGTTGTGAGGGGGGAAGGGAAAGGAGATTGTCAGCCCCTTTGAGTCTCCTACAGGAGAGAAAGGGGGGATATAAATCCAAACTCCTCCTCCTCCTCCTCCTCCTCCTCCTCCTCCTCTTCTTCTTCTTCTTCTTCTTCTTCTTCTTCTTCTTCTTCTAGTGTCCACTTCTCAACCCTCAAAATGAGGCTGAATTTTCCCCTGTCTGATCTTCATCTGCCCCCTGGCCCCTTCCACACGTGCAGAATAATGCACTTTCAATCCAATTTCACAATGGTTTGAAAGTGAATTTTGCTATTCCGCACAGTAAAATCCAGCTGCAGAGTGCATTGAAAGTGGATTGAACGTGCATTATTCTCCACGTGCCAAAGAATCCACGGATTCTGAGCACTGTGGGGTTTAGGAGCTGTCCATTGCTGCGCTCTGCCCCACAAGCCTTTTCTGAGTCTTTCAAGAATAGCTGTCCCTCACCGTTGCATTTCTTTTAATGCAACAGTGGAGCAGCAGTGGCATAGGAGGTTAAGAGCTCGTGTATCTAATCTGGAGGAACCGGGTTTGATTCCCAGCTCTGCCGCCTGAGCTGTGGAGGCTTATCTGGGGAATTCAGATTAGCCTGTGCACTCCCACACACCCCAGCTGGGTGACCTCGGGCTAGTCACAGCTTCTCGGAGCTCTCTCAGCCCCACCCACCTCACAGGGTGTTTGTTGTGAGGGGGGGAAGGGCAAGGAGATTGTCAGCCCCTTTGAGTCTCCTGCAGGAGGGAGAGGGGGGATATAAATCCAAACTCTTCTTCTTCTAAATGGGATGTCCCAAAGACATTGTCTTTTTCTTCTACTGCCAGTTGAAATGCTTGCCTTTACCAATATCTGAGCCCAAAGGCACTGAAGATGAATTGCCCAAATGCGAAGAGCCATTCTTCTGGACATGATAACTTTGTGCCAGACCAGGGAATGCCTTCCGTCCTCTTCTTGCAAGTCCTCTTGCCCTGCCAACTATAGTTTTTTTCATACATCCTTGTTTTCAAAAGCAGTTTGTTTTGTAGAATGGGGGTGTATTTGGAGGGGGGAAATGAGAGTAAATGCCCCCCCCCCCCGGGGCTCACAGAGCTAATTTCACAGTTCTTAGCACTTCATTATTTCCACTCCCTAGTTTGTGTTCCCCCTAAAATTACATCTTTAATCCTTAAAGTAAGGAATGTGACAAGAATATCCACGGGCTCATTTAACTCTTCACCCAGAATAACTTTGATTTGGAATGCTGTCTTGATTTCTATGGCTCTGCCGTTTCTCTGGGTTTTAAGCATGTTTTATTAATGTCGTGCTAAGAGCCAAATGAGGAACAGCGGTGGGAAATTCATGAAGTGAATTCCCACACTTTTTAAAGCATTATTAGCAGCCGTGGCCAAATACAGATCGCACAGGCTAGGCATTTTTAACCCCCTCCTCCAGTCCATTTTCCCAACACAAATAATCCTCCTCCTTGCTGCGATTCGATATGTGAAGACAAAACACACAAGCACCATCTACAGGATCTCCCGATATCGCAACTCAGCCACAAACTTCCATTTTATCCATATTATAGGATTTACTTTAAATTTTAAATTGTGCCTATAGTTTTCAATCTTTGTTTTCTCTAATTGCGCTTTGTTATTCATTTTCAGTCAGATATTTTATCTTACTGAGGAGTGATACTCACAGCTAAGCTATATAAGAGATAGAAAAAGAGATAGGAAAAGAGATAGGAAAAGTGCAAAAAGTGCAGAGAAGGGCAACGAGGATGATTGAAGGATTGGAGCACCTTCCCTATGAGGAGAGGCTGCAGCGTTTGGGACTCTTTAGTTTGGAGAGGAGACGTCTGAGGGGGGATATGATTGAAGTCTATAAAATTATGCATGGGGTAGAAAATGTTGACAGAGAGAAATTTCTCTCTCTTTCTCACAATACTAGAACCAGGGGGCATTCATTGAAAATGCTGGGGGGAAGAATTAGGACTAATAAAAGGAAACACTTCTTCACGCAACGTGTGATTGGTGTTTGGAATATGCTGCCACAGGAGGTGGTGATGGCCACTAACCTGGATAGCTTTAAAAAGGGCTTGGGCAGATTTATGGAGGAGAAGTCGATCTATGGCTACCAGTCTTGATCCTCCTTGATCTCAGATTGCAAATGCCTTAGCAGACCAGGTGCTCAGGAGCAGCAGCAGCAGAAGGCCGTTGCTTTCACATCCTGCACGTGAGCTCCCAAAGGCACCTGGTGGGCCACTGCGAGTAGCAGAGTGCTGGACTAGATGGACTCTGGTCTGATCCAGCAGGCTAGTTCTTCTGTTCTTATATGTTTCTGGAAATCTGAGGTAAAGTTTAAAAACTGAGGAGCTTAAGAAACCCCCAAGAGATGCCTGCAGTGTTTGCGATTGGCTTAAAGTCAGCCAGCAGGCTTCATGTGGAAGAGTGGGGAATCAAACCCTGTTCTCCAGATTAGACTCCACTACTCTTAACCATTATCCCATGCTGGCTTTCCCTGTAAGTCAAAATCCAAGCAAATAGTGATTTATTCCATCACCCCTCTGACTGCATTCCTACCGTGCAGGACAAAATGCCAGAAAAAGAGTATGACTTGTAACATTTTCCTTCACATGTCTATCTGCCGAAGTGAGCCATGACTCACAAAATCTCATATTTAAATACATGTTGTTAGCCTTTACGGTGCTACTGGGGTTTTATTAAGCTACAACAGATGAACACACCTCATGGATGGCTCCTGTGAACCATCGGGTTCTCAGCGAGCCTGTCAGAAATGTTTTGCTTGGAGCCTTCACTTTACGGTTGAAGTTATAATTTTTCTCTCATGCACTGCAGTTCATGTCATGAATAAAGTAGTTTACACCTCAGACCTTCCCCCTGCCCTGCTTTCTTGCACCAGTGCTACTAATAAATATTTCCCAAATGATTTCCCGATTACAAAATTAGTCCAGGACGGTGACTTACGAAAACGAATGCAGCCTCAGTACAGAAAGCAAATGTGGTGTTTGTCCTTGAATCTTAAAAGATTGCTGGAAGGTACACTTGCTAAATGTTCTGCGAGCCTTCAGGTTCAGATGAGCCATGAGACACATAACTATTAAGCTAAGAGATCTGTCTCCCGTTCCTGCGCCTTCTTTCCACCTCTCTAATAAAACTGTTCTGCTTTGTCTTAAAAATATATCAGCCGTTTGACTTACGGCAGCACTGAATACATCGGCAGGACGCACTATGCTCAAACCGTTTGTTTCTGAAAACAGTTCTGACATTCTCTATTGATCTCGCGGATGAAATTATGAACTTGATGTGTGTTCCGGTTTCTAACGCAAAGCGAACCCAGGGCTTGGCTCTAGTAGAGATATAGTTAAAGCATATCTGCTTGAATGACATTACCACAGGACACAACAATATCCAGTTCTCCTTCACCTCTACTTCCTTTAACAGGATATATATTATCATGTGCCAGTAATGTTCTTGTGCACTTTTAATACATTCAGTTATATGAGCCTCAAATTTTGACTTCCTGCTTCTTTGAGATGTAAGGTCAGGATCAGTAGACTTTTGCTTACCCTGTTTCCCCGAAAATAAGACATCCCCTGAAAATAAGACAAAGTAGAGGTTTTGCTGAAGTGCTAAATATAAAACATCCCCCGAAAATAAGACGCAGCAAAGTTTTTGTTTGGAAGCATGCCCGTCGAACAGAACGCCAAGGCATGCAGCTGTGGAGTGGAAAAAATAAGACATCCCCTGAAAATAAGACATAGCGCATCTTTGGGAGCAAAGATTAACATAAGACACTGTCTTATTTTCGGGGAAACACAGTAGCAATAGGAAACATCATGAGGTAATCCAGGAGCGTTTCACGGTCCTTGCATCTTTTACGACAACATGCAAGTTGAAGGAAGGAAAAGTTTTTGAATTTATGCTCTGCCTTTCTCTCCTGTAAGGAGTCTCAAAGCAGCTTACAGACTCCTTTCCCTTCCTTTCCCTACCACAGACATTGAGAGAGTTCTGAGAGAACTATGAATGGTGACAGGCCCAAGGCTTCATGTGGAGGGGTGGGGAATCAAACCTGGTTCTACGGATCAAGGTTCACCACTCTTAACCACTACACCATGCTGGCAAGGAAAACTAAAACATTGGCTCATTCTGCACATGCAGAATAATGCACTTTCAAACTGCTTTCAGTGCTCTTTGAAGCTGTGCGGAATGGCAAAATCCACTTGCAAACAGTTGTGAAAGTGGTTTGAAAACGCATTATTTTGTGTGTGCGGAAGGGGCTATTGAGATGTTGTTTGGGGGTGGAGCTATGAGGTCCCGCCATGTCATTTTGCAATATTATTTATTTACTTATTGGCCTTATTTTCCTACCTTCATCACCCAAATCCATACCAATGGCAAGCTTAGCCACTAGAAAATATTTCTTGGCTCTCCACAGGTGGTTGGCTGGGAGAAAGTTATTTTTATTTGTTTGTTTGTGTTATTTATAGCCAGCCTTTCTCACTCGGACTCAAGGCAGATCACACAGAGTGAGTCTACACAATTGATGGACGGGAAGGCAAATAAACAATGCAATCGGATTAGGATTGTAGAACCAACCAGAAGTCTAAAGACAGAACTGAAGCAAAGCATCACAATTAATAGGACACACAGGCAGCCGTATCCAGAGTCCTGGGACTGCCAGGGACGGCACCACTGCAGCGCCACCTTGCCACCTCCAGAGGGCTTTTTGGGGACTCGGGAAGGCAAAATACCAAAACACACCTCCCCCCCCGCCCAAAAGCCCTCCATGGGCTCCAGCAGTGGCGTAGTGGCAGCAGTGACGTAGTGGCTAAGAGCAGTGGCTAAGACCAGGTGCACTCTGATCTGGAGGAACCGGGTTTGATTCCCCGCTCTGCCGCTTGAGCTGTGGAGGCTTATCTGAGGAATTCAGATTAGCCTGTACACTCCCACACACGCCAGCTGGGTGACCTTGGGCTAGTCACAGCTTCTCGGAGCTCTCTCAGCCCCACCCACCTCACAGGGTGTTTGTCGTGAGGGGGGAAGGGCAAGGAGATTGTAAGCCCCTTTGAGCCTCCTGCAGGAGAGAAAGGGGGGGATATAAATCCAAACTCCTCCTCTTCCTCTTCCTCTTCTTCTTCTTCTTCCTCCTCCTTCTCCACGGGCTTATGCTACCCAAAGAGATGGCGTACATGCTCCGAGCTGCCAAATATCCTCAAGCAATGCCAGAACGGAAGCCGACAGAGGTCGACTCCACTCCCAACCACCCTTCTGGAATGCCCTTGCTACACCAGCAGTAGTTCAGGCCTGAGTCTGACCATTGGGGGTGATGGGCATGTGCAATGGAACTGTAAGGCTTTCTTCTCTGCAGGTGTCCAGCTATCATGCTCCCACTGTCTGAGGCCTTGGATCCAAAAACAGCAACCCCTTATCAAGTGTGAATGTTCCCAGCTCTTTTATGCTTTGTTCTAGGGATAGGAAAAACTGTTTGGTTGCAGGGGCCAGGGAGCTTTGGAGGATTTGCGCGGGATCTTCAGACTCCTGTGACAGGGCGGGAAACCGGGGAGCGCCCCAGAAGGCAGTGCGCTCCTGCGGCCGCGTGCGAGGTAGGCTGCCGCACTGCCTTCTGGGGGATGTCCCAGAAGGCAATGCGGCAGCCTTCCAAAAATCGGGACGGTTCAAAAAACCACGGGACGCGGGACAAATTGTTTTAAGGCGGGACTGTCCCGCCAAAAGCAGGACGTCTGGTCACCATATTCTTGGCCCCTCTCCATAGGGTCACATCACATCCCAATAGTGATTCAAGCCCCCTTCCCCCTGGATTGGGCCGTAAATGATGAAAAATTCCACAGTAGAATCCTATTTTCAGCACATTGCACAAGACAGTATAGACCGCAGTCCTGAATAATTTTTTCTAAGTAACTTTGTGGATCATTTAAGACAGCACAGCTCTTGCCTGTGTCAAAAAGCCCACTTGAATAATTCAGTTTTGTATAGTTTATGGAAAGTCAGGTGGATGGAAGCCAGCATGGTGCAGTCAGTGGTTAAGAGCAGATGGATTCTAATCTGGAGAACCAGATTTGAGTCCCCATTCCCGCAGCTAAATGGCAGACTGTAATCCAGGGACTTGTTTTCCCGCTCCTACATTCCTGCTGGGTGACCTTGGACCAGCTGCAGTCCTCTCAGAACTCTCTCAGCCCCACCTACCTCTCAAGGTGTTTGTTGTGGGGGGAAGAAGGAAAAACAGTTTGTAAGCCCGTTTGAGTCTCCTTACAGCAGAGAAATGGGGGGGGGGGTATAAATCCAAATTCTTCTTCTTCTTCCTGATCCCCTTGGCTAAGTGTTAATTATCCCCAGGAGTAAATGTAAAAGAAACAAACAACAAATACAAATACAAATACAATACCTTTAATGGCATATAAAAAGTGGTAAAATGCAAATTATGTTAAAACCAATTGACTAAAATTTACACAAAGGTTTCACCCTTGATCCAAGTGCCTTTGTTAAAAACCTGGCAACTGATTCAGTAGTGTTGGGATGATGGTCACTAAGCAAGTATGAAACTATTTCCTTAGGATTTTACAAGCCCCAGCTTCCTTCAATCAAGTAAGAATTAACTGTTGAGTATGTTGATAGAATACTGAAGACACATGTGTAGAATCTCATAAGATCCTGGAAAGATTTTTCCTTTCTTCTTCCAGAAAAAGATGCAGACACACAAGAGCAGACAGACTGCACAGACACCCAGACTGAGTGCTTGCATAGAGAGAGTTTGCTGTTCCTACATTTAGTGTAACTTGTTATCTAGTAAAGTTTTACCAAGCAACTCACTTGCATCTCTGCTCTATTATGTCCTCTGCTAATTCATTGCAATATAACACAGTGAAATGAAATAGTGGAAATGTAATATATATAGAAAGAATTATTTGTATGTGTAGGTGTTAGTATTGTGATATTTGCATGGCAGGCAGGAGTTCATAACTTGATAGTTTCTGTAATTTTTTTTTAAAATTAGAATACGATAATAATTGTGATTGGACATCAGTTGGACATTATATGACCTTATAGATTACCATTTGTATAATTTTATTGGTTCTTTATATTTAAAATTGTAATTAAGCTAAGGTCTGTTCTCAGTTTTTAATTCTTGTGTTTATTTAATTGGTTTTATAATGTTATAATGAATATATTTATGAATATAAAATTATCACTAGGAGTAATTTATTGCATGGATCAGATAAATTGATGGGGTGTGTGTAGGGAGGGGGGGGAATTCTATATTAGGTAGATCTGCAAATAGCAGCAAACTTGCTGCTTACACATCACATAAAAATGACAACCCCTGTGTGCTAAATGCCAGTGACTCCTTGTTTCTTACACCACAATTTCTTGGTGGGACAGAAAAAAATCTGCAATTGTTGCTACACCAATTCAACATGTGCTGATATGTTTTTGCTATTTGTTATTCCGTTAAGAAATGTTAATATTGTTGATATGCTATGTTCAATGATGTTTGATGATTGATAAGCATGGGGGGAGAGCAGGGTACAAGTCCAATAAATGAAATGAAATGAAACATATCCTGTCTCTGGCTGATGCTAGTTAACTTAGCACACAAAACACTCTTATGTTCATACATCTCTATTAGAAAGATTTCTGACACTCATGCGTGCTAGCATACTACTGTGTGAAGACAAGGAGGAGGAGGAAGCAGAGGAGGAGGAGTCTGGATTTATACCAAGCTTTTCTCAACCATAAGGGGGTCTCAAAGGGGCTTACAAACTCCTTTCCCTTCCTCTCCCCACAACGGACATGCTGTGAGGCAAATGGGGCTGAGAGAGTTCTGAGAGAACTGTGACTAGCCCAAGGTCACCCAGCAGGCTTCATGTGTAGGAGTGGGGGAACAAATCCAGTTCACCAGACACGAGTCTGCTGCTCATGTGAAAGAGTGGGAATCAAATCTGGTTTTCCAGATTACAGTTCACTAATCTTAATGCTATATCATGCTGGCAATACATTATTTTTTTTAAAACCCTCAGAAGATTGCAGTCACATGTATACTTTGCTTTATTTGTTATGTTCTGTAGTTATGCACTGTTTGTTGTACACTGCCCAGAGCCCTTTGGAATTGGGCGGTTTATTAAATTAAATTTGTTGTTGTTGTTGTTGTTGTTGTTGTTGTTGTTGTTGTTGTTGTTGTTGTTGTTGTTGTTGTTGTTGTAGATTTCACAGCTGCCTGATCTTTAGCTGGTTGTTGGCCTTCATTACAATTTGAGCCTCACCCAGAGGCCTAGGAAGTTGTAATGTATCGGCGTAGTATTCGTGCAGATTCCAGCAGGGCTGCCTTCTGAATTTGACAGATGTTAATTTTGTCAATTCAAAGATGTTTCAAGTGCTGCCCTAGTGTTTTGGGGATGGCGCCCAGCGTGCCGATTACCACTGGGACGACCTCAGCTGGTTTGTGCCATAGATGCTGAAGCTCGATTTTCAAGTCGCAGTATCTAGTGACCTTCTCCTGTTCTTTTTCAATGACCCTGCTGTCACCGGGGACTGCTATGTCGATGATGCTCACTTTCTTGTCCTCGATCGTGGTGATGTCTGGTGTATTGTGTTTCAACACTTTGTCCATTTGGATTCGAAAGTCCCACAGGATCTTGACCTTCTCATTTTCCATTACTTTCTCTGGACAATGTTCCCACCAGTTCTTAGCTGTTCTTATGTTGTAATTCTTGCATAAATTCCAGTGAATCATCTTGGCCACTGAGTTGTGTCTCTGTACTCAGTCTGGGCAATCTTTTTGCAGCAGCTGAGGACATGATCTACAGTTTCATCAGATTATTGTTGTTGTTGTTGTGTGGCATTAGAAATAGCTGCACTGAATATATTTCAGAACTCTGTAACACTCTTACCCTCCCACCAAATGTGCAAAAAATTGGAATTGGTAGCCCTAAATAACCAACAATCCCCATTAACCCCCTGATAAATTTTTGCTAATTTATAGGGTGACAGGTGCCACTGATAGCTTTTTTATTAAATTTTCTTTAGCAAAGAGGTTTAGTGTGAAGCTCAGATTGCTTCTTAACACTGATGTCCAGACATCACGTCTTATTGGGGCTTTCAGATCTTTCATCCAGAGTTTTACAAATGTTTTCTGCCATTTACTATCTGCATCTATTAGAAGGTTGTATATCTTAGAGTCAGGTGATTCTTTTCTACACACCAAACTACAGCTCGACTTGCTGTTACAGGACGAGTTGCAAGCAGCAGGTTCAAAAAATGGACACTAATCAACAGTTTATTTTATAATTTAAAGTGAACAGACTGAAAACAACAAAGTAAACATGGGAAGCAATTATTTAAAAAAGCTTTGTCGAAGGCTTTCACGGCCAGATTCAACTGGTTCTGGTGGGTTTTCCGGGCTGTGTGGCCGTGGTTTGGACACAGTGTGTAACAGTCTTCCCTCTGCGATATACCTCTGAAGATGCCAGCCACAGATGCAGGCGAAACATTAGGAACAAGATCCACCAGACCACGGCCAAAAAGCCCGGAAAACCCACCAGAACCAATAAAAAAGCTTTCTTGAACTAAAGAAAAATAGTTAACCCTTCAAATTTAAGTCAGAACAGCTGCAATCATACAGACCACCTCTAGATGTCACTGTACATTCAACAATGCAACATCTTCAGTCCAGAGCTGAAGCCAAAAAAGCAATTAGCTAAAATTTTTAATATGGTGCCAGTTAGCATGTCAGATGAAAACCGGTGATAGATGATGACCACTTAACAAACGTGCAATTAGTGAATGAAGTTTAAGGTTAGGCTAACCTGAAATTAAACAAACAAACAAAAAACCCCCCAAGTGTTCTCAACTCCAAAATTAAACGCAACTTTGCAACAGCCTACAAGCAAATGGAATGTATGAGCCTGAATTAAATTTTAAAAAATACATTGTTGAGTGGTAGAAAAGGAGAAATGTTTTAATCACTAAGAATGAACCAGCAAACTAATATGCAGGCAACGTGTGTGTGTGTGTGTTGTGTTTATTGGGCACGTGGTATGTCACCATGGCAGCAAAAGCAGAACATCAATCACACGGCTATTTTTATCTTGAAATGTTTTTTCTTTGAAATGTGGTGTTAGAAGAGAGTAAATAAATAAATAAAAGAAGTGGGTTCGGCATCAAATTAAGCCTGAACTGTCCCTGGAAACTGAGGCTGTCATGCTTTGGTCCCATAATGAGAAGACAAAACTCACTGGAAAAGACAATAACACTAGGAAAAGTTGAAAACAGTAGGAAAAAAGGGAAGACCTAACATGAGATGAATTGATTCGGTCAAGGAAGCTACGACGACCCTCAGTTTGCAGGACCTGAATAAGGCTATTCGGAGCAAAACTTTCAGAAGACTTTGATTCATAGGGTCACCATGAGTTGGAAGCAATTTGACAGCACATAACTCACAGACACGAAGACGAAGGCGGTGGCAAATCACCTGTGACTGTTAGATAAATAAGTCTATTTAAACAAATAGTTGGTCTCGTTTAGCAGCTTTATTGCAATAAAGGGGGACACGTAAATAAACATTACGTGTCCCAGAAGAAAAAAAACCCAAAGACATTCCTTGATACATTTCCTCTACTACTTAGAAGCTGTGGCTAATACTGATTGAGTTGCGCCATAGAAGGTAAAAGTTTCTAGCTAGAACAGGGGTGGCCAACCTATGGTGCTCCAGATGTTAATGGACTACAATTCCCAACTGGCCATGCTGGCAGGGGCTGATGAGAATTGTAGTCCATTAACATCTGGAGCACCATAAGTTGGCCACCCTTGAGCTAGAAAGACGAAAAGTGGCAGCGAACCTTTGGCACTCCAGATGTTATGGACTACAATTCCCATCAGCCCTTGCCAGCATGGCCAATTGGTCATGCTGGAAGAGGCTGATGGGAATTGTAGTCCATAACATCTGGAGTGCCAAAAGTTCGCCACCATGGGAAGAACAGACTTATTCAAAGGTGAACACCAGGCATCTGTTATGTATACATGGTAGCTTTTTACAGCTGTCAACTCTGGCCTTTGACCTGTGGCTTTCTGCCTCACAATCTGAAACAGAAAGCGCAATTTGTTCCACGTGTCCATATCTCGTCTACAGAGTGGCCATAAACTGGTGTGGCTTGACAGCGCCTGACCCCACTCCGTATCCCATGGACTTGGCTTCAAGCCAGTCCCTTATTGAGCCTGTGCGACAAACACAGCCCTAGCATGATGCTTGTGTAACCTCTATCTGTGGGTTCTGTGGGGCAGAACTTGGAATGAGTTTGCAACAACAAATTAAAAAACAAAACAAAATGGTTTACTTTCTTAACATATAACATCAACATTTAACATCACACTTCAAGGTCCTGTTCAGGTTGCATTTTCAAGTCCTTATATTTACAGTCTACTGATACTGCCAAGTCCAATTCTTCTTTGCAAGTGGGTTGGCTCCTGAAGACTCCAAGGGCTTGATGAACAGGATTCAACATGATGAAGGTTTCCAGGAGAACTCTCACCCATTTACAAACATAAAAAAAAAAACCCCAAGGTCCGAGTCTGGTAGCCTTGTCTCCTCCAAACTAAGAACATAAGAACAAGCCAGCTGGATCAGACCAGAGTCCATCTAGTCCAGCTCTCTGCTACTCGCAGTGGCCCACCAGGTCTACATGCGCTCTGCAGCCTCTTGCTGCTTTGAGTCTCCACCCCTTTCTGGGTCAGCCCATTCTGAGCACTTGCACTGCTGCTGGCGTTGGGGGAAGAAAGTGCACGTGATCCCCCGTTTCATTTCACACGTTCACCCTTCCCAACCCGACCCCCCCCCCCCCCCGCCCCACATCCAGGGTCAATTCACAGCCTTTTTCCATAGGCTAGAAGGACGCTTCCGGTCTCGTGACGTCAGAACGGGCCAGGGCAACAGGGAACGCGACGTTTGCCATAGAGCCTCCTACCGGAAGTTCGCCCTCGGCGGTTTGTCCCTTTCCCCGCGGTTCTCCGGGAGCTCCTCCGGGGCTGTCGCGGGGTCCCTAAGCGGGTCGCGGGATCATGGCCCTCAACAAGTCCATGCACGCCCGCAACAGGTACAAGGACAAGCCGCCCGACTTCGCCTCCCTGGCCGCCAAGTACCCGGAGTTCCAGCGGCACGTGCAGGTCAGCTTGTCCGGGAGAGTCAGGTAGGACGACGTCCGGGCAGGGAAGCAGATGCTTTTCCCCGGCCTCCTTGCAAATTAAGCCGTGGGCATAATGGGAAGTGCGGGGGTGGGGGGGGGTGGGCAATAGGTTGGCATGTTGCATATTTGCCATAGGAGATCAGCTGTCTCAGGTCTCCTTTTCCATAGCTGCGTGTGCAAGTGGGTCGGGACAGGATAGTGACGGAGCTTGTCATCCGAGGCATGCACGAGCTGTCAGTCCTGGAAATTTGTAAATTGCAGCTCTGGGCGAATCCCAAGTCTTTTGTTTTAAATCTCTTCTGCAGCAGAGGTTTTGGCCTGCAAGACTCGATGCAGCTCGTCCCTTTCTGACGTGACCCCTTTTCAGCGTAAACTTCCAGGATCCTTGCAGCTGTGGGCACAATGTGTCCGGACAGGATAGTAAGGAAGCTTGCCATCCGATGCATGGAGGAGCTGTCAGTCCTGAAAATTTGTAAATTGCAAAGCTGGTCATATCACAAGTCTGCAGGGTTCTTGTTTTAAAGTCCGATCTATACAAGAGGTTTGGGATGCAGTTCTCCCCTTTCTGACTTGAACATAAGAACATAAGAACTAGCCTGCTGGATCAGACCAGAGTCCATCTAGTCCAGCACTCTGCTACTCGCAGCGGCCCACCAGGTGCCTTTGGGAGCTCACATGCAGGATTTGAAAGCAGTGGCCTTCTGCTGCTGCTGCTCCTGATCACCTGGTCTGCTAAGGCATTTGCAATCTGAGATCAAGGAGGATCAAGATTGGTAGCCATAGATCGACTTCTCCTCCATCAATCTGTCCAAGCCCCTTTTCCTCCATAAATCTTTCCAAGACTTCATCCATTTTCAGTGTAAACTTCAAGGATCCTTGCAGCTGTGGGCACAATGGCAGGCCTGTCCTGGGAAATTTGGGGTACTGGGTCTTGGGAAATAGGTTGGCGTGTTGCATATTTGCCATAGGAGCTCAGCAATCTCAGATCTCCTTTTCCATAGCTGTGTGTCAGGACAGGATAGTAAGGAAGCTTGCCATCCGATGCATGGAGGAGCTGTCAGTCCTGAAAATTTGTAAATTGCAAAGCTGGTCATATCACAAGTCTGCAGGGTTCTTGTTTTAAAGTCCGATCTAGACAAGAGGTTTGGGATGCAGTTCTCCCCTTTCTGACTTGAACATAAGAACATAAGAACTAGCCTGCTGGATCAGACCAGAGTCCATCTAGTCCAGCACTCTGCTACTCGCAGCGGCCCACCAGGTGCCTTTGGGAGCTCACATGCAGGATTTGAAAGCAGTGGCCTTCTGCTGCTGCTGCTCCTGATCACCTGGTCTGCTAAGGCATTTGCAATCTGAGAGCAAGGAGGATCAAGATTGGTAGCCATAGATCGACTTCTCCTCCATGAATCTGTCCAAACCCTTTTCCTCCATAAATCTTTCCAAGACTTCATCCCTTTTCAGTGTAAACTTCAAGGATCCTTGCAGCTGTGGGCACAATGGCAGGTCTATCCTGGGAAATTTGCGGCATGGGGTCTTGGGAAATAGGTTGGCACGTTGCACATTTGCCATAGGAGATCAGCTATCTCAAGTCTCCTTTTCCATAGCTGTGTGTGCAACCGTGTCAAAACAGGATAGTATGGAAGCTTGTTGTGCGATGCATGGAAGAGCTGTCAGTCCTGAAAATGTGTAAATGGCAAAGTTGAGCGAATCTCGAGTCTTTTGTTTTAAATCTTTTCTGCGCCAGAGGTTTGGGCTGCGAGACTCAGTGCAGCTCTTCCCTTTCTGACTTGATGCCTTTTCAGTGTGAACTTCAAGGATCCTGAAGCGGTGAGAGCCCTGACGTGCACCCTGCTCAAAGAAGACTTCGGACTACAGATTGACATTCCCCTGGAGAGGCTGATCCCAACGGTTCCCTTGAGGCTCAACTATATCCACTGGGTGGAAGATCTGATGGCTATGCAGGATTCTGCTGGGAAAGGTTCGGTCGTATGGGGGATAGATATAGGTACGTGTTTCTGAAGGCTTTCCCAGCCAATATTTGCTGTCTGGTTTGGTTTTTCTGGGCTGTGTGGCAGTGGTCTGGTAGTTTTTGTCCGAATGTTTCATCTACGGGGTGCTATGTGGTTTCCGGGCTGTATGGCCATGTTCTAGCAGCATTCTCTCCTGACGTTTCGCCTGCATCTGTGGCTGGCATCTTCAGAGGATCTGATAGTAGGAATGGAAAGCAAGTGGAGTGTATATACTGTGAGCTCAAAAGGTGAGGCCCTCTGAATAGAGTAGCCTGGTATGTGAGTCACAAAGAAGTCTGTAGCATGGGAGTAACAATGAAGATAGCAAGGTCAATAGGTGAATGGATCTGAATAGAAGTATCTTGGTCTTTGTTTCCTTTGATTGATATTGTCTATAGTTGTCCTGTGTTTGTGTGGAGCTGATTTGTCACTGTCTTGATTCTACGGCTGGCATCTTCGGAGGCATGTTGTGGGAAGATACGTTTCTCTCTGTGGTGCACGCTTCTGAAGATGCCAGCCAAAGGTGCGGGTCAAACATTAGGAGCAAAAACTGGTCGCCACATCTCAAAAAGGATATCGAAGAGATAGAAAAAGTGCAGAGAAGGGCAACGAGGATGATTGAAGGATTGGAGGACCTTCCTTATTATTGTTATTATTATTATTATTATTATTATTATTATTATTATTATTATTATTATTATTATTTATTTGAGAAAGCAATATACCGTAATCCCGAAGATCTAGGCGATTGTGCATCATAAAATCACATAAAACATCATAAACATCCATAAGTTATAATAAAACAGCAATTATAATATATCAAGATGGCGTCCTATCTAGACCTAATCCCTTTAACAAGAGGGGGTAATGGTCCCGGTGGTATAAGGGAACCATAGATCTTAATAATGGATCCCGTTGGCATTGGGATTCCAACCTAGGGGAAGGAAAGGGGCTGCAGTGTTTGGGGCTCTTTAGTTTGGAGAGGAGACGTCTGAGTGGGGGATATGATTGAAGTCATTGAAAATGCTGCGGGGGGGAGAGAGAATTAGGACTAATAAAAGGAAACACTTCTTCACACAACGTGTGATTGGTGTTTGGAATATGCTGCCACAGGAGGTGGTGATGGTCACTAACCTGGATAGCTTTAAAAAGGGCTTGGACAGATTTATAGAGGAGAAATTGATCTATGACTACCAATCTTGATCCTCCTTGATCTCAGATTGCAAATGCCTTAGCAGACCAGGTGCTCGGAAGCAGCAGCAGCAGCAGCAGAAGGCCCTTGCTTTCACCTCCTGCATGTGAACTCCCAAAGGCACCTGGTGGGCCACTGCGAGTAGCAGAGTGCTAGACTAGATGGACTCTGGTCTGATCCAGCAGGCTCGTTCTTATGTTCTTATGAAACCCACAACAGCTAGGTATAGGTATATTTCTCACTTGCCTGATATATCTTAGTTTTGTGAAGAAGTTTCTTGAGGGGAATCTTTTGGGTTTTTTTGTACAGTATAACTCTTTTGTTACTTTTCTTAGTAAATGGGTTCCATAAATATATTCTCGAATGAATACATAACTACCTTTCTCTCGCTTAAGCTAAAATCCTGTGGACACTTAATATAGGAGGCAGCCCCACTGAACACAGTGGAATGTGCTTCATGGGCAGCCTTGCTAAGATTGGACTGTTAATGTTCTAAGAACTGGATTTTTTTATGTTTAAAACATTTTATGCCACCTTTCCACCCAAACATGGTCCCCAAGGTGGCAAACATGAAAATGTTTCAGCGTTAAAACAGTCCCTTCCATACTTATACCTGGCCTTATTCAGAGAAAATCTTGCGGATACTTTAGACGTTGAATGCTGCAAGAATTTAATGGAATAGACTAGATTCTTCAGAGACTATGCTAAGTGGATTATCTAGGGGTGATCGTTGTGTAACTGGGAAATATTTTGTTATACATATAGGAGCAGTGGCGTAGTGGTTAAGAGCAGGTGTACTCTAATCTGGAGGAACTGGGTTTGATTCCCTGCTCTGCCGCTTGAGCTGTGGAGGCTTATCTGGGGAATTCAGATTAGTCTGTGCACTCCCACACACACCAGCTGGGTGACCTTGGGCTAGTCACAGCTCTTCGGAGCTCTCTCAGCCCCACCCACCTCACAGGGTATTTGTTGTGAGGGGGGAAGGGCAAGGAGATTGTAAACTCCCTTGAGTCTCCTTACAGGAGAGAAAGGGGTTATATAAATCCAAACTACTACTCCTACTACTCTTCTTCTTCTTCTTCTTCTTCTTCTTCTTCGTAATGACAGGAAAAGGCTATGGCAAACCACCCTGTAAATAAAGTTGCCTGGTAAATATGATAATGTGATGTTACCCCATGGGTTAGTAATGACCCACTTCTTTGCCTAACTTGTGTAACAGCTTATAGAATGAGCTGTTGTGTCTGCTGCCTGTTTTTTGTCCCCTACTAACACAAGCTTGTTCTTGGTTCTGCGGCAGGAACTGGCGCGTCTTGCATTTATCCGTTACTTGGAGCAACTTTGAATGGGTGGCACTTCATTGCCACAGAAGTGGACGACGTGTGTTTCAGCTATGCCAAAAAAAACGTGGAGCAGAACAATTTGTCTGATCTCATCAAAGGTATCCTTCTGTCTCTCTTTTCCCACTCCGGTTCTTTGGGATAGTTTGTTGGCAGTTTTACAGGCAAAACCCGCACCAGCTTCTCAGCCTAGCATCAGTAGCAGAGCGAGAATGTCACATTTTTGTTTGTTTTGTTGAGGGCGTGAGAATCTATAGCAAAGGAAATCCAAAACACCCTTCCCCCAGCTGCCATGATCCAGTAACTTGGGGTGGGGAAGAACAGTTCTCTTCTAGTCAGGGGAGACAAAGATGGAAGCAAAGTGCAAACTATATACACAGGTGCAGTAGAGAGGGTTTATCCTGGAGGCTGTTAAAGGACTGTAATTGAGAGAACAAGCGTGGTGTAGTAGTTAAGAGCTGGTGGACTAATCTGGAGAACCAGGTTTCATTCCCCAACTCCTTCATATGAGCAGTGGACTCTTGCCTGGTTAGCTGGAGTTGTTTCCTTGCTCCTTTACATGAAGCCTGCTTGCTGACCTTAGGCTAATCCCAGTTCTCTCCGGACTCTCTCAGCCCCACCTACCCCACAAGGTGTCTGTTGGGGGAGAGGAAGGGAAAAGGAGTTTGTAAGCCTCTTTGAGTCTCCTTACAGGAGAGAAAGACGTATTCATACAAACTCTTCTTCTTCATCATCTCTTTTTGATCGTCCTTCAAATGTCTGTCGTTTTTATTGTTTGCGTAAGAAATTTCCGGATCTTGACAATGAGTCCGTTTCTGGTTTCCTTTTCTGATAGTGGTCAAAGTGCCACAAAAGACACTCCTGTTGGATGCTCTGGAACAAGAGTCTGAAGTTATCTATGACTTCTGCATGTGCAACCCTCCCTTTTTCGCCAACCAACTGGAAGCAAAGGTAGGTTGACTTCTGCTCATCTGACTGGAACCTTTTCTGGTGGGCATTTGTTTATTTATTCACTTCGTTTATATCCTGCTTTTCTCCCCAGCGGTGTCCCAAAGCAGCTTGTTCTCCTCTCCGTTTTATCTTCACAACAACCCTGTGAGGCAGGTTAGGCTGGCAGTGACCCAAAGTCCCCCAGTCAGCTCTTGCGGCAGAATGGAGATTTGAACTGGGATCTCCTAGATCCGTGGTGGCGAACCTTTGGCACTCCAGATGTTATGGACTACAATTCCCATCAGCCCCAGCCAATTGGCTATGCTGGCAGGGGCTGATGGGAATTGTAGTCCACAGCATCTGGAGTGCCAAAGGTTCGCCACCACTGTCCTAAATCCTAGTCCAGGGGTGGCCAACCTATGGCGCTCCAGATGTTCATAGACTACAATTCCTATCAGCCCCTGCCAGCATGGCCAATTGGCTAGACCAGGGGTGGCCAACCTATGGGTGCTCCAGATGTTAATGGACTACAAACCCCAATTGGCCATGCTGGCAGGGGCTGATGGAAATTGTAGTCCATGAACATCTGGAGCACCATAGATTGGCCACCCCTATCCTAGTCCAACACTTTAACCACTGCACCACTCTGGCTTTTGAACTAGGGTAGTAGAAGGTCATTTTAGTTGTCATCATGTTGCTGGTGCCATGGTGATGCTCTGGTTTTTGGGGCAAAAACTCTATGCCATTTGTACCATAGAGTTTTTGCCCAAATACCAGAGTATTGCCACATCACAGATGATGTGATGACACTACGTCTGGCGTGGTCAAAGTAATGTTGATGCATCACCTGCGACAGAAACCTAGGTCTCAGTTTTCTGCCAGTAAGTCTCCTCACACCCTAGCTGAACAGTGCCAGGGGGAAGGCCCCAAAGCTGGAGATCACATAAATGTAGCCAAAGCCAGTATTTTGAAGGAGAATCATAGACGCACAGGTGGCTAGATAGCATCCATTCCTTTAGCTGGTGTAGAATTAGAACTCGATGGCCTGCAGATGCGAACAGCTTTGCCCCTGTGTCAGGTCATCATGAAGCTACATCACGAATGTCAGGTCATCATGAAGCAACTGAGATAGCAAATGAACAAATGACACATCTCAGGTACTTGATGATTTTTGTCATCACATGAAAAACGAACTCCCTGTGGTGAATTTAGACCAAACTTAAGAGGGTAATGCAAAAGATAAGTTTATGAGAAGGTATTTAGGGGAAGAGAGTGGGCATCACCACATATTCCTGGAAGGGGAAACACACGGAAAAGCACAAGGAGTGTAGAGCAAGTGTCAACGGAGTTCTACGTAAAGTTGTTCCTTTCTGAATCCATTGATTCCAACATCTCTGCATACATTTCTGGTGCAAGTGAGGTAGAAATGGAGGAGCAAAGGCAGAGATCATCAGAGGTCTGCAACCTGCGGCTCTCCAGATGTTCATGAACTACAATTCCCATCAGTCCCATCATGGCTAATTGGCTATGCTGGCAGGGGCTGATGGGATTTGTAGTTCATGAACATCTGGAGAGCCGCAGGTTGCAGACCCCTTTAAGGAAATACGATGCTGCAGAGTCACGGTGAGTTCTGAACATAAGCTGAAGGAGATTGCCCTGGAAGTCCACCAAGGGACTTCAGAATGAACATTCATGGCTCTTCCAAGGGAATGATTTGTGCAGTTTCACTCGCTCGCTTCAATGTTTTCCCTTCTGCCATACTACGAGGTAGATATAACCATCTAGAAATGTGCAAAAGGGTGTATTCATGTGATGCAAATCAATTAGAAACATTAACTCACCAATTATTCTGTTGTCCTAAATCGGCAAGTATCAGAGTCAAATGCTCTAGGTTGCTTTCTATGATACCTAGCGAGCTGGATGAACTAAGCAGACTATTGTTTTTATTAAATAACTCTGATGCTACATTCTGTAAAATGGCTGCGAACTTTCTGCTGGAAATATCCCATAAGCAACAGTATGTATGAATCAGCTTCATTTGTGATATGTTGCAAGCTTGTATTTTGATGCGATTTTGATGCGATTTTATACTGTTTATGCCAAATAAAGGCTAAATGAATGAATGATTTGTGCAGTTGTGTGTAAGGATTGGCAAGGGAGGACCGAAAGGAAGAAGTCTCCTGTACTCAATCCAGGAGCAGAAAGGCTGCATCTTTCAGAAAGTTATACACAGTGTGTCAGAAAGCAGAGGAGGAGGGAAACAGCACGGCGTAGTAGAAGAAGAAGAGGAGGAGGAGGAGGAGGAGTTTGGATTTATATCCCCCCTTTCTCTCCTGCAGGAGACTCAAAGGGGCTTACAATCTCCTTGCCCTTCCCCCCTCACAACAGACACCCTGTGAGGTAGGTGGGGCTGAGAGAACTCCGAGAAGCTGTGACTAGCCCGAGGTCACCCAGCTGGCGTGTGTGGGAGTGCACAGGCTAATCTGAATTCCCCAGATAAGCCTCCACAGCTCAAGCGGCAGAGCGGGGAATCAAACCCAGTTCCTCCAGATTAGATACACGAGCTCTTAACCTCCTATGCCACTGCTGCTCCAGTAGTGGTTAAGAGTGGTGGACTCTAATCTGGAGTGCTGGGTTTGATTCCCCACTCCTCCACATGAGCAGTGGACTAACCTGGAGAATGGGTTTTTTTTCTTTTCCCCACTCTGCATGACCGGCAGACTCTAACCTGGAGAACTGAGTTTGATTCCCTGCTCTTCCACATAAAGTCTGCTGGGTGACCATGGGCCAGTCACAGTTCTCTCCGAACTCTCTCTGCTCCACCTACCTCTCAAGGTGTCTGTTATGGGGAGGGAAGGGAAGGTGGATATAAGCCAATTTGAATCTCCTTAAAAGTGAAGAAAACAGGGCATTAAAACCAACTCTTCCTCTTCTGTACCCTCCGGCCAAAAGCAGATGGGTCACACGCAGAGGTGGGATCCAGCAGGTTCTCACAGGTTCCCGAGAGTAGGTTACTAATTATTTGTGTGTGCCGAGAGGGGGTTACTCCTCTCAGCAGTAGCGCACAAAACTTGAAGCAGTTTCCCACCCAAGGACCGGTGCAGCGGCTGCCACAGCCCCCCCAGGAATGCCCCACCCTTGGAATGCCCGGCCACGCCCCTGTCGTGTCCCACCCAGCCCCATTGGCGCTACACCACAGTTTGAATTCCACCACCATGGGAACCTGTTACTAAAATTTTTGGATCCCACCACTGGTTACACAGGTAGCTTCACGCAAACCTGTTGCTTGCATTAGATGTCTCAATGGAAGGGGTTTGTATTATTTTATAGGGAGTCAATTCCCGCAACCCCAGAAGACCTCCTCCCAGCTCGGTCAACACAGGAGGAATCACCGAGATCATGGCTGAAGGGGGAGAACTTGAATTTGTCAAGAGGATCATCCACGACAGCCTGCAGCTGAAGAAAAGGCTCAGGTGAGAATTTAGCCAATCACGCCCTGGACCAGATCCAGTGCTGTTTCTTTGAGACAAAACTGCCTTTCTGGATCCAACTCAACTGGCTCTTTCCAAGACCAGACCTTTGGCGCTGGGGAAATCGATTGGGGCAGTGAAAGGTACAAATACTTAAGACAGTGGGGGCGAACCTTTGGCACTCCAGATGTTATAGACTACAATTCCCATCAGCCCCTGCCAGCATGACCAATTGGAGTACATCTGCATGGCCAATTGGAGTACACCAGCATGGCCAATTGGAGCACACCAGCATGGCCAATTGGAGTACATCAGCATGGCCAATTGGAGTACATAACATCTGGAGTGCCAAAGGTTCACCACCACTGACTTAAGATAAAATAAATGGGTTTAATTCAAGCTGGGCGCATCAGGACTTCCACACCTCCTCCCTGATTCCAGTCTTGGGGAAGGCATGAGAATTTGCAGTTAGAGGGGTGGGGGTATGCTTTCTCCCTTGTCCTGGAAAAGGATGCCCCCTTCTCGGTCCCTACCCCTCCGTTCAACTTCATCCTTTTCTCCTCCATCTTCTTTCTCTTTCACTCCCTTGTCCCCTCCATTCTCTCTTTCACTCCCTTGTCCCCTCCATTCCTGTTGGCCTTCCATTCCCACCCTTGTCCTCTTTCTCAGCTTTCCGGTTGATTTTCCCTTAGAGCAGGGGTCTTCAAACTATGGCCCCCCAGATGTTCATGAACTACAATTCCCATCAGCCCTGCCACTTGGCCATGCTGGCAGGGGCTGATGGGAATTGTAGTCCATGAACATCTGGAGGGCCATAGTTTGAAGACCCTTGCCTTAGAGAAAGAGAGGAGACTGGCTGTCCCTGGCCGGAGGGAGGGACATGACCTTGTTGCTTCCTTTGAGCAACTTCCTTTGCACAACTTCCATTTTGTTATCTGATGGGTGAGAGCCCTGCCTGTGGAAACTGATGCCAGGGCTAAGCTTTAACTCCCTCCCTCCCTGCCGCCCAGTGGTGGGATCCAGAAATTTTAGTAACAGGTTCCCATGGTGGTGGGATTCAAACAGTGGCGTAGCGCCAATGGAGCTGGGCGGGGCACAACGGGGGCTTGGCCGGGCATTCCAGGGGCGGGGCATTCCTGGTGGGGTTGTGGCAAGGATGCAGCCGCTGCGCCGGTCCTTGGGCGGGAAACGAATGCACGCAGGCGCAGGCTGCCACTCTCGCCGGTGCACCTCCTGCTGGACTGCTTCAAGTTCTGCGCTGCTACACAGCTGAGAGGGAGGAGGGCTGAATTCAAGGCAAAAAATCACGCAAAGGGCAAAACTCATTACCAACTAGTAAACTCCCTCTCGGGCAATAAATACAAATAATTAGTAACCTACTCTCGGGAACCTGTGAGAACCTGCTGGATCCCACCTCTGCTGCCGCCCCCACCCCCCATCCTTTCTGGTCCTGCCTCTCCAATTTCCTGTTCCTTTGACACCCACCATTACTCTTGTTCCAATCCATTCCCTTTCTCCAGCCCTCTGCCTCTCTTGCGCGGCTTCCCCACCTGTGTATCTCCACCCTCTCTTTTTTCAGTGCCGCTTTTATCTTGGGGGGGCGGGGGGGAGTAGAACAGCATAATTAAAATATAGGTATATATATATGTTAACAGGTGGTACAGTTGTATGTTGGGAAAGAAATGCAGCTTGGCACCCCTGAAAGAGGAGCTTCGAGTCCACGGAGTGAGTATGTCTCTCATTGTTCTCTCCCATTTGGTAACTCACCTTGAGTCTCGACAGGGAAAGGCAAGGTACAAAGGAAGGAATTTTATAAATCAGCACACAAGAGCTGTCTAAGACACAGGTGGCAAACTCGTGGCCCTCCAGATGTTATGGACTACAATCCCCATCATCCCCTGCCAGCATCATGCTGGCAGGGGATGATGGGAACTGTAGTCCATAACATCTGGAGGGCCGCGAGTTTGACACCTATGGTCTAGGAAGTTCAGGGGCTTTGAAAGTAAGCCGCATCAAAGAACTGCAACAGGGCCTAGTTTGCGTGTGTGTTGACTCGTGCATCTGGGTTGGGTCTAACATCAGCATCCGCAGGAGCTGACGTATTGGTGCCGGGGGATATAACGCTTTGCCTGTTTTCATGTACTCGGTTCTGACGATATAAGTCACCAGCTTTCCTGTGCTTGCCACTGATTAATAAGAAATTTGCTTTCAGTGTATTGACTCCTTGGTTGAGCAAGTCTGAGGTTGTGACAAGTATGCTCTCCCACACACCCACACAGTTGTTTTCTAGATGGTGTAGATGTCTAGTTAACCTAACATAGCTGCCCACTGTGATGAATCTGGCTGCTGTTTCCAGTGGTGTAGCGCCAAGGGGGGCAGGACAGGGTGCGATGCTCCAGGCACAGTGCCCCCTCGCTCCACCCCTGGCTGTTTCCCTGCAAACGTGAGAAAGGATGTACAGTTCCGAATTGCTGCATCTGCGCTGGCAAGCAATGAAGGAGCTACAACCAGTAGGCCCTGCACCGCTGGGATAAGTGCTCAGACCAGACCAGGCTCTTCAATCCAGCCTTGGTGCGGCTGCTGAACTCTCATGCCATTAAGCCAGCGTGGCTTAATGATTAATAGCGCTGTACTGGTCCCCAGGAGGCCCATCTTCCAATCCCCACTTGTGCAGAGGGAGCTTGCTGGTTGACCTTGGACCACCAGACCCTGTCAGCCTACACCCGTGGTGGTGAACCTTTGGCACTCCAGATGTTATGGACTTCAATTCCCATCAGCCCCTGCCAGCATGGCCAATTGTAGGGCTGGTGGGCATTGTAGTCCATAACATCTGGAGTGCCAAAGGTTCGCCACCACTGGCCTACACTACCTCCCAGGGTTGGAGTAAGGATAAAATGGAGGACAGGAGAATGACATAAGTGGCTGTGGGACCCCACTAGAAGAAAAGGCAGGGTATAGATGGCTACCAATCTTGATCCTCCTTGATCTGAGGTTGCAAATGCCTTAGCAGACCAGGTGCTCAGGAGCAGCAGCAGCAGCAGAAGGCCGTTGCTTTCACATCCTGCGTGTGAGCTCCCAAAGGCACCTGGTGGGCTACTGTGAGTAGCAGAGTGCTGGACTAGATGGACTCTGGTCTGATACAGCAGGCTCTTTCTTATGTTCTATAAGAAATCAGTGGTGGTGAACCTTTGGCACTTCAGATGTTATGGACTACAATTCCCATCAGCCCCTGCCAGCCTGGCCAATTGGCCAAGCTGTCAGGGGCTGATGGGAATTGTAGTCCATGACATCTGGAGTGCCAAAGGTTCGCCCCCACGGTTATAGATGAATGACTGTGTCGTTGAAGGGCCCTTGGTGGCCGCAGCTTGCTTTCAAGTCTGTCCAGGCGGTGTCCGGAACAGGGCCTGGTGGAGATAGGATGGCAGAGGCAAATCTGTTTCCCTGTGCTATTTATTTTGCACCTCCTTCTGTCGTAGAAGACCCAAAACCTGGTCTGTAGATGTGGTGAAGGCATGAGATGACAGAGAGTGGACTCTGTTACTTCAGACTGCAGGTGGGAAGCCCTTTTTTATTCTCCGCACCCCACCCCGCCCCAGTGCTTCCTGTAAGTGCGAAACCTCCACGCTGGAAGAAAGCCAGCATGCCAGGCAGCCAAGGTTCTAATCCGGCCTTTTCCCTGTTGGGCTGGATTTCTGCCAGTAGGGTGGGCACATCTGTGGGGGAGCACTCAGTATTGCAATCCCTTCCTTGCAGTCTGGAGTAATGCAGCCCACTGTTCCCACCCTCTGCACACATGGGGTTATTCTACTGTATCTGTACACCCAGCCAGCGTGTATTTCAGTGATGGCGAACCTTTTCGAGACCGAGTGCCCAAATTGCAACCCAAAACCCACTTATTTATCGCAAAGTGCCAACACGGCAATTTAACCTGAATACTGAGGTTTTAGTTTAGAAAAAAAGGTTGGCTCCCTCTTCCTCCGCCCCACCCGCTCGAGCAGGGGCCAGCCTGCTGTAGCCTCCAGCAAGTTCCACACGAACCGCTCTGCGCCTCTCTAGCCTCTCTGCCTCCTCTGCCCCCCCTTTTCAGGCAGCAGCCACCCAGAGCACAGGCACCAGGCCCGCCAGCTGAGTCCTCCCTGCTCACCGTGGTGCGTGCACGTTGTGCTCAGTGGCCCAGGTCAGTCTAGATGTGTGTGTGTGGTGTGTGTGTGTGTGATTTTCTGCCCCCCACATGATGAACTCTGTGTGCGTGTGCCCACAGAGAGGGCTCCGAGTGCCACCTCTGGCACCCGTGCCATAGGTTCGCCATCACTGGTGTATTTCATAGGGATGGGCTACAGTGGAAGCCTCTTGTCCTGCCGTTCAGCCCAGCAAGCAGTTTGAAGAGAGGGCCTACGTAATCGTTACGTTTCGGTTCTTCTTTGTAAGGATCAAGTCAGTGGCGTAAGCCCAGAATACCTCTGCCTATGATTGCGCTTGGTCCTGATGAACGTTGTTCTGTGCCCCTGTCCAGTATCTCTTGATAACCGGGAGCACTAAATAAAACAATTTCCCAAACACTAAGGAAAGGTTCTCGACTTAGATACTTTTGTCTGGTGCAGGTTTCCAAAGTTACCCACACAGAATTCTGCCAAGGGCGCACGATGAGGTGGGCGCTGGCGTGGAGCTTCTATGAAAATGTCAAAGTGCCGGTAAGTACCTGTCTTTGCCCTCTTGTTGTGTTTGCATCTGGATTCTGCTTCAGACCCCGTCTTCCTCCCTGGGGATATTCTCCCTCTAATGTGGGGTTGTTTTTCTCCAGTATTAGTTGCTGTTGCCATGTAAGATACCAGCTATTCCTAGGATTCGTATAAAAATAATTACAAGATTTTTGGAACCCCTCGCTCAGTACTCACTACGCAGCCCTGTGTTTGGAAGCCGGCCAGCATTTGCTGAAAACTAAAGCCTGGTGTCGCACTTTTAGGTTCTGGCTACGCATATGTTTCTCCAATGGTCAGCCGAGCTTTACTTCCAACGCGCTCACCTTCCTGTATTCAACGGAGTGGTGGTCTCATATAAATACTAAATTGCAAGATCTAGCACTGTCACTGGACGATCTATTTCTTATGACTGCCCACGAAATATACCAGCTTATAAAGCAAAGATTCCTTGAACAGGAATCTCAAAAATTGATGACACAGGCAAAGAAAGTTTGTTCTCCCATCCATCTGAACATCTTGCCTCCATTCCAGCTGACTATTTACATCTCCTACACATGATCCCAACCTGAGACGTGCTGTTACCTCGGCCAGATGCAATGTTCTCCCCTCTATTAGACGATATAATAGAGAGTGTCACATTTCATCTACTGATAGAACTTGCAGCTGTAACCTTGGTCTCGAGGAAACTGTTCACCATGTTCTCCATCATTGTCCTCTATATGAAGCCGAGCAGAAAAATCTCCTCAATCCTTTTATGGCTGGATTGGGCAAGTCTGCAGATGCTGCCAAAACTCTGTTCCTGCTAGACAGCAACTCTATTGCCACTCTTGAACCAACTGCCAGATTTCTGTGCGCTGTCATTACGATACGTTCTCAAATGCTTGCCAATTTTAATTCAACGGTGTAATATTTTAGTTTCTTCATGCTGCATGTCTCAACAGATTTTTAAAATTAATTTAATTCCCGTTGTATAACAGATATGCCATTAAAGGTTTCGTTTCATTTCATAAAAATAATTAATGCACATCCTCTGGTAACGGGAAGACACTGAAGAGTTAATGTGGTCCTTTTCGTTTTTTGCGTTATGCCAGGTGGAATAGAATAACAGCGTGTGGCTTTTTTCTTCTTTCCAGTCACCCCCTTCCAAGAAAAGAAAACTTGAAAAAGCCCGGAAGCCGATTACTTTCCTAGTTTTGGCATCAACAATGAAAGAATTAGTCACTAAAGCTTCGTCCGCGGGACTAGATGCTTCTGAAGGGACGAAAGCAGTTGCGGCATGGATTAAAAAAATTCTCAGTGATCTCAAGGTATCATTACTGTTACGGGGTCAAATTTTTGGAAGGACTGTGCACAGGTTTTTTTGGAAGGGATGTTCACAAGTCTAAAGCTCTTGTTTGCTCCAAAACAGGTTCAGCACAAAAGCATCCCTTGCGGAAAAGACGAAGTCAGCCTGTTTCTAACCGCTTTGGAAAACTCCTGGATTCATTTAAGGAGGAAGAAAAGAGAACGGGTCAGACAGCTGCGTGAACTTCCTCGAGCTTCCGTAGATTTCCTGCTTGTCCCGGAAGAGAAAGAGAACCCCCAGAAAATTGCTAGTGAAACCATAGAGTGTGAAGAAACCGAGGCTGGAAATACTGAAGGAGGCTCCCTAGAACTTGAATCCTTAGAGGGTGATAGTCTAAGTAATTCCACTCCTGTTAAGGAGGGTGATAGCCAAGCAGGTACCGAGGAAAGCGGCCACGCAGGACAGCCAGCGGTTGACGTAGCAGGCTCCAAAGAATCTAATGACTCAAAGGCCAAAGCTTTTGGCCTGGCTAGCCAAGCTGCTGAAATTGGGCAGCGTTCCAGCCTCTCGAACGAATGGTTCCTTTTCAAGTGCGTCTTGAACGTGAAAAGAGAAGGGGAAGATTCCTTGGTGGAAATGCATTGGGTCGAAGGACAAAACAGGGATTTGATGAACCAGTTATGCACCTACTTAAAGAACCAGATCTTTCGACTGGTTGCGACTTGAGTGTTTCCGTTAAGGGAGCAAAAGAAATGACATTGGTCTTATTTTTGTAATCCTGCTTTAGTGTCAATACGTTTAATGACATCTGTGCTGACTATTTTTAAGCTTCCCTTTTAAAGTGTGAAATCTGGGGACTCTCTAATGGCACAAGTAGAAGCTTAGATTGATTAAAGTAGAGAGCTACCAAGCGGCATTGAAAAAGTGTCATTGTGCCTGTTTTTAACAGACATGGTGGTATATTCATCTGCAGAGTGGTTTTTCTTGATTGTCTTATACCAGCTTTTGTTGAAAAGTTCCTTCAAATACGCCTGCCTCTTCGAATGCTGTTGCTCGTTGAAGTCATTCTAGCTTCTCAGCGTAATAGAGCTGTGGCAATCATTCTGCTTGTGATATTTGGATGTAACCTGAAAGCATGCACAAGCACCAAGAGGATTCTAAGTGGAAGCCATCCGATGGTCCTTTTAACAGCTGACAAACTAAAATTGCGTTCTTAGACATAACTGTTGAGCTTAGTGCATGCTTTTCACAGCACTGCGCTGGAAATGACTCATAGTATGCGAAATGTCCATCAAAGCCATTCCCATTTGCTGGCAGCACAGAGGCATTTTCTGGGAGTTCTTGGAGCAGGTTACACCCCCCAACCCAAGCTATTTATTGCAGAATATTACATTCAGTATTATTCAGTAATACAGCAAGGCTTGGGGCAAAGCTGGGAAAAGTTTCTGTACTTAACCATTCCATTAAACTGTGTGCAGGCAGTTTCAAAATTAAGCTGGGAGTTGAATTCCATTCAAATGTAGCTGTTCATATGTGGCCAGGTTTGTTCTGTTGAGAGCTGGTAAAGTTATGGCGTCACATATCCCTGCTAAAATGCTGCAAAAAACCTTCAAGCTGTACCCAACCCTTTCCTCCAAATAGATGATGATCTATTTCCTCCAAATAGATGCTGGATGATCGTAATCACCATATTTCTGTACTGCTTTTCCCTGCCACCTAAAGCTGTCTATAGTAAAACAATGCAATATAATATAGGACTATGTTCCCCGAAAATGCACACCACCTCTCACTGGAAGACCAAGTTCTTCCAACCAAGTGCCACTTCTAATTAAATTTTCAAGACACAGTGGGCACCAAGCGAGGGCAAGAATTCGATACCTGAAAACTTACTTTGCACGCATCACATTTTGGACTCGGGTGGCTGCTTGCTCTAGGACTGGGTCCCCAGCCTTTTGGAGCTTGCCCAGAATTCTGGCACTGTGGTAGGCACAGCCACAATGTGGCCACCACTTAACCTTCAGTCATACGGTGAAGATGACAGCGGCTGCCAAACCAATATTTCCAAAAGTGTGCACAGCCAATCAAGTCTCCAGTGGCCAATCAGAAGCCACGCTGGGAGAAATCCCCACCAACTTTCCAAAAACACTTGGTGGTGCAGGGAAGGTCTCGGCAGGCATCGTGGCTTCTGTGGGCACCATGATGGGAAACTCCCGCTCTAGGAAAACGGTGCTTTTCTACTGCTCTAATCTTCCTCAAATTGGGTGCCACCTTTTTTAATTAGACTAGTAAACATTTTAATATGAAAAAAGAAATAATTTATTTTACAGCCTGAGTGCATCGGTCGCATACTTCAGTAAGCAGAGAACAAAACAGTCCTCCTCTCTTGATTGCATTACTTTGAACTGTAAGTAGAGGCTTTACTACTTAGATGCTCCTCTGTGCAAAATCGCTTGCACCAGATGACGTGTGCTAGCCTAGCCTTTTCTCCACTAATTTTCTACGCAAATGGAGTTTTGTTGTGACACAACACACAATCATATACAACTCCACCTATATTCTTAGGTCCGTGGTGGCGAACCTTTGGCACTCCAGATATTATGGGCTGCAATTCCCATCAGCCCCTGCCAGCATGGCCAATTATGGGCTACAATTCCCATCAGCCCCTGCCAGAATCCAATTGGCCATGCTGGCAGGGGCTGATGGGAATTGTAGTCCATAACATCTGGAGTGCCAAAGGTTCGCCACCACTATCTTAGGTGGTACAACCCAGACACAACCATTTCTGAGAGATCTAGGTACACGGCATCTTCCTCTGGACCCAATTCATCTCCATACAACGGTTCTCAATACAAACTCCAGCAGTGGATCATTTGTAAGACACACAGAAGCAACAGAAATGTCCTCTTCTGAAGCAGGCCAAGAGAGAAGGCGCTGGCTGTCCGATACAAGGTAGAGTGCTTTTCCTTTCGTTCCCCACAGCTCAGGTGGTTTCCCCAATGCTCAGGCATATCAAGTTCAGTGGAGTCTTCATTTTGCATAGGAACTCTACTTCATTGGAAAAAAACCTCCTCGTCTGCCCTGAACCTAGGAAGAACAAACAATAAGATGGGCATCCACAACATTCAACATTTCCAAGCAAGAGACCCCTGACCTGGAAGGGTCCACACTAGTCCAATCTTGGCACATCTGAGAAGTTAAGCAGGATCGGCCCTGGTTAGCACTTAGACAGGAGGCCTCCCAGGAATACCAAAGTGGAGGGGGTGGGGGATGCATCCACGTACCTGCTTCTGAGGGCTTTCTATCCAGTCTGGCAGCTAACACCAGCGGCCGGCAGACGAGGGGGCTTCTGCACAGACTTCTCAAATACCATGTCAGCAAGTCTTTGGGCTCCTCCATGCACTGTGGAAAAAAAACAGCATCCTCCGGATCTGGATGGCCCCAGCGAGCTTGAGGTCACCAGATCCTGGCAGCTAAGTTGGTCCAGGTTAGCGTTCCGATGGGAGACCACCAAGGGTTGCTACGCAAAGGCAGGCAATGAATGGCAAACTGTTTCTCTCACCCTGAAAACCCTACAGGATAGCCAAACGTCGGCGTGACCTGAAAGCACATTCTGAAAATCATCATCGATCATAAAGAAATGAACGACACCAGCTGGAGTTTACAGTTTAAGAACATAAGAACAAGCCAGCTGGATCAGACCAGAGTCCATCTAGTCCAGCTCTCTGCTACTCGCAGTGGCCCACCAGGTGCCTTTGAGAGCTCACATGCAGGATGTGAAAGCAATGGCCTGCTGCTGCTGCTGCTCCTGAGCACCTGGTCTGCTAAGGCATTTGCAACCTCAGATCAAGGAGGATCAAGATTGGTAGCCATAGATCGACTTCTCCTCCATAAATCTGTCCAAGCCCTTTTTAAAGCTATCCAGAGGCTTTGGATCTGGGGTCAACCCTTTGACCTCAAGAGAAAAAAGAAGAGTTTGGACTTATGCCCAGCCTTTCTTTCCTGTAAGGAGTCTCCTTACAGGACTCCTTCCCTTCCTCTCCGTACAAGCGACACCTTGTGAGGTAGGTGGGGCTGAGAGAGTTTGGAGAGAACTGTGACTAGCCTAAGGCCACCCAGCAGGATTCACGTGGAGGAGCAGGGAATCGAACCCGGTTCTCCAGAGTAGAGTTCGCTGGCTCTTAACCACTATGCCACTTACCCCGGGTCTGATGCCGCCGTCGTTATGCTGGATGCTGACACAGCCTTTGCTCCGAACGTGGGCCTGCACCAGATCCCACTCCTTGGGGCTCAGAGCCAGCACTTCGCGCACCTGCTGGTTCCTACACAGCACAGCCGCCTCACCGGTCCCATCTTCCACTAGAATCCTGCAGGCATTTTAATTAAAGAGGGAAATGCAAGCTCATAAAATCAGTCTTATCCTTTCAAACTCAGCTGCTTGCTCTATCCTGCAGCGAGAACATGAACGACAAAACGGGTCAAGGTTTCACTTTTTAAATTTCTGAATTCCTTTGTGGTCTAACTAGAGGTGTGTGTTCAGCAAAGTCAAACCAAAAAAACATCCAAAGATATCTTATTGTGGTAGGGCTCATGGGAGCCCTGATCTGGAGGAACCGGGTTTGATTCCCCGCTCTACCGCTTGAGCTGTGGAGGTTTATCTGGGGAGTTCAGATTAGCCTGTGCACTCCCACACACGCCAGCTGGGTGACCTTGGGCTAGTCACAGCTTTTCAGAGCTCTCTCAGCCCCACCCACCTCACAGGGTGTTTGCTGTGAGGGGGGAAGGGCAAGGAGATTGTAAGCCCCTTTGAGTCTCCTACAGGAGAGAAAGGGGGGATATAAATCCAAAGTCGTCATTGTCTTCTTGGTATTTTTCGGATTTTTTCCCCTTCCACTGCTGCAATGGCAGCAATTTAAAAGGGAGCCAAAAAGCCGATCTTGAATCGTGTCAAATGCTAACGACAGCTCAGAGCTAGACACTGCAGCCCTGGAATCAAGGTATGCGGGGGGGAGGGGGGGAATGGGGAAGGGGACATGGGGGCAGTAAAATTCAGATTCAGGCCTAAGAGACCCAAGTTTGGGGGGTAGGAATTCAGATATTCCTCATATAGGGGTTTTGCGAATATTCAAATCCAAACTTTATTGAATTTTTTCAAACTCCTCTTAATTTAACCATCAGATTTCTTTTAACCCCTCCACTGGCTTATCCAGGGGGATTTCTTCTGGTCACTACTCATTCCCTGTTCTCACATCATCCAACCCCCTATCTCTTTTTTAAAGGAAAGCAATAGTGCTAGGTTCTGCTCCTTGCAGATTATTTAAAATCTGTCATTTATTTATGGGCTTTGTAACACACCACAGTGATGAACGATACACACTTCCCTCTTTTCCACGTGGCTTGCAGACGTACTTCTCAGTTTTCAGACTGAGTAACTGAACGCAAACTGATATAGCAAATACCTGTGGACACAGGCAGATGCTCAACCCCTCCCTCTTTCCCCTTCGTGTTCCCTAATAATCTCTAAACATGAGATAAATAGTTTCTTTCTCACTGTATCTGAGGAAGTGAGCTCTGCCCCATGAAAGCCCATGCTACAATAAGTGTTGATAAGCCATTCCAGTGTCCCTGGACTCCTGGCTGTTGTGGGTGTTCCAGGCTGTGTGGCCGTGGTCTGGTAGCTTTTGCTCCTAACATTTCACCCCCATCTTCAGAGGCATGTCACGGTAACGTATGTTTCTCTCCACGGCACGATTGGCGGTGACGTGCCTCTGAAGATGTCTGTCAAGGATGTGGGCGAAACATTAGGAGCAAAAACTACTGGGGCACGACCACACAGCCTTAAAAATCCACCACAGCCAGTTGATTCCAGCTGTGAAAACCTTTGACAATTCACTGGACTGCCTTTTCTGTAAATGCCAAGTAGCCGTTGCATCAAAAGAGTGATAGTTCATGTTCAAAAGGGTCTAACCACAGAAGCTATTTCAAGGTGGTGAATTCCCATACATCCACAGTTCTCACCTGGCACTAGCTTTAATCACTCCAGTATGTGACAAGCAAGGTGGGTTATGTTGGGTGCATCTTCCCTGGATAGGAAAAAAACAGAACAAAAGAAAGGAGGATAGCAAACTGCAGCCTAATTCTCACCAGGGCGAGAAAGCCCGTGCCTTGGCTACACCCCTGCCAGATGTCAGCAAGGGCTTGCAAGAATGAATGCTCCTCCATACTGGCAAGAAGGACACTCAATCCCAGCCCAGGCAGGTGCTGAGCCTTTCAGAGAAAACAACCCATGTAATTTCATAAGCTTTGGATCACAGATGGGAGCACATCTTGAGCTTGGCCCAGCAGCCATGAAGCAAGAAAAATCTGTAGGTCTCGGACCTCGAGCAAACATTCTGGTTGTGGCAGAAAGTGCCTTAAAGTCATAGCCAACTTGTAGGCGCAGAACAAGTATTGAAAAATCTTTTAAGTTTCCATACTGGTATTTTCTCTAGTTGCATTGCCTTTATGATTTTATGCTTTAATTATGATTAATTAAAGATGAACCAAAGTAGGCCTTTTGCTTTCTGGCTTTTGTTACTAGCCAGATCAGCAAAAAGCCTGGATGAAATACCCTTTGTTCTCAATTCTACATGGGAATGTATGCGATTATGAACTAAGTTGTTTTCGAGGTCTTCTTGCCCCGGCCCGGCACCTTGAGTCTACTCTTTTCTGATACAAAGCAAGAACATGGCTAAATGTTTAGGCGCTTTGTCTAGAAAAGTAGGACAGTAGAAAACAATAACTGATAAGGGGAAGTTGGGCCTAAGTTCATAAGATGTCAAAGGCAGAGTACTGACATCTTCCAATAAGGGCACTAGTTTGCCCCATCCCCACCCTTTCAAATGATTGATTGATGATGATGAGCTTTGGGGTGTATTCTTTTTACTGCTATTCTGATGTAACCTATAAAAGTAAGAGACAGCAGCCATTTAAAAGTGGCTCCCCTGATGCTGTTTTGCCCGTCTGTTGGCGTGAATAAAATATTTATATTATTTTATTCCTTTGTCGGCTTAAGCTTTTTGGCTTAAATATTTTGAACCCGTTACCATGCTGTAACAAACTTACGGTGACCCTGTAAGGTTTTCAAGGCAAAAGATGGTTTGTTATCGCCTACCTCCATGTAGCTACTCTGGTCTACACACCTGTTATACTGCTTTAGACACTTAACCCATACACCTGATACAGATGTATTTTTGACCAGAATTTTGCTTGAGGGTAAGGAGTCTGTGACATGCTGTGGCAGATTTTGTTCTTCTGTACGTGAAAACCTTCGTCTCACATTAAGTAAGTGTGCAAGTTCCTCACTTTGAAAAGGGGTAATGCCTATTTGCATTTGTATTCCTTTTAATGCTGCTGTCCTTGCAATCCTTTCGTTTTTATTGTTGACTGTTTGACCTTTTGGCATCATTTATCATTTTCATATTGCTGGTCTATGACCGTAATTCAAGTTGAAGCTACTCCTGTCTTCCTTGGCACTTTCCCAAGTATTCACCGTGGCTGATCCTACTTAGTCCCCAAACCCTGACGAGCTCAAGCCAAATTTGTCTACGGGGTCTGCAACCTGCAGCTCTCCAGAAGTTCATGGACAACAAATCCCATCAGCCCCTGCCAGCAATTGCAGACCCCACTCTACAGAAACACAAACTTATCTTTCTTAGCCTTGTTCTTTCCTGAAAACCTGATCCCCTGCAAAAAGGGATTCAAGAGAAAAACAGCACTGAAAAGGAGAAGCAAGCTCCAAATATGCTGGACGTCTTTCTTTAAAACAAACCAAAACAAAGCCAGGACGTTCCCTCTGGTTTCAGACCCAGATTGGGGCAGCTGTTGTTTCTGGGATGTGCTAAACAGACACTGATGGCCACCAGGGTTAGCCCAATCTCATCAGATCTCTGCAACTAAGCAGGGTTCGCCCTGGTTAGCACTCCGGTGGGAGACCACCGAGGAAGAAGTCCAGGGCTGCTGTGCAGAGACAGTCAATGGCAAACCACATCTGAATATCTTGTGCAGAGGTGGTATCCAGCAGGTTCTCACAGGTTCCTGAGAGTAGGTTACTAATTATTTGTGTGTGCCGAGAGGGGTTACTAATTGGTGATTTTGCCACGTGATTTTTGCCTGAGTTACGCCCCTCCTCTCAGCAGTAGCACGCAGAACTTGAAGCAGTCTAGCAGGAGGTGCACTGGCGTGCGTGGCAGCCTGCGCCTGCGTGCATTCGTTTCCCGCCCAAGGACCGGCACAGCGGCTGCGTCCTTGCCACAGCCCCGCCCATGAATGCCCCGGCCCCGGAATGCCCGGCCACGCCCCTGTCGTGCCCCGCCCAGCCCCATTGGTGCTACGCCCCCGTTTGAATCCCACCACCGTGGGAACCTGTTACTAAAATTTTTGGATCCCACCACTGATCTTGTGTCTTGAAACCCCTACAGGATCACCATAAGTCAGTTGGACAGAAGGACAGACTCATGTCCTTCATGTCCTGTTTTATCACACATCAAGGCACATGTGTGCTTTGGTGTCTACTGAGCAAATTCCTGGTGGTGCACTGCCATGTTATTAACCCAACAGGACAGCCATTCGAGAATGGCTTCACTTTGATACTTGATTGGAGCCGCCTTCAACTCAAATGCTGGTTCACGCCTGCGGTGGGAAAGATCAGAGGAGGGTAATGCCCCAAAGCCCATCTTCAAATATGGCTGAAGGCCGGCCAGATACCTCTTGGAAGATGCTGCCGCAGAGGGAGCAAGTCCAGCGCAGGGACAAAGTCAGCACACAGGTTAAGTGACAGGTGAGTTGCATTTGGCAAAGACCGGGGGCCCGAAGCCACATATGGGACAGGTACGTTGCTGGGAGTTGAGGGGTGCCATCAAATGGCCTGGAAAGGTAAAAAGAAAACATGAACCAACCAGCAGAACCTGATGGTAGGGGATGAGGTGAGCAAAAGGCGCAGAAGGACGTCTGTGGGGTGCAGGACTCACCCGGAAGGAGATCCAGGAGGCGGGGGGCTCAAAACACACATGCAGCTGGAGGCTGTGTATGTGCAATAGACATTTTTGAACCTGTAATAAGAGATAGATGTTGGTTTCAAGAGACATCCCTCCCACTTGGGCCCCCAGCAAGTTGCCAATCTACCACCACCACCACCACCCCCCCGCCGTCGCCGCCTCCATTTTGTCCCTGCAATAACCCTGCTTTGTCTGAGAGTTGTCAGACTCGGTCCAAAATCGTGCACCAAACTTCCATGGCCCAAGTGGGGATTTGAACGAGGGTTTCCCAAGTCCTGTTCCTCACATATAGTCTCTAGTTTTCTGCTTCAGTCAACTGGCTTTTCCCCAGCCATCCCACTCAGCAACCTTCCTCCAGCCTCAGGAGTCTTCCCCCCAACAGAAGTGGTCCTTCCACCAGTGGAAAACCCAGTGGTCCTTCCACCAGTGGAAGACCCAGTGGTCCTTCCACCAGTGGAAGCGCCACTTCCATCAAAGGAAAGTCTTGAGTTTTGCAGAGCAGAGTGGTAAGACGCAAACCACCGCAATGACCTCTTGGGTGAAAACCTACCTGGAAATTTTGCGCTGCAAGTTGCTGAGGAGAACCTTGGCTCCAGGGAGCATGCCCCAAAGGTATGGCAGAAAAGTGGCCTCAAAGTACACATGCAGCCTGACAGGGGAGTCACAAGCAGGCAATATGCTTAGTTTCACGCTGTAATCCCAGGGCAAGAGATTTCCTAGCAAGACAGAAAAGTCACACTTTAAAGGCATCAGTAGACACCCTCATGTTCTTAGAACATAAGACGAGTCCTGCTGGATCATACCAGCGGATCCATCCGAGATCCTGTTCCACGTAACAGCCAACCAGTTCCTCCGGAGGACCAAAAAGGGCTGAGGCCTTCTCCTGATGCATTCTCCAATCATGGGTATTCAGAGATTTGCTGCCTCTGCATATGAAGACTCCCTTCAGTCACCTGACTAACCCCCTCTGGTGCACCTCTTCTCCCTGAATCTAGCTCCCTTTTGAAGTCATCCAGACTGAAAGGCCATCACTATGTCCAGTGGTAGTGAGTTCTACAGCTTAATTACTCCTTGAGTAGCAGTAAAATTTATTGTGTTATGGTCACAGGCCATTACAACCTAAAGCATATATAAATTATGCAACATATACAATGTGACTGCAGATTTTCAGATTTACCAATATGAGCATCTAGATAACAGAAAACCAAAGAAACTAATTGTCATGGAATGATGCTATCACTACAGCAAAGGGAAGTCACATATGACTGTGGAAAGCATCTTTGCCTTTTGATCTCCTGGAGGGAGGACAGGAAATTATGCAGAGGTGCTAGGATGCAACTTCAAAAGGCCTAAATTACCTCGTGGCCTGCACAGAGTTTTCCTGAGGGGGAAAACACAGGATTTTAGATTCCATCTTGAGACGTGGTCAGAGAAGGATCTCTGGACCATGGGTTCCCGGAATGGGGACAAAGAACTTCCAAATAAGACTGTATTCAGCTGAGCAATCTCTAACTGCATTTATGTTTTATTTCTTTGGGGTGCTGTGTGGTTTCCGGGCTGTATGGCCGTGTTCTAGCAGCATTCTCTCCTGACATTTCGCCTGCATCTGTGGCTGGCATCTTCAGAGGATCTCTGAAGATGCCAGCCACAGATGCAGGCAAAACATCAGGAGAGAATGCTGCTAGAACACGGCCATACAGCCCGGAAACCACACAGCACCCCAGTGATTCCGGCCGTGAAAGCCTTCGACAATACATTTTATTTCTTTGTTTTGAACTTTTACAATAAATCGTTGAGAACTCAGCTAGGAGTTATTGGAGAAAAGGACCCAGGCCTTTACTGAAACAAGCGTGGCTCTCCCAGGCTTGCTTTCATTATACTAATTAATAGAGGTATTTGTCTCTTTGTATGTAAGTCTGGTCTGTCTCTTCCTGGCCACCAAAACAAAAAGCGGCACCCCGCAGGTAACGGCTGGATCAGCTTCAGAAAGGAGAAAGGACAATTTTTTCTGAGCCTGAGAAATGGTTTGAGTCCATAGCAACCTTGCAAGAAAGTTGGCTCCAGGTTTTAAATAAAAAGAACAAGACCCAACATGCTGCAGTACGTCCTCAGATATGGATGTTTCCCATATACAGTGAGACAGCATTTGGAAGTAACACCAAGCAAGTAATGCTATTGGCATAGTCTAGCAGCAAACCAAAGTGAAAGCCATTCTGAGATTTTGTGACATAATACTGACCAAATAAGTAGTTCTACTCAGTTTCCTGAACCTGTTCCTCGACAACTTCACTTGGCAGACCCCGCCCCAAGTTCTAGTATTATACCAGGGGGATGGGAAGTCCCTCTTCATCCATTTTCTTCACCGCATACATAATTTTATAAGCCCCTATCATAGTGATGGCGAACCTTTGGCACTCCAGATGTTATGGACTACAATTCACATCAGCCCCTACAATTGGCCATGCTGGCAGGGGCTGATGGGAATTGTAGTCCATAACATCTGGAGTGCCAAAGGTTCGCCACCACGGCCCTATCATGTCCCCCATTGGGCCTTCTCTTTTCTCAACCAAGAAAGCCACCCAACTCTTCAGCCTTTCCTCAGGGGCTCTATCCCTGAATCATCTCGGCTGCCCTCTTCTGTTCTTTTCCCAACTCTGTGAGGTCCTTTTGGAGATACAGCAACCCAAACTGCACACATTATTCCAAATGAGGCCACACTATGGCCTCCATACAAGGGTGGTTTACTCCAGATGATGTGGGTCAACCTACAGAAGCCTCAGCTGCCTTGCAGAAGCATTTACCCCCAACAAGGCAGGCTACTTCATCTCTAGATATACACTCATGTCCCAGAGCAGAAGGCATCGATCCTGATCAAGTGCCAAGTGTGGAAGCAGCCACATCTGAAATTCAGCCACCGACAAACACACACACACACACCCTTGGACAGACACACACCAAGTTAGAGACAATGCCTCTAAAACCACCGATACTCTTCCCACTGTCTGTTGGGTTCTCACCTTTCTTCTGCTTGGTAGACCAAGATGCAGCTGGCTTTTTTCCAGTAAGGGATTCGCATAAAGTCCTTTTGGCTATTAGTCCAGAGAATGAGACCAGGGATCCTGTGAAACTGACGGGAGGGAAGGAATAAGGAGGGTCAGGATGTCCTGAGAGTCACCAGTTGACTGGCTAGAGATCTGTTTTTGTGGCAGACAGCACCATCAAGTCGCAGCCAATTTATGGTGACCCCCATAGGGTTTTCGAGGAAAGCGATGAACAGAGGTGGTTTACTGCTGTCTGCCTCTCTGTAGCAATTCTGGACTCCCGTGTTGGCCTCCCGTCTAAGAACTGAGCAGGGCCTACCTTGCTTAGCTTCTGAGATCTGACAAGATCAGGCTAGCCCAGGGGTAGGGAACCTGCGGCTCTCCAGATGTTCAGGAACTACAATTCCCATCAGCCCCTACCAGCATGGCCAATTGGCCATGCTGACAGAGGCTGATGGGAATTGTAGTTCCTGAACATCTGGAGAGCCGCAGGTTCCCTACCCCTGGGCTAGCCAATGTCTTTACTTATAGATTAAATGTGGCTTAGTTTCAATTAACATAATTGTTCAGTTGCATACTGGACCGTTGCCTGGGTTTATCACAGGGAGCGAATGGTCTTTCCAACATCCTTGAGAAGTGATAGGGTAGTTCATGTCAGGACCATGCCTGTCAGTACCTAGATCAGTGGTAGCGAACCTTTGGCACTCCAGATGTTATGGACTACAATTCCCATCAGCCCCTGCCAGCATCGCCAATTGGCCATGCTGGAAGGGGCTGATGGGAATTGTAGTCCATAACATCTGGAGTGCCAAAGGTTCGCCACCACTGACCTAGATGTCTTGCTGTGTATGAATTGCAAAAGTTTTCCTGTAAATACTTTCCTGCTTCCCTCTTCCCTTCCTGGCAACCTCCTGGCGCCAGCTCATCTACAAAGAGGTGCGAAAGGTTCCCAGGTTATTTGAAGCTCTGTAGTGCAAATGTTGTAGAAACTGTAGTGGACATTTGGTGTGGGGCGAAACGGGGGGGGGGGGGGGTTTGAAGGATATAGGTCCTGGATCTGAGCTCTCTAGCTATTCTATACAGCCAATTCAGTCTCCATTGGCCTATCACCCCACCTGGCCCCACCGACTTTCTAAAAACCAGAAAGGGGGACCCCTGCTCTAGTGACTTCATGCACACTTTTTATTTTTTTTAACAACAAAGACTTCTAAATGCATGCACAGATTTGGGAATAAGCCCAACTGAATTCAGGGAGACTTAACAGCCCGATTCTATCATATTTATGTGGAAGTAGGTCGACTTTTCCAGTCACGGCCTCTACTCTTCCAGACTTCCTCAGGAATATTGGGCTTATGAACAAAATTAAGCATTCTTGACCATCTTTACCTGCTTCCCATTGATCTTTTTAAAAAGGCAACTCTACATCAGGATATGACTCCATTCACTATGGGCCCAACAGTGTGGTATAGTGGTTAAGAGAAGGTGCATTCTAATCTGGAGAACCAGGTTTGATTCCCCACTCTGACTGAGCTGTAGAGGCTTATCTGGTGAACTAGATTAGCTTGTGCACACCAACACATGCCAGCTGGGTGACCTTGGGCTAGTCACAGATCTTCGGAGCTCTCTCAGCCCCATCTACCTCACAGGGTGTTTGTTATGAGGGGGAAAGGGAAAGGATATTGCAAGCCCCTCTGAGTCTTTTACAGGAGAGAAAGAGAGGATATAAATCCAACTCTTCTTCTTCTTCTTCCACAGGATTTGACAGGGTTCATTTCCCCTGTCTGCAGGTCATTTTTTTGCTCACGTCGGTCTCTAATTCCATAATCATAGTTCTACTGAATGTTCATCGTGCATCATGGGTTGTCTGAGCTGCATAGGGGTCTGACAGGGTTCATTTTCCCTGCACAGGCAGTGCAAACCTGCTGGTTAAACAAGAAGTTCCTGTGTATGCCTCATTCCCACTCAGCTCTGGCTTCACTACAAGTCGCTTGCCTGTGTCTCTCAAATACACAGCCAGATACACAGGCATCAAAAGCCAAATTTATCACAGTTCAGGGTTTTTTTCCAGATGGCTAGCAGTTCTGTGCCTGTTATTGACATGGCTATTGCAAGGACAGAGGCACTGGATGGCATTCCGCCACGTGAACCATCCTTGAATGTTTTCCACAGATGCTTTGGCAATCCTCTCAATAACGAAGAAGAAAGGTCAGCATACCTAGGGCTGAGTATCTCTGCGATGGAGAATAAGTTCTTGTCCATCTCTGACACTTCCGAAACCATCTGAAAATGACAGCGGAAAGAAAACAATTTTTCCTTTTTAAAAAAAACACTCCACGACGTGCCCTGCCAGAAAGCTTACTTGACCCTGCCCCAGTATCACTGGATTGATTGGCCTAGCTGAATTGGTAGGAAACTGCAAACTTCTGGATGTATTAGTGCAGTTCGCTCATTCTGGGGGATCCTGTTATGAGAAATGTAAGGCGCTTGAGACAAATCTAATGACAATCCCCGACAACACAGGTGTGTGAGCCAATACAGCTTAATGAAGTGAATATCAGCTAATCAACTAACCAAATAAATAAACCGTTTAATTCATATCATTTAAACTTTTGGAATTTCTGTCTTCCTGCAGACAACAACCCTTCCTGACCAGGAGGATAAGAATCCTAACTGATAGAGGTTGTCAGTGGTAATTAAACACCACTCAGAACCGCCACCATTTACATTAAACACTACTGCTGCTGAAGAGAGTATTTACGAACATGGAAAAAACCCTAGGCCTGGTGGAATGCTCTCCCTCCAGCTGTGCCGGCCCTGCGGGATCTTAATGAGTTCCGCAGGGCCTGTAAGACTGAGCTGTTCCACCGGGCCTTTGGGGAGACTAGCCGCTGATGGCCCCCCCCCCCTCCATATAACATCAAGTGGATCCTACCGCCCCTTCCTTTTGGGTTTTTAAGGGAATTGATAGTAGGTGCCATCTTTTATGTTGATCTTAATAATGCTGCATTTTAATGGGGAAGGGTTTATATATATTTATTAGAGCCTGTATTAATTGATATTTAACGGATTTTAATCTGATATATGTGCTCTATTTTACATGTTGTTCACCGCCCTGAGCCCTCCGGGGGAGGGCGGTATATAAACCTAATCAATAAATAAAAATAAAATAAATAAATAAGGTACAAAGTACGGCCTACCTGGGAAATCCAGCTCACGTGGTGCAGGTAGGCAGTATCTGGGACAGGCAGGAACGAGGAACAATTCCTCATGTTTGAGAGGTTTCCAGAACCTTCCGGGAGGCACAATTTGTCAAAAACTTCTAGGTCCTGCAAAAGCAGCAGTGTTACAAATAGGTCATGGAAGGTCATGGACAAATAATACTAATCAATAAAAGATGTTAGGTACAAAAGGGAAGAAAGAAAAGCAGAAAGTAAATTAGGGACAAACCAAAGTAATTGGGATGCTGTATTCTGAGTAGAGAGACCTGGGGGGAGGGAAAGCCAAAATAAAGTTGAGGGCAAAGATATTCCTGTCCTGCGTTCAAATCCCAATCAGCCATGATGCTCACTGGGCAACACCTGGCGACAATTGCTCATTTTCAACTTTGCCTGATTGACAAAGTATTTGGGAGGTTATAAGGAGACGGCAGCACTGAATGGAAGGAAGATACAAATTGAGACACGGAAGAATATACTTTCGTGATTGACCCACCAATAAAACATTCCACAAACATGACAAGAAAGTTAGAAAGACAAGGGGACCAAAGACCAAAGAGGGTTACATTCTGAGGACAAAGAGGGCAAGCAGAAAAGGGGCGGGGGGAGTATAGACAAGTAAGAGGCAAGCGTAAGTTATAGTGAAGAAACCGTCAGAATGAGATTTGTGCCAAAGCCTCTCAGCTACCCTGATGCAAGAATGAAGAGTGAAACTTGTGGCTGATGAGGACAATAACATAGAGTAGTGGATTAAAGCAGCTGTTCTCCCTTACCAGACACTGGGGAATGATAAGCTGGTACAGTCCACCCGGGTGCAGGAACGGGAACCATTGGAGTGATTTCCCCAGGAAGATGAGCAATACCTGAAATGTCAATGATATGAGGCCTGAAGCAGAAATGCCATTACAGAAGAAGTGTATGGTACAGCGTGCTCAAGATGTCCCTGCCACTATTAACTTTTTTGCAAAGACAAAAGAAGAGAAGAAGAGTTTGGATCTGTACGCTGCCTTTCTCTCCTGTAAAGAGTCTCAAAGCGGCTTGCAAACGCCTTTCCTTCCTCTCCCTACAACAGGCACCTTGTGAGGTAGGTGAGGCTGAGAGAGTTTAGAGAGAACTATGATTGGCCTAAGGTCCAGGAGTGCTTTGATTGTGCGTTCCTGCATTGCAGGGGATTGGACTTGTTGGCCCTTGGGGTCTCTTCCAACTCTATGATTCACCTACCAGGCTTCATGTGGAGGAGCGGAGGAACAAATCCAGTTCACAAGATAGAAATCCACCACTCATCTAGGAGCAGGGAATCAAACCTGGTTCTCCAGTTACATTTCACCACTAGACGCCACAGGAACAGGAGACTAGGAACGCATGAAAGTACAATGCCTGTCCCCTTCCCTTTAAATCAACTCCTGGCTAAGATTCTGTCTACAACTTGCCAACTCTCCTCTCTTTTTGTGCCCCTCCTCCTTACTTTTGGCTGGGCTCTGTTGTGTTCTCCAAGCGCAGAGGCACCAAGTTCCTTCTGGCCTTTGGCTTCTCCCTTGCACTGCTCAGATTTCCCCATCCATAACACTGTGGCTTGAAAACAGAGCTGCGGTCCTGCATCATCTTTGCCTTGTGGATAGTTACGCCACATGAGACCCTCTTTCTGGGTCACCAAAAACAGACGGGACATGCCCCCGGCATCGCCAGCAACGCTCTCAGAAGGTCTGGGAGCGTGAGGTGCAGCTTTATCCTCTTCTGTGTTTGCGGGGGATCTTGGCTCAGCTACGGAGCTCCTGGGGTCCTTTGCCACAGAAGAGAACTCTTTGCGGACATTGGGAAGCTCAGGGGCTCCTTTGTCAGGAGAATGAAGAACTGTCACATCCTCCACACAGAACTGCACGCAAAGCCTGGAATAAGGAACGGGAGAGAAGGAATGGAGCTGAAGAGTGGAACTGCCAGGTTAATCGGCTATTGGGGGTTTTCTAGGATGTGCAGCTGTGGTCTGGTGATTTTAACTCTTTAATGTTTTGCCTGCATCTGCGGCTAGCATCTTCAGAGGCATGTCATAATAAAATATGTTTCTCTCTGTGGCTTAGTTGTGCCAGCCACAGCTGCCTCAAAAATATTGCTGGTCACTTGGTTGGTCACATACTGGATTCACATCTTGGTCTTCTTCTGCAGGCCAACGGAGTCATCACTTGAAAGTTTCTCTTTCTGTTTTCTTATGGATAGTATTTTGGGGTGTGTGGCTTTTCCCAGTCCTACTATCATGGCAGCCATTTCCCTTGCCCCAGTCCCCACTGCAGCTATTCCTGGGAGCTCCTTTGTTCAAAAGAACATTATTGTAACATTACAACACTGTCTATATTCCCAGCTTTCATTTAAAAAAAAACCCAAAACACTTTCTGGTTCCTTTTGTTGCAGAGATATGCCTTTCTCCTTGTATCTCCACAACAAAAAGGGCTAGTGTCAGGCATGGCTCCTGCTCTGCCTGGCATCAAACCAGTCACAGCCCAAGGCCACACCTGGGCCTCCCTGCATACTTGACTATCTTTATGTTAATAGACCTTTTGTTTTTAATCACTGCGCTTGGAAACTAGTACCATATATACTCGTGTATAAGCCGACCCGTGTATAAGCCGAGGCACCTAATTTTACTGCCCAAACCTGGGAAAACTTACTGACTCGCGTATAAGCCGAGGGTGGGAAGCCGGGAGGCAGAGGGAGCTCCTTATTTGGGCAGTGACATCAGGGGGAGTCACTGCCCAAATAAGGAGCTCCCTCTGCCTGCCGGCTGGGTTTGACAAAACCCCAGCCAGCCAGCGTGCCTCGGGGTTCCCCCTTCACCCTCGGAGGAGGGCAGCAACAAGCAGCTCGTGCAGCCGCTGGGAGGTTGTCCTGGCCATGCCCCCAGCCTTGACAGAGGCCTGAAGAGCCGGCTGGTAAGCGGTGACTCGTGTATAAGCCGAGGGGGCATTTTTCAGCCTTAAAATGGGGCTGAAAAACTCGGCTTATACACGAGTATATACGGTAAGCAGGTGATCTCGCCCGAGGCCTCCTTAAAGGGGGGGGGGGGTGAAGAGGCTCCCTGGTGAAGACTATCTCTTGAACTTGAGACATTCTGTACTCCATGACAATGCTCTTCACACCTTGTTCCACTAATTTGTTGTTCCATTAATCTGTGGGAAGATGGGCGGGGGGGGGGGGCAATGAGCGGGAAACTGAAAGGAATAAAGTTGCTTGCAAGGAGCCAGGACTTAAGAACTGGCTTCTTGCCCTTTGAGCCTCTGCTGACATTTCATTGTAGGCTTCTGATTCATATCCAGAGTCTGAATTATTGACCGCTGTACCAGGGCCTAACAGCTACAGACTTACTGTTTAAGAAACACAACTTATCATGACATCATGCCTCTGAAGATGCCAGCCAAAGGTGCAGGCAAAAAGGTAGGAGTTTAAACCACTAGATCACGACCTCACAGCCAGGAAAACCCACAACAGCCAGCTGATTCTGCCCATGAAAGTCTTCGACAACACACTGCAGGGCTTGTTTCTTTTAGTTACTGAAGCCACAACCCACGCCGAACACAAACAGAATATACAGGCCCTGGAGCGTTCAGAAGGTAGGTATTAAAAAACACAACAAATAGCCCCGGGTGCTCACAGAGCTTTCTTGCCAGCAACAGAAAAAAATCCTATGGGCTGGTTCCATTGTCAGAAGAAATAAATCTCTTTTTGGCACATGTAGTGGGGAAGAAAATTAAGGCAACTCAGGAGTGCATGAAGGCACTTATGTAACATGGGCAAGCAAACCATGATTCACAGCTGGCTACCCTGGTTCTCCACTTGGATTTCCAGTAGTGGCACACAGTCCCCGCCACCACCTGAGTGAAATCAGTTTGTTTCATCAAATAACGCATCACACACATTTTAAAAACTGGACTTGTCCGTTACGTACATCTTGCAGTGCTGTCCAGCCCTAAGCTGGCGGATCAGAATCCGACGCAATGGCGCTTATTACCAAAACAGTGTCTTTGATACTGCACCGTGTGTGTGCGTGTATGTGAATGCTCCAAATGACAAATATCACATTCACAACACTCAAGCAAGTAATGCTCCAAATACCTCATTTTAGATATCACACAACAACTTTATTGGGCACTGTTTTACCACCTTGTTAAAAATGGGTATGGAGTTGAGCTGAAGCAAGTGTGAAGGATACAATTTATCAACAGTGAACACACCAAATTTCACTGCAGTCTCTCAAGCAGAGTCTCTGTTATTTACATTAGTAGTCTTCACCACAGGAATGTCAACTTCCTGTTTTGGGGGACAATTTCCAAGGGAAAGCCCCCCCCCCCCCACACACACACACGCCTTTGTGTTTTGGGCCAGCAGGAAAACCGGGGCGGGAGAAAGACAAAAAGTATGTCAGGCTCTATGCTGAGTTCAAGCCCGGGGAAAAACTCAGATATAACATGAGCTGATGCTTTATAAATGCTAAGATAACAGTATGGTAATACCACATTTCTGACAGAGCTCTTGCAAGGGTTATGAAGACATAATGTATGTGCACCACAGCAGGGCTGTCCAACTCTGGCCCTCCAGATGTTCATGGATTACAATTCCCCTCTGAGGGGAATCGTAATCCATGAACATCTGAAGGGCCAGAGTTGGACATCTCTGTGCTGCAGCATTCCAAAGCTCTGTATAGATGTGACAAAAATTAGGATGAAGTCCTCAATAGGTTCTTTGAAAGAAGACAGACAGTCACACAGACAACCAATCCTGCTGGGCAGGTGTGAAAACTGAAAACTGCAAAGACAGCTGGCATCAACAGCTGCGCGGGGGGGGGGGGGGGGCTAAAGCTAGAATGAGCTGCTAGTTTTGTAAAGCTACAATTAGGTGAGTGGGACACAGATGCTGGTTTCGTGAGAGCATCTTTAGAGAAAACTGTGTGCTATGGGCTATCAGGCCCCTTCTGGCTTAAGGCAGCCCTATGAATTAATGACCTCTGAAACGTCTTGTTGCTAACAGCCTTGTTTGGGTCTCGCAAAGTAGCGCTATAAAAACCAAGCAAACCTGACAGTGGCTTTGAAAACAGACCCCAAGAACCTGCCACTCTAGGACCATTGTGGTGAACCTTTGGCACTCCAGATGTTATGGACTACAATTCCCATCAGCCCCTGCCAGTACGGCCAATTGGCCATGCTGGCAGGGGCTGATGGGAATTGTCGTCCATACCATCTGGAGTGCCAAAGGTTTGCCACCACTGCTCTAGGATGATGGCCAGAGGATAACACTGTACCAAATGTGGCACAAGTTCCCTGATGAACAGCAGGATAACAAACAGGATGTGTGACAAAAGAAAACTGCAAGAAAAAAAAAATCACCTGTAAGGCTGCTTTTTCACACACGGAGGCCTAAACACTTTAGGACAGTGTCTGCCTTTCTTCCTTCCAGCAAAGATCTAAAAGGCCTTCCGTGTTAGGGGTTCCTGGATCTCCGTATCCCACTACACGGGCCTTGACCCATCCTCTCAGGGGCTCTGCGACTGTCACACTCACGAACCCAAAACAGAAAGGACTCACCTTGTTTTCTTCTCCTTTATGTACTTCGCCGACTTCAGCTCCTGCCAGGACGGAAAATCACTTTGAAGAAACTGCTCCACCCCAAGCTGGAACTTCTTTATCTGCAGAAGACACCCTACAGTCCAAAAGAAGAAGAAAGGCCAAGCCAATAATCAAGCCAAGCTAACGGATAGTCTCTGTTATATGTATATCATTCGGACAGAGGGAACAGCTCCTCTGGACTCACCTGAGCCAAATCATCTCTGAGCTATCCTAATTTCAGTTTACACTATTTTTCTCCCTTCCAGCCAGTACTGGAATCTTTGCCTCCGTGGCCCCAATCCTGCAGGCCATGCCTGGTCTGAACAATTCTGGGTTCCTGGGCAAAATTTGAGGATGGGGCCCAGAGTTACGCGCCTTCACCATTCTTACCTGCTCTGGGAGGCTCACAGTGGGGTAGAGAGCTCCCAAACAGAGCAGGCTGTGGTTAGGGATTCCCCAACACAGGGCCAAAGACAGGGCTTGCGCTGGGCACGCAGTGGCTAAAACGGCTACCGAATGTAGACATTAAGATTTGGGGGGATTTAATTCTCTCTGTTGTACTGTTTGTAAGCCTCCTTCAGGTGGAGAAAAATTATCTGCATGAACAAATTTAAATTCTCCAGACAGAGAGAAAAAATTTTTTGTCTACAAAGGGGTATAAAACTGTGAATGCTTTTTATCTCTAGCCTGAGATTATTTATCACACAGTGGAAAGGAAAGAGGTGAAATAGAAGCCAGAGATTTTTCTGAAAGCAAAAGAGGAGTTATAATTTGATCAATCGTCTTAGTCAGAGCATTAAACAAAAGATTGTATTTATTTTATAAATTTATACACACGCACACACAAGTGTATATACATAAGATTATGCAAGACAGCAAAGAGACTACTAGTTTTTCCTTTCCCCCAGTTCTAATGGTTTCAAACCACTACCAAAGTCTCCAGATAAAATAATTTTAAGCGAGTAAACCAGGGGTGGGCAATTATTTTTTCCATGGGGCCGCAAAAGAAACAGAAAATATTGTGGAGGGGCGGGCCAAAAGGCAGGGGGGCGAGGCGCTTTTGAAAGCCCCGCAGAAGCTGGCAGCCAAGGCAACCGGCTTCTGTGGGGCTTTCAAAGACGCCTCGCTCCCCAGCACAGCAGGGAGGCCAGTCAGGGTAATCCGGCGGGCCGAATGTGGCCCGCGGGCCATATAATGCCCAGGTCTGGAGTAAACCATCTCTGATTTTTTTTTTCACATGTATGTTCTCTTGTGGAAATTCACACGTCTTTATTTTTAAAATTCGTCCTCCCAAATTTGGAATTTCTCCTTCAGAGAAACTGAGAAGTCTGAGAAGAAGCAAAGCTCGCCAACTGCTAGGGCACGCTTGTGTCTAATATTACACAGAGGCAGTCATAGCAAGAGTCAGTAATGCTATTGATTTAGTGCTCACCTATCAGAGAAGTGTCCACAAAAGGACTTTCGTCCCTGTGGAATATTATACAAGGAAGTGCTTTTGTGCTGTCTTGTAGCTGCAGGGAGCCTCTGCTGGGAGAGGACCTCAGTACTCCAAGCAACACCTGCAAAATGAAACAAAGTAATAAAAGCAATAAACATCCAACAGCCTTCTGTGCAAATGAAGAAGAAGAGTTAGATTTATATCCCCCCCTTTTTCTCCTGTAAGGAGACTCAAAGGGGCTTACAAATTCCTTTCCCTTCCCCCACCCCACCACAAACACCCTGTGAGGTAGGTGGGGCTGAGGGAGCTCCGAAGAACTGTCACTAGCCCAAGGTCACTCAGCTGGTGTGTGTTGGAGTGCACAGGCTAATTTGGTTCCCCAGATTCCACAGCTCAAGTGGCAGAGCGGGGAATCAAACCCGGTTCTCCAGATTAGTGTGCACCTGCTCTGAACCACTATGCCACGCCACCGTTTACATCCACGCTTCTCTCTTTCCCTGGAGAAAGCAAGAGCATTTCTGGCGTGGCTTTTCCCACCAGGGAGGGGCGAGGCCAAGGAACATTGGTAGTGGGTACTCTTCCTTGCCACCTGTTAGAAGGCAAGATTGAACACTTACCACTGGGGGGTTAAAGCTCTCAGCCGATAACGTGCAGTAGGACCAGGCGAGCTTACGATTCAACTCCTGGGCGCCTATGTGCTGGATCTCTGGGGTGGAGCTCATCTGTTGCGAAGGGCTGAAACTTTCCAGACATCTCTTTTCAATGACAGGAAACAGCGAAGAGAAAGATGGAATCTGGCACGGAGTTTCCAGAATGTGGCACTAGAAAGGGAGATTAAACAAATCAAACTCTCTCCTCACTTGAAGATCCAAGAGCAGAGCAAAAGGAGGACCCCTCTACCTTCTGTAAGGGACAGCAGTGCCTCTCTGCGAGGATCTCCCGATGTATGTCTCTTGCCTGTTTGCCAGGTGGCACCAACGAGTTCAGAATAGGAACCATAAATTTCTCAGCTGCCCCTGTAGCATCACGACCAGAGGAGAGCAAAAGTTCTTGCCGTCGAACGAAACAACAGAACCTAAGAGTCAAAAAGGACTTTTTGAAATGCAATAATCTTCCATTACCCCTTCTGGGAAGAATTTCAGTGATGAAGAAGAATGTCTGACTGAGATTTATTATTTTTATTTCGAACAATACGAGTACTATTCAATGACACTTTGTTTAAGCAATGGCAGAAGAATATATCAAATTTTGTCTAGCAAAGGGGCAAAAAACCCAAAGAGTTAAACAAAATATTACAGGATGCAAAAAAACCCGGGGGGTTAAACTTACCGGATATGAGAATGTATTTTGCATCATGCTGTTTAGTCTGGTTAAAATACAGTGGAACCTCGGTTTTCATTGTCTTCAGTTTTCATCTATTTTTTCAGTGAAAAATTTGTCTCCGTTTTCATCGATTTGCCTCGGTTTTCATCGATTTGCAGTAAGGTGCAGGGGTTTGTGGAGAAAAATCACCCGGACAAAGCTGTGGCAGGCCGTGTCTGCAACTTGTTTAATGACAATGTCTTTCCCCATTTCAGACAAATCTTAAAGAGGCATCAGAAACAGACCTCTTTGGACAGCTTTCTGGTGCAACATTGGTCCACTGGTTCTGAAGCTGCTCCTAGTGTTATGGTTTGTTACTGTTTTCAGCATTAAACACTATGTTTAATCACCAAAAATGTGTTTTTGGTATGTTTTTTGGAGTGCCTAGAAAGGATTAATTGGATTTACATTGATTCCTATGGAAAAGTTTGCCTCAGTTTTCATCGGTTTCGGTTTTCATCGATTCTTTTCGGACAGATCACCAACGAAAACCGAGGTTCCACTGTAATGAATTACATTGAGAAACAGAAGGCTGATTGGCACAGAAGGGCATGATTTAAAGTTTGGATGGAATGTGTGTCTTTGGTATGACTAAGCTAAAGCCAACAAGGACTTCAATAATCATAATTAGACATGACGTTCTGAGATTAAAGCAAACCCTGCCAGAAAACACTGAGGTGCCTTTTTACCACATGAGGCATTTTATAGACATGGAATGAGCTTTGAAAAGCAATGGGTTGTGTATCATGACATTTGAGATTTTATACAAAGAGAATGGAAAACGAAAACAAGAACATGAAACCCGAGGGTTGGGGGTGAGGGGTAAGGGGGCTTATGGATGGGACCTTGGAAAGAAAACATGGATCTTTATTTTTATATCGAACAACAGCAGCAAGAATACTATATGTGCAAAACTGGAAAATGCCAGCTATTCCATCAACTGAAGAATGGTGAGAGCAGCAGTGGCGTAGTGGTTAAGAGCAGGTGCATTCTGATCTGGAGGAACTGGGCTTGATTCCCCGCTCTGCCGCCTGAGCTGTGGAGGTTTATCTGGGGAATTCAGGTTAGCCTGTGCACTCCCACACACGCCAGCTGGGTGACCTTGGGCTAGTCACAGCTTTCCAGAGCTCTCTCAGCCCCACCCACCTCACAGGGTGTTTGTTGTGAGGAGGGAAGGGAAAGGAAATTGTAAGCCTCTTTGAGTCTCCTACAGGAGAGAAAGGGGGGATATAAATCCAAACTCTCTTCTTCTTCTAAAAGTATTAGGATTAGTGGAAATAGCCAAGCTTACATTATTGCTTAAAGAAAGAAATCTGAATAAATTTCTGGACAATTGGAAGCTTACAATAAAATATACAGATAAAAAAGAAAAAAAATGAATTGATGACTTAGGCTGATTCCGCATGGGCCAAAAACAGCGGTGTGAAAACAGTATAAACCCTTTTATACCGTTTTAAACCCTTTACACCATTTTCACACTGTTTTCACGCTGCTGTTTTTGGCCCATGCGGAATCAGCCTAAGTCAGTGGTGGCGAACCTTTGGCACTCCAGATGTTATGGACTACAATTCCCATCAGCCCCTGCCAGCATGGCCAATTTGGCCATGCTGGCAGGGGCTGATGGGAATTGTAGTCCATAACATCTGGAGTGCCAAAGGTTCGCCACCATGGGCCCTAAATTTTAGAACTTTGAAAAGATTGAACTCATTAATAATGTAGTCCCAAGCATATTAAAGCTATTAACTTTTGCAAAAAACAAACCTGAACTTGAAAATGTGCTGTATATGTATGCTGCAGATTCTCCTGTGTAAAACATTTTCATACTCATGTTTTGAGAAAAACCTAAAAACCTTAGAGCATTTTTACTCATTCCCAAAAGAGGGTGGGGTTCAAGAGTTATTTTTTTAGTGTTCCTCAAAATCTCCAGGTTTTTTTCCATCGGAATTTTTTTTCAAGTTGTGGGGAGGGAGGGGAACTAGGCCTTTAGATCTGAAAAAGATAAAAGCTGCCCAACCTTCCACACTAGTATTTCAGCCACTCACCTCTGCTCCAACGTCTGTAGCAAGCTGACCAGAAACAAATACTGTGGCAAGGTTAAGTTGTAACGCAAGAGCAGCTGGACGTAAAGATTCCCGGAAGAGGCTACTGGCTGGTGTAATATGCTCTGCTTGGAAAAACTCTTGAGCGTGAGAGTAGTGTGCAGGCAGGCGCCAAGGACGAACGGGAAGGCAGCCAGGGGCTTCTGCAGAAGGTGGACGTCTCTGAGCTGAGATACAAGCACATAGGTTAGCACAGTGGTGGCAAACCTATGGCACGGGTGCCAGAGGTGGCACTCAGAGCCCTCTCTGTGGGCACGCGCAAACAGAGTGCCCCCCCCCCACACACATCTAGGCTGGCCTGGGCCACTAGGCTCGATTATTAGCATTAAACCTAAGACCTAATTTTGGGGAAGCAGTGTAGGTAACCCTGTTAAGCGCCGTTAAACCCCACTGATTTTCATGCGAAAAACTAAAGTGCGATCCTTTACCTGGAAGTAAGCTCGGCAATAGAACTTGCTTCTGAGTAAATCCTCCTTGGATCGTGATTCACCCATTGGAAGAGTTGCTTCAAAGCAAAGCCACCGACTACCACCAAGCTTACTCCTGAGTAACACACGCCTTGGAGCCAACTGTTTTTTCTAAACTCAAACCTCAGTATTCGGGTTAAATTGCCGTGTTGGCACTTTGCAATAAATAAGTGGGTTTTGGGTTGCAGTTTGGGCACTCGACCTCAAAAAGGTTTGCTATCACTGGGTTATGCAAAATCCAGAACCACACTGCTATTATATCCCCCAGTCAACATGGATTATTTTAGGCTTTAGGGTCCAGGCAAGAGAAGCTCTCCTCCCTTTTTGAATGCCACCCCCCACCTCCCAAATCTAATGCCCTTTTGTAAAGATCAAACGCAGTCCCTTTCCTTGGCCAAGCTGCGTTCACGGAAAGTCGCTTACGATAGCCCCACTATTCCCACAAGCCCCAGCTCTGCTTCACACAGCGTGCACCCAGAGAGAGCGGGAAGGTGACCACACCGGGCCTCCTGCCCTGCACCTCACCTCCACGCACGCTCCTGGTCGCAGCGCGCGGCCAGCATTCAACTGCTGCTGGTAAGCAAGACACAGGGTGAATTTGTTATCCAGTTCATAGAGGCCGGCTTGAGCATTCAGAACCTGGGTGATAGTGCCCTGAGGAATGAACGGGTAAATACAACGTTTGGTAAGGAATCTGATATAGATAGATATTTATTACGGCCTTTAGGCCAGCCAATAGTTTAAGAACAGAATACATGTGAATACATAGCATTCCATTTATACAAAAATATAATATAAATTGTAAATCCATTATAAAATCTATTAATAAACAACATTAACTTCAGGCATTATTACAGTCCTCGTCACACAGTACAGCTCTTTGTCTTAATAAGGAATTACGCTTGTTGTGTACCAGTATACAAAATTTAGCTACCTTCTGTGAAATGGCGGAAACACGATCTTCTAATAGCATTCTTACAGCATTTGTATCTGAATTATCTATGAATGGATATACATGACGAGTTAACAATGGTTGGATTAACAACTCCCTTTCACCTTCGTGTAACTTGCAATGCAGTAAGATATGTGACACTGAGTCTACTTCCCCTGAGCCGCACACACAAGTTCTCCTGTGCCTTGGAATATTTTGGAATCGTCCCATCAGGTTAGCTGACGGGAAGGCATGGAATCTGATATAACACACAGTGCTGCTGGGTTTTGTGAAGCAGCAGTTGAAGTACGTCGCAGGATGCTCCCAAAGGCACCTGGTGGGCCACTGCAAGTAGCAGAGTGCTGGACTAGATGGACTCTGGTCTGATCCAGAAGGCTTTCTTATGTTCGTATGATGGTCTGTGCTGTAGAACAGGCTTAATTAATACTAAGGTTTTCTTATTGATGTAGTGGTTAAGAGCAGGTGGATTCTAATCTGGAAAACCAGGTATGATTCCCCACCCCTCCACCTGAGTGGCAGAGGCTTATCTGGTGAACTAGATGTGTTTCTGCACTCCTACATTCCTGCTGGGTGACCTTGGGCTAGTCACAGTTCTTCAGAACACTCTCAGCCTCACCTACCTCACAAAATGTCTGTTGTGGGGAGAGGAAGGGAAAGGAGCGTGTAAGCCACCTTGAGTCTCCTTACAAAAAAGAAGAATGGGGTATATATTCAAACTCTTCTTCTTCTTTTATCTGCAAACTTTATTGTCCCCTTAGATCTTTTTTCCCCTTTCAATATTTACACCTATCCCATTCCTTTTATGTTCCCATACCATTTTTGTGTTCCCAGTTTTTTTTTTCTGTTAGTAGAATCATTTAGAAACATATTTACAGCTTAAATCTATTTTATCCTTTCAATTGTGAGTATCGTATCTACCTTATGCTGGTCTATAACCGTAATATAGACTGATTGATTAACTGAGTGATTGACAGCATTTGGGAAGGAATCTGAGTCGGGCCGTTAAGAGTAGTCTTAGAGCAACATCATACAAAATATTCTGACAGTCTAAGCCTCATTGGGTTTGTTTACATAATTTTTAAATCACCTGAAAAACATAAACCCTGGAAGTTTTACTCAGTTGGAGCTTTCCAGTGTTATGGAGTAGATAAAAGCCTTAGAGGACGCATTATAGATTTCTTTTCAGCAAGTTAATTGCTGTTCATTTTCTTGTGTTTTATTTTTTCTGTTAGCTGAGAAACATCTGTGATACCTTTGCCTTAAAAGGAGATGAGACAGTTTCATGAAGGAGAGGTCTATCTGCGGCTAAGAGCTATGGTGACTAAAGGGAACCTCTCCATTCAGTGGCAGTCAACCTCTAAATACCAGTGCCAAGAGGCAATATCAGGAGAAGGCCTCAGCCTCTGTGCCCTGTTACTGGACCTCCAGAGGAACTGGGTAGCCACTGTTTGAGACAGGATGCTGGGCTAGATGGACCGTTTGGTCTGATACAGCAGGGCTCTTCTTAATAAAAGGTGAAATAAATAGTTATTTGAAAAATTAAAATGACAATATTTAAATATGCTGAGCAGCTTTAGGGAAATCCAAGAACTCTTCTCAAAACGTCTGGAATCTCACAGTGCAGGGATAAAGTTCGAGGCAGAACTCTTTCTACACAGGATGCTTGTGTACCTACCACGTAAGAGATCACCTTGGACTTCTTAACTGGAACCACTGGCTTGCCTTCTTCTCCCAGCTCCAAGGAACTGCTCAGCAGCGTACTGGTGACCGGCGAAGCAGACAAAACTGAACTTCCCTCAGAAATACTGTCCTCAAACGGCTCCATCACGTTCTCCAGACAATATGGTAAAAGGTGCGAGGAAGAGCTGGTGACGAACACTCTCAATCCCGATGCTTTGAGGGAAGATATTTTTAGAGCGGTCACCACATACCTGTGCCCCAGCTGTAGAACATGATGCCAAACCAAGTGGGGAGACTTGTGGAGTAAAAAAAGGGGGAACACATTAGATTCGCATCCTATATTTCCTCCAAGAAGCTCAGACTGGTGTACATTAGATAGACAATGAATTCTCCCCAGTCCTAGTCTAATTCAAACTCCAACACTGGCATGTCTCTACTGATGTTTTAATTGACTTCATTTACCATCTACTTTTCTACATTCTCCAGGAATAGTATAGAACCATTTTTTAAAAATACAAGGGAGATCAGTATAATGGCTATGATAAACAATGCAATAAAAGCGAATTAAACTTTACGCTATTAAGCGATGGACAATACAGAAAAATTGGCCCCTGGGGTCATCCAGCAATCGAGATCGAGCATTCTGGGGTGCTGTGTGGTTTCCGGGCTGTTTGGCCGTGTTCTAGCAGCATTCTCTCCTGACGTTTCGCCTGCATCTGTGGCTGGCATCTTCAGATCCTCTGAAGATGCCAGCCACAGATGCAGGTGAAACGTCAGGAGAGAATGCTGCTAGAACACGGCCATACAGCCCGGAAACCACACAGCATCCCAGTGATTCCGGCCGTGAAAGCCTTCGACAACACATTGAGCATTCTGTTACAACGTAACTGTGCAGCGTGGGGAAGCAATCTGACATGAAAAGAAAGCGAAGCACTAACTTACAAAATACATTTTCTTGAGCTGCTGCCCGAATCCGGCCAGACACCCAACCAACTCACCTGCACCAGGACTGGAACGTAGGGATCGGAGCCAAAGTTATTTAAGAAGAGGAAGAAGAAGACTTTGCGGTGGATGGAGAGGACTGTGCTGAGTCTGGACAGCTCCCCTGCCACATTCAGCTCTTCCTCCTTCTTACACTGAGCCCTTGAGAAGGAAATTACTTATTACTTTTATATCTAGCTTTCCCTCTGTCATGATCATCGAATGAAAACTTGCTTGTGGTCCTGACCCGAGGGAAGTCCAGCTGGCCCCAGCCTGGTGCAACGCTCTGTCCAATGTCACCAGAGCCCTGTGGGATTTGATGCAATTCCGCAGGAGCTTTATGACAGAGCTGTTCCACCAAGTACACGGTTGAGGCAGCTACTGTTATCATCTGGCCTCCTAACTCTGGCCTCTATCCCCCCCACTGACCACCTGTGTTAGACAACAGGTTCATTTTATCTGCCCCTCCTTGAAAATTTGGGGATTAATGGAAGGGGATATTTTCTCTATCTTGCTTTTAGTAGATGTTTGCAGTTTTTAAAAAAATGTTTAAATCGTTAGTAATTTAATTATAATCCAATTATTTACTGTGTGTATACAATGTTGGAAACCACTCTGAGCAGGGAGGGACGGTATAGAAATCTAATAAAATAAATAAATGCAAAACCTTCTCAGTACGGCTGCAAGTCAAGTTTGCAGCCTTTAGAACTACAGTCCAGTTGTTCAGGAGATCCATTCTTAGATCTCTCAAATGACATGCACTAAGAACACTGAATAACAATTTTGGGGCCACCTTCTTTGGAAAGGCCAGTGACTCATCTGCTATGGGAAGTGATTTGGGACGGGTTGTGGGTTGTTGAACAAGAAGAAGAAGAGTTTGCATTTATATCCCCCCCTTTCTCTCCTGCAGGAGACTCAATGGGGCTTGCGATCTCCTTGCCCTTCCCCCCTCACAACAAATACCCTGTGAGGTAGGTGGGGCTGAGAGTGCTCCGGGAAGCTGTGACTAGCCCAAGGTCACCCAGCTGGCGTGTGTGGGAGTGCACAGGCTAATCTGAATTCCCCAGATAAGCCTCCACAGATCAGGCGGCAGAGCTGGGAATCAAACCCAGTTCCTCCAGATTAGATACACAAGCTCTTAACCTCCTACGCCACTGCTGCTCCACATGCACTAATAACACTGAATAACAATTTTGGGGCCACCTTCTTTGGAAAGGCCAGCAACTCACCTGCTTTGGGAAGCGATTTGGGACGGGTTGTGGAATTGAACAAGGGATACCTTGTTTGCTTAATATTTCTCTATAAGCTTTGCTGCTTTGCTTCTTGAAACAAACATCTTACATTATCTATGAAAAGCCCAGATTTCTATCAGATAAGCTCAGTAAGCTCAGCTGCTGGCAATGGGGCTTACTTCTGAGTAAACCATTACTTATCCAAGTAAACCACCACAGAGTTTGGGCACTTACGCTCTCAAATGATGTCATCGATTCTTTTGCTCCATTTGCAGAAGACAGGTAGCCAATGGAGCAGCAACTTCTATTCGTTTCAAGGGAACAAGTTTTTACCTGAGGAGCTTTGCAGCTTGCCCCAAGTCAAGGACAGGCGGGATATCGATCCTCTTCTCCAGACCAGGCATTACTTCAACAGGATCTGCTAAGATCTCCAAGTATCCAGCTCTGCTCGGGTTCTTGGGAGGGATGTACGTCCAACTGGGGAACAGCAGAAGATTTTCTAGCCATTCAAGTTCAAAATGTAAGACCTAAACAAACAAAAAACCAACATCTTCACTAAGTCATGTTGATACATCACAGTCCTTCAAGAACAATACTTTTTGGGCACTGCAATTCCTGTGGGTGGGGGGAGAGAGAGGGTAGCTGGACCAGGGACATCACAGAAATACTGCCTTCAAAGAGGCTTGCTGTGCCATGGATAGCAAGCTGAAAGTAATGCTGCCCTCTCCCCATGTATGTCCCTCTCTCCAAGTCTAAATTAAAGTCTAAATAAATGTGGCACAACCATGTATAAATAAATATGGCCATTGCTGTCATGGTTGCCAAAACGGCTACTAGGAAGCAGTTGTTTTATCCTTAGTTTGTGATAGTCCATCACACAGTACGTTCTCCACACAGGTAGCTTCTCAGGTTGTACATCAAATGAGAAGGATTTTGAAGACCCACCATCCTCATTCTACAGGCTGTCTCATCACTAGAAACAAGGCAGCTCCGTAAAGGATAAAAACAGTACATCTTCCCACCCTACCTCACAGGGCAGTGTGCCTGTGTTGTCTCGAACATACAAGCTACCATCTGTGACTTCATCCTTCCCATCTGTTAGGTAACCAACAAGGATCAAGTGCGCTCGTTGCAAAATTCTCTGGTCAGGAAAGAGGCCTTTGGTGTCGCAAGCCCACTTCCTGAATTCATCACTGCTCCAGCTCAGATGGCTACAACAAGGTTGATGTTGCTGGGACTGAAGTTCTGAGACAGAGATGAGGCTGAAAAACAAAAGTAAGCGATTACAGAATTAGATATACAACCACAACATGTTCATTAGTATGATTATTACCGTTAACGGCACAATTTAAAATGAGTTTTTAAAAAACAGACCATAAATGTAGATATCAATAATTAAAATTACGCAAGTTTGATAAAACTGCTGTTAGAAATATAGCCACGTCTTCAGTTCAGCTGGGATAATAGTCGTTTAAGAGCAGACAAGTCTTATCGGAATCTGAAGATAGTTTTCATTACTACAGCAGCTTATACCCTCCAGGGCACAGGAAACAGACCCAGGAAAAAGTGATACTATTTTATATCTGTTTGCTCCATTACGTCATAAGGTCCTTGTTCCAAAACATATTCAGATGAAGTTCTTGTCATGACATGTAGATCATGGTGATCATATCCTAATCAGCAGAATCATGAGTCAGCAAAAAGGGAGTGTTGTGACAACTGGCAACAGCAGCTGGTTCAAACTAGATCCGGGTGACCTTTACAGTGATTGGCTCAACAATGTATATAACAGTGGTGGCGAACCTATGGCACGGGTGCCAGGGGTGGCACTCAGAACCCTCTCTGTGGGCACGCACAAACAGAGTACCCCCACACATACATCTAGGCTGGCCTGGGCCGCTGGGCTCAATTATTAGCATTAAACCTAAGACCTAGTTTTGGGGAAGCAGTGTAGGTAACCCTGTTAAGTGCTGTTAAACCCCACTGATTTTCATGCAAAGAACTAAAGTGCGATCCTTTACCTGGGAGTAAGCTCAGTTGCTGGCAATGGGGCTTACTTCTGAGTCAACCCTCCTAGGGTCGTGATTCATCCATTGGAAGAATTGTACGGTTGCTTCAAAGCAAAGTCACCGACTACCACCAAACGTACTCCTAAGTAACGCATGCCTCGGAGCCAACCGTTTTTTCTAAACTAATACCTCAGTATTCAGGTTAAATTGCGATGTTGGCACTTTGCGATAAATAAGTGGGTTTTGGGTTGCAGTTTGGGCACTAAGTCTCGAAAAGGTTCGCTATCATTGGTATATAAGCAACTGTATTGTACTGTACTGTTGTTCCTTTGGGAAGCCAGTGTCTGGCGAAGCACTTTGGTTGACTGTTTCAGAACTCTGTATATATTATCCTGTACATATAGCAACTCTGTGGTAAAAGCCTTCTTTGGAAAGAGCCTACTGTGTGGAGTATTTCTTCTATCTGGAGGTGGGAGATTGCAGTGCATGTCAGATATATACAGGTGGACTACTGTCTATACTTGCCTACTCTGAGTAGTACCGCTCTACGTCTGCTGGCAGTTCTCCTTCCAACACAGCATTCAGAATTTAGGGAAGTTAATTAACTGTGTGTGCCGTAAGCTCATCTCAGAGTTTTAGCTACTCGATAAATGAAGTTCAAAATTAGTATTTAATATTCAGGAAATAAATCAGTGTGTCAGAGAGGCTGATTTCAGAGAGAGTCTCCACATCCAGGTAATACCATTACAAAAACTTGAAGGTTTCACAGTACTCCTTTTTGCTTCACCAAAATAGTACAATTCTCCCTCTGGAGGTAACTAACCAAGTAAAACAGCAGTTTCCCAAACTGGGAGGTTGGGGGGACAGGTCAGAACCAATAGCCAGAAGACACAGAACAGCACTATAGTTGTAGATAGAGGCCTAAAGACAAATGGATTAATATTTGTTTTATTTAAATTGTGTCCCACTTTCCCTCCCCCACATCAACAAGACTCAAAGCAATTCACATAATTTAATTGTTTTAAGAAGGATAGCAGAAAAAAGCAACTAAAATTTGAACCATGCCTCTGCAAAACACGCTAAATGGCCACGAAATATGACCTAGTACTCATGAATGCACCATATAAATACTAAAGCAGTGATGGCAAACCTTTTCGAGACCGAGTGCCCAAACTGCAACCCAAAACCCACTTATTTATCGCAAAGTGCCAACATGGCAATTTAACCTGAATATTGAGGTTTTAGTATAGAAAAAATGGTTGGCGCAGAGGCGTGCGTTACTAGGGAGTAAGCTTGGTGGTAGAAGGTGGCTTTGCTTTGAAGCAACCATGCAACTCTTCGAACGGGAGAATCATGACCCTAGAGGGTTTACTCAGAAGCAAGCCACATTGCCAGCAACCGAGCTTACTCCCAGATAAAGGATCATGCTTTAGTTCTTTGTATGAAAATCAGTGGGGTTTAACAGTGCTTATCAGGGTTACCCACACTGCTTCCCCAAAACTAGGTCTTAGGTTTAATGCTAACAATCGAGCCCAGCAACCCAGGCCAGCCTAGATGTGGGGGGGGGGAGGGCACTCTGTTTGTGCGTGCCCGCAGAGAGCGCTCTGAGTGCCACCTCTGGCACCCGTGCCATAGGTTCGCCATCACAGTACTAAAGGAAGTCAAGAAAGCTCTCACATCCCTGGCATTTTGAAAACTATGTAAAACAGAATTGCTCGGGATTTTTTTAAATGAAAGAAATACTGCTACATCATAACAGATGAAAAAGGCACTGTGTTTCTACTCATGACATCCCATGTTATGCACTGATTAACATGGCACGTTTAATACTCATTCAGATGACTACTCTGCTTTAAAATTCTGTAGTTCCTAGTCCTATTGCATTGCTTATTAGATGCCTCTTCCTATTGACTGCACTGACTCAGCAAGAAAAGCAAACTACAAACATAAATGAAATGCAAAATGTGTGCAACGTTAACCAACGCAAAAACCTTGTGTAAATCGTGTGCATACAACTGTTCCCAAAGGCAGAGTTTAGAAGCTGCTACTGCTTCATAAATATTTAAGAACCGCTACAATAAAACCCAGCCATAAACAATGGCGACAGGATTTAAGAACGCAAAAGCCCTGCAAAATCAAACCGGTGCTCCATCTTTTAAAAACTGAGGCGCTAATTATATAGACGTCTTTCTGAACGGCGTCCTTCTTAATTCAGCGTTTCAAATGTCAATCTCAAAGTTCGCAAAACAAACATGAGCAGCGAAAGCGCCGGCATGCTCTGAGCATGCGCAGAACGCTTCCGAGCCAGCTGCCGACCAATGACCGCGCGTCTCCCTCACCGGTAGCCCAGCGGCGGTTCTGGGCTGCCTCTGCACTGGCAAAGCGCGCGGTTCAAGCGCGGCCAGGTAGGGACGGTGGGGTCATTCTCTTCCGCTGCCGGGCCGCGGGGGAGGAGCGCCCGGCGGACGAAGTCCCGCGCTTCCCGCAGCCATTGGCGCTCCAGGGCCGAACGAGGGGATCCGCCATCGCCGTCCGTGGGAGAAAGAAACGAGGGCGGCTCCATTTGCCTCAGCGCCAAAAAAGCGCGGGAAAGGAGGCTGCCTCCTAGTGCCAGAAGCGGCCCATAGACACGTCAAGGGTAGAGCGGCCATACTATTAACGTCTCTATGGCGCCCACACAGGCTTTCGGACGGATTTCGGAAATTCCTAGAGTGGCGGGGTTTGTTTGTTTTTTAGCCTGGAGAAGGGACTTTCAGGATTCAGCGCCGGGAAGCCGCGCATTGAGCGATCGCGGGGGGTTGATTGGCAGTTGCGCCCCACCCCTTCCCCAACGATCCGATAATAACTCTAGTGCTAGAAGCGGACCATGAACATGTCAAGGGATAGAGCGGCCATACCGCCATTAACGTCTCTATGGCACCCACACAGGCTTTCGGACGGATTACGGAAATTCCTAGAGAGGCAGTTGTTTTTTTAGCCTGGAGACGGGACTTTCCGAATTCACCGCCGGGAACCTACTCATTGGAGCGATCTCGGGGTTTTGATTGGCAGCTGCGCCCCACCCCTTCCCCAACAAGCAGGATATGATATAATAACTCTCAAAAAGGCAGTGAGCCTACATAAGGGATATGACTTTAAAACTGTTCACCATAAGAAAGCCTGAACAGAGGGAGCGATTTCTCAAACTGAAACTGCATCGCGGGGCCACCACTGAAAAGGCCTTGCTGACCTCCCTCACAGGACGCATGAAGCACTGGGGTGTCAGTGAATCTCTCAAATTTTGACAGGTGCTCTCAAATTTTGACAGATGATTTGGGAAGAAGTGGTTTTTAAAGTACCTGCAGTGGCACAGGGAGCCATGGCCAGGTCTTACGTTGAAATGGTGTCCAGCGTTGTTATCCAATGAATGCACTGGAAAGAGTGGAAGGAGAATGGTTTACAGCAGTTTTGTGATATAATCAACACATTGCACCGGATAATCACATCCACCCTGTACTGTGATCATCACATTTCAGGGGGAATTGAGGCTAGGTGAGGACAGTAGGTTACGGCAATTGCCTAACAAAGGATTTTAGAGCTATAATGGCAAAAATCACCCTAGTGTCCTGTCTTGGAGTCTGAGTCAGTAGAATTTTGGGTACCGAAATATTTTAAATAACTCTAATGCAGAACACCACACAAATACCCACATTGTTGTCAAAGCAAGCAGATGGCAAAACATTTATTTGACTTCCTCTGTGTATACTCAAAGTAATGTACAACCAAATAATCTATACAATAAGTTATGCTATAAATAACATCGTATGCTATCTATACAATAAGTTATGCTATAAATAACTCGTATCTAATAATATATACAGTAGCGGCTGTTCGGAATACGATAATAATAATGAAAATTCCAGTTAAGCCATGCTGACACCACAGGTACCTAAAAAGTTAAAACAGCAATGCGGTTTAATGCAGTTTAAAAAAAAAGGCAAACAGCAGGCAACAAACCAGCAACAGAGCTAAAAGACACAAGGAAAATAGCAGAAAGTTCAGAAGATCCAATTTACACGGGACCGCCCAACCAATGGGGTGGGGTGGGCTGATCAAATGCTATCTAGGCTTGTGCTAGAACATAGAAAATACAGCAGCAAGGGGAAGAAAAAGTCCCAACTGAAAATGCACTATCCGACATGGCTGCTATTCCTAAACAGCCAGACTGGAACTGGGACCTATGATGATTAAAGCAGTTCTCTGGTAGGTTTGTACAAGTAGAAACAGTTTTTAAAATAGATAGACAGACCAGAGTACTTTTGACAACTGTTTAACCATAGACTTTGGGGGAAATCTTAAGAGCATGGCCCCAATGCGATGGCACCATTTCTGGTTTTGCACTGGAAGTGACACTGCCCATTGGTTCACTGCCAGTACATCTGTTTCTGCCCATTTCCCTTGGATTAAACCGATCTCTTCGGTCTGGAGATCAGCTGTAATTCTGGCAGAACTCTAGACCCTGTCTGTTTAGGACCCTATCATTATATTTAGCCCCTATCTACATCTGACGCCGATCTTCTGTGTTCTGGACTGTCTGTACATGCAGACAAACAGTCTGTACATGCAGCGCATTATAGTCATCTTCTCTGGAAACAACAAGGGAATGATGGATCACGGTGTCTGGGTCTCACCTCATCAGCAGAAGCTGATGAGCCATGGGAAACTGTGCATACTTGGGATAGTAGCACGGGACCGCATTGCAGACTTGTTGTAAGACCTGAGTGTATTCATGCGCCAAGATTATAGATATGTGAGCCACCTCTTCCCATTCTAACTTGCCATAATTTGAGAGCATCGCCTGACATTAAAGTCAGAGTCTCACCACTAATACTGTGTGCAATGGCATAGCGGTTAAGAGCAGGTGTACTCTAATCTGGAGGAGCCGGGTTTGATTCCCTGCTGTGCCACTTGAGCTGTGGAGGCTTATCTGGGGAATTCAAATTAGCCTGTGCACTCCAACACATGCCAGCTGGGTGACCTTGGGCTAGTCACAGTTCTTCTGAGCTCTCAGCCCCACCTACCTCACAGGGTGTTTGCTGTGAGGAGGGAAAGGGAAAGGAGTTTGTAAGCCCCTTTGAGTCTCCTTACAGGAGAGAAAAGAGGGATATAAATCCAAGAATTCTTCTCTTTGTCCAAGAGAATGACTCTCTGTTCTTCCCTGTGAAGGGTTCCGGCAAATTTTTAGGGTGCCAGAACACTCTGTGCTTTTTTACTGCGATAAGCAGGTTGCCAACTCCCGATTGGGAATTCCCTGAAGATTTTGAGGACAGTGCCTTAGGACGGTGGGATTTGGGAAGCGAGCAGGGCAGGTTATAACGCCCTCGAATCCATCCTCCAAAGCAGCCAACTTATCCAAGGAAACCGATCCCTGTTGTCTGGAGCTCAGTTGCAGTTCCAGATCTCCAGCCCGTACCTGGAAGATGGCACCCCTAAGCATGGGATATATATATATTGAGGCCACTGGAGCTAATGTGAAGGGTTGGTGGCTCTCTCTCCCCCCCCCCCCCTTTTGTATGTATGAATACTGGGCTGGAAGGGCACTTTCTCTGTGGTGCCTGACCCTGAATAAAGCAATCCTTTTGGGAGGGAAGGAAATCTGGATGGATGAAAAGCCAGCTTGTCCTTTAGCCTTCTTAGTGCAGTTTTGGAGGAGTAAATGGATGAGAGGGAATGGATGAATGGCTCCGTTTGTGTGATAAGCCGGGATCCTTTCTGGGCACTGAAGCTGGGAAAGGCTCTGGACTGTCTGTGGGCGGGAGTTCGTGTCTCCACACCCTTCCCTCTGATTTTTTTTTTTTTTGGTTGGTTGGTTTCCTGTTGCAATAAGGAACTTGGATTTGCCAGCCACGCAAGTTTCTCCCCCTTCCCTTTTCGGAGCCTCTCGCCTGGGAGAGAGGCCTCTCGGCCCAGGAGCCCGGCTTGCAAATGTGAAGACCAATCTGGCTGAACTATGGTCCAGGTGGGGCTGTTCCCAGTCTTAGCAGCCACGGTAAGTGGGAACGACAGAAGTTAGGCAGGAGTTGAGGCTTGGACTGAATCGTCTTCCTGGCTGTGGCTGCCCTCTCGTCCCTGGTCTGGCCTGAAGACTGGTAACAACAGAGGTGACCGGAAGTCTCTTTCTGGGTGATCTCTTAGGGCTCTCAGCCACCAGTGGGGTCCTGGACTCTCCCTGAATGACAACAGGTCTTGAAACGACATCTTCCCTGAAGCTTGGGAGGGCAAACTCTATGGTATACCATCGATGTCTGGTGAAATCCTTCCCCAGATTACCCCCTCTGCAGCTGCTTCCCTGGGGACCCAACTTCCAAGCAGGGCCCAGAGATCTCTAGGAATCACAATTCATCTCTTCATAGTAGAAATCAGTTCCCCTGGGGACAATGGGAATTTCAGAGGGTGGGCTCATACCTCCTTTCCCCAGGAATCCCCCCCCCACCCAAATTCCAGGAATTTTTCAATCTGAAGTTGACCACCCTAACTAAAGCCCGCTTCATCATACTCAATGCAGTGTCTTCTCACTGGGCATTTAAATCACAGTTTACAAGTTAAAGTGAACCCCCATAAAATCTCTATACAGCATAAGACATATTGTTTTTTATTTGCGCGCCCATCAATTCTCACATGGCAGTCCGTGCATGGGCAGTGGAACGTGCGATACAAACCCCACATATATCCAGGCGCTGGTCACCAGTTTTATTTGTAAATGAACCCGTGTTGACAGTTTCTTACAAACAGATGTGTGCGTGTACAGACAGAATGTAGATGTGTTCGGTGTAACGTGTGAACCGGGCTTTTTTTTTTAATGAAGGAGGTGTAAGCAAAAAAACCCACCAAGCCAAGATGCTGTGAAATGGAGGGAGAACAGCGTAAAACATAATTATGTAAAAATGCAGCCGATTCAGAGGCAATTCATTAGTTGTGATGTGCTATGCTAGTTAACACCTGGATGGAAGTACTGGATGGAAGTAGCTGCTGGTTTTGTTAGAATAGTGCTCTGTTGCACTTGATAGAGCAGTGATGGCAAACCTATGGCACAGGTGCCAGAGGTGGCACTCAGAGCCCTCTCTGTGGGCACTCGCGCACAGAGTTCATCATGTGGGAGGGAGGTGGAAAATCACCCCCCACACACACACACACATTTAGGCTGGTCTGGGCATGATCCTTTACCTGCTCGGTTGCTGGCAATGGGGCTTGCTTCTGAGTAAACCCTCCTAGGATCGTGATTCACCCATTTGAAGCATTGCATGGTTGCTTCACTAAGCTTACTCCTGAGTAACGCATGCCTTGGAGCCAACAATTTTTTTTCTAAACTGAAAACTCAGAATTCAAGTGAAATTGCCGGGTTGGCACTTTGCGATAAATAAGTTGGTTTTAGGTTGCAATTTGGGCACTCGGTCTCGAAAAGGTTCGCCATCACTGTGATAGAGCACAGGCCCCGTTTTAATGGAGGGGGGATGTGAAACCTGCCAGTTAAAGTCTTCCTTTAAAAGCCCTATGCCTTGCAGTCTGGACCCCCAGCGATGAGAGGATTGGTGGCAAGAGACAGGGTCTTTTCAGGGCTGGCTCCTTGCCTTTGCAGAGTCCATCCTGTTGAGGGTCGTCCAGTACCTGCCATTAGGCATTTCATTTTACCAAGCTGGAGTTCCTGGAGTTGCCAACTCCAACTTGGGGAATTCCTGGAGATTTGGGGTAAAGCTTGTGGAAGGTAGAGTTTTGGGAGAGGGGAAAACTCAGCTGAGATTCGATGAAGTGGCCTTCTCCACCTGGGGAACTGATTTCGGCAGTCTGAAGATGTAACTCAGGACGGTCTCCGGGGGGCCCCTGGAGATTGTCAATTCTAGGTTCCATTTATTTTTTATGGTCTATTTCTAGCACAGGTGCTGCTTTACGTTCTTAATTTTAGGCTTTGCTAGATGTTGTTTTATGGTATCTTTATGGCCTGGTTTGTTGTTAAGACTTGTTTGTCATGGAAATATTTGATGCTGTTTCTTTTTATGATTTTATTGTTCTGTCTTTAAGTTAAGAGCTGCTAAGAGCAAGTCTCTAGAGAGGCAGTAGAAACATTTTCTAAATAAAATTGAGTCAGCTTTTTCACTCTGAAGTTCAGCATGAAATTCCTATGAGAAACCACTGAACTGGGATTTATTCAAAGATTTTACACACTTTCTGCCCCCTATGCCACCCTCCCCTTCCCTCCCCTACCTTGCCCTCCTCTAGGGTTGTACCAATACTTGGTAGGGGTTTTTTTTAAAAAAAATCTCACCATGACTGTGACTATCTCAACAAAACCTAACACTCTACACCCATTACTAGTGGTTAAGGTTAGCATCACTAGTAAATAAGCTCTGGGTTTCTCCTAAGTAGATTTTACATAATTACGTTTGTACTTCTGGCATTTTGTGACCCATTCACCCTGCCTTTTTTTTGCCAGCCTTCCATAAGTTGAATATAAATTGAGGACCAACTCGTAGCATCTGAAGAAAGTGGACTCCAGTCCACAGGAGTTTACGCTGGCTGGAATAAAAAGTCTTTTGTCTTTATGGTGCTAACAAGGTTTATTTTTGAAAATAGCATAGAGACCATTCCCAGTAGCAGCCATTGGTGACAAGGCTCTTATCCAGCTTTGCTAAGCGATCTCAAATCCTTGTCAAGCCGTTAGGATATTTGGGTGCTGTGTGGTTTCCAGGCTGTATGGCCGTGTTCTAGCAGCATTCTCTCCTGACGGGACAGATGAAAGATGCTTGCCAGCAATCTCGTGGCTGGCATCTTCGAGGATGCCAGCCACAGATGCAGGCTAAACGCCAGGAGAGAATGTTAAATTGCTAGAACACGGCCATACAGCCCTCAGAGGCTCGAAAACCACACAGCACCTGCAAGGATCTCCGCCGTGGAAAGCCTTCGACCATCGCTAGGGATATTTTTGGGATGAATTCTGATGCAATGTGGCTGGAAAAGTAGCCTTCCCACTATGATCTGCGTAACAAGGCTTCATTCTCATTACATGCAGAATAATGCACTTTCAAACTGCTTTCCAGTGCTCTTTTTTGAAGCTGTGCGGGAATGGCAAAAATCCAATTTTGCAAACAGTTGTAGAAAGTGGTTTGAAAACGACATTATTTTGGCGTGCGGTGCGTGAAAGGGCCAGGAGATTTTGTCTGAGTGTTCTTGTGCAAGTGCAAAACAATATTGTGGTTTGAAAACGCATTATTTTGCGTGTGCAGAAAGGGCCAAGGGGTCCCACAAGACTTGCAGGGGAGGGCAAAGTGAATTCTTCCCATCCCCTGCTCTCCTCTGCCCCCAGCTCTGCTTCCCCTCTCATGCTGGCTCTGGCTACCGTTATCAGTAGCCAGCTAACCCATCCATTCCTTCTCGAATCCTCTGTGATTTTTTAAAAAATGGGTAGGGTTATTTCCCCATCTTTTCCTTTTCCCCCCTTCATGGAAGGGTTAGTTTGTGTCTGGGGAAGCTGGTATGTAATTCTTATGAGAGACTGTGCCCCTGGACTGAAAAAAACACAAGTCCCTACTGTCGCAAGCTGTCCTTCTTCCTTTCCCTATGGCATGCGCCAATATTGTTTTGCACTTGCACAGAACACTCAGACAAATCTCTGGCCCTTTCCGCACACGCAAAATAATGCGTTTTCAAACCACTTTCACAACTGTTTGCTAGTGGATTTTGCCATTCCGCACAGCTTCAAAGAGCACTGAAAGTGCATTATTCTGCATATGCGGAATGAGCCTCTGTGAGGAACAGGTTATTCCAGATGTTAATTTTGCTCCCAGGAATCCCTCTGATCTGACAAACAACCTATGAATCAGATGCTTGGATTTGTACACCTCTGTTGTTCAAAATTAATTTTGAGTGCCCTGCAGGGTTGTCAGCTCGATATTGGGAAATACCTGCAGATGTTGGGAGTGGATCTTGAGGGGTTTGGGGAAGGAGGGACTTCCGCTGGGTATAATACCATAGAGTCCCCCTTCCAAGCTGTCATTCTGTCTAGCAGAACTGATTTCTGTAGTCGAGACATCAGTTGCAATTCCAGGAGATGTAAGTTCTGAGCAGACATCTTGCCAGTGTACACTGTGAGTAGTACTAACAAGGGCCGAATACGTCCATTGAGTTTTGGTGCACTGTCAGCCTAGACTGGCAGGGTCAGGAACTGTGTTGTTTCTCATGAGTGATGTCTCAGGCACTATCCAGTAAGTGCTCCACAGCACTTGGACAGTAACATGGTAGAAGACAGCAAGGCCTTTTTAATGGGGCAGAAGCATTCAGTTTTTTTTCCCAAGATTTTTTTTCATTTCAAGAAGATTTTAAAAAATCAGAAGGTCCTTTTTAAAAACAGGAAAGCGGGTGTAGGTTTTAAGGATCAAGCCAGACATTTATTTAATGTAGAGTTCTTAATGCCACACACTAGACATGAAAGGGGAATCTGTGCATGTATTAATATATTCTCCCTCTCAGATATAAGAGAGGAAGGGTCTATTATTATACAACATGAAAGGGGAATCTGTACATGTATTAATATATTCTCCCTCTCAGATATAAGAGAGGAAGGGTCTATTATTATACAACATGAAAGGGGAATCTGTGCATGTATTAATATATTCTCCCTCTCAGATATAAGAGAGGAAGGGTCTATTATTATACAACATGAAAGGGGAATCTGTGCATGTATTAATATATTTTCCCTCTCAGATATAAGAGAGGAAGGATCTATTATTATACAACATGAAAGGGGAATCTGTGCATGTATTAATATATTCTCCCTCTCAGATATAAGAGAGGAAGGGTCTATTATTATACAACATGAAAGGGGAATCTGTACATGTATTAATATATTCTCCCTCTCAGATATAAGAGAGGAAGGATCTATTATTATACAAAAAGCAGAATATGTCAATGAAGGAAACTAACCTTTACCTCCAAATCCACTTTTATAGCGGTATATTGTTCCATTGTCTGAAACCTTTTTTTCTCCTGGCCTAAGATTGGGGGCAAAATTGCTTCCAAAAGCAGAATCCAGCATGATGAAGTGGGGAAAGGTCATGTTCCAGCTTCCCTTGTCTATATGCTCTATTTCTAGTAAAATAAATGCTGCACCCCACATTTTACTGATGAAGAGGAGGGCCCCATTCCTCCTGCTTCCCTAGTTTGCTTAGATGGAGATATCCCAAAATTACACCTGATCTCCAAACAGAGAACAGATTAGAGAAAATAGCTGTTCTGATGCCCTCTCCAGAAGCAGCAGTTGAGGCACGGTATCTCCTTTGCAGAGGGGGATGATACAAAAACATTGATTTATTTTCCCAGAAAATTACTGGATTCCTTTGGTATTCCTTAGTTAATTCCATTGCTTCTCTTGCCTCTGCCCCTCGATGGGCTTAGTTCCAGGGCAGAGAACTCTCTTGCCTCTCAGATACCAGGAACTACAATTCCTAATTTAATCAGCCCCTACCAGCATGGCCAATTGGCCATGCTGACAGAGGCTGATGGGAATTGTAGTTCCTGAACATCTGGAGAGCCGCAGGTTCCCTACCCCTGATTTAAATAGAGGCCGTATCTTAGTGGGAGAGCATCTGCTTGGCATGCAGAACGTCCCAAGTTCAATTCCTGGCATCTCCAGCCAAAAGGTTGTAGGTGATGGGGAAAACCTCCGAGAACCACTGACCTTGATGAACTGAGGGTGTGATTCAATGAGCCTTTTCGCACAAATCCCCTAAAGCACAGGTGTCAAACTCGGGGCCCTCCAGATGTGATGGACTACAGTTCCCATCATCCCCTGCCAGCATCATGCTGCCAGCATTTCAGTCTATTGCATGTAAACCTGGCGTTATGCTGTTACCTTCGACGTGAGATTAGGAAGTTGCCCCATAAGAGCTCAACAGTCAGCAAAATTCCTGAACTGGTTGGCTGGATATGGTCCAGGAGCTGCAAATGCGTTGCTTGTAGCAGGCATTGTGACTCACCAGAATAGAGCGTTGGATTTACTGAAAGGGCAGCTGCTTCCTGGAACTAAGGTCTGCAGTATGGGATATGGTAAACAGCAGAGAAGGTCACAATAATATGAAGTTCGGCATTACATAAGTGGAAGGTTGCTTCGAAAGTCCAACGCAGCCGATTTGAGAAGATGAGACCTCAAATTCGAGAGAACTAAGTCAAAAGGAATCTGAAAGATAGGATAAAAGAAGGTCAGATCTCTCCAGGGTGCTTAGGTATTATTTAAACCCACAATTAGCAGTTCAGATGGAATTTATACCTTAGGGCAGGCAAGGTGCTCGCAAATCTAAGAAGATGCCAGCATGGTTAATATGTAAAGTCAAGGAAACCGAGGTATTGGTCTTCTCTAGGCGCTTTAAGAAGCTCACATGGGCAATGAAAAGCACCCAAATTGAACAGGTTAAGTGCTATAAATACCTTGGCCTCTCATTCTCCTTTAACCTTTCATGGGCAACCCAGAGGAAGGCCGCTCTCCTAGCTACATCTAACAGTATGTCAGCATTACTACGTTTCTTTTACAGCAGTGGCCACTCCTTTATCCCTCCTGCCCTCAAATTTTTCAAATGCCAAAGTTAAGCCTCCGAGATTGTTTTAATGGAGTCCCAGTAATTTGGATTCAAGCTATTAACCACTTCCCTTTGAATCTCCTCTTCAATCCAAATTTTTCATCAGATAACTGGACTCCCAAATTGCATGCCCCATGCAGCCCTCTCTCTGTCTGGAGTTAGGGTCAAAATCCTCCTTGGAATCAGCCACTTGGCTGAGGGGCTTTTAGATTCTGGCTTCAAATTCATCTTCTCTCCGACTGTAATTCCCCGCTCCACCATCGGCTCTCTGCCACCCATTGCAACCCATGGTTGTCCATACTGGAAGAAAAAATGGCCTCCTATTGGATCAAGGTCAAGGGTGGATTCACTTTGCCCTTTGTCCCATTCAGAAGCTTATAGAAAATTAAAGTGTTATCAACTATTGGATAGAGAAAGTTCTCTACCCTAATCACCAAGCGACTCCAAGAAAACGTGCCTCCACTCTGTATTTTTTTCTCTCCCATTTGAACGGGGCCACGTTGCACACTACCATTTATTGCTTTAATAAACCTCTTGCTCAAAGCGAGAGCGCATAATGCTCAGCCAGGTTTAATGTTATGCCTTCTGCCTTGTTACTAAGCATGGCAGATTCAATAAGCAAGAAAAGTGCTACAAAAGATTGTGCCCATGTAACGATGGCTCAGTTGAATCTCTGGCCCACCAATTACTACACTGTCTCAGATTCAAGGAAATCAGATCCAAGTATGTGAATCTTACTTCTTTACATTTACCGCATCTCCCCGATTTAATTAGATTACACTACTTGTTGGGCAACCCTGATCCTTCTCTCTGTATGATAGTGGCAGACTTTCTCCTAGAAATTACTAAACGCCAGTAGATTTCCTTCGACCTAACATTTATGTCCTGTATTGTATATGCTTTTTAATCCGTTTTTTATTATTGTTGTACTATTGTCTATGCCAATAAAGGCTTGCTAGTCCAAGTCAAGGAAACCGGAAAAGTTAGCAAGGGGGAAAAAAACAAGAAGAAACACGTGTTCTGGCAGAACAAATGGAAGTCGACAATCAGACAGGCAAAAAAACAATATTAGGAATCACAACTGTGAAAATGTTAAGACAATAGTTTTTTAAAAAAAAACATGCATTGGAAACTGGCCAGATAAACAAGGGCTTGGATGAGGGTAAAATGATTCCTGAAGATAAACCCTGGGAGGCTGCAGGGAAAACTGGATTCTGCCTCAGTTGTCTCTCCAGATAATCAGTTGTCTCCCCTGCCAGCATGACGGCTGATGGGAATTGTAGTCCAGGAACATCTGGAGCACCACAGGTTGGCCACCCCTGAATTGTAGGGTATTCATTCACATCCCACGCCATCCTTTTCAGAAGGCTATGCAATGGGAGTCAAAGAACGGAAATGACAGATACAAATTTAGGGCCAAAACTGATGATCTGTAGGCACAAATATGTCTCGTGCCTCTAAATCCAGACCCCATTCCGTAAGATTGGAAGGCAGTAAATGGAACACTGACGTTTCAAAAAAAGATCTAAAGGAAATCTAGAAAATTACAAGCCAAGTGTTTTGTTCTGGCTAAATTTGTGGAAACGCTTAGTGAAAGACAGAATTATGAGCTAAGTGTGTGAACAAGCTGTACTGAGAATGTATCAGCATGGATTCCAGACAACAAAGTCCAGTTTCACCAATGACTTGGAATTAATATCTGCATGGATCAGAGGGGTCCAAGAAACATTGTATTCATCTTCCTAAAAGTTATTTTTTTTACAAATTCCCTTATTAAAGGCCCCTGAGTAAACTTAGTAGTTATCAGATAAGAAGATGGTACTTCTCGTGGATCAAAAACCTGTTAAATGAGCAGGAAGTAGGACAAATGGAATAGACTCGCTATGGAGAGAATTAAGCAGAGCATCAGGAATTCTGCTGTTTAAATTGTCCATAAATGATTTTGAACCGGGAGTGAGCAGGGTAGTGGCAAAGTGGCAATTCAGAATTCTTCAAGATGGTAAGGTGGCTGGTGTAGATTATGAAGAGCTCTTAAAGCAGTGGCGTAGTGGCTAAGAGCAGTAGTGGCGTAGTGGCTAAGAGCAGTGGCTAAGAGCAGGTGCACTCTGATCTGGAGGAACCGGGTTTGATTCCCAGCTCTGCCACTTGAGTTGTGGAGGCTTATCTGGGGAATTCAGATTAGCCTGTACACTCCCACACATGCCAGCTGGGTGACTTTGGGCTAGTCACAGCTTCTCGGAGCTCTCTCAGCCCCACCCAACTCACAGGGTGTTTGTTGTGAGGGGGGAAGGGCAAGGAGATTGTCAGCCCCTTTAGGAGTCTCCTGCAGGAGAGAAAGGGGGGATATAAATCCAAACTCTTCTTCTTCTTCTAAAGGCTGTCTCCTAATTGGGCAATGGTGCAGCAAATTAGGTTCCATGTGAACAAGTGGAAAGTGGAGGAAAAAACCTGGGGTGGGATCTTCTCTTTAAATATTCAACTGCAGTGACTGAATAAACAGTGAAAAAGTCAACATAGAGAGGAACAGCCTTGAAAAAGGCATGTCCGGGGGAAGTGACTGGAAACAAAGCGAGCAGGTCTGTAACGCTGTTCAGTATCTTCTGCAAAGGTTCATGGTGGAGCCCATTTGCGATAGCGTTTCAGTCACTGCATCTTAAGAAGGATATGGCCTTGTTGGGAAAGATGCATAAAAGGGCAAATGAAAGAATCGAGGGGTTGGAACATCTTTCCTTATAGGCGCTGGAGGACTTTTTGGTTCAAAGGAAAGATGCCTCTGTGTGTGTGGGGTGCGGCATGTTAGAGTTCATGAAGTGAAACATAGGATTGAGAAAATGGTCAAAATGTTTTTCTTCCTCACCAGTGATAGTAGATCTTCAGGCACTCGTTTAAGTTGATGGACAGTAACTTCAGGTCAGACGAGAGGCACTCAAAAAGTAACAGATTTGTGAAGTGTATTGCCACAGGAAGTAGTGAGGACAATCAATGTGTTTATTTGTTTGGTTTATGATGGGTTTCATTACTGTCAGGATCCCCAGTGGATCTTGCTCAGAACCTGGCTTGCATCTGCAGCTGGCATCTTCAGAGGAGTATCACAGAGAGAAGTCTGTTTCATGTGTGTAACAGACTTCTCTCTGTGATACACCTCCAAAGATGCCCGCTGCAGATGCAGGCGAAACGTTAGGAACAAGATCCACCGGACCACGGCCACACAGCACGGAAAACCCACCAGAACCAGTTGAATCCATGAAAGCCTTCAACAATATATTTATGTGTTTGTTTTATTTACATTATTTATAGTCCTGCCTTTTTACTGCAACTCAAGGCAGATTACACAGAGCGAATGGCTACAATCGACAGAATGAGACCTTCAGTAAGCAGTGAAATGGAATTTGGGTTGTAGAACCTCACCAAAACTCTCAAAAACAAAACTGAAGCAAAGCCGAGCCAGTGTAGTATTAGTGGCTAAGAGCAGCTGACTCAAATCTGGAGAACTGGGTTCAAGTCCCCACACCTCCACATGAGCAGCGGACTCTAATCTGGAGAACTGGGTTTGTTTCCCTGCTCCTCCACATGAAGCCTGCTGGGTGACCTTGGGCCAGTCCCAGTTCTCTCCGAATCCTCTCAGTCCCACCTACCCCACAAGGTGTCGTGGGGAGGGGAAGGGAAGGAATTTGTATGCCGCTTTGAGTCTCCTTGAAGGTAGAGAAAAGCGGGATATAACAACCAAATCTTCTTAACATGATATGTTAAATGATGCAACATTTCATGGTAAGATCGACTTTACAGCAAACTATTCACCGCAGTACAAGCAGTGCTGAAGAATCAACTTCAGCCCTGCTTGCAGGCCTTCCTGGGGTTATCTTATTGGCTACTATAGAAAACCAAATGCTGGACTCGATGGGTTGTTGGTCTGTTCTAGTACAGCTGGCCTTAATTCTTAATTAAAGAGTCCTCTTGTCAATAGCCTAGCCCATAGGTGTCAAACTCGCGGCCCTCCAGATGTTATGGACTACAGTTCCCATCATCCCTGATGCTGGCAGGGGATGATGGGAACTGTAGTCCATAACATCTGGAGGGCCACGAGTTTGACACCTGTGGCCTAGCCCATGTCCACTTTCACCTTGGTTTGCCAGGTGTCCCCTGCCCACCAGTGGCGGATGGTGGGTTAAGGTTTCCAGGCTGGGGAAGTCCTGGAGATTTGGGGGCGGAGCCTGGGGAGGACAGGGACCTCAGTGGGGTACAAGTCCACAGAGGCTGACCCCTGCCCCCCCACAAAAGCAGCCATTTTCCCCAACGGGAACTGATCTCAAGTATAGAGATGTGCTGTAATTCCTGGGATTCTCAGGTCCCGCATGGAGGCTGCCATCCCTACTATCACTCCACACAGAGCTTAGGCAGGATCCCCTGGTGCCCCACTTGCAGCTTCTGACTGACTCCTGGGATTATGGCGGGGCTTGATAAATCCCAGGCGCCAGCACACCATGGCACCTAGAAATTTCATTGTGGTGCCTGGTATTTTCAGCAGTGATTTCATTGCAGTGTCTGGCAACGATCCTCCAGAGAAGTGTGAACCTATCATTTCATCTCAGAAGATGCTTTGCTGTATGACATAGAAATACTTGTGGGTGAAGTTCTTGTCACTGCTTGTGTATGTTGTCATTACACCATTCAGTGGTGGTGGGTTAATTCACTGCTTAGCTAGTTGCTGCCTAGACTGGCTCTGCTAATCCATAGCCCATTGAGCAGAGCTTTCTAAAGCAGTAATGGAATTAAGGGAAACTGGGGATAAATTAGAATGGGGTAGATATTAGGTTTTCTTTGCAGTGATGATAAACTTGCAGCCCTATTGTGGGGGAGAAGGGCTTAGAGGAGTCGCCTCCTCCTCTTCCTCCTCCTCCTCCTTCCACCACCACCACCACTACTACTACTACTACTATGACTTTTAAACTGCAGTTAAACCATCAATTGAAGTCTGAGAACAAAGAATCAAAACAAACTTTGTAGGCCTTACAGTGGGCGGATGCTCTTTTTGTGACTGATGGGCAAATGAACGCAAGGTACACTAAAAACAGTATATATTGGGATGGATGGTGAGGTAGCTGGGGGAGCGCTGGTATTCCTGCTGGAAAGATGCAGAAACAAACAGCGGCAAACAAATCAAATTTTCAAAGCGACGACTGACTATTGGCCACTCCCCACTCACCATAAGCCGCGGGGTCACCTCTTTAAAAGACACGAGGAGGATGGACGTTCCCCACGTCACCAGCGCCCACTGTGCAGCTGCCCTTAATTTGCCGCTCTCCCACCTCCTTGTCGCGCGGCAAATTAGGTCCTCTGAAAAGAGCAACATTTTCAAAAACCCCGCAGGTGCCGCAGGGGGGTGGGGAACCTCGGCTGTTTACACGCGGCTGATTCGCTCTGACGTGCAGCTTCCGGCCAATCAGGAAACAGGAACCACCATTTTGTTTAGGGAGGGTATTCCCGTCAGAAAGTGCTCGGAAATTGAGACGTGTGCACAACAAGACGTGCCAACATTGCTCTTTTTTTGCTCTTTTTTGCTCGAGCTCCACTGTTTTGCAGCTTGGCAAAGTGCTTCTGAGCACAGGGTTGTCAGCAGTGTAAACCGAAACCGATATTTACTTTCATTTTTCTGCCCAAGCAATTTACAACAGGTAGTGACGTCAGCATGTGCAGACATCTTAAAACAATGCATTCAGCTTATCCAAACGAACTTTTCGGGTCAGCCAATCAAAATGGAGCCCCGCCTTCGGCTGGCTGCAACTCCCACGTGTAAATGATGCACACGCGTGCCAGCCAATCAGAACGCTCGATTGCCTCTTTGACTCTTGATGTGGAACCCCGCGCTATTTCCTGAATGGAAAATGAGTGGGGAACAAATGTCTCCGTTGTCAAAAGCCACGGAGGCTTTTCTACGAGGGGTCGCTGCGGGGTTGCACTCAGACGAGGTAAGTGGGGAGTGGCCCAATATCGCCAGTCCGTTTCTCGTGTTCTGTCCTGCAGGCGGACGGCACAGCCACCATCGGTCGGAATTTCCAGCCATTTGACAGGGGTGGTGTAAGATCGTCCATTCCAGGGGTCTGCAACCTGCGGCTCTCCAGATGTTCATGGACTACAAATCCCATCAGCCCCCCCCCAGTGTTCAGGCTTGTACATGTTGACACTGATAGTACTTTAAATACATAGCCAGCACAGAAACAATTCCTTGGATACTAGTAATCATGATTGCAGCAGAGTTCCCAGAAAGGAACACTGGCATGTCACCCTGGAGTCCTCAAAGAGCCCCTCATGAGAGTGTGAGGATCCTTGAGAATTGTTAGGGATACAGGAAGGGGAATGTAGTTAGATGTGAGAATGTCCAGAAATAAACACAAACAAATGTACACACACGCTTGCACAAACTCTGGTAAGAGCAGGGGCAGAACAAGAGTTGACAGTCCAGCTACAGCCACCACCCCTGAATGTCATCCCACCGTACGTTTCCTAAAAATTCCTTATCTCTTGGGCCAGTTTTTTAGGATGTTTGCAGGCTTCATTGGGAAGGAGGAAGCAGCAAAGAGCCACTCACTGTTCTTGGGCTTCCAGTCTATGTGATTTCCCCCCCCCCCCCCGCCACAATTGGCCATGCTGGCAGGGGCTGATGGGAATTGTAGTCCGTGAACACCTGGAGAGCCGCAGGTTGCAGACCCTTGGTCCATTCCATCAAATGATGCGTCCGTCTGGAAAGCAGAGAACGGGTCCTCCTGTTAAGACGTAAAGACCAGCATTGCCAGCTTTGAGTTCACCTTGATGAAGAACCGCTCCTTTTGTTTTTGTAGGTCATGTCCATCCTGATTCAGATGAATATGGTGGAATGCCTGGGAATAGCCCCCAACCACAGTAATGTACGTAGCCGTGGTGTTCTTACCTACAAACAGCCCTTGGTCCGCAGAGACAAGAGGAACGAGCCATGTCGGCCGGGTTACTACCGCCATCCAAACCGAACTCATTGCTGCATTCTGTGTCACGAAGGTATGAATGAACGAGAAACAGAAAAACCTTCAGTACTGTTGCATGTTCCCTACCTCTCTTTATTGACAAATCGTGTTTTGAAATGCGAAAAGGTTCAAATAGTGGCCACGCAGAGAGTGAAAGTTGCTATGTTGAATCCAGAGATCTGTCAGCAAGAAAGCGTTGGTGGCCCTAGATCACAGGTGTCAAACTCGTGGCCCTCCAGATGTTATGGACGACAGTTCCCATCATCTGTCATCCATAACATCTGGAGGGCTGCGAGTTTGACACCTATGCAGATCTTTCCCCGTGTGTTAGTGCTCTGGTCTAACCGTGGGAAAGTTTGTAATTTTCCGATCTTACTGTTCTTCTGACTCAAAGGTCTTAAACAAACGGAAATCTAGCCTTCTTAGAGGCAAATATTCAGTGTCGGCTAGTTTTCCAGTTCTCATCTACGAGGAAAAACTGGACATTTTATTTGAGATAATAAATTCCCATAGCCTATTAAGAGGGAGGACAAATACCTTTCTCCCGGATGAGACTACATTTCACACATCAGTTCTAAAGACTCAAGCTGACCAGATCCACATTTACAAACGCTGCCCCTGGAGGAACTGATTTGTGGGATTGTGGGTACAGTTGCCAATTTCCAGGTGAGGCCTGGATTTCTCCCAGAGTTGCTATTGATCCCTACACTATAGAGATAAGTTTTCCCAGAGAAAACAGCAGCACTGGAGAGCAGACTGTATGGTGAGGTGCCTCCGCACCCCAAACCCAAAGCCAGTGTAGTGCTATGGTTAAGAGCAGTGGACTCTAATGTGGACAACTGGATTTCATTCCCCTCTCCTGTGCATGAGCAGCGGAAACTTACCTGGTAAGCCAGATTTGTTTCCCCGCTCCTCCATATGAAGCTTATTAGGTGACCTTGGGCTAGTAGTCACAGTTCTCTCAGAACTCTCTTGGCCCCATCTAGAAGAAGAAGAAGAAGAAGAGTTTGGATTTATATCCTCCCTTTCCTGCAGGAGACTCAAAGGGGCTGACAATCTCCTTGCCCTTCCCCCCTCACAACAAACACCCTGTGAGGTAGGTGGGGCTAAGAGAGCTCCGAGAAGCTGTGACTAGCCCAAGGTCACCCAGCTGGCATGTGTGGGAGTGTACAGGCTAATCTGAATTTCCCAGATAAGCCTCCACAGCTCAGGCGGCAGAGCGGGGAATCAAACCTGGTTCCTCCAGATTAGATACACGAGCTCTTAACCTCCTACGCCACTGCTGCTCCTACCCTACAAAATGCCTGTTGGGAAGAGAAGGAGTTGTGGCAGGTCAGCCTACATCCTCCTCCTTTCCTTTGCCATGAGCAGAACTTCATCACAGGGCAAGTCTGTACAATCCGTTTAAACTATTGCCTGCTGCCTTGTGGGTCCTGGAATTCTCCGGAATTACTACTGATCTCCAGATGACAGAAATTAGTTCTCGGGGGTGGGGTGGCAGGTATGGAGAACAGGCTGCATGACGTAATGCCCCTGCTCAGCTCCCTCCCCTTCCCAAACTCTGGCCATTTATGCACTAACGACTCCCCACAGGTTTGTAGTATTTTGTCAGCCCCTTTGAGTCTCCTTACAGGAGAGAAAGGGGTGATATAAATCCAATTCCTCTTCGTCTTCAGCATCACTTCGCCATCACAGTTCCTGGGATTCTTGGAGGGGGGAATTGCATCGTTTGAAGTATTTTCCCAATGAGTGTTAAATCTGGGGCGTAGCCTTTTCCATGGTATATAGGCTGACACCTTTTAACTGTGGCCCTTTCCCCACTTACCTTAAGCCCCGCGCTACTCTCCGCAAGTAGCGTGGGGTCCCACTGCACTCCCCACGTCAGGTGGGGTACGTGCAACAAGCGCGGCAGCCTCGACCTTTCTGCCGCTTCATGGCGTCCTGGGCTCAGCGCAGCAAGCATCCCTGGCGCTGGCAAAACGGGCGCCTTTGGTTATTGACCCCTGCTGGCTCTGTGCGCGGGTCGTGGAACTCCTGGACGCCAGCTAGGAGATGCCACATGGCTCAGAGCAGCGCGCAGCGACGGCGGCAGCAGGAGAAGTGGGGAAAGGCCCTGTGTCCTGGAAGTATTTGGGAAAGATTAACTGGAATGGATTCAGAAGCTGGGCCCCGTTTGCTGAATGGTTTGCTCCTGGCCCCTTCGACCTCAGGCCAGACGGAGAATCCCATGCTATGCCCACTTTTTGGCTCTTTTGTTTAGCCCTGATTCCACTCCCTTTCCCTTTCCCTTTCCCTGCCAGTCACTTCCTGTTGGGCAATTCCTTTGCAGGCACTTACGTTTCTCAACATTGTGTGAGTGAAGATAAGACACCCGCCTGCACGCCGTGCCCGGAGAACTCCTTCATGAACTCGGCAAATTCTGCAGGATCCTGTCGCGGGTGCCAGTTCTGCCGTTCAAGTAAGTCTGTCTGAGGAGAGAGCAGATGAGGAACAGCATTGGGAAGTTTGCCAGTCAACTGAGAAGAAGAGTCAAGCAGGGGTAGAGCTGTCTCTGGGAACACAGGAGAGGAATGTAAAGAGCTCAAACGAGCCGTGATATTAACATAATGAGCTTATTTTTTTATTTATCTCCCACTTTTTATTATTATTATTATTTATTTAACTTAATATATCGGCCCATCCCGAAGGGGCTCTGGGTGGTGTACAACATAAAACATCATACATAAAACATCATAATATATTAGCTAGAGGAGCAAATCAAAATTATAATTAACATCTACGCTCCATCACTATAAAATCTCATTTAAAATAGCAGTTATTTCTTAGTATAGGCATCCCACGAAACCCTTACTTAAAACCTAAACCCTCCCAGAGAAGAGGGTTTTACCTTGGTTGGGGACCCAAAGCTACTTTTCACATTATTCCTCCTTCCTCCACTCAGTCTTTACAACAATCTTGCGAGGTAGGCTGAGAGGCTGCGAGAGGCCCAAGATCACCTGGCAGGTTGATCAGCAGTTTCGAACCTGGTCACCCCAGGTCCTCACCCAACACTCTAACGTCATGTCGCATCAGCCCTGCAGCCTAAGAGTTCTCTTACAATATATCTCGGCCAATGTGATTATTATATAGAGCAGGGGTGGCCAACCTATGGTGCTCCAGATGTTCATGGACTACAATTCCCATCAACCAATTGGCCATGCTGGCAGGGGCTGATGGGAATTGTAGTCCATGAACATCTGGAGCACCATAGGTTGGCCACCCCTAATATAGAGAAAGCTGTTGAAGCAGTGGATTTACTCGGAGTAGACCACCTTGCAGGACGCAATGTAGACAAGAACTGATAGACACACAGTCACTAGTGCAGTTCTATTTTATTGCTATCTACTACCCTGTTTCCCCGAATATAAGACATCCCCTGAAAATAAGACGTAGTAGAGGTTTTGCTAAAGTGCAAAATATAAGGCATCCCCCGAAAGTAAGACTTAGCAAAGTTTTTGTTTGGAAGCATGCCCGACGAACAGAACACAGAAAAATAAGACATCCCCTGAAAATAAGACATAGCACATATTTGGGAGCAAAAATTAATATAAGACACTGTCTTATATTCGGGGAAACACGGTAACAAAGTGCTTCGCCAGACCACAGGTGTTTGCAGGCACACCTCACTCTGCTGTCTGTGCTAACTATATACAAAAGTGGTACCAATCAGGTGCCCTCACCTTATCAGGTTTTGCACACGGTTCCAGCTGTGCACTCAGTCCTGATCTGCACACGGCACCTGCTAGAAGGAGGGTCCAGCTGTCATTTAGATTTTGCTCACCTAAACACATGTTCTGACAAAAGCTACTATTTACACTATGCCCAATGGCTTAAAACAGAAACATATACACAGTCCGTGCTCTATTAATGTGCAATAAATGCAATTCATGACCAATTAATGCTGTCAGTAAAGAGATACAGAGGGCATAATACCAAGATAAATATCCCCTTGAATGACTCCCGAGAAGCCAGATTTAGAACTTCCAGTACCATTGAAAAAGAACTGAAAACCCCACACAACCACGGATAGGGTTCTGGTCTGGAACATGTATAATTTTGGTCTGGAACATGTATAAATTATCTACAAGTTGTAGACATTCAAGATATAGGGTGAAAATCCATATTCTTTTCATGGACTTTGGTGTTTTTAAAGGACTTAAATGTTTTCCTAAAAAATTTGAAATGAAATGTGTACCTGTATTAGGCAGTTAGTATATCTGTAGATGTTTATATGTTTTAAGCACTTTATTGCGCATTAATAAAGCGCTTTGACCATTCTTCTCTGTGTATATGTTTGTGTTTTAAGCCATTGGGCATAGTGTCAATAGTAGGTCTCTCTATATATGCCTAAGAGTTCACAACATAAGATTTCTTTCTGGTGGAAGACATTTCAGACTTTTATGTTCCATTTTTCCAAAACTCAGGGATAAGTCCAAAGCAGTATTTTAAATGGCATAAAATAAAAACGCACACCAATATTTTATTACTTGAAAAACTACCCAGATGAACACTGTTTTAATCCACAGCCTATCAATGAAGCCATTTGAAGGGATCCGTTTAAGGATCAGATGGCTCTTTTGTCTGCTGGGGACACCACTGGTACGATCCATTCACAAGGAATCCTCTTTCCCTTTCTGTATAGGCTTTAAGCAGGTCGTATCAACCGAGTGCAGCAGCACCCATGACACAGTCTGCGGCTGTCCCAGAAACCACTATCGGACTGACGACAGCTCTGAGTTCTTTTGCAAGCCCTGTAGCACCTGTCCTAATGGAACCGTCGTGAAACCATGTGAGTATGGCCAGGGTGGGGCCAACATGCAATAGTTCCTGCACCCACCACGCCACGTCAGAATTCCAAACGTGCCCTTGGGCTCTTGAAGTTTGGGGAGCTGACACAGTCTATAGCTGGGACTTACGACAGCTCTGGAGATGTGAATTTGGAGCTTTATGCATACGGAAAGTTATATATTCCATTTCGTGTTCTCAGCGTGCAAAAGGCTGGTGAACCTTATGTGGGTCTGATATCAGGTGTTCCCTTTATATCAGTGGTGGCGAACCTGTGGCACGGGTGCCAGAGGTGGCACTCAGAGCTCTCTCTGTGGGCATGTGCAAACAGAGTCCCCCCCCCCCCCACACACACACACATCTAGCCTGGCCTGGGCCGCTGGGCTTGATTATTAGCATTAAACCTAAGACCTAGTTTTGGGGAAGCAGTGTAGGTAACCCTGTTAAGTGCTGTTAAACCCCACTGATTTTCATGCGAAGAACTACAGCACGATCCATTACCTGGGAGTAAGCTCGGTTGCTGGCAATGGGACTTGCTTCTGAGTAAACCCTCCTAGGGTCCTGATTCACCTGTTGGAAGAGTTGCACGGTTGCGTCAAAGCAAAGCCACCAACTACCACCAAGCTTACTTCTGAGTAATGCATGCCTCTGAGCCAACTGTTTTTTCTAAACTAAAACCTCAGTATTCAGGTTAAATTGCCGTGTTGGCACTTTGCGATAAATCAGTGAGTTTTGAGTTGCAATTTGGGCACTCAGTCTTGAAAAGGTTCACCATCGCTGCTTTATGTGGACAGGTGAGGCTTAGACATAGGTTCTTTTTAATCTTCTGAGGTGGGGATTTGGTCTCACCGTAGATGAGCCCTAGTAGGTTCCTGAAAGCCCTCAAAGTTTCTCACTGACATAGGTGGTATTTCTGTCAAAGCCCTGGCTGATCTCTAGAATACAGAGGTAATGCAGATCATGGCAAACAGATTTAATGACTCAAATATATGGCATGGTTTTAGGAAGGACCCATGGAGCCCAAGGAACGGGGTAATTTCTTCCACCACCACAGTTTCCTCTGGCAAAAAGCATCTTTCTGACTGGAACACTAACCGTTTTGATTGTTCCCTCCATAACTCATTGTAGATTGAATATTTACCTCACATGTGTCACTGTTCTTGAATGAATCCTTCCCCTTCAATCATCCTACAGGGCTCAGTCGTTCCTTTCCCCCTTAATAACCAGAGAGTGTCCTTTCTCCAACTGGGCAAACTCTGCTATAGTAGCCAAATATACCCAATAGGGTGTATTTGGTTAATAGAGCACCATTTGCCCAGTCATGGCTGTGTGACATGCAGTGCACCCAAGAGGCAAACTTCAAAAAGTGAAGCAAGTGGATTCTGCACACATTTAAGCTCCAGTTGATAGAAAGATAGCGAGCCTAATCTAAAGAGCAGATTTCCCTAACGCAAGTGGCCGGCTAGTCCAGTGTCACGTGAGTGCGAGTATGGATGTTATCTCTACCGAAGAGACCTGCAGAGACATCTGTCCCCCTTTGCAATCCAGGTGGAAAGTGAACAGAGAAACCGTAGAGGAGGAAGAGGGGTCAGAGGGCAACCCCCAGGGTTCAGACACAGAAAGGCACATACCATTCAAGAGATAACCCTTATACACATTTAGATTGATTTACCACCACCCCCAATGTCCAGGCATGCTGAGTCGCATTCTCCAGCAGTTCTGACTCTGAGGACAGATCTGTGACCGCTTTCCTCACCACCGTTCTTTCTTCTGCCCAGGTTCTACGCACAGTGACACGGTCTGCAGGTGTCTCAAGGGGTTTTTTCCCCAGACCAAGGACAACATCTGTTCCCTATGCAGCAGGTGAGGAATGATGTCCTCTGGGTGGGGCTCTGTTCATGCAGAGAAGCAACTCCCTTGAGTGCTTTGTAGGAGGAATGGCATAATTTAAGTATATATGTTTTAATTGTGTAATTTTAATTGTATATGCACAGATGTTCACCACCCTGAGCTCTGCTTGAGGGTGAAGAACAGTTTATAAATATAATGATGATGATGATGATGATGATGATGATGATGATGATGATGATGATGATGATGATGATGATGATGATGATGATGACATCACAGCGATCAAGGATAAGAAAGTGATGATCATTAACATAGATCAATACTTGGGGACAGCAGAATTGATGATGAAGAACATGAGACAGTCACATTTGAAAATCAAGATTCACAACTATGACACAAATCAGTTGAGGTCATCTCAGGGATAATGGGAACCCTTGGCACCATTCCATACACTCTAGGGCGGCACTTGAAACATCGATAGTGGAATTCACTGCCTCAGAGAGTGGTGGAGTCTCCTTCTTTGACAGTTTTTAAACAGAGGCTGGATGAACAAATGTCGGGAGTGCTTTGATTGTGTGTTCCTGCATGGCAGGGGGTTGGACTTGATGGCACTTGTGGTCTCTTCAAACTGTGATTCCATCTTCAAATTGACAAAATCAACATCTGTCAGATTCCTGCTGGGATCCACACGAATACTACGCCTATACATTACAATGTCCCAGGCCTCTGGGTGGGGCTCGAATTGTAATGAAGGCCAACAACCAGCTAAAGAATTGGCAGCTGGGATATCAAACACAATTAAAATAATACCACAAGAGAAACTCATGCTGTCCAAAACAAAGTTTTCCTTTGGTAGGCAAGTGCAGAGGCAGGCAGAGTTCCTGTAGGGAGTACTCCGCGTTTGACCCCAGATTGACAAGCCTTTCTCTGCTTGCCTCGTCTCTGCCGCAAGTACTTACCATTTCCCAGCTAGTTTAAATACCTCCACTGCAGCTGTTCTCTAAAACCAGAAATAAGTTCGGGGAAGAAACTTTGGGAGCATCTACTGAAGAAAATCAGTAGAAATGAGAAAAGCCCCCCTCCAGTCCGCCTGATGATCCGATTTGGGGCAACAGTTGTTATTAATTTATAGCCACTCTGATTGTTCCACAGTGCCACGTGGAACTTCCTGGGAGAGCTCCCCCTGCTGGGCAGCCCCTTATCTGCATGGCACCAATATGGTGGCTGTGTGGCTTACAGGAGACATTGCTGGGGACCCAAGGCCAGAGGCGCAGGGAGGAAAAATGGCACCTATCTGCAGAATAAAGTATCTGCAGAAAAGGGGTGATAAGCAGATTCCACCCGGCACCCAACAGGAGGCGGGCCACAGCATTCTGTACCTGGTGAAGTTTCTGAGTTGCCTTTCAGGGCTGACCCATGCGAGTGCATTACAGTAGTCTAGCCTCAAGTTAAACTGTAGTGTTGATTCACGTAGCCAGGTCAGCAGAGTCAAGGTTTTCGAGCAGAATGGATTTGGGGATGTGTTTTTGCTGAGATAACGGGTATTATTTCTGCCTTCTGGGGACTCATGCCGGGAGATAGATGGATATCTTCATTTAGGTCATTTCATACAGCCATGATGCTACCTTATCATCATTGTTACCTTTTTTGGCATTAAAAAAGTTAAATACAAAACTTTAAAATCAGCTTAACCAGCTCTGTTGTTCTCTTAACATTATAGCCGAGGGCAGACTTTTAGCTTCTGTATCAATAACAATAGGGTTAAAATCAGCTAATAAATAGATCACAATTATCTCACCAGATGAGGTGCTATATGAATATATCCCGGTCTTTTGGCTAAGAGCAAGTGTAGTGCTGACTTATCCCACGTTGGACCAGTACCGTCTCCAGGTCTTCACTAACCAGGTTTATTCTTAGTGAGTAAATGATTCAAGCAGTGGTGAAATGTTATAAGGAACCACATTGCTTCCCGAGCAACAACAAGTTTGCTTTTCCTTCTTTTAGCTGCCAAGAGGGAGAGTGCAAAGAGCAGTGTGAGGACACGAAACCAAGCATATCATCCCCGAATTCCTCACGTGAGTTCTGGCGCTGGATCGTACTCAATTGACTACTCCCCCACTTCCAGGGTGCAACTGTGAAAAGTTCTTATTTAAGAAATGTCACAATGCTAACGGTTGCAATGTATTACAGTATAATGTACTTCTTTAAGCACGGTAGCGATGCTAAGAGCTCTAAACAATGCTCTGACCTGGCTGGCCCACTTTAGCTTGACCTCACCACAACCCAGAAGATGAACAGGGCCAGCCCCAGTGGCGTATTTGTCTAGGGACAGGGGTATCCTCTGTCCCTGGGCGCCACTGATCTGGTCACATGGGGGGTGCAAAATCGCGCGTGCCCCCCCACACACACACACACGTGACCAGGAAGACGGCAAGGCAGCAGGAAGTCCTGCTGCCTTGTTGTCTTCTGGCACCCTCGGCCCTGCCCATTTCATCATCAACTTGGGCAGGGCCAAGGAAGCCAGAGGACCCCGCCAAGCCTCGCCCCCCTCCTGGCTGCCAGCTCTCCCCCCCCCACAAATCCCAGCTGCTGGCTCCAAGCCAGCAGTCCCTTTAGAAGCAACTGGAATGCCCCGTGCTAGGGCCTTTGCTTTTATAAGCTTGGGGGACATGCCCCTGCCACTCTGAGGCATGGCCCCACCCCCAAGCTTATAAAAGCAAAGGCCCTAGCACGGAGCCTTCCAGTTGCTTCTGAAGGGACTGCTGGCTCAGAGCCAGTAGCCAGGATTGTGGGGGGGAGCTGGCAGCTAGGAGGGGGGCGAGGCTTGGGGGGGTCCTCCCCCAGAGGGGAGGGCAGAAGGGACTGCTGGCTGCCAACTTGGAGCCGGCAGGCGGGAGGGAGCAGGGCTCGGGGGTGGGGCCGAGGGTGGGCCCCGCCCCAGGCATAGCGGGGGGGGGGGTGCCCGGAGAACAGATGTCTCTGGGTGCCATTTCTTCCCGGTACGCCTCCGGTCAGTCCTGTTTAGTATTTGGATGGAAGACCACTAAGGAAGTCCAGGCTTGCTCAAGTATCAGTACCACTGAGAGTCAAATTACCTTTTAGAGCTGAAACCTTTCTTCCAAATAATGTAAAAAATGGCCCCTAGATTTACACACAAGTGGGATCGTCAAATATCTTTTAAAAAAAGTAATGCATCCCTAAGCAGTTTGAATGGCCCCGACTAGCCCAAGTTTGTCAGAGCTTCGAAGCTAAGTAGGGTTGGCCGTGCTTAGTACTTGGATGGGAGCAGTGGCGTAGCGCCAAGGGGACAGGGGACGTGGCAGGGGCACAGGGCATAGTTTCTGGCCCTGGATGGGAGACCACCAAGGAACACCAGGGTTGCTATGCAGAGGAAAGCAATGACAAACCACCTGTGCTCATTTCTTGCCTTGAAACCCTACAGGGTCTCCATACGTTCGTTGTAACTTGACAGCACTTAATTATGGCTATTCTTTTTGTCGATACAGACATGAATCTGATCCTTGGCTGCGTGGTCGCCGGCTTGGCAGCTGTTGTTGTGTTCCTGGTAGCAAAGTCGCTCGTTAAGCAGCCTTTGCGAAAGAAACTGCTCTCTGCTTTCAGCGTGTGCCGTGAGTGTCAGTCTTTGCTGCATGGCGAAATGGGATAAATAACTGATAGTAGTGACCTAAATCACAGGCCTCCCCTTTACAGCCCCCCCCACCCCGTTGGAGCAGGGCACCCCCCACCCCCTGATCATGTTGCCCACTGCCACACCAAGTTGCAGCAGGATTGATTGATTGATTGATTGATTGATTGATTGATTGATTGATTGATTGATTGATTGATTGATATCTATATACCGCCCTCCCCCGAAGGGCTCAGGGCGGTGAACAATACACATAGGTAGAGCACAATAAAACCAAAAACTAAGTCAATGAAATATTAATTAATTAGGCTCTATATAAAAATACACCCCCCCCCCATTAAAACGCAGCATACTAATCAGCGTAACAGATGGCGCCTACTAATAAATCCCCTAAAAGAAAGAAAAGAAGGGGGGGACGGCAGGGTCCACTGATGTTATAAAAAGAGGAGGGAGGCCATCAGCAGCCAACCTCCCCAAAGGCCTGGCGGAACAGCTCAGTCTTACAGGCCCTGCGGAACTCACCAAGATCCCGCAGGGCCCTGACAGCTGGAGGGAGAGCTATAAAGGCCCTGGCCCGGGTGGAGGCTAGCCGCATCATTGAGGGGCCAGGGATCACCAGTAGATTGGCCTCTACCGAACGCAGAGACCGATTCGGGACATAAGGGGTAAGGCAGTCCCGCAGGTACGGAGGTCCCAGGCCGCGCAAGGCCTTAAAGGTTAACACCAGCAACTTGAAGGTGATTCGGAATTCAATCGGTAGCCAGTGCAAGCGGCGTAACACAGGTGTGATGTGGTCTCTAGTGGCACCCCCTGTGAGCACACGAGCCGCTGCATTCTGGACCAATTTCAGTTTCCGGATCAGATGCAAGGGAAGACCCGCATAGAGCGAGTTGCAATAGTCTAGCCTGGAGGTGATGAAAGTAAAAACGTCAGCGTTGTGTGTATTTTAACATTGGGGCACCGACTTGGTGTAGTGGTTAAGAGCGACAGACTCTAATCTGGAGAATTGGGTTTGATTCCCCACTCCTTCACATGAAGCCTGCCAGGTGATCTTGGGTCAGTCACGGTTCCCTCCAAATTCTCTCCGCCACACCTACCTCACAAGGTGTCAGTTGCGGGGAGCGGAAAAGAAAAGGAGTTTGTGAGCTGCTTTGAGGCTCCTCATTGTTGAGAAAAGCAGGGTATAAATCCAAACCCCTCTTCTGCATTGTGATGGAGAGCAGCTCTAAGCGTCACCAGATCCACAGAGTTTCTGGTGATTCCTTGAGCACTCCTCTGTGTTTTCCCCAAAAGTAGCGTGACCGCACATGTGAAGTTGCACCCCGTGCCCTCACCCAAACCTCCCACCCGTTGCCAAGCATGGCCTGCCGTGGAGGGCTCCGTGGCAGCACGCAAGACGCCCATTTCCGATCCCCAGCATCTCAGGTGAAGAGGATCAGGTAGCTGGTAAAATACCTTTTCCTGCGTTCCTGGAGAGCTCCTGCCAGCCTGAGTAGACAATACCGACCGTGACGGGCAAGTGCTCTGATTCAGTATGACAGCCTCGTTTAGGGAGAGGCCACGGCTCAGGGCTTGAGCATCTTCCTGGTCAGGCAGACAGTTCCAGGTCCAGAACCTGACATTTCCCGTGAGAAGGACTCAGGTAGAAGGTGACGTGAAAGACCTCTGCCTGAGACCCTGTAGAGCATAGTGGTTAAGAGCAGGTGCACTCTAACCTGGAGGAACCGGGTTTGATTCCCCGTTCTTCTGCTTGAGCTGTGGAGGCTTATCTGGTTCCCCAGATTAACTTGTGTACTCCAACACACGCCAGCTGGGTGACCTTGGGCTAGTCACAGTTCTTTGGAGCTCTCTCAGCCCCACCTGTTTCAAGGGTGTTTGTTGTGAGGGGGGAAAGGAAAGGAGTTTGTCAGCCCCTTTGAGTCTCCTTACAGGAGAGAAGGGGGGGGATATAAATCCAACTCTTCTTCTTCAGTCTGAGTAGACAATACCGACCATGATGGATCAAGATTCTGATTTAAAATATATATGTATATATATTTATTTGTTTGTGTTCTGGGTATGGATGGCCTTTTTCGAGTGTGACCTGTCTATCTCTGTTAAAGGGGATTTTGCTTCCTCCTCTTCTCACAGTCATTCTTCAGGGGCCTTAGGGCAGTGCTGGGATTCAAATAATTTAACAACCGGTTCCAGTGGTAAGATTCAAATAATTTAACAACTGGTTGTTCACAAGCACCATTGTAACAACCGGTTCTGCCAAAGTGGTGTGAACCTGCTGAATCTCACCACTGGCCGGGGGGCAGAGGGGCAGAGACTCCTTGGAACTCATATTCTTCAGGACAGGAAAGGATGACATAACAGCCCAGGAATTTCCACAACCTCTATTGTAAAACCAAATAGATTTTTTAAATTTCTAGAGTGTCGTGACATCACTTCCTGTTCTGAAACAGGAAGTGATGTTCCCACACTGTTTTTCTTTCCCATTTGCCTCCCACTGCTCCACTGAGCAAGAGTGGGGGTCAGGGAGTTCTCCCACCCTTACCAAGAAAGCAGCAGCCCTAGTTATTTGTCTCCAGCCCAACATCCAGTGAATGGGTAGTGACCATTAGTGCTTACTGAAGCAAGAACGCCCATTGAAGAGATAATGTTGGCCACTGAGATAAAAGCTCATCTGCTCTTTCTGTTCTTCTTTTCTTCCAGCCCCAAGGCAGCTGTCCTCGCCAGCTGATCCTCAGGTAAGCCTTTGCAGCTTTTGCGAATGACCGAATGAGAGGTTACATATGATGCGATTGCCATAAGAACTGACAGCAGGGGAGCAGCTGTGGGATCCCCATGGGAACTCAGTTCTGAAGAACTGCAGGGGCCCTGATCCCAATCAATACCACGGCATGGGCTCCCTCCTCCCGACCAATGCCATTCCCCCCTCCAGCCCAAAACAGTCTTGTTAGAACATTATTTGCTCGGGGGGGGGGGGGGTGCTGCATGTGGAAGTATCCAGTACACATATAGCCCACTGCTGGAGTAAATAACATCCCCCTGGTGGAAAAATGGCACGGGAAGAAGGCCGAAGCCTCTCCTCCCCCAATAGCACAGTCCTGATTCCAACCAGGCCTCTGCAACACTTTAGAATTGAGTACCTGCAGAGAACACAACAGTTGTTGTCCTACTGCAAGTCCCAATGACAGTCGCCTGCTAACATAACATCTTGCTTGGGTCTTGGAGCCCCTGGTGAATCAACTGCCATCCATCAGGGCACCACCTACTTTTCCCAGCATGGTGCAGTGGTTAAGAGCTGTTGGACTCTAATCTGGAGAACCAGATTAGATTCCCCGCTCCTCCACCTGAGCGGCAGACTCTTATCTGGTGAACCGGATTTGTTTCCCTGCTCCTATATTCCAGCTGGGTGACCTCGGGACAATCACAGTCCTCTCAGAATTCACTCAGGCTCACCTACCTCGGAAGGTGCCTGATGGCAGTGGGGTGAAGGCGATCGTAAGCCATTTTGAGACTCCTTAAAGGTAGAGTTAGATGGCTATAAAAAACAACTACTTCTGCTACCTTAATATTGGTGCACTAGGGAGGGGGCTGGTGCCTTTCCTTACTGGGAAGCTCTCTCATACCAGCTCCCTTTTACCAATCACGGTATATATCTGGGCACCATTTGGTATCTGGGCTAAGAGGCAGCAACCTTGAGCAGCGTTCAGGGAGATCTTCTAGGGCAGAAATGTGATGTGAAAATGAACTTCACGCCAGTGGTGGGATCCAAAAATTTTAGTAAGAGGTTCCCATGGTGGTGGGATTCAAACTGTGGCATAGCGCCAATGGGGCTGGGCAGGGCATAGCGGGGGCGTGACCGGGCATTCCAGGGGCGGGGCATTCCTGGGCGGGGCTGTGGCAAGGACGCAGCCGCTGCGCCGGTCCTTGGGCGGGAAACGAATGCACGCAGGCGCAGGCTGCCACACACGCCGGTGCACCTCCTGCTAGACTGCTTCAAGTTCTGCCCGCTACTGCTGAGAGGAGGGGCGTAACTAAGGCAAAAATCACGTGGCAAAATCACTAATTAGTATTCCCCTCTCGGCACACACAAATAATTAGTAACCTACTCTCGGGAACCTGTGAGAACCTGCTGGATCCCACCTCTGACTTCACCGCTCCCAAACTTGGTATAACAAGAATCCGACTGCATTCCTGCCATCAGTCCAATTGTCAATCTTTCTCTCTTCTCAGCTACCACAGCCTGAGGTACAAGTGACAGGTGTCCTTCAGGTATCCAGCCAGGAAGACAAGCTGTTGCTCTCTGCAGCTGTACCTGTAGAACCAAACCCACAAGGACCGCCAGACTGTATACAAGCTGCAAGAGAGAGACAGGTTCCAGACTGTAAGTGGAAATCCCATTTTAGATATAGACTCAGGCAGTCTCAATTTAGTGGGGCAGAAACCAGCCGGAATTTTATTTATTTGTTACTGTATTGTGCATCATTCTCCTTTCCCCCATTTTATCCACACAACAGCCCTGTCAAGCAGATTAGGTTGGGGGTGTGTGACAGTTGGAGGTCACTCAGTAAGCTTCCACAGCAGGTTGAGGATTCGAATCTGGGTCTCCCAGATCCTTCTTTGACCACTAAGTCACATGTCTCTCACCTGGAGATACATCAAAAGACAGAGGCGATGGGAGAGCCCGAATGTTGGATGTTTTAAAGGAAGGCAGAAGAATTGAGTTAAGAAGTGGAAGTTATTTGCACTTCCTGTTCGATTGGCCCCCGTCCTCCCCTCGGTTTGAGTGCCGAATGCTGCTCCGTACATACGAACTTTGCATATTAACAACAACAACCTTTATTTGGCATTCAAAAATAGGTTCTAGAGCGTTGCCAGACATTTTTGAAATACAAATCAAGAGTACATTCAAAGCGCAGACAGGAAGACTGTATATAGCAGTATACATTACTTAGAAAGTTCTGTTACTTGTAAAAGAAATTTTGCTACTTTTTCCAAGAGCATGACATCTGTGTTGTTTAACAGAAACTCCACAACAGAACAGTCAGAGTCACTTTCAGATTTGTCTAGGGCCAGCCTGGGAGAGAAATTCCTAATGCCCACATATCTCGGACAAGAATAATGTGAGCAAGAGTCTCCACTTGATTTTTACAGTGTGGACAAACCCGATCCTGCAGAGGGATGGATAAGTAACGACCCTTTGTAATGGCCGATGGGAAGATATTGGATCTAGCCCTTGTGATAATCCATCTCTGTTGGGGTTCAGTTAATAATTCAAGATATTTGGCTATGTGCCCCTGTTGACTTTGCATATTATTCAGGTGGTATCCGTGACAGTGTGTGACGTGAACTGCTGCAAGGAACCCAAGGTGGCTCAAGATTTGAAGATTTTTTTTTTCTGGTGGTACTCATTGGTACTATGTACTGGCATCTTTAAGAGGGCCTCTCAAATCCCGATGGGGGATTTGATGCAAATCAGTGTAACCAGTGGTGGGATTCATCCGGTTCGCACCACTTCAGCAGAACCGGTTGTTAAAATGGTGCTTGTGAACAACCAGTTGTTAAATTATTTGAATCCCACCACTGAGTGTAACCTTATATATGAGTACTCGCTTTTTTTTTTCTTATTTACAAAAAAGAAAACACTGACTAATGATCTGGTGTAACAGTATATACTAATTCTCTGCTTTCGTTTTAAAAACTGTTGCACCAGATCATTAGTCAGTGCTTTTTTTTTGTAAATAAGAAAAACAAGTGAGTACTCATATATAAGGTTACACTAATTTGCATCAAATCCCCCATTAGGATTTGACACACTGTTAAAAACAGGAATTCTGTAGCCCTTTTTTTGTGAAGTTACAAGAGGAAAGGTATAGGCTGCCTATTGCTGTCTTACAACCGCACCTGTGCTACCACCTACACAGGAAACTACCATACTGTCTGTGGAAAAAGAAATTGTTCCCTTTTAAAAAAAACTAAAGCTGCAAACTTTTATGCTGCAGCTACAATGCTACAGTGACCTTGCAGTTCCGAGTTGTTTTGTAAAAACCTCCTCTGCTGGAAGAAATGGTGGCTGCGGGAGATGATGCAAGAAAAATGCAGGGGAAATTGCCACGCGGATGCTCCGCTGCCACTATGAACTCAAAGGACTGCCCAGAGAATCACCTCTGTAAGGAAGCCGCTTTTGTCGCATCAAGGGCTGTGCTGCTGGCTGTCTTTTGGTTTCTGAGCCAAGCTGAGAAGAGAAATGCCTGAGGTGCCAGACTGCAGATATTTGGGGGGGGGGGGGTAGTTACACCTAGCTTGCAGCTTCCATTGTAAAATGTCTGACAGCCCCAACACCTCCTGGTTTTATTTGCGGACAAGAAATCTGTCTAGCTTGTTCCTGGATGTACCAGTGACAAGATCCCCCTTGCTCGTTTGTGCCTGGCCATATCTTCCTCCCTCAGCCCAGAAAGCTGTCAGGTTGAAACATCAGAATCCAGAGCCTCTTGTATTTATGTGTTGTCCCTTTTGCTGGCATTTAGGAGCCAGACAAAGCCGTGGCTTTCCCTCACCCAATTGGCTATGCCAGCAGGGGCTGATGGGAATTGTAGTCCATGAACATCTGAAGTGCCAGAGTTGGACACCCCTGCAGTAAAGCTTCCTCACCGACAGCTTGCCTTTGTATTGATTGATTGGTTGGTTGGTTTTGTATACCGCCTTATCCCCGAAGGGCTCTGGGCGGTGTACAACAAAATTAAATCATAACATAGCTAAACAACAAATCAAAGCTAAACAAATTCCAATACAAATATATTACTAAATCCCTTTTAAAAACAGCGATTAGTACAAAATCTTAGTTGGTGTGTTTTTTATACCCTCCTCCCCACACGATGGATCACATTCATATCATCCCTTAAGTTCTCCTTTATTGCCCCCCTCAAGGTCCTGCGGTTTTGTATGCTGTGGTGGATCACGTACCGTTTTTCCAGTGGAAAGAATTTGTGCGCCGCCTGGGACTGAGCGACAACGACATCGGCAGGATTCAGGTGGAGGAGTGGAACATGCGAGACGCACAGTATAAGATGCTCAGGTTTTGGCGGCTACAGTTGGGCCAACACGCCACGGTAGAACGGATGAGTAGCGTCCTCAAAGAAATGGAGCTGAGTGGCTGCAGCGAAGCAATTCAGGACGTACTGTCGACGCAGGCCTAGCAAGGCCATGGGAGCGGGAGGAGAACATGGTTCAACCATGCATCCTTTCCCGGCTTGATGACTGTGGCGTCTCATACATGAATGAGCCATCTCACAACTTTCCGTTTGTGTTGTGGCACCTTCAGCACAGTGCTGCGTGGTTCCCGTCTCTGGAGTTCTGATCAATCACACCATGGACGTGCATCTATGTGGGAAACAGCCGTCGTCACCACCTGTCCGCTTTCCCGACTTGGATATTTTATATGTCAAATCTGAAAAGTGATTATTTCCGTAAGTGCCCTGCCTTATGGGACGCCTCTTGAAATAGCTGTTTTTATTCCTTATACACTAATCTGTGCCTCAATCCCAGACTCCCCTTCCTCTCCCATTCCCTTTCCATCTGCTTTTATCAGGGTATATCCACACACCAGACACAATAGCCATTCCCCCTTTACAGTGACCCTGTGGCATTACAGTCTGTAGACAAGAGGGCATTTCTAACCAAAAATTTCAAGAATCCACACCAAAAAATACTTTTGCCTTGTGGGGGTTATGCGGGGACGTGGGGGGGGGGGGGGGAGTCTGGCACTTCTGTTTATATAGAAGTACGGATTCTCAACTTTCATTTTAAAAAGAAGTAGGACTCTAATCTTTTCATTGTAAAGCTATAAAAGGAAGGTTCCAGCTTGCTGCTATCACTGAAAACCGCACCAGGTCCACCAACTTCTTCCCAATCCCCCTCTTTTGCTTAACTTTGTAAAAAAAAAAATGCAGGTCCGTTGGTATGATTGCCGCATGGGTCTCAAGCCACCTACCGAAGACCAATGCCTTAAAGAATGAGCCAGTATCAAATGCTTGAGTTGGCCGGATCAGAACAAAAGTCACTGGAAGGGATTAGAGCAGTGGTGGTGAACCTATGGCACGGGTGCCAGAGGTGCCACTCAGAGCCCTCTCTGTGGGCACGTGCAAACAGAGTGCCCCCTCCCCCGGTCTAGGCTCGATTATTAGCATTAAACCTAAGACCTCGTTTTGGGGAAGCAGTGTAGGTTACTCTGTTAAGGGCTGCTAAACCTCACTGATTTTCATGCGAAGAACTAAAGCACAATCCTTTACCTGGGAGTAAACTCAGTTGCTGGCAATGGGGCTTGCTTCTGAGTAAACCCTCCTAGGGTCGTGATTCACCCGTTCGAAGTGTTGCACAGTTGCTTCAAAGCAAAGCCACCGACTACCACCAAGCTTACTCCCGAGTAACGCGTGCCTCGGAGCCAACCGTTTTTTCTAAACTAAAACCTCAGTATTCAGGTTAAATTGCCGTGTTGGCACTTTGCAATAAATAAGTGGGTTTTGGGTTGCAGTTTGGGCACTCGGTCTCGAAAAGGTTCGCCATCACTGGATTAGAGTCTAGATCACTGAGATTTTATTTGGCCGGTAGCAAAATGCATTCTAATCACGCAAAAGCTTGCATTCGGGCGTTGGCATCTCGATCCGGAAGAATGAGAGCAGACCCAACCAGGCCAGGTGGACCAACGAGCTGACGTGGGACAAGAACACGAGAAGTTGACTCGGCGCTCTCAGATGGGGCTGCTCAGTATTTTGAATATAAAAATCCAGGGAAATAACCTGCCTTGTTCATTGTGTTATTATAGTTGTGCATTTGTAGTCTGCCTTGTTGGCTTAGATTCCAGGCAGATTATATTGTGTCCAGTACAATCAGCAATTTGTAAATCTTCTTCCTAGCGTTGTCCCACCAATGCAGGGTCCGCTGCTCGGATTTTTAAACGCCACTTCTCTCGATCGAGTGCATTGTCTGGTTGCGGGCCTGTAATTTTCAGATCCGCATTGATGGTATCTTGCCATAGTTGCTTTGGCTGTCTGTGTGGCCGCCAACCAGTAAATATGTGTGTAAAACAGTTGTAAATATGTGCGTTAATTGTGAAAAAAAATAGTATTGCATTTTGAATGGGGACTTCGTTTTTGTTCTTGGCGGGTGTTTTTTACTTGTAAAATATTTTGTCTGAAATCATTATACCTGTCAAAATAAATGTTTCCTTTTGTGCAAAGGGGGACAGATGTCTCTGCAGGTCTCTTCGGTAGAGATAACATCCATACTTGCACTCACGTGATGCTGGACTAGCCGGCCACTTGTGTTAGGGAAATCTGCTCTTTAGATTAGGCTCGCTATCTTTCTATCAACTGGAGCTTAAATGTGTGCAGAATCCACTTGTTTCCCTTTTTGCCGTTTGCCTCTTGGGTGGACTGATTCCCTGCACTGCATGTCACCAGTGGCGAAGCTCCCACGGGGACATCCGGGGCGCTTTGTCCCGGGCGCCACCAAAAGAAGTCACGTGGGGGGCGCAAAATAGCCAGACCACTCTCCCTCCTTGCCTGGCGCGCCCTAATCATCTCTGTCTCTCCTGGGGCTTTTTTTTTTAAGCTGAGAAAACTCAATACTCGCCCCGGGAGAGGCAGAGGTAATGAGGGCGCGCCAGGCAAGGAGGAGGGGGCGTGGTCTGGCTATTTTGCACCCCCATGCCCAGAATGGAGGCTGCAGCGCTCCTCTTGGCACTATGGGCTTGCTCTTTTTTTTAAACGGAGAAAGGTCCCTGCAGCGCCCCTCTCTCCCTCTCAGGAAGTCCCTCTGGGAGAGAAAGGGGCGCTGAAGCCTCTAAGCTCCGCGCTATGGGCTTGCTCTTTTTTTTAAACGGAGAAAGGTCCCTTTCTCAGCTTAAAAAAAAGAGCAAGCCCATAGCGCCGAGCTTAGAGGCTGCTGCGTCCCTCTCTCCCTCTCAGGAAGTCCCTCTGGGAGATAAAAGGGCGCTGAAGCCTCTAAGCTCGGCACTCTCCTGCCACAGGAGCCGGGAGCGCCAAGGACCCCCTCTGCCCCACAGAGAAGAAGGCTCAGCTCCCTGCTCCATGGGGCAGAGAGGGGAATGGCGGTGGTGGCCTGCTCGGTGCCACTTGCTCTCCTGCCGTGGGAGCTTCTGCCCCAGCAGGGAAAACTGCCCCACTCCATGGGGCAGCCTCCACATTTTTTCACACACACACACACACCCCATCCCTGTGCCAAGGCCACCCCAAAGCACCATCGTAACTGGTGGATTAGGTAAGTGGTAGCACGCGGGGGGGCGGAAAACTCCGAGGCCGCCCCGGGCGCAGCTTTGCCCAGCTACGCCTCTGCATGTCACACAGCCATGACTGGGCAAATGGTGCTCTATTAACCACATACACCCTATTGGGTATATTTGGTTACTATAGCAGAGTTTGCCCAGTTGGAGAAAGGACACTCTCTGGTTATTAAGGGGGAAAGGAACGACTGAGCCCTGGAGGATGATTGAAGGGGAAGGATTCATTCAAGAACAGTGACGCATGTGAGGCAAATATTCTACAATGAATTATGGAGGGAACAATCAAAACGGTGAGTGTTCTAGTCAGAAAGATGCTTTTTGCCATATTGAGGCTTCTGCAGCATCAGCATCCTCTGTTTTTCCACATATATCTGAATATTCAAAAGCAGCCTTTGGATCCCCTCCCAGATAAGCAGGTAACAAGTTTACCAGGTGCTGTCTATCCCTCTATAATAGACCAGGTGACTCTGCAGCAGAATCAAAGAAGGGACAACATCTGCATTCTCTCTCTCTCTTTACAAACCTGAATTTTGCATCTGTTTTTAAGGGCTGCTTACTGAAGAGTGACACAGCTCTTGAACAGATGCACTTTTCTTTTAGATTCTCTGCAGTCATGGATGTTCCCAGTAGGGCAATCTCAATGTCAGAGAGCCCACACCATGCTATTTAAAAAGTTATCTATTCCTCTGCTTCCAAAGTCTTGTAGAGTTCTTTGTAGGATTCTTTGAACAAATTGCCCTGTCCTTTAAGATCAGTTGCCATTCTCCATACCTTTGGGCAGGATTCCCCAAAATGGTACCCGTGGATTCTGTGGCACCTGTACATACCAAGTATTTTTAGAAAATGGGTGGGGTCCAGTGGGGCTTTTGCCCAGCAAGGTTTCTGATCAGCCACTGAAGATTTGGTAGGCTGTTCCATTTGGGTGAAATCTGAATTGGGACATATTAAAAGAAAAGATTTCATTGTCTTCCATTGAGACTGAGTGAGATCTGAACCGGGGCTTATTTGAAAGGAAAGATTTCATTGTCTTCCATTGAGACTGAGTGAGATCTGAACCGGGGCTTATTTGAAAGGAAAGATTTCATTGTCTTCCATTGAGACTGAGTGAGATCTGAACCGGGGCTTATTTGAAAGGAAAGATTTCATTGTCTTCCATTGAGACTGGGTGAAATCTGAATTGGGACATATTAAAAGGAAAGATTCCTGTCTTCCATTGAGACTGTTTGGAATCTAGGGTCTGTGCTAACACCAAAAAAAATAATAATAATCAGCTTGGTCACCCTTCCTGCACCAGCTTAGGATGCGACCCACCGTTTCCTCTATGCACCATCTACATGTGAATCAGAGCTTCTGGTGACTCTTCAGTTCTTCTTCTGTACATTAATTGACGATGCGACTTTATACCGCTGAGGTAATATTATCATGGCGAGAGGCCGCGCGAGGGCCGAGCAGCAGCGAGGCCGCCCCTGTGTGGCGCGAGGCTCCGGGGCGATGAGGGAGAGAAAAGGCCTCCGCCGCTGAGGGGGGTTCGGCAGCCGAGGCCTGAGGCGGAAAGGGAGGAGAAGGAGGCCGCGAGGAGGAGCCGCTCGCGTCTTTCCTGCCCGTTTGAATGCCCGCGCGGGAAGATGGCGGCCGGGAAGGCGGGCCTGGGCCCGGGCCCGGCGGCGTCCCCTCAGCCTTCAGTCCAGCCGAGGGGGCCCGTGTTGAGCCCCCCGCCGGGCCTGGAGCGCTCCCTGCGCCTCTCAGGTGAGTCCTCCGCGCTCGGCGGTCTCCCCTCAGGCGAGGCGACCGGCAGATGTGGGCTCGGTCTCCGTTTTAGGGCGGGAGGCTGGAAGCCTCCACTGTCACTGTGGCTTGGAATCCGTCATTGCCATGTTGCTGTCGCTGAGGCTGCGGGGCCATGATGCCCCCCCCCCCCCAAAAGCCAGTGTTATGGGGTGGGGGGCATGTGGGTCAGGGGGCTGGGTGGACATTCCCTTGCCTCTGCAGTCAAGTCGCTTTATTTATCCTAGGCCCCTTCCGCACGTGCAAAATAATGCGTTTTCAAACCACTTTCACAACTGTTTGCAAGTGGATTTTGCCATTCCGCACAGCTTCAAAGAGCACTGAAAGCAGTTTGAAAGTGCATTATTCTGCATGTGCGGAAGGAGCCCTAATATACACAGCCAAGCTTTCCTATGCCGTATGTGTGTACAGATGCAAGTGCTGTGCAGTTGCATCTGACTTACAGCAACTCTTGCAAGAGGCTTTAAAGCAGTGATTCCCAACCAGGGTTCCGTGGTACCCTGGGGTGCCATGAGCACGTCCTAGGGGTACATGACAATGCTACCACCACCCCCCACCAGAATCAAATGGATTTTAAAGGGGGGGGGGGTTGGAAGCCTCATGGGCTCCCTTTAAACAACATTGAAAAGCAGCATTGTTTTATTTGCCTAAATTCGGTGTGGATTGGGGGTGGTGGGGTAGATTTAAAGGGAGCTCTCCCTTTAAATCCCCCCAATCCATGCTGAATATAGGCAAACAAACAACACGTCTGTCAACGTGGCTTCCCCTCCCCTCCCCCTGCTTGCCACTCCCCAACGTACAGGCCAAAAACGGAAAACCCTAAAAAATGCAAAAAACCAACAACAACCGAACTTCAGGGGTACCCTAAGATATGAAGAGCAAGGTCAAGGGTACCACGACGTTGAAAAGGTTGGGAAGCGCTGCTTTAAAGGCAAGTGGGAAGCAGAGTCCTTTAAAGTGCTGACTCCTGTCTGTTTTTGTTGTGGCTGACTGATAGGGTAGTCTCTGGGATTGTTGCTGTCTTGTGTACCTTTACCTGAAATAGTACAGGGTCATTGCTATCCCCTCTCCCTCTTTTCTACCTGTTTTCTACCTACCTTTTTTCTACCTATTTCTACGCTGCAATTCATATATTCAAAGACAGTGGTGGGATCCGAAAATTTTAGTAACAGGTTCCCTTGCCAGCCCCCCCTCAGCAAAGGGGGCAGAGGCGTACATAGGCAAACCTGAGCCCTGGGCAAAACCTGAGTTGGATGCCCCCCCATGGGCAGCCACCCCACCACAACCGCAAAAAATTTTTTTGCACCAGGTCATTTCTAAATCATCATCACATTATAGAAAATGCCCCAACTCACAAATCTGAACACAGCGATGGTGAAACACACAGGTTCTTTGATAGAAACTGGTGAGATAAAAGGTATGAAAGGCTGAGAATCCATGAATTGCAGTAGCTGAAAGGGATTAACCCAGTTCAGGGAGTTACATTATTAGTAGCAATTGCTATATGGAACCTTCACGTTCAAAGGCAGTATGCCTCTCGGGGAGGCGAGGGCATGGAGATGGGAAAGCGGACCCCATTAGTAACCCCCTCTCGGCACACACAAATAATTAGTAACTCACTCTCGGGAACTAGTGAGAACCTGCTGGATCCCACCTCTGATTAAAGGTAAAGGTAGTCTCCTGTGCAAGCATCAGGCCATTAACAATCCATGGGGTGACGTCATATTGGACGTTGATGTCATATTGGACGTTTATTTAGGCAGACTTTGTTTACGGGGCAATTTGCCGTTGACTTCCCCAGAACTGGGTACTCATTTTACTGACCTCAGAGGGATGGAAGGCTAAGTCAACCTTAAACTTGCTACCTGAAATCAACTTCCATCTGCAAAGATTAAAAAAAATAAATGGAGTCCCCTGTGCATTACTGATCCATGGGGTGATGTCAGTGTTTACTAGGCAGACTACGTTTACAAAATGGTTTGCTGTTAGCCTTCACTTGTCATCTAGCTGGGTATTCATTTAACCTCAGTATTGAGCCAACCTTGAGCTGGCTACCCGGTTACACTAACTTCTTTATTGGGATCAAACCTAGGTTGTGGAGTAGAGCTTTGACGGAAGTAATGTATAGCCATCACGCTGCACTGCAGAAATATTACAGGGTCGTTGTTTTCCACCTCATCCTTTTCTTCTTATGTGTGTGTTCACTGACAAAAAAAAACTACACCTCATATATTGGATACCGACAAGAATTGATGTCATATAAAATGTTCATGACGTCACCAGACTCCATTCTATCACAAGACACCATTATTTTCATGATGTCACAAGACTCCATTATTACAACAGTGCATGTTATACATTTCCAGATCACTGTAGTTGGACGGCTAATCTGGTGCTGGGTTTTCTTATCCTCTTAGGCCAAGGTCTGCACATGAATATACCTGATGACCAAGCTGATAAACTACTGTTAGCAAGCTGGGGGCTTCCCAAAGCAGTCTTGGAGAAATACCATTGCTTGGGAGTAGAGCGTATGTTCCAGTGGCAAGCAGAGTGCCTAATGGTTGGACAGGCCCTCGAGGGAAAAAACTTGGTTTACTCAGGTATGAGAGTGGCTAATAAAATGACACATTCTCGTATTGCCTCTTGGATTCTCATCTGTTTTGCTTTAGGTATCGCTGTACACAATTTTTCCCACCGTGTCAGACAAGTAGGTCATGTGACATGTGCCTTAACACTGGCAGTTCTGTGTTCAGCGCTCCTAGAGATTCTTTTAAAATGAAGCCCTTGCGTCCCTGAAAATTAAGTGCAAAAAATGTATATCACAGGGTGCTGCAAATGTAGAATTCCCAGCACACTCCTGGTGAACCCCTTTGGTACATCTCCCAGGAAGTTTCATGCCGATACGGCTAACAGAATAACTTACGGTGCATGTATGTGTTGATTAGAACCCAGGACAGCTCTCCCCTAGAACAGCTGTCCTCCTTCTACTATTTCTGGGTAGCTTAGAGAGAGTAATGCCAAAGTTAACAGTGCTTTTCAGGGAAAACTTCTATATCTACTCCATCAATTTTCAAATCAGTGTTCCTTCTGAATATGCCCAAAACGTTGTCTCTCATACCAGTTCCACTGAATGTGATTAAAATTATCTCAAGGAAGCTTTTGTTTAAACTAACAATTATACTGTTGATCCTAAATGCAGAATGTATTTTTGGAACCTCCCTGCAGTCTGAGTCCAAACAACCAGAGAACTCCTCAAAAATGCCTTTAAGTTTGTCCTTCTGTCGTGCCGATCATGGTGAAAATAGCAGTCTATAAGCCAGGGGTCCCCAATGTATATCACCCACTGACATGCAGGGTCAAAAAGATTGTGGACTCCTGCTGTAAACAGTTAGAAAAAAGAGAGGAAAAATACACCCTCAGACTGGCTCCCTTTGTTTAAAGGTGGTGTTTATTTACAAATGATTGGAATAGTGCCGTGGTGGCGAACCTTTGGCACTCCAGATGTTATGGACTACAATTCCCATCAGCCCCTTCCAGCATGGCCAATTGGCCATGCTGGCAGGGGGCTGATGGGAATTGTAGTCCATAACATCTGGAGTGCCAAAGGTTCGCCACCACTGGAATAGTGTAAACTGGAAGAGAAATCTCAAATAGCTGTTTTGAAACTGACCTGAAATGTCTGAAATTGAATACCTCTGTATTTGAGAGCTACAGTTAATAAAATGTGTAGGGTTACCAGAAATGTTTGGATATTGTTTGATTTAGGTACCTCTGTTTAGCACAAAAATAACGGAATGCTGGAGAAAGGATTAAAAATACGTTATGAGGTCTGTAATTTTAAAAAGTATTTTCTTAATTTGAAAAAAAAAATCCAGGGTGGATGTTTGCCTCCAGCTACTGATTTTTTCTCCTACAAACTAATGTTTTCCTTACAATGACTTTTAGCTCCTACAAGTGCTGGGAAGACTCTCGTAGCTGAATTACTCATCTTGAAGAGAGTGCTAGAAACTCGCAAAAAGGCTCTGTTCATCCTACCTTTTGTCTCTGTGGCCAAAGAGAAGAAATTTTACCTGCAGGTAAGCATCTTAGTAAATAAAACCAAGTTGTAGCTCAGAGTGTCAAAACAAATCAAGTGGGTTCCCCTTTCCTACCTTGTTGGACCATACAGTTGTGCCAGGTACAGGAGAAGCTTTCTCGCCATCCCCTTTTCTCCATAACTTCTCCTCCTTTCTCCGGTGTGCTCTGGAAATCCTTTATTGAGGGTTGAATTATGAAAGCTGTCTTTCCAAAATTTAGTTCCTTCCTGAAAAATTTGCCAAGGCGTTGTTGAGCCAGTTTTGGGAGAGGCCTCTTTTTTTCACAGCAGTGTGGTGGACTCAGCGTGATTGTCCTGAATTCTTGAGTCCTGTGACATGTTAGTCCTAATTTAAGGGTTGATGGGCACCAGTTAAAAGCAAGGATTTCAGCCAAAAGTCTTCAGATGAAAACTGTGGGGGCGGGAGCTTTGAGGGCTTATTTCAGCTTTGTCTGGTCAGCCGTGTTACATCAAAACCCAGGTCCTGTGGCACCTTGTAGACCTACAGCATATATTCCAGCATGAGTTTTGGAGAGGCAGAATTCCTTTCTTTAGGTGCAATAAGAAAATAAAAATATTTTTTCTCGTTTTTATGCAGAACATTTCAGAAGAAGGGGGAAGGGAGGGAGGAGCAGAGCAAAGAGAAGGCTGGAATCATACTTCAGCTGTGGTTCTCCGACAGTCCGTGTGGTGCAGTGGGTGGAGTGTGTGACTGAGGTCTGGGAATACCAAGTTCGATTCTCCACTCTGCCATGGAAGCTGACTGGGTGACAGTGGGCCAGTCACATACTCTCAGCCTAACCTACCTCACAGGGCTGTTGTGAAGATAAAATGAAGGAGAGAAGAATTATGGAAGCCACCTTGGAGAAAAGTGGGATGTAGAAGAAGAAGAGTTTTGATTTATACCCTGCCTTTCTCTCCTGTAAGGAGATTCAAGGTAGCTTTCAAGCTCCTTTTCCTTCCTCTCCCCACAACAGACACCTTGTGAGGTAGGTGCGGCTGAGAGAGTTCCAAAGAACTGTGACTAGCCCAAGGTCGCCCAGCAGGAATGTAGGAGTGCGGAAACACATCTTGTTCACCAGATAAGCCTCCGCCACTCAAGTGGAGGAGTAGGGAATCAAACCCAGTGCTCCAGATTAGAATCCACCTGCTCTTAACCTCCTCTTAACCACTACACCCTCATAGCACAGAGTGGTAAGCTGCAGTACTGCAGTAAAACTCTGAGTTAAGTCCCGACTCAAGACTGTTTCAAGCAGCCAGCTCAAGGTTTCATCCTTCCAGGGTCAATAAAATGACTACCCAGCTTATTGGGGGTAAAGTGTAGATGACTGGGAAAGGCAATGGCAAACCACCCTGTAAACATACTCTACCTAGTAAATGTCGTGATGAGACATCACCCCATGGGTCACTGATGACCCAGTGCTTGCACAGAACATTACCTTTACCTTTTAAATAAATAAATAGATGGCTCTCACATAAGTGATGATGAGAGAGGTCACAAGGAAAGCAAGAGTTCAATAAAGTAAACACTGAGAGAGTTTTCCACACAGGATGGAACAAGTGTCAATCATGTACCTTATGAGAAGAGCGAAGGACCTTTTCATGCATGAGCCATGCATGTTATCATGTAAATTAGAGAGAATTCTGGTTTGGGGGAGAGGCCTAAAGGTGACGTTTCCAGTATACAGGTAGAAAGCCATCTCTTGCAGTGGTTGGGAATTATGTCACAGATGAGGAAGAAAAGACCCTTACGGCCTCTTGTTCCTTGGGATAGTGTAACTCTTCGGAGATGCCTGCAAGCTTTGGCACTTAGCTGTGAAGTTTACTGCATGACAAGATGCTCCCAGGGTGGTTGTAGGTTAAAAATGGGATCACCACACCTTCACTACCCTTCTTGGTGCAGCCCTACATGGTAGCTCCGAAGCGATGCTTAAATTCTGGAATATGTATCGCTCTGAAATTAGCAAGCCATACATGGTATAGTAGGTCAACAGGATGGAGAATCCGGGACAAACAGCCTGTCTCTATTGTAAGAGACTCTCAGGGAAATCCTCCTGGTACCAGAGGAAAGGTCTAGCGGAATGGATTTATGGATATCATATAGAATGGATATCATATAGACAATGATGCAGTAGGTGGAGTGACTCCTGTTTCTACTTGTGCCTACACCATTCTTTGACTTCCTTGGTTGGTCATGCTTTTAGTCTGATTGTAGCCTCCTGGTCTCTTCCAGCATGGTGATGTTTATAAAAACTGAGTTGTGCATGTTTCCATAAAAAGATCTGAAGGAATCTAATTGGTCAGGAAAAAAAACAACAGGCATAAGGAAGCAAAAGTATGAGCAATACTTCCTGTTAATTTTTTTCCAGGCAGGTTGTGAGAGAAACTAAGGCTCATTCCGCACATGCACAATAATGCACTTTCAAACTGCTTTCAGTGCTCTTTGAAGCTGTGCTGAATGGCAAAATCCACTTGCAAACAGTTGTGCAAGTGGTTTGAAAACGCATTATTTTGCATGTGCAGAAGGGGCCTGAGAGATAAAACAAGGGAAAGATAGCAGCCAAATGTTTTCAGGGAGCCAGACAGTAAGGACACGTGAGTTGGCTTTTGCAAAGATGTTCCAAGAAGTCAGCATGGACTATTTCAGCCTTGCAAATGAGGATACAAAAATTACAAGCCCATCTGCCCACACATAACTATGCCAGTCACTTCTAGCCTAAAGGAGGTAGTGGACAAGCTTCAGCAAAGCTTGACTTCCTGTTCCTTTGCGGGCAATTATTGATCAACCCGGAAAAGAGACCGGCCTGCTGACATGTCAGAAGCTGTTTCAGTGCTTCTCATGTGCTGCCCAAAGCACACTCCCAGCCTATGAAATAATATGTATTGTGTCTCTGGTGAACAGGCTCTCTTCCAGGAAGCTGGTGTCCGAGTGGAAGGCTACATAGGCAACGTTTCCCCAGCTGTCGGTTTCTCTGCCCTGGATGTTGCTGTCTGTACTATTGAGAGAGCCAATAGTCTGATCAACAGACTGATAGAAGAGAACATGATCGACTTACTGGGTAAGTAGCTGGAACAGTTGGAATTAGGGAAAAGAGCAAAAGGGACATGATCTGCCTGCTGAATCCTTCTATACCAGTAATGGTGAACCTATGGCATGGGTGCCAGAGGTGGCACTCGGAGCCCTCTCTGTGGGCACACACACACAGAGTTCATCATGTGGGGGTGGAAAATCACCCCCCCACACACACACACACACATCTAGACTGGCCTGGGCCACTGAGCACAACGTCCGCGCACCGCGGTGAGCAGGGAGGACTCGGCTGGCGGGCCTGGTGCCTGTGCTCTGGGTGGCTGCTGCCTGGGGGGGGGGGGGCGGTGGCGCAGAGGATGCAGAGATGCTAGAGAGGCACAGAGTGGTACACGCAGGACTTGCTGGAGGCTGCAGCAGGCTGGCCCCTGCTCGAGCGGGTGGGGCGGAGGAAGAGAGAGCCAACCGTTTTTTTCTAAACTAAAACCTCAGCATTCAGGTTAAAATGCCGGGTTGGCACTTTGCGATAAATAACTGGGGTTTGGGTTGCAATTTGGGCACTCGGTCTTAAAAAGGTTCGCCATCACTGTTCTATACAAACAGCTGTCTACTCCATGGTAAAAGCGTGTCATATTCCTGTGACTTTTAAAAGCATGAATGGTCACCAGAGCCCCGTTCATCGCAACAATTAACTTTTCAAAGATGGAGCAGCACTTTTGAATCCTCTTGCCCCAGCCTAACACATATATTCACACATGGGCAGTTTTGGGGTTGTCATCCATCCACTGAAGATTAGGGATAGCATTTTCTTTTCTTTTTAAAAAATAGGTTTTACTATTTTTCCAATAGAAAAGATACGGAGAAAGAAAAAATAAATTAGTAACAAGCAAACGTAGCTGTCATGACAGTTTTCATCATTGAAATTAATTGTAACAACCACATACTCTTATATCATTAAAATCAAATATAATCTATATCATAATTGAGTATAGTATGGCTCTGCATTCAGCATCTTATTGGTGAAAAGGAACTAACATTAACTGATATACTGGATAGAAACAGCTTTAACTATCAATCATTTGGATGTCTTAATTGATTTTAACTACAGTCTTGTATGTATTTTTAACTATTAATGTATATATGCAAAGAAATTCTCAGTATTAAAGAAGAAATATTAATAGCGTCATAAATGATCAAGTAAAAATGTGACAGCATTTTCTGCCTGTTCAGACAGAATATATCTGAACATCCTTATAAGGAACAATAGCAATATTACATCAGTTCTCAGAAGCACAGAACAATTATGTTAGAACTTTTCTTTTAAACTGGACGTGCAAGGAAATAAATAGGGAACCTTTTGTCCACAGAACATACACTTTGCCATTGAGTGAATGATGCGCCCCTCAATCCAGTATCCCACCTTCACACAAAACTGATGAAACTTCTGCAGCTTTTCTTCCCTGCAAAGCATGTCCAAGTGTTGACTTCTAAGCATTCTGTTTCTTCAAACTCCCGATGTCAGCCTTGGTTGGAATGTTGGCTAGCCCAGAGGAGGGCCGAATGACAGGGTTGTATGGAGCACCGATAAACGTGATAATTGTGATTTAACATTTTTCTTTACTAGGAATCGTGGTTGTGGATGAGTTGCATATGTTGGGAGATTCTCAGAGAGGGTATTTACTGGAACTCCTGTTGACAAAAGTTCGCTTTTTGACCGAGCAGACGAAAGACAAGTGAGTAGACAAGGCAAACAAAGCCAGCTTTTAAAAATTGTAGGAGTGGTGGTGGTTGACCTCTGGTTAAAATGTTTGAGAAAGTCCTTCAGTCGTGAAAGAAGATGTCTCTCTCTGTAATTGCTGTTTCATTTAGTTCCATTAGAGAACTGTCTGTCAGCCTTGCCTCCCTTCCTCTGCATGCAGACTGGCCCTTGGCTGCATGCAATTTTCTCTTCAGTTACATGACCACATGTGAGAAACCCTTCACAGGCTGTAGATTCTGAGAAAGAGTGTTGATCTCTAGTCCTGAATTGTGGATTTGGTTACTAGTTTCTCCAGCATACGATTGTGGGTCTGGTTGGTACCCAAACATCCATCACAGGCCCAAATCCCTGCCCCTGCTGCCCAGCAATATCCGCTGGCTGTGACCTAGCCACGCACTGCAATCAATTTTAGCCGCCTTGTCGCAGCTTCTCTTACCTCTGTCTGAAATGGCAAGGGGCTTGTGTTTCTCCTGGGTGTGCTCTGTCTTTCCACTGGCACAGTTTGGTGTGGATGCTGGACCATTACTTGGTTGGGCACCAGAAAGCAGCTTTGACTCCTAAGTGAGAAGAAACAACTCCTAAGATTATACAAGAGGGATCAGTCAAAGGGTTCATCTCATCCAGTATCCTGTTTCCAACAGTGGTGGCAGCCAGCCAGATACACCTGGCAATTGAAGGTAGCCACCTTCCCAGCAGTGACTCCAGAATCTAATAGTCCATTTAGCTGTCATGGCTAATAGCCATGGGCAGGCCAAGCTTCTCTCAGTTTGTCTGATCCCCCTTCAAAATCACTTAAACCAACACTCACTATCATATCGTGTTCTGCAATTTGATTATTCCATGATACAGCTAATTGGTGTTGGTCGCAATTCACATTTTGTATATGTTTGCCTTGTAGACAGAAACACAAACTGCTTTCAGACAGGATACAGATTGTAGGCATGAGCGCTACCCTTCCTAATCTGGATCTCCTGGCATCCTGGTTAGATGCCGATCTGTACCGCACAGATTTCCGTCCTGTGCCGCTTATGGAGCAGTTGAAAATTGGCAGCAAAGTTTATGACTCCTCAATGAAAACAGTGAGAGAAATCCAGCCTCTCCCACATGTGAAGGTAATCCAGCAACACCATAAAATTCAAGATATCACTGTTTTTCTGAAAACCTTAGCAAACTCATGGGTGTCTCAGCAAACATTAAATGTTTTATATGAGCCAATGTGAAATAGTGGCTACAGTGGAACGTGTGCACAAATGCTTGTTTGTTGGTTCCTACAATGTTTTGTTTTCATCAAGTGCAGAACTATAGGGTCCTGACCTAGATGGCTGTGGCTACCCCAATCTCAACAGTTTTCAGAAGCTGAGCCTTTTCCCCATGAGGCTCACCTGGCACCTACCAGGCCAAAAAACCTCTTTTTATCCAGATTTTTTTTTAATGTTATCTTTTAAGTTATTTGATGGTCTGCTTCTGGCCAGATCTGTATTAGGGATACTGTTAGGTGCTTGATGGCTGTATTATGCTGTTTTTCCACCATTTGTGTTTATGTCAAAGGCATTTTTATGATGATGCTTTTTTCTAGCACTTCTGGACAAACTGGGAAATATAGTGACAGAGCATCTCCACGGCATGCGAAAGATCCCAGGGGCAGGTTATTTCCATTTAAATCAGGGGTGTCCAATTCTGGCCCTCCAGATGTTCATGAACTACAATTGTCTGCTTCATTTTAGGGAGACGAGGACCACGTGGTGAGCTTGTGTTACGAGACCGTTCAGGATGGCCATTCCGTCCTTGTGTTCTGCCCATCGAAGAACTGGTGCGAGAAGTTGGCCGACATCATCGCCAGGGAGTTCTTCAGAATCCATCAGGAATGTCAGTAAGAGAAAGGAGACAGGGAGGGCAAGGGGCTTTGGAAGAAGCTGCGTCACAATGAGAAACACGTCTCTTTTTTCTTTTAAAGGCCTTCAGAAAACCTCCAGTCTGTCTCCGGTTGCTCTGGACACTCAAGGGATAGAGCAGTTGATGGGCCAGCTGAAACGTTCCCCTTCTGGCCTGGACTCTGTGCTTCAGCAGACTATAAAATGGGGAGTCGCTTTTCATCATGCAGGTACGTTTGGGGCGTCGCACTGGAGCCTGCCATGACTCTCAGGGATAACTGCCCCACGCGCTTCCACCCATCAGTCTGCAGGCAGTCATTGTGGACCTGGTGCTACATATTGAGAAATGTCTATATCCCTTCAGATGTGGCAGTTTTCAGAGAAGGCAGTGAGCAGTCGGCCTGGCATTCCTATGAATGGAGAACAGTTTGACAGCAGGAAAATTTAGCCAAACAGCTAGAAAAAAGCTTTTAGGAGCAGAGGAAAAACAACTTACAAGTGGAATTGTTTTCACTAAAGCAGTGACTAGTTAGGAGTCTTTAACACAGGGCCTCGATGCCCTGTTGTTGTGGCTCCAGAGTAACCGGTTGGCCCCTGTGTGCATCGAGATGCTGGATCTGATCCAGCAGGGCTCTTTTTCTATTCTTAAATTCTTAAAATAACTCATGATTATTCATTTTTCAGCCATCTTAATGTGGTTTTCCACAATTTGGTCTGCTGTATTTTCCAGCAAGAATGTCCGGAAGTGGAAACAAATGCTGTGATTCTCGTTTCATACATTTGTCGAATTATCCAGGAAATTATTCTGTGTCCCACCAGGCCTTTGGTTGAGGCAGCCATGAGTCTAATCCATCTTGCTGACCCCCTGGCACTTATTCCCCTCCCCCATCCAAATAGTGATTTGAAGTAGGATGGGACAGGGTTGGGTAGATCCTAGGCCAGGGGTCTGCAACCTGTGGCTCTCCAGATGTTCATGGACTACAACTTCCATCAGCCATGCTGGCAGGGAATGATGGGAATTGTAGTCCATGAACATCTGGAGAGCCACAGGTTGCAGACCCCTATCCTAGGCTGTGTTGGGGTCTGCTGTAGATCCCCAGCTGATCAACATCTGAAGTTTTTGTATCTGTATTCATATTTGTACTCATTTTAATTGTTACTGGATTTTATGATGATTGACATATTTAAAATATATATATAAGCCTCCCTGAGCCTGGCTTTGGCCGGGAAAGGGCAGAGTAACAAATCCAATAAGATAAATACATTCATTACTGATCTAGAATGTGAGCCTGTGGCTTTGATCCAAATATCCTTGGCTTGTGCAGTCTCACTAGGTCAGTGATAGCGAACCTTTTCGAGACCGAGTGCCCAAATTGCAACCCAAAACCCACTTATTTATCACAAAGTGCCAACGCAGCAATTTAACCTGAATACTGAGGTTTTAGTTTAGAAAAAAATGGTTGGCTCCGAGGCGTGAGTTACTCGGGAGTAAGATTGGTGATAGTTGGTGGCTTTGCTTTGAAGCAACCGTGCAACTCTTCCAACGGGTGAATCACGACCCTAGGAGGGTTTACTCAGAAGCAAGCCCCATTGCCAGCAACAGAGCTTACTCCCAGGTAAAGGATTGCACTTTAGTTCTTCACATGAAAATCAGTGGGGTTTAACAGCGCTTAACATGGTTACCTACACTGCTTCCCCAAACTAGGTCTTAGGTTTAATGCTAATAATCGAGCTCAGTGGCCCAGGCCAGCCTAGATGTGGGGGGGGGGGGGGGCTCTGTGCGTGGCCACCGTGAGGGCTCTGAGTGCCACCTCTGGCACCTGTGCCGTAGGTTCGCCACCACTGCACTAGGTTCTTTTCAATGTTGACATTGCCAAAGTTTGAAGACTGCATTTTAATTCTCACATCTCAGGTCTTACTTTTGATGAACGAGACATCATTGAAGTAGCGTTTCGTCAAGGAGTGCTGCGAGTCTTAGCAGCAACCTCTACGCTTTCTTCTGGGGTGAACCTGCCTGCCCGCCGGGTAATTATCCGAACTCCACTGTTTGGCGGCAGGTTACTGGATGTCTTAACTTACAAACAGATGTCTGGGAGAGCTGGAAGGAAAGGTGTAGACATAGTCGGTGAGTAAAATGAGAAACTGGGACAGTGTCGTGTAAACTGTCAATAACCAAATCCAGCAAGAATTTTACAACTGACTGGCTTATCGTGGCATAAACAATCATGGGCCATGTCCCACTTCCTCCAACGTGTGAAATGACCTAGAAAGTTGTTAAATAAACAATGGGCCTTTCCCCACTTACCTTAAGCCCCGCGCTACTCGAGGAGAGTAGCGCGGGGTCCCTCGGCACTCCCCTCTGAGAGGGGCGGCGACAGCGCAGCCACCCCGAAGCTGCTGCTGTCGCGCCCCTCAGCGCGCAGCATCCCAGGCGCTCTTCATAACGGCGCCTTTTGATGGCCCCGCGCAGAGCGCGGGGTCGTGGGGACTGCCGGGTGCACGCCTGGGATGCTGTGCGCTGAGAGCAGCACGCGGCATAGAGGGGAACGACGAGAGTGGGGAAAGGCCCAATGTTTATGCCACAACCTTCACCTGCGGTCCTGAAGAGTCAAAAATGTGCAAGAGAGCAGTAGGTATGCCGCAGTGCTAGGAATTTCAAAAAGGTTGCCCTCAAGCACCCACAATCCATATGTGATAAGTGAAATGTTCAGGCAATAAGAACATAATAAATAGTCTGCTTAATCAGACCAGAGTCCATCTAGTCCAGCACTCTGCTACTCGAAGTGGTCCACCAGATATCTTTGGGAGCTCACATGCAGGGTGTGAAAGCAATGGCCTTCTGCAGCTGCTTCTGCTGCTCCCGAGCACCTGGTCTTCTGAGGCATTTGCAATCTCAGATCAAGGAGGATCAAGATTGGTAGCCAGAGATCGACTTCTCCTCCATAAATCTGTCCAAGCCCCTTTTAAAGCTATCCAGGTTAGTGGCCATCACCACCTCCTGTGGCAGCATATTCCAAACACCAATCACGTGTTGCGTGAAGAAATGTTTCCTTTTATTAGTCCTAATTCTTCCCCCCAGCATTTTCAATGGATGCCCCCCTGGTTCTAGTATTGTGAGAAAGAGAGAAAAATGTCTCTGTGTTGACATTGTCTACCCAATGCATAATTTTATAGACTTCAATCATATCCCCCCTCATATCCTCATATCCCCACTTAACACAGACCCACGCAATAAAACCATAACTCTTGAGTGTATGTCAAATATATCGTCAAGAGGAATTACAGAAAACAAAAACAAAGATCCCAGCACTTGGGACCGAACTGGGAACCCCATGCATAATTTTATAGACTTCAATCATATCCCCTCTCAGACATCTCCTCTCCAAACTAAAGAGTCACAAACGCTGCAGCCTCTCCTCATAATTTGACACAGTGTTCATTTCAGATTAAGCATATTCCTTGGGGGAGATATCTACTCAGGATAGCCCCGGAATAGTCAGATCTCAGAAGCTAAGCAGGGTTGGCCCTGGTTAGCATTTGGATGTGGAACCTCCAAAGAATACCAGGATCGTGGCATGGAGGCAAGAAATGGCAAAATGACCTCTGAGCATCATGCAGGGTGGCTCTAAGTCAGCTGTGACTGGATGGCCAAAAAAAGCACTTAATTTTAGTAAGCTTTTTCAATAGTGACAGAAAGCTGAAAGGCTGCCAGAGTTGTAAATGCTAAAACTGCATTCTCTAACCATTTTTTGCAGCCCTGCTGAAAACTTCCTTTGGAACTTGTTTCTGCTCAAAAGTCAGCAGTGATTGTTTATTCCCACTGGGCTTCACTTCTGTCTGGTCAGAACAGTCTTGGTCAGTTTACGGGTCAGATGTGTAGAGCGTTAATTTATAAGTACACTGACAAGTGCCAGAAATAATCACGCCGTTTACAGAAAGAGAGCAGCAGTGGCGTGGGAGGTTAAGAGCTCGTGTATTTAATCTGGAGGAACCGAGTTTGATTCCCAGCTCTGCCGCCTGAGCTGTGGAGGCGTATCTGGGGAATTCAGATTAGCCTGTGCACTCCAACACACGCCAGCTGGGTGACCTGGGGCTAGTCACAGCTTCTCGGAGCTCTCTCAGCCCCACCTACCTCACAGGGTGTTTGTTGTGAGGGGGGAAGGGCAAGGAGATTGTAAGCCCCATTGAGTCTCCTGCAGGAGAGAAAGGGGGGATATAAATCCAAACTCTTCTTCTTCTTCTTAGCAGACTGCAGAGTCTCATGTCTCCCAGAAGCCACCCAGCGGCTTTAAGAGCATCTTCTGCTCCCTACAGCTGATGCAACAGTCTCAGTGGCAGTTTGATTCCTGAGCCCAGCCTTTGCCACTAGTGTATTTGCTGTGCTCTTGTTCAAAGAGAGCACATGTCTGACAGACAAAGTTAGACCAAGGAACTTGAACTAGGAAAGCAGAAACTCTTTGGAGAGAATTGCCAAGCAGAGAGCATTTGCTCTTCAACCCGACAGGTGACTTCCTGTCTTGCAAGGAACACGTGATTCAACGCCTACCTTTACTGCTCCACGAGGTGCTTAAAAGCAGGCTGCCCTTTTCCACAAAAAGCGGTCGTGAACATTTTAACGATGTTTGTCAGTTGCCCAGCATCCCTGCTCTGATTCTTTTTGGAGCGTAATGAATTCCAGGTCCAGCTATAGTGGGGAACTGTTACTCTGGACCAAAGGATGCCTCTACCTCCTAGTGGTAGGTCGGCGGGAGCGTTGCCATTAATCTGGCCTATGAGAACAGTGTATTGTTCTGTTCCTCCAACCGAATGTCAGCAGGCTGCAGATGGCAGACACAGAGGTGTGCCAAGCAAAACCACTTTCAGCCTCGGGAGGCCTCGTGTGCTGAAGCGATGGTCTTGCTTGAAGGAGCCTCTTGGCCTGACACGTCCTTTTGATTCTTTCTAGCATGGATTTGATTGGTAACGGAGCGACTGGGGCATTTAAAACGAGGGCCTTCGCACATGCTGCTTGTTAATTTGAGGCACAGTATTTCCTCTCTTTGGTTGAAAACCATGAACTTTGATAACAGGTGAGAGCGTTCTGGTGTGCAAACCTTCAGAGAAGACGAAAGGGGTTGCGTTGCTTCAGGGCTGCCTCAAGCCAATCCGTAGCTCTTTGCTCAAGCAGGAGGGAGAAGAGGTTACATCCAGTATGATACGAGCAATCCTGGAGGTACGGCACTCTTTTTTAATATGGGTTTCTTTGACCAGTGTGGTGTTGTGGTTTAGAGCAGTGGACTCTAGTCTGGCAAACCAGGTTTGATTCCCCATGCCTCCACATGAGCAGCAGACTCTTATCCGGTGAACTGGATTTGTTTTCTGCACCTCCACGTGAAGCCTGCTGGGTGACCTTGGGGTAGTCACAGTCGTCTCAGAACTGTCTCAGCCCCACCTATATCACAAGGTGTGTGTTGTGGGGAGAGGAAGGGAAAGAAGTTTGTAAGCTGCCTCGAGAAGGGAAAGGCAGGATATAAATCAAAACTCTTCTTCGTCGTCAGATCGTTAGTGCTTCCCTGTTCCCAAAGCAAAACATATATAAAATGAAGCATATACAATTCAGAGGGCAACTTATTCATTCCCCCTCCACCACATCCAGACTGGATTACTGTGATACCCTTAATGTGGGGCTTCCCTTGAAGGTGGCTCAGAAACTTTTAACTGGTACAAAATTCATCAGCCAAAATGCAGATTGAGATTGTTTGAACAGAATGTGTAAGTTCAGTGCTTACCAGCCTGTTTGTGCAATCTTGAAGAGAAGAATGGGATGCATCCTTATGGCTTTTTAACAAACATGCTAATTTAAACTCTTATTCTGACAGATCATAGTCAGCGGAGTGGCTAGTTCTCCAGAAAGTATCAAGACATATGCTTCCTGTACGCTCCTTGGTGCTAGTCTCAAAGATAACCATCCGGACAGTGGGAAGGACCGGGAGAAAATTTGCCACGGGGCCATTGATGCTTGTGTGAAATGGCTGCTGGAGAATGAATTCATCCAGGTTTTATTCTCTGATGCAGGCAAAGGTAAATGTGAGTGCTGATTTGGGTTGCGTATTTTTCTCTTTAAATATTTAAATGTGGAGCAACAAGTATAACTATCTCTGCTGATGCCAAGTACAGCTCTTTGACAGGTAGCCTTCTTACAGGTAGTAGACTGCAATAAAGTCCTTTGGTGTCGGAACTGGGCCAACCGTGATTCTGAGGTGCCACCTGTACATGGATAGGATGCTTCCACCTGTGTGCACTGCTCCATTCTTGGGCCATTATCAGGATCTGAAATCAGGAAAATTCACCCTTATTGTCAGCCTCACTTTCCCGCTGGGGCTTGAAGTACCAAATAGTGAGGGGCCTGCTGCCGCGGCAGACACTTCAAAAGACAAGGTTTCTTCTTGTGACTGCAGTACCTCTTGATCCTGGTGAACAAAGCGCTGCCTGATCAGGGTTTTTCACCAGCCTCCTGAACTCCAGCAACGAGCAATCTCGGTTGGCCTGCTTGGAAAGTGAATGCCAAAAACAGCTGCCACCACCTAAAAGGCTGTGGCGTTTCCCCTAGTTGCCCCGGCCCCGCAGGTGGCTGTACCGACCCACCTTCCCTGACCTGGGGGTTGGACTCCCCAGACGATGTTACATTAGCTTGGCCCTGAGGGCCAAGGAACAGTCTTGCCCACAGGGCACCTTGCGTTAGGCCACGCCTTGTACCCTCCTCCCGTACCCTGGCCTGGGGTCCCGGCGCTGTTTGCCAGAGCCACCGGCTTGCCTGACCCCTCTTCCTCTCCCTCTTTCTGTTGCCTCACAGAAGAGAGTCCTCTGATTGCTTCTCCCCTTCTCCGGCTTCCTTGCCCCACCCTGTTATGCTTCACAGGGGTGGGGTGGGTGTGCAGCTGGTGTGAAGCCCGGGGTTCACCAGCCTGTTTCCCCACAGCGCTGGGCAGCAGTCCCTTCTAAGCTCCTTGCCTCTCTACCACTCCCTTCCTCTGCCCACGCCGTCCCCAGTCCCTGCTGCAGCAGCAGCTCCAGAGGCCCATTTCCCTTCTCCTTTTATCTACTCCTCCTCTTGGCCCAGCTGCAGCTCATCACTCTCTCTCACAGCCGGTTCAGCTGTGAGGGGCCCCTCCCTGCCAACACTCACTCTGCTGGCTTTTACTCTGTCTGCTGTTATCCTGCTGTCTCTCCCTTTGCCAGCCCTTGCCCTGCCTGCTGTGCTGAGTCCGGGCGCTGGGGACAGGGCTGCGCCCGGACAAAGGCATTATTTCTTCCCATTATGCCTGGAAGCCTGAGAAGGTGGAGGTGTTTGGAAGAGGAGGCCTTCTGACATCTCCCAAGGATGGAAGAGAAGGTATTCCTTAAGATACCCTAGTCCCAAATGATGTCCCATCTGGCTTAAGCACAGATATGTTCGGCATGACCAGCCGATCACCATTTTTGGGACCTGGTGTGGATCCTTAATGCTCTTAAATGGCTGTTCCGTGTTGAGCACACCGTGGGAATCTGAAGCAGGAGTTACTAAAGCATGCATCACCGTGTCTAAGTTCTTGCAGAGGCGTGTAGCTGCTGAACAATCCAAAGCCAGTGAAATTCAGTCTCAGCCACCCAAACTGCATCCAAGAGAACTCCACCACTACAGGCACAGTACTTCAAGGGAAGGGGTGACCTGTCCAGAGCAGAGGAGCAGACCCTCCTATCATCACACCCAGGGTGATGTAGTGTTTGGTGTGTTGTACTAGTATGTGGGAGACCTAGATTCAAATCCCCACTCTGCCATGGAATCTCTGTAGGTGACCCTGGGCCAGTCATGCTCTCTCAGTTTAACCTACCTCACAGGGTTGTTGTGAGGATAAAATGGAGCAGAGGAGAACAAAGCAAGCTGTTTTGGTTCCCCGCTGGAGAGAAAGGCAAGGTGTAAATTAGGGGTGGCAAACCTGTGTTGCTCCATATGGTCATGGAACACAATTCCCATCAGCCCCTGCCAGCGTGGCCAATTGTTGTCCATGAACATCTGGAGCACCATAGGTTGGCCACCCCTGGTGTAAGGGAAGTGTTGGCAGTCTTAACGAAATACCACGTCAACCAAGCCTTAGAATTGGTGACAGATAGTTTTTGAGGATGTGGTTCCCATGGAAAATCCCATTCCTGATCTTGCATGAATTGACAATTCTGGACAGGCAGTGTGGTATAGTGGTTAAAGTATCAGATTTGCAGTGGTGAAGCTTGGGTTCAAATTCCCACTCAACCACGAAGTTGACCAAGTAATGTTGGACCTGTCACTCTCTGTGAGCCTGGCCTATCTCTAAAGCAGGGGTGGCCAACCTATGGTGCTCCAGATGTCCATGCAGTACAATTCCCAATTGGCCAGGCTGGCAGGGGCTGATGGGAATTGTAGTCCATGGACATCTGGAGCACCATAGGTTGGCCACCCCTGGTGTAAATGCAGTAAATAAATCTGAACGCAAATTCCTAGGTTAAGTTTGTTCTCCTTCATCCAGTCCATTCTTGGCTCCAGACTTAACGGCTAGGGGATCCACCACCTCGCCTGGATTTTGAGGGAAAAGGAAGAAAGCCCATGTGTTACCTGCACATCAGTGACACCAGTTTACATTTTGTTCAACCTCTCCCGCACGTGTTGTGTTAAATTGCACAATAGACTTTTTCGTGGAACTAAGCAGAATTCTTCTGTCTTTTGAATTTTTTCTGTCATTAGAAGAGGAGCTGCTGTCTTTGCCTGACTTGTGTATATACGCATAAAAGTTTTAGAAGAAAAACCAACGATATTTAAAGCAAGCTCCTTAACTAGAAAATCAGCTTCTTCTAGGCCAGGGGTAGGGAACCTTTAACACTCAAAGAGCCATTTGGACCCGTTTTCCATGGGAAAAGAAAACACTTGGAGCCGCAAATAATTTTTGACATTTAAAATAAAGATAACACAGTATATATTGGGTTTTTTAACCTTTTACTCCACTCATTCTGAGAAGCGCATGGATGCACCCGCCCTTCTGTCTCCAGGGCAGGCAAGGATGGGGCCAGCGGCTCGGCCTTGCCGGCCGTCGGGAAATCGCCTGCCCTACTCGAACAAGGCGGGCGAGAGGTGAAACCCGCGGCGCTGCCCAGCCGGCTGCGGGCAATTGGTGCGCCCGCCCTGCTGCCTGCAGGGCGGGCAAGGATGAAGCTGGCGGCTCGGCTCATGGAGCCACAGTGCAAGGGCAGAAGAGCCGCATGCGGCTCTCGAGCCGCAGGTTCCCTTACCCTGTTCTAGGCTATGCAAGTCCACATACAATTTAATTAACCTTTTCCTTTATTTTTCATTTAAGCACAATATCTGAAATGTGTCTGGAATGTATTTCTAGATATTATATCATTAACATCAAAAGGTGCTGTTTGTGAGTTTGAAAATTTGTCTTACTTTGAAGAAGAAATTTTCTAGGGCACCCTGATCCAACAAGTTTCTTCTTCAAACACATTCTCAAATGATGACTGAAATAATTTTATTTGCCTGTAGTGTTAAAAGACTCTTCCTTTCTCAACAGAAACGTATTGTCCAACACATCTTGGGTCTGCCACCCTCTTTTCCTCCTTCTCCCCAATCGCAGCCCTGGAAATCTTTGCCGATCTCCAGAGAGCAATGAAGAGTTTTGTTTTGGAAAGCGATCTGCACAGTCTCTACCTGGTAAGCTCTTCAGATGTTTGTAACCTCTGGAGCTGTATGTCTGAGACCCTTCAAAGAAGAAGAAGAAGAATTGGAGTTATTCCCCTCCCCCTTCTCTCCTGTAAGGAGACTCAAAGGGGCTTACAAACTCCTTCCCCTTCCCCCCTGTGAGGTAGGTGGGGCTGAGAGAGCTCCGTAGAGCTGTGACTAGCCCAAGGTCACCCAGCTGGCATGTGTTGGAGTGCACAGGCTAATCTGAATTCCCCAGATAAACCTCCACAGCTCAAGCGGCAGAGTGGGGAATCAAACCCGGTTCCTCCAGATTAGACTACACCTGCTCTTAACCACTATGCCACTGTTCCTGATAATCGATACTCCAGAATAATTATGGTTTTTTTTTAAATACCTGAATTTAACTGCTATTTAGTAGCCAGGAAAACTTTGCCTTTATACCTCATACACACATGTGGTGTGAGTCCCAAGGTGCAGAGTGTCTGCTTCTGTACTGCAGTCAAAGCTCTGCTTGCAACCAGCCCCCTGAACTCCAGCAACGAGCAATCTCTGTAGGCCTGCTTGGAAAGTGTATGATCTTTCCAAGTATGATCTCAGTGGAAGTCGGTTCTAGGTGGCTGGTTCAAGGCTGACTCTGCCTTCCATCCATCCACCCACAGCCAGCAAAACAAGTACTCAGCTCGCTGGGGGTAAAGTGTAGATGACTGGGGAGGGCAATGGCAAACCACCTCGTATCCTACCATGACATCCCTCTGAAAATTCCTGCCCTAGATGTGGGTGAAACATTAGGGGCAAAAGCTACCAGACCACGGACACACAGCCCAGAAACCCACAACAGCCAGTTAATTCCGGCCATGAAAGCCTTCAACAATACAAAATCAGAATTTTGCATGGAATACCCTGTTTCCCCGAATATAAGACATCCCTGGAAAATAAGACGTAGTAGAGGTTTTGCTGAAGGGCGAAATATAAGGCATCCCCCAAAAGTAAGACGTAGCAAAGTTTTTGTTTGGAAGGATGCCCGACGAACAGAACACAGAAAAATAAGACATCCCCTGAAAATAAGACATAGCGCATCTTTGGGAGCAAAAACTAATATAAGACACTGTCTTATTTTCGGGGAAACACGGTAGTATATTGGTCAGTCCCGGGAAGAAGGATCCTTCCAAGAATACAATAGAAGTAAGCCTTTTTTAAATTTGTTCAGAAAATGTGCCTCCCACCTTTTGATATTTTTTTAAGCTAAGAGCATTCAAAACAGCTCAGCTTCACCCTTCTAATTTACACACAGAGCTCCGCGGCTCAACAGCATTGGCTATTGTCCGCGACACAGCTGCCCTTTCTTTGGGTCTCTTTTCCTCTGGAATTTTAAAATATGCTTCGCTTTTTAAAGACGGGGCACCGTCCATTGCAGTACTTCAACAAGGGGAAGACGCTTGCGAGCTTGTAAAACTGTTTGTTTGTCAAGTCAGGTGTGTACTCTTAGTTTCAACACCAGCTTTCTCATTCCTTTAGTGTTACCCCCATAGCAAGCGACTGTAGCGGTCATGGACGCCTGTTCACCTCAACACAGGAACCAGTCTTATAGTGAATCCAGACTTTTGATCCATCAAGTTTAGTATTATGTGTGATGACTGGCAGCTCCTCTCCAGGGTCTCTAGGGCCACCCATGGAGAATAACGCACTTTCAATCCACTTTCAATGCACTTTGCAGCTGGATTTTACTGTGCGGCATAGCAAAATCCACTTGCAAACAATTTTGAAAGTGGATAGAATGTGCATTATTCTGCATGTGCGGAAGGGGCCTAGCAGTGGTTTTTTACATCACCTACTGCCTGTTCCTTTTTTAACTGGAGATGCCGAGGAATGAACCTGGAAGAGCAGAGGCTCTTCCATTGCTCCCCAGCCCCTCTCTGCTCCTCGGAAAGGACCAAGCTGTGAAAAATCTCTTGTTTGAAAATGCAGGAAATTTCAAAATGGATACTGTTATCATTTTAATTTGTTATTACTTTTTCAATTAAGGTCACTCCAGTATATGAAGACTGGGCCAAAATTGACTGGTACCAATTTTTCTGCCTGTGGGAGAAGCTGCCGGCCTCGATGAGAAGAGTGGCGGAGCTGGTGGGGATTGAAGAGAGCTTCCTGGCTCGCTCTGTGAAGGGCAAGATCATGACAAGGACAGAGAAGCAGCATCGGCAAATGGCTATCCACAAAAGGTGAGCGACTGTAGGAGTGAGGCTGTAAGACTGCTTACGAGGGGCAGTTGTGGGGCTGCCAAATGGTTCAAGGAAAGTTCTTTCTCCGCACTTAGCAGTGCAGTTGTGAGTTATTCATGTTGAATTATCTGCTGTTTTAAGCAGTCGTAATAGAGTGCAGATAAAGGGGAATTTTGCATGTTTTAAATGAGTATTGTGAATCTCTCATGCCCAGCTTATAGGCACAGGAGCTGTTTTGAAGGATTATGTTGGCAAGTGTGTACTGCTGGAAGCTAGACTCCTTGATTCTCACACTACGTGTGCATGTTCTTCTTTCAAGAGCAGAAAGTTTTTAAAAATGCTGCCTTCTATGAATGGAATAAAGGCAATCTAATGTGAAACTGTGACGCATCCAACATTTTGTTTGAACACCACTCTGCAGCCAGTAGATTTCCTTCTCTAACCAGCAGAAGGCAGGCAAGCACTTCCCATCTTAGGTTAACTAGCAAAATCCCTCTTTTCATCTTGTGACAGCTTCCAGCTCCTGTGAATTGGCAGAGCTCTGAGCTACCTGCCATCTTTTCCAGGATCCTGCAGCATCATAGTTAATGCCACCCACCTCAGTCCCTGCTGTGCTCGGCTTAGCGCAAAGTGCGTCAGAAATTGAGAATCTGCTACTGGTGAGCTGTGGCTCCTCTCTCAACAGAATGTTTAGTTGAGGTTGTTAGACAAGATGCAAAGATCTTGATTCAGGAAGTGGTCCCCTCTACCTTTCACTCTGGCACAAATCAATCTAATCACACAATGTGAGGGTTAGCTGGCTCCCAGTTCGGTCCCAAGTGCTGGGATCTTTGTTTTTGTTTTCTGTAATTCCTTTTGAGGACATATTTGACATACACTCAAGAGTTATGGTTTTATCGTGTGGGTGTGTGTTAAGTGGAGATATGAGGGGGGATATGATTGAAGTCTTTAAAATTATGCATAGGGTAGAAAAGGTCAGCAGAGATTTTTTTTCTCTCTTTCTCACAATACTAGAACCAGGGGGCATACATTGAAAATGCTGGGGGGAAGAATTAGGACTAATAAAAGGAAACACTTCTTCACGCAACACGTGAGTGGTGTTTGGAATATGCTGCCACAGGAGGTGGTGATGGCCACTAACCTGGATAGCTTTAAACGGGGCTTGGACAGATTTATGGAGGAGAAGTCGATCTATGGCTACCAATCTTGATCCTCCTTGATCTGAGATTGCAAATGCCTTAGCAGACCAGGGGGTCGGGAGCAGCAGCAGCAGAAGGCCATTGCTTTCACATCCTGCGTGTCAGCTCCCAAAGGCACCTGGTGGGCCACTGCGAGTAACAGAGTGCTGGACTAGATGGACTCTGGTCTGATCCAGCAGGCTCTTTCTTATGTTCTTAAGTGCTGTGAAGTCGCTTCTGACTTATAGTGACCCTATGAATCAGTATCCTCCAAAATGTTCTATTGGTAACAGCCTTGCTCAAAATCTTGCAAACTGAGGGCCGTGGCTTCCTTTACAGAATCAGTCCTTCTCGTTCTGGGCTTTCCTCTTTTCCTGTTGTTTTCAACCTTTCCTAGCATTCTAGTCTTTTCCAGTAGCTCTTCTCACTATGTGACCTTCTCATTATGACAGCTTCAATGTAGCCATTTTAACTTCCAGTGAGAGTTCAGGCTTGATTTGATCTAGAACCCAACGATGTGCCTTTTTGGTGGTCCTCAACATCCATAAAACGCTCTTCCAATGCCTCATTTCAAAGGCATCTACTTTGTTCCTCTGTCTTCTTCTTAGTCCAGCTTCCACACCCAAAACATAGATTCACATCCATTTATAGTAATGGATGCAAACATGCAGAAAAGGTTTTGAGATCCAAAAGGACCCCAGTGTTAAGGGGGGGGAAGTATTAAAAACAGTCACTTCAGCAAATAAAGCAAAAAAAAAATATTTTTGGATTAGCGCTTTCTGATCAAAGCAGAAACTACATTGTGACAGTGCAGTAGGCTGACCCAAATGGAACGTAATATAAATTATGTATTCTACATGCAGTTTAACGATGCACTGGAAGTGTATTGCTAGGCTTTATCCCCGTGACTCTTCTGGATGTTTTATTTTTGTGTGTGTGTATCTGTAAATGAGCTAAATGGGTTGAACAGTAGCAATCCCAGCTTATGAAACTGTCCTTCAGCTTCCCTTCAATTCATTGCCTGCAGTTCTTAGCCTGTGCCCTTTGCAATATTAACTTCCTCACCAGTTCCCTGAGGCGCCATCTTCTGCCAGCATCCCTGCCAATGCCTTTCATCACCATGTGAACACACCGAGTTCCATATCTCTTTGAGCTGGCACTTCCCGCCTCCTTGCTGGCATACCTGGAGCTGTGCCACGGCCCATCTGCTGATCAGACCCAGGGTGACTCCTCAACCCTCCCAATTTCTTCCCATCAGCTTGCTACTTTTAGGAAGGTTCTCTTATTTTGCTGGGTCCTCCTTTTCTGCCTCTGTCTTCTCTATCTGTTTCTCTCGCTGCATCCTTTATTAATTTAGTGACTGTGATTAGCTGTCAGCTGCTGACTGTCTTGAAAATAACCTTTACCTTTGTAAAAAGGAAAATTTACCACTATATATACAACCAAAAATCAACTTAGGAGACTGTTCTAAACACCAACTTTGGAGTCAGATTGGTGCAGCGGTTAAGAGCAGTGGACTCTAATCTGGAGAAATTGATGTTCAGTTTTCCACTCCTCCACCTGAAGCCTGCTGGGTAACCTTGGGCCAGCCACAGTTCTCTCAAAACTCTCTCAGCCCCACCTTCCTCACAAGGGATCTGTTGTGGGGAGGGGAAGGCATTTGTGAACTGCTCTAAGACTCCTTAAAGATGGAGAAAAACAGGGTATAAAAAACGGTTCTTATAAATTCGTGGAGGCAGAACTCACACAGGAGGCAGGTTAAGAAGTCTAGTGATGGCTAGAAGTATCAAGCTAGCCACCTTGATAGGCAGAAGTGGGGCACAGGTGCCCTTGGACAGGTGGACTGAGAGGTTGTCCTTTGGGCAATTGTCCTTGAATTGAGAACTGGGTAATCAAATGCGCTGTGGATAATCACCAAATGCAGAATAACAAAGCTTTTATTGTATATATGATTTTAACAACTGTACACGATTCTATATGATTTGCATGCCATTTTCACATTTTGCAAAAAAGGGAATGATATATTTTGCCAATGAAAATAAATATTCTAATCCATCATTTTGAAGGAAAGGAAGAGATAGAGATGGTGCAGGAAAGGGGAGAGAGAGAAACAGAATGTCTAGCTGGAGTTCTGGGGAAACAGTCTTAGCTAAGTCTGCACCCTGGTTGACAGCGTGCTCTGTGCACGTCATCTCCTGAAACTTTCTCCAGCCAAAGGCTTCCATTATTATTCTTCAGTTTTTTTCCTCCTCTGGAAAAAAAATCAAAATTTTAAACATTGAAATATTTTCAGAATAAGCAAGCAACATAACCAAATGTGCCTTTTTCTTGCCTATCCTTTGTTCAGAATTTGTTTAATTGGCACCTGGGGTGGCTTTCCTTGTGCAAAATATTCTGCGCTTTCAAATTTTACTTACTATCTTGTAGTGTTCGGTTTTAATGTTTTATTTTGCTAGCCCATTTGGGCAGGTTCCTGGAGAGGCAGCATCAAGAACTGTGTCAACAGAGTTTCTCACATCCCCCCTTGTTGTAAACTTCATGTCTGCTTTTGTCTTTATGCCTGAAATATTTAAAAACAATTTTAAATTGCTTTGCTTGGACTGTTTTGAACAAGTTAAAGTATGAGAATGGCACAAAGGCTCATGAAGGAGTACTGCAAATAAAAAAAGTTATCTGGTTCATGAGAAAGAAACATTTAGATGATAAAGAACCGTATTATTTTATGTGCTTTCTAGATATGTACTTGGTCTTAAAAGAATGGTACCATTACTGTAATTTTGTTTTTACATGTTCAACACTCTCTAACCTTCTTCTTTCAAACTAGTGAATCTTTTGAAATACCTAATAGTTTTTACCTTTGCAGCATCTTCTCAGCATACTAGATGCCTTGCCATTCGTTCCTGTTGAGTATATTGCTAAACTAATTGGGGTGACAGTTTTCAAATTCTGTTTAAAACTCTTCCTCATCTTTCCAGTATCTTGGATGATAGTTGACTACTTTTGAATTCCCTCTGTTGATGTAGTGTTTTGCTTGTCTTTGCTATATGGCCTTTTGCTATATGGATTTGTTGGAACAGACCAGGAGTTTGACCTTCAGATTCCTCCCTTCTCTCTCCGTCATGATCAGCGGAACTTTTTCCTTGCCTTTCATCAGAAATGTCTGCTTTTCCGTCCCATGGTCTTGGACATCTCTGAAAGCCCAGCAGATATTCTTAGAAACCTTATTTTAGGAAGCACGGGTATAAACTGGATGGCTGTCAGAATCTGTGCATGGGCGCTACTTATGTCTTTCAATAGGAGGTACTTTGAATGCACAGAGTCATACTTACCCCCACAGCTAATATGCACGAGTCCTTGCGCATCAAGTTGGTGAATTTCCCCCCTTGATAGAGAGACTAAATCGGAGAGAATGAGCCAGTGTCATTATCACTTTCTGTGTCAGAACTTACCCTGCCTCATTAATGTGGTGTTCCTGTACCTGTCATACATTTCCTGTACCTGTCATACATGTGGTGTTCCTATACCTGTCATACCTGTCATACAAGAGCCCTTCGGGGATAGGGCGGTATATAAGACTAAACAATGAATGAATGAATGAATGAATGAATGAATGAATGAATGAATGAATGAATGAATGAATGAATGAATGAATGAATGAATGAATGAATGAATGAATGAATGAATGAATGAATGAATGAATTAGCTTCTGATCATGTTCGTGCCTGTTCTGCAAGCGCTTTTGCCAGATCTGCTTATCTTCCTGTTTACCAAATGCAGGTTCTTCACGAGCCTGGCTCTTTTGGATTTGATAAACGAGGTTCCTCTGAAGGACGTGGCTAAGAAATACAGCTGCAGTCGCGGGCAGCTCCAGTCTTTACAGCAATCTGCTGCGACTTATGCAGGCAAGGAGCCGCTAATATTAAATGCCGATGTTTGTACCAGAAAATGTGAACGGAGCTCTCTTTTTTAAAAAAAAATACATATTTCCCAGTTTCTCTACCAGGTGCTCACATTGTGGGCATGTGGCAGTTTGGTGTATCACAAGCAGAATGGTGGACTGGGACCGTGGGCAACCCAGCTTCGAATTCCCTCTTCTACCACGGTAGCTTGCTGGGGGACTCTGGACCCATGTCAAACTCTCAGTCGGACCTAAATCACACATTGCTTTGAGTCCCCAGCTGCGGAGAAGCGGGATATAAAGAAATAAATGCAAAATTCAGGGGGTAGTCCTGGAAAGTCCCTTAAATCCCACTACTTTTTTTGCTAATTCAAAAAGTATTTGCAGCTGTGGTCAGTTGCCAGCATAGGACCTTTAAAAAAAAAAGCTGTTTTTCTTAGAAATAAGTAAGCAATCATATATCCAATCAGTCAGAAGTCACTGGGTGATTATGGTTCAGTCACTGTATCTCAGCATAACCTACATTCCAGGGTTGTTGCTTGTATTCAATTTATACTCTGCCCTTCCCCATACTGGCGCAGGGTTGCTTTCAACAGTATAGTCCAACAATAAAACCAGTAAGATATTAATTAATATCAAAATCCTGGCACCATTAGTCTCCTCAGAGGGAGAGACAGAATTATATCCCCCATGAAATCCACATTCACACCAGGAAAGGGAAGCCAGCTAGATGGGTAGATACCATTGCTGCCTCAACTGTAGGCCTGGTGGAACAACTTCCGTCTTGCTGGCAAGTCTTGCAGGGCCTGGGTGTCACTCAACAGCATGTTCCACCAAGCTGGGGCCAGAGGTTTCTCAGCTCTGGTCCTGGTTGGGGTCAACCAGACAGCTTTCTGGCCAGGAACCACCAGCAAGTAGTTATTTGCTGAGCACACTTCTCTCTGGGGAATGGATTGGGAGGTTAAAATGTGGTGAGAATAAAATGGGGTAAGAGAGAATTATATTGAGCACCCTCGATCTCTCAGAAGAAGGGCAGGATAAAAATATAATGGGGAAATATTACAATGTCACTTCAGACAATGCCTGTTGTGGAAGCAAGAATTGGCTTTTGTCCCCAGACTCTGACCCTTTTGGGAAGTAGCTTCTGCCCCTGGACTGAAATATCTGATTTAGATTTTATCATGTTTTATTAGGTAACATGGTGGAGAACACTGTAATTTCAATGAAGCTAAATGAGCATTCCAGATCAACACATAATAGTCCCATGGAATAATAGGAATACAAATGACCCAGGTTAGCCTGATCATGTCAGGTGTTGAAATCTAGGCAGGCCTTGGTGAGTACTCAGATAGAATACCAAGGAAGAAGTTGGGTTGCTACACAGGCAATGCAAAACCACCTCTGAACATCACCTGCCTTGAAAACCTTGTGGAGTCGTCAATTAGTTGGCCGCGACTTGTTATCCCCTTCCACCTCTGCACAAATAATAAGCTTTCTTATGAATAATTCTCTGTCTTGCTCCTAAACATTGATGTTTTTAAATGGACACTTCAGATGAATCAAACAGAAATGAGCATTTCCCCCAACTAATGAAGTCTGCAATCCACGCTGTCTTTTATAATGATGCCCTTTCCTGACGTCTTCTTTTTTGTGCAATTGGCCTAATAACGTATAAGATTTCAAGAGACCACGGACAGTTGTGTGGTCATTAAACAAGTGACAGAAGCTTTGTGACTCTAGACGTGAATGTTGTGTTTTTATGTTTTTGTACGAAGCAAGCAATTGACGTAAATTGATAGTCCATGCCATCTTAATCGCCTTTGATAATTGCGAAAATCCTCACTGTACTATCTCTTTCCAGGGATGATCACTGTGTTCTGTAACCGCCTGGGTTGGCACAGTATGGAACAGCTGCTGTCTCAGTTTCAGAGCCGCCTCTTTTTCGGGGTCCAGAGAGAGCTCTGTGACCTGGTCCGGATCTCTCTGCTCAACGCCCAGTGTGCCCGGGCACTTTATCAAGCTGGATTCGTCACCATCGCTGACCTGGCAAAAGGACAAATTGCTGAGGTGGAAAATGCCTTCAGGAATGTGGCACCGTTCCGGAGGTGAGAAACTGTGCTGGCAGAGCTGATTCTGCACTGCAGAATTTCATCAGGCCCATGGGCCTGGGTCTTGCTAGACGGAGCGTTTCACCGGGTAGGGGTCAGGGCCACGAATGTCCTGACCCTGGTCAAGGTCTTCTGATTCATAAAATATTATTTTGGCTCATTCACTGCCTCTTTGCTAAACTGCCTGCAAATAGCTTAGGCCATTGGTTGTTGTGGGTTTCCCAGGCTGTGTGGCCGTGGTTTAGCAGATCTTGTTCCTAACATTTCGCCTACATCTGTAGCTGGCATCTTCAGAGGTGTATCACAGAGTGAAGTCTGTTACACACTGTGTCTAGTGAGAAGGGAAAGTTTAGTGGGGTTTATTTGTCCATGTCCCAGGGTGGGGAACCAATCACTAAGTGTTTGGGTGGAACTTGCTATGCAAAGGTGTGGTTGAGTGCATTGTATTGTGGGTGGGGTTATCAGTCCATTTTTTAAGTACTGGTAGCCAAGCTTTGTTAATTCTCAGAGTTTCTTCTTTCTTGTTGAAGTTGTCTTGGTGTTTGTGAATTTCAAGCTTAGACCATGTTTGTTTCTCTGCTATGGGATTACTTCTTACATTCCCCAACAGCAGCCTGATTTTCTCACGTGAAGTTTTCTGATTTCTGTCAACATAAAAGATGGATCTGCATCTTGACAAGAATATTTGTCAGGCTTAGCTTTGGAATACTAGATTAAAAGCTTTGAATTCCGCAGCATATGCCTGGAGACATCTGTCCTAATGGTGCAATGTTTGGGCCTGTTCCCAGTATGAGCAAGATGGATAAACTGTCTGGGCAGAGTATCTGCTCATTTTGCCTCGTGCTTCATATGATCATGGCAAACTCCTAGCTGGATGGCGGTTTCTCTTGTGCCTCAGTCCTGTGCCCCCATGTATTCTGTTTTTAGTTTTCTGTAGCTCTCATGACCAAATGCTGAGTGATCAGTGAGCCAACTGAACGCTGCAGGCAGCACAGGCCCCAAATGAAATATATTTGGAGGACTATAATTCTTATTCTTTGCCAGCTCATCGGTCGCTACCCAACAGGCCTAACTTCCTTATCATCATTACAAGCAGGATTTGAGCTTACTGTTTTAGTGACATGCAACCCGATTTCTCATGCCTTTTTAGTAAACTTGGCTTATTTAAATTTAAGTATAATTAACACCTGTCCACTTTTATTAAGCATTAGCATCAGCATTTATTGTCATTGTGCACGCACAACGAAATTTACAGCAGCATTCCTCAATGCACACAATTTCAGACTCATACCCCATCCTCACTTTCCCCTTCCTCCACCCATCCCTACACAGCCCCAAACACATCAACACGAAGTTGCGGAGTTTAGCATAGCCACAGCTCTAGAGTAGAAGCTGTCTCTAAGCCTCTTTGTCCTAGTTTTGATAGACCTGAATTGTCTGCCGGATGGTAGCAGTTCAAAAAGAGAGTGTGCTGGATGAGACGGGTCTCTCAGAATAGGCTTTAGGCTTCGGGAATCATAGAGTTCTTCCAAGGAGGGGAGAGGTCAGCCGATAATCCTCTGTGCAGTAGTGATCACCCTTTGGAGCGCCTTCCTATCTGCCACTTCCTTGTCCAAACAAATTCAGTCTGTTTGGCCACTGGAATTGTTTCTCCTAATTTGATGCTAAGGTGTCAAAAACCAGGATTCCTCATAAGAATGTGAAACATCTCCCACTATGCCTTTAACAAAAAATACGACAGTATTTCCTTATGAATGTGACTTTGAAAGCATGATTCATGTTAGCTTGTTTCCTTACTTTAGTACTCGGAGGGCGGTGGACGAAGACGACCAAGCTGCGGAGGAGCGCCTGAATGCCCACTGTATCTGGATGGCTGGATGGAAGGGTTTAACTGAGCGCGAGGCAGCCCACCTTGTTGTGGAAGAGGCTCAGACTCTGCTGCAGCAGGATTTGGCCGCTCTGGGGGTGCAGTGGGACCCTGATTCATCCGTCTTACCAGAGGCGTCTTTCACAGCTTCCTTTATAAGCAGCAGACTGGAGGAGGAGAAGCGGCGAGTGAGCAGCACGCGAGCATTCGGGAACAGCTGCGGCATAAACGGGCCTGGCAAAAGTGCCAGTTCTCCGTGTGGGAATTCATCAGCTATCAAGCCTAGAAATGAGAGACTGCTGGATGTTAGTTCAGCAAGCAAGAAACTCCAAGAGGAGGCTTTGATGGATGGGGCCCCGACGGAGGCAAGAAACGGTGACGCATTCTCTAGAGTAAGGAAACGTCCAAATCTAGACAAAGATGGAGAAAACGTGACAGATACTTCTGTGGTGCCAAAGTTGGACTTGGGAGAAGCACTGAAAAGCTCTGAACAGAGGAAACGGCCCCGCTTGAAAGCTCACAGTGCAATGAAATATAGAAAAAAGGCTGGAATTCCTTTAAAACTAAGTAATAACAGGACGGCAAGTGCTAAACTGAGTCAGACTCAGGAGCCGGTCGTGTATAAGCCCTTTCTGTCCTCAGAAAAGCATCCGCGAAGAGTAGATGAAGTGACGTTAGATAATCTGGGAGGAGCTGATAAAGTAGCTGCTCGGACAAATGAAACTCAGCAAGACAGCCGAGAGGTTGTGCAAGCATTGTTCGTTGGACCTGTAAAAAGCCCCGAATCTGAATACGCATCAACAGTCAATTGCCGTGCTGTTCAACCTGCTACGAACTGTGTGGTCAGAGATGTTTCTGCCGTTAATGGCAGAATGGATGTTACAGAAGAATTAGTGATATCTAATAAGGCATTGAAACAGGGAGGTGGCTGGGACAAAACTCAGCAAGGCAAGACTAACACTAAGCGCTTAATCGCTGAAAATAAAATAGACCAAATCAGAAGTGCTTGTATCGAAGAAGCAAACGATGCTGCTGACATACGTGGAAATGAGCAGAAAACAGTTGGAGGGTGTCAAGAGAAGGACAAAAATAGCCCTGGAAAATCCTGTGGGACATCGTTACAAACTGCAGATGTGGGCATAGGGTATGAACACTCCAGTCGTTGCCAGAAAGGTACTGACTATCTTAAAAATGGTTGTTCCCCTGACCTGTGCCTGGGCTTTAAAGAATTTGAAGACAGCTTCCAGTTAGATACTCAAACAGAGAGGATGCTGCAGCAACAGACGACCACCGAAACCGCTGATGAGAAAGGAGTAAAAGAGAGAGCCAACCCAGAACAGAAAAGCTTAATTTGCCCAAGGCGTGTTGCCACTTCCAAAATGGATGCTGCGCAGGCCACGGAAAATCTAGCACACAGGATATCGGGAACATGCCACCCGGAGGAGAGCGAAGTAGCCAGCCACTTAATATGCACAAAAGAGGCCAGCTCTGAGACCTGTCTTGTGAAGCCTGCTCGGGAACACCCAGAAATGCCAGCTTGCCTTGAAGGAGATAGCTTTTCTGTCACTGACTCGCAGTTGCACAGCTTCTTGCAGGGCTATCAGACTCCAGATGTAGCAGCAAGGCAGGAGTCTCCCGGTCTTCCTGAAAATGCATCCCTGTCCCACAACCAAAACCTTCCTCTGAATAATAGCAGCAGTTTTCTGTTTGACGAAAGCTTCAGTCGCCTTAGTCACCTTTGGGATGTTCATAGGGATGAAGCTGCTATGGCAGGGGCTCTTCCGCAGCAGAATGGTGTCCTTCCTCCTTTAAAAAGTCCTTCCGGGTCTGATGGTCAGAACCAGGGGTCAGCTAAACACATGTCTCATGCTGGCCTGGACGATGCTCAGGGACCCGCAGGGTACAGTGACCACGAATCTCTTCTTTTCTCAGACCCAGATTCCTTCTACCTCGCAGAAGGACTAGATAGCACAGCTGTGCCTCCTTTTGTGGGAGCCGTCTGTACAAAACTGAAAAAGCTAAATGGGGAAACGGGTGATGCGGATGCTGGAGGAGGGGTGAGTGACAACCAGCCAAAAGATGTTGTAGGAAAAAACCCTTGCCCAGCGGTTCAGAGTCGCTTATTCTTGGACTTAAGCCCAGGAATGCAAGAGGTTTTGGATCAATGGCCCAGCCCTTCTATCAGTAAACATGATGCAGGTCCAGGAAACAATTTGAGAGGAGAAATCCCCAGCAAAAATCCGCAGGAGTTGTTATCCTCTTGCAAAGATTTAAACAAGCGCAGGATTAAAGAGGTGGCCGGTCGGAGTAAGGTCTGTGGATCTTTGCCAGATAACAGAGCTGGAATATCCGAGCCAGCTGGGAACAAGGGACTTCTTTCTCGAATTATCCGTATGGAGCCAACCTCTCGCTGGCTGGAGCAACCCTTGGGGAAGCATGCAGAATCAGGAAATACTAACCCCACAAACCAAGTTCCACATCTTCACCTCTTGCAGAACTCGAACCTTGGTTCGTGCCCGCAAGAAGGAACGTTGCAGTATAAACCAGAAAATGGAGACCAGGATGAGATTCCACCCGAGGAGGATACTTCGATTATAGATGAAGGCTTTTCGTTGCAGTTATCCCAAGACAATGTTCCATCACTACCGAGCAGTGCTGACAACTTCACGATAATCGATGTGGCAAATGCCCAGGCTCTCTTCCAAACCTTCGCTGAAGAATGGAGGACGAAAAAGAGATTTGCTATCTCCGTGGCTTGTGAGAGGAGAAAAGGCTGCTCTTCTCTCAGGTCGGGCGTTGGCGCAAAATTTAAGCCAGGTGAGTTCCCCACTGGGATTTCCACAGTTCTGAGTTGTATTGAAAGGTTGGAGAGAGAGAGAGAGAGAGAGAGAGAGTCTATTCTGGGGATTTGTGCCATTGACACCAAAGGTCAGATCTTAACCAGTTAACTGAAAAGTAATTTTGAATGGAAAAGTGCAAAAAAAAAGTTTCCTATAGAAATAATCCATCAGACTATTTGTTCTAGCAAAAGGCACTTGGAATGCTCGAGAAGATAAGAGATAGAACTTGTGTCACTATTTGCTAAGGAAACCTGTAGAATTTTTCCTCCCCATTATTCATTACCATATTTAATGCACAGGACTTTGTCCCATTAAGGAAAAGTGTTAATAGGAATTCGGACCCGATCCATCTATTGAATTGTGTGCACAGAAACAGGAAAAGATGGAGAAAAGGCAGGCAAGCAGGCAGACACCCTGTTTACAAGCAGCCACTGAACCTGCCTTCCCACATAGAGATCCTGTATGTTGGTGGGGTGTAAATGTAAAAAATGAATTAAAAAATAAAGTAAATAAAATTTTGGATTCTGGGTATTAGCAGGGTCTGCTTTCCCCCAGAGATTTCAAAGCATTTGCTGTATACTAAATGGCCTTGGGGTTCACAATGAAATAATTGGGGTGCTGAGCTGAAAAGCACAGACGAAGAATTTTGCTGCAGGGTCCCATCCCCCCAAACAGCACTATTGCCCCCAGTGTTGAAAAATAACGCCCCCTGGTCAACCCAGCAAGTGAACACAATGGATTAGAGGGAGAAAGGCAAGTGTGGTATTGACAGTGTGGTTTATCTGGTTGTGGTGGGTTTTCTGGGCTGTGTGGCCGTGGTCTGGTGGATCTTGTTCCTAACGTTTCGCCTGCATCTGTGGCTTATGGTTCTGTGTGGTTTATGGTTCTGTAGGACCTAGTTAGTTTGCTTGGAGGAAACACAAACCACAGTGTATATCTGTGTTTCCATAATCAGCTCAAGATGCCGTAGTTTTGGTTTTTCCATCAATACAAACATGCCGTTTGATCACCAGTATTGTTCCTGTGTTTGCCCGTGCTCTAGGCCACAAACAGCATAACCACGGTCCTTGATCTTTCCACTCCCTTTATTGAATCCGCATGTGCTCACCGGTCAGGCTAGGAGTGCATTCATATATGGCCTCTGCTGTGCTTTCCTTGCATCTTATGGTCCTCCAATTGCCAAGGAGCAAGCTATTGTTTTTATTTGGCATTTGAGGTCCCTTGCAGTTATTTTGGATTTAAATAAATGCCCCAGTAGAATCAGGGACAGTTTTCTTCCAACCTCATTCTTTGGAACAGCACTTCTCATTAGCAAATCAGTGGCATCGGTGCCATTGCTTAGTTTCCAGTGTGACTAAAGTCACTTTGGGGTTCTCCATGCCAGTCTCAGGTCTCTTCAGTACATGCAGAATAATGCACTTTCAATGCACTTTGAAGCTGGATTTTACTGTGCGGAACAGCAAGATGCACTTTCAAACAATTGTGAAAGTGCATTGAAAGTGCATTATTCCGCATGTGCGGAAGGGGCCTCGGGGTCAGCAGTGAGTCATCTGAAACTTCTTGCTTTTTGCATCACAGAGACGTGGCTAGATGACACATCTTGCTTCGAGCTTGCCCACTGTGTATTCAGCAGAGCATCTCTTGGTGAATTGGATAGTGAAGGGGGTGGAATGACAGCCCTTTCGGGAGATACTTCCCAGATAGTGAATGCAGTATCTGTCTGCATATGTTCCTGTTGTTGGAGAAGAGGAATAGAGGGGGAATTCTGTTAATTCTGTTAAGCAGTGGTGTAGTAGTTAAGAGCAGGTACATTCTAATCTGGAGGAACCAGGTTTGATTCCCCGCTTTGCCACTAGAACTATGGAGGCTTATCTGGTAAACCAGATTAGCTTGTGCACTTCAACACATGCCAGCTGGGTGACCTTGGGCTAGTCACAGTTCTTCTGAGCTCTCTCAGCCCCACCCACCTCACAGGGTGTTTGTTGTGAGGGGGGAAGGGAAAGAAGATTGTAAGCCCCTTTGAGTCTCCTAAAGGAGAGAAAAGGGGGATATAAATCCAAACTCTTCTTCTTCTTCTTAATATACAATACACTGTGGCTTTTTGGCTGTCTGGGACAGGGGATTCCCACTGTACGTTCTGGAAAGCGCCATGCACATTGAAAGGCTGTGAGAATAAATAGTTACACTGAAATAGATGAAGGATAGAAAGAAATGATGGGTACAGCATGCACTTGTTGTCTTCAGCTTGGTTGCAGCTATGATTACATTTCAGAGAAGTGGGATGAGCAGAAGCATTTGCAGAGAGGACCTTTTCTGCTGCCACTTGTGTTTTGGTGTTGCCCCACAGCAGTGCCGTAAAGAGATAATTTTCCAACTCTTGCCCAGAACGAAGCCACCTTTTCTAAGACGACCTGTAGGTTTGTCTTTTCTGTAGGTCCACGGCAGATTAAATGTGATAGGCAGAGAAAGTTTGCTTTAAAAGGTTGGAATGTAAGTGGGCTACACAAAGTAACTGTATTTTTAATAGGAAAGAGTTCCCAGCATCAAGATGATGGATTTCCAATCGAAGGCACGGAAGGCCTGTTGGTAGTTGGACTGGCTGTGTGCTGGGGTGGAAAGGATGCTTATTACATCTCGTTGCAAGAGGCAGCGCCCGAGCAAGCTGGTAAGGTTGCCTCCAGCCCTTCTGTTGCACTTGACAAATCCATAAGAACACAAGAACAAGCCTGCTGGATCAGACCAGAGTCCATCCAGTCCAGCACTCTGCTACTCGCAGTGGCCCACCAGGTGCCTTTGGGAGCTCACATGCAGGATGTGAAAGCAATGGCCTTCTGCTGCTCCCGAGCACCTGGTCTGCTAACGTTTTGCCCGCATCTGAAGAGCTGCTGTGTTATTTGGCAGTCATAACCAAATCCACATGGCTATTAACTAGACCAGGGGTCCCCACTGTTTTTGGGCCTATAGGCACCCCTGAACGAAGCTGTTGTAATTTTTCAGTGGCAACATACAGAAGATATAATTTGCATGGGCCAGGATCAAAGCAGGATGACAAAGCAGAGCATCTTTTGTTGGAAGCCTAGATGATGCGGCCAGGGAGGAAAATCTGACACGTAGCCCAGCTCCAAGATGAGCGAGGCAGAATGATGGGCAGCAGACAAGCTGGGGCCCAGGCACTTTCAAAGGGCCAAGCAGCAGGGTGGTTGAAAGGGGGAGGACAGGTAGGGACCAGCTATCTGGGGTGGAAGAGGCAGGGAAGGTATGGAGAAGAGATTGGAATGTAAAGAATGAGGTTCCTGTGCATGGTGGGAACACAGAGCCTGGGAATGAGAAGGCCGTGTCTCCTCTTGGGGGGAAAAGGCCAGTTATTGTCGAAGGCTTTCACGGCCGGAATCACTTGGGTGCTGTGTGGTTTCCGGGCTGTACGGCCGTGTTCTAGCAGCATTCTCTCCTGACGTTTCGCCTGCATCTGTGGCTGGCCAGATGCCAGCCACAGATGCAGGCGAAACGTCAGGAGAGAATGCTGCTAGAACACGGCCATACAACCTGGAAACCACACAGCACCCAAAAGGCCAGTTAGATTGTCTACAAAGGACAAGCCTCTTTCTAGCCTGCCAAAGTCAGCCGACATTCGCTCCTGTCGTTTTAGAGATCCACGCCAGTTTGGCGCCACCTCCCCTGGATCCGAACCTGCCCGTGGCGGAACGGCTGCGGCAACTTCGGCGCTGCCTGCAGGAGTCCAAGAAGGACTTTTTGGTTGCCATGTACGACTTCGTTCAGCACTACAAGACTCTCTTAAAGGCTTGCAGCATCTCTTTGGCGGGCCGTTTCGAGGACCCAAAGGTTTAACGAAGAAGCCTTTTGTATTGCTTGCCCCACTTTCAGCCAGGGGTCCTGTGGACCAGTCCCCTTTCCATACCCTTCAGCGTGGTAAACAGCACTTGGCTGTGCATTGTCAAACGCTTCCGCGGCTGGAATCAATGTTTGTTGTGGTTTTTCCAGGTTGCGTGGCCGTGCTCCTAACGTTTTGCCGGCATCTGAAGAGCTGCTGTGTTATTCGGCAGTAATAACCAGCAGGGTAGTCTGGACGCACAATTCGTGGTGTTCATTGCCAGTTTCAAGCAGTAATTCATGCCTGGTAGTCATTTGTGCTGGACACCCAGCGTCAAAAATAATCTTTGCCAATGCTTCCGCTCCCCAGCCTGGGAGTGATGCCATGTTGAGGAATTAGGTGTCTCACCACTCTTCTCTTCCAGGTATCAGCAAGACATGCAAGAACCATAATTGCTTCCAGTATTTAAACCACAAAGGATGGCTGCTTTGCTGGGAAAGCCTGGCATTAATCTGCGTCAGCCCCAGTTTGTGGTCTCCAGTTAAATTTCTCCACTGTAGTTCACAGTTTCATCGCTGTAGCCTTTATTGTCTGGACAGCAACAAGAATGTTCCACCTCCTCCCTACTTCAAAGTCTTTCCAGGCGCTTGTATTCTTTGTAGCCTCCGGGACTCTTGCCTCCAAACCAGCGTGAGAAGAAACAGTCACATTCTGCTTCTTTGTGCCTTACGGCATGCTGGGTTTTCTCCTCGCTCCAGGTGGCCTGCTGGCTTCTGGATCCTGGGTCTAAAGAGCGCTCCCTTCACAACATGGTCACCAACTTCCTTCCCCAGGAGCTTCCTCTGCTCAATGGAATTGGGACTGGTCAAGGAAGGCAAAGCCTGGGGCTCAGCGCCAGCACTGATCAGTCCGGGCGGTACAGGGCAGCCGTGGAGTCAGTGCTGGTCTTCCACATCATGGATCTACTCAACACTCTGTTGCACAAAGACAACTTGCAAGGTGTGCCGACGGGAATTTGTGGACTTGCCATTCATTACTCTTGGGAAAATATGTTTAAATAACATTAGTGTCTACAGTTGGTTTCACATGGGGACTTTTGTGTTGTCTTACAGCAACGGAGGAGACAGCATGTCTTTTCAGCAAGTGAGAGAAGCAGGGGGCAACTCTGCCGTCCTGTTTCCCCCCAAGCCCTTTTATTGACAGTTTACAAGTGGAAAAACAAACAGGGCAAAGGGCACAGGGGGATTTGAGCAGGGGATATTGCAAAATTGCACGTACACATTGGAGCCAGGAGGTCTTGCAATCTCAGCAGTTTTCTCCGAAACCACATTTGGGAAGGAAAGGTCAGTTGCACGTGAGAGGCCTTTTTCCAAGCAGTGTATTGCCGTACACAGGCGCCCCCCCCCCCCGAATGTTGGGGAGCCCTTTTCCAAGCAATGTGCTGCCGTACTCGAGAGCCTCCCGGGCGCTGTGAGACCCCTTTCCAAGCAGAATGGCTGCCATACTCGGGAGCCTCCCAGGCGCTGTGCCCCCCAACACTTTTGTAAAGGGCCTGTTGGTTCCCTGCACAATTCCCCTGAGTGTTACACACACTGAGAGGCAGCAGTGTACACAATCAGCTGTAACGTAGCAGGCAAATGTTGCTCTCCTCTGAGGAACTAATGACCCTGGCTTTGTTAAAAGTTAAAACAAAGGTTGTCCTAATTCTAGGGCAAGGAATTGGGCAGTGGGTGGGGGTTTAAATCCTGTCTGCCTCTAAGGCCACTTTCCAGCTAAACCGCTTGTTGCTATTGGAACCATGAACTCATGTTCACTACATATTCCCTGTGTAATACATGTTGCATATTATCTATCAAGAACTAACGTTGGATCTCCCCCGGTTTATGTCACTGTTTGTTCCAGACGTTTTTCGCACAGTGGAGATGCCAAACCAATATTGCTTGGCTTTACTGGAGCTCAACGGCATGGGTTTTAGCACAGCGGAGTGTGAGACTCAGAAACATGTCATGCAAGCCAAACTGAATGAGACCGAGAAGCAGATATACCAGCTGGCTGGCCACACTTTCTCCTTAACGAGTCCTGATGACATTGCTGAGGTATTGTAACTTGGCCGGGTTCTGGAGTGGCAGGTCCTTCCTGATAGAATAAGTCCTCTCAAATTGCTTTGATCGGGACCTTGCCTGTGAGGCCCTTCTGTGGTTGGGAAGACAAAATGAAGGAGGACAGAATGATGCGTGTATGTAGTTTTGGGTACTCGTTGGGGAGACAAAGCAGGATCTAAAATACTAAATGAGAGAGAGACCATTGAGGGTGCTGAACTTCTTGTAAGGTTAGGTCTTCAGATATTGCTTGTGGGTGCAAGGGACCCACAGATGCCTTTTCTTTCACCCATCAGGCATTGTCACCCATCAGGCATTGCCCTTCTTCTCCTCTGTAGCAGTGCCATTGTCCTGTTCACACAGGCAAGTCACCTGATGAACGGGCCAGCTTGCCACCTGCTGTCCACAAGGTGATCTGGAACCTCTGCTGGTTTCTCAAGATCAAAGCACCATGCTTACATGCATCCTCAGGGAGGCGCCGCATCTTTCCCAGCAAAGGCAAGGCAAGCTGAGCTTCCACCGCCTGCCACCGCCCTCCCTCTGATGCGTGCCAGCCTCCCTGCCCGACCTGCTCTTCCAGCTGTCCTTGGCTCTTGCAGGCACCCAGGGCTGGCAGGAGAAGGCGGCTGCACTCATGCCGCACTGCCTACCTCCTGCGTGCTGGCTACCTACTTCTCATTCTCTCAGGGCCCAACTGCTCTAGGCCAACACCTGCCCTGGAAAGAATGGGAGTGAGCGGGCAGCAGAACATGACCTGACCAGGTTACGTAGATTCGGTGAGCCAACTGCAAGGGCTTTATGCAGGTTTGTTGGAGAGGAGGAAAGAGATTTCCAGATTCAATTTGTTGGCAGTTCACATGTATGTATGTTGGCTGTGTGTGCAGTCGCTTCCACCCTTGTAGTACGAGTCGACTTGGAGAGCGAGGATGGCAGAAGGAAGACTTCTGAGTTTGATTTTGTTTTTGAAGGGGTGTCTTTTTCTTTCTTCTTTTTAAACCAGTCAGTATTGACAGGTGTCAATTCTGTGCATGCAGAGCAAAGCACGGACCCTGATCCCTGATTCACTGATCCACAGTAACTCATCATTTGCTCATGTGGATTAGGATCCCCATTTCAATCTAAGTGGGTGTGGAAAGCCTGGGCTCTGCAGCATGATTACAAAACCTCAGTCCAAAACAAAAGTCCCCTTCTACTTTGCGTCCTTTAAAAAGGTATTTAACATCTCAATAATTAAACCAGAGCTTAGCATTCCCTGCAGAAGGGAAGTCAAGGATCAGACTCCATTTAACTGTCCTTTCTTATTTTGATCAACTTAACGGCAACCCTTCTCCTTAATTAGCTTTTTAATGATCTGGCCCAAGGGACTCCCTGTGCGTAAGAGGAGGACTGCTCGGAGTCTGTTGTGCTGAGGCAGCCTGGCTGATATTTTGGCTTCTTCCAGGTGTTGTTTTTGGAGCAGAAATTGCCACCGGATGGCGAGACCAAACCGCAACGGGGCAAGAAAACGTTGGGCTACACCAGAAGGGCAACCACCAATGGAAATCGGGTCAGACTGGCCAAGCAGTTCAGCACCACCAAGGTACAGTTTTTAATAAAGTCAGCTTCTGATCCCAAGTGTGGCAACCCAGAGGACTGCTTGGTGTGATTGGCAAACTGTCAGTATTGTTATATTCCGATCAGTTGGGGGCCTTGGAAGGCAAGTGCAAAAAAATTGGGTAGATAAGGCTTGATAAAGAGAAGAAAAGGGCTAGAAATCTTGGAGTTTCATATTCTGTCGTTTGCCGAGCTGGCTGGCCATGATGCCAAGCAGGCGGGACATTTCGGGTTAAACGGAGCCCCAGGGGCTTTCATGTCACTTATCAAGGAAAAGAAAAGTCCAGGCCAACAGTAACTTTAAGAGCTCTTTATTGACTGGCAATCATGATCTTCTACAGAAGTTGTCTGTAGAAGATCATGATTGCCAGTCAATAAAGAGTCAATAAAGAGCAATAAAGAGCTCTTAAAGTTACTGTTGGCCTGGACTTTTCTGGTTCCTTACATTCAGCCACCTTGGCTGATACCATCACAATGCCACTCGGTGCTTCTGATTCTTCTGACTCCAGCATTCAGGAGGGAAAGACGGTGACAGTTCTGAATTTCCACGCTGCCACAAAGCTCAAGGCAAGGTTGCCACACTTTCTCCATGGAGTTGTTACTGAGGATAAAATGGGGAGGGGAGAACCGCCTGTTCCACTCTGAGCTCCTTGGAGGAAGGTGGAATAAAAACCTAGCCAACTAGATGGCTAATCTGGCTCAAGATTTCTTCTGCTTTACCAGTATACATAGATCTGAGAACAAATGAACATTTCATTTGAAACACTGCATAAGAGGATAATGCCACCGATTTTTCGAAAGAGGTTAAAGAAGCTGAGCTTTTACCACTCTTCACCCACAACTAGGTTAAGCAGATGCCCCTGGGAGCCAGGGCCAGAGCAAGGGGGAACTACCCCTGGGGCAAGTGAGCACCCTGTGCCCCCGGAACTCCCCCGCCACGCCCCTGCACATGCCCGGTGCATCGTGCACTCCCCTCCCCCTTGGCACTACGCCACTGCTGGGAGCTCAGAAGAGGGGAGGAAGTGATGTTTGTTGTTTGTCCCCAAAAATCAGACTGTGAGGCTATTGCTAGACCTGTCCTTCGTGGAGTTTACCAACTAGCCTTTAAACAGATAAATATCTATGACATTTATTTATTCATACTATTTCTGTGCCGCCTCTTCAGAGTCCTGCTCAAAGGGGTTTAAAATTAGAAAATGCAGTGTTAAATACATGCTGTTGGATGTTGGTAGTAAATTCCACGGGTGAATGATGCATTATGCGAAGAAGCACTTGGTTGTATTTTACTTCAGTTATTGGCAGGGGAGCCGGAAGGGATTGGGAGGAGGAGAATTCTTTTTTTTTCTCCTTTTGACTGCCTGCCTTCAAGCAGGAAAGCTTGCTTCTCCAGAGAGCAGCAGTGGTGTAGGAGGTTAAGAGCTCGTGTATCTAATCTGGAGGAACCGGGTTTGATTCCCAGCTCTGCCACCTGAGCTGTAGAGGCTTATCTGGGGAATTCAGATTAGCCTGTACACTCCCACACACGCCAGCTGGGTGACCTTGGGCTAGTCACAGCTTCTCGGAGCTCTCTCAGCCCCACCTACCTCACAGGGTGTTTGTTGTGAGGGGGGAAGGGCAAGGAGATTGTAAGCCCCTTTGAGTCTCCTACAGGAGAGAAAGGGGGGGGTATAAATCCAAACTCCTCCTCTTCCTTCTCCTCTTCATAAGTTTGCAGGGAAAAGGGTTGTGTTCAAGAACCAGAAAAGGCAGAAGACTGCTGAGATTTACCCCCTTAGCAGCCCTCTGTCTCCCTCATCATTCCTGCTTGCAAAAAGGGGCCTTCCCCAAGCAGGCCACCCCAGGCCAGAGTTCGAGCATTGGGGCTGTTATGGGATTCTACGGGACATTTTGCTAGAGTGGCCAAACCACGTGACCTACAAGGCTGCAAGTTTCAAGGGCTGCACCAGGGTTTGTGTGTTCAAATTTCAAACAGGAATGACTAGAAGGCAACTGACGGACTTGCCCTGCCACTAATTTCTTTAGGATGCTCTAGAGAAGCTGAAGGCTCTGCACCCGTTGCCAGGCCTGATTTTAGAATGGAGGAAGATCACCAATGCGATCACCAAAGTGGTGTTTCCCCTGCAGAGGGAGAAACGCTTGAATCCTGTCCTGGGCATGGAGAGGATCTATCCTGTTTCTCAGACTCACAGCGCTACAGGTAACGAGTGTTCTTTCCTTAAGCACTGATTGCTCTTTAAATATTCGGTTAGGGTTTTAGTTGTTAACCGATAGGTCGTTCATTTTACTAGTACAACAACAACAACAACAACAACAGACGTTAATACTGTCAGAGACCATCATACTTAAACCAATAATATATCGCTTGCAGATGAAATGTAAAATAACAAATCAAAACAGTAAGCTTAAGCAGTGAGCAGGGGTGGGAGGGAAGAGTTCACAAAGACCCAGTAGGGTAGGGGTGGCCAACCTATGGTGCTCCAGATGGTCATGGACTACAGTTCCCATGAGCTCCTGCCAGCATGGCCATTTGGCCATGTCCATAAACATTTGGAGTCCATGAACACCTGGAGCACCATAGGTTGGCCACCCCTGCAGTAGGGAATAGCACTTGGCATATTCTGAAGGCTAGTGTACCAAATTTTGCAACAAATGCTGTGAACTCTGGTTTTCTGTCTTCTAGGAACAGGCAAGGTATTCCACTAAGCCACAGGTGTCAAACTCGCGGCCCTCCAGATGTTATGGACTACAGTCCCCATCATCCCCTGCCAGCATGATGCTGGCAGGGGGTGATGGGAACTGCAGTCCATAACATCTGGAGGGCCACGAGTTTGACACCTATGTACTAAGCAGTGGGGTGATGATCTCTGTGTGGGCATCCAAGCAAAAGTCCATTGTCCCTATTTCTGGTCCATTGTCTCTATTTCTCCATCGTTATAAGCACAGAGCCTTTTGGCAAAGCGAATTTTCCTGTGTCACCCACTTTAATTGTAAATTTTAAATGCTGGTAGCCGCCCTGAGCCAGACTCCAGTCAGGAAAGGGTGGGATAAAAAAGGAAGGAAGGAAGGAAGGAAGGAAGGAAGGAAGGAAGGAAGGAAGGAAGGAAGGAAGGAAGGAAGGAAGGAAGGAAGGAAGGAAGGAAGGAAGGAAGGAAGGAAGGAAGGAAGGAAGGAAGGAAGGAAGGAAGGAAGGAAGGAAGGAAGGAAGGAAGGAAGGAAGGAAGGAAGGAAGGAAGGAAGGAAGGAAGGAAGGAAATAATATTGACTATTCACTTGGGATGGGAGACCTGCTTTTTTGTTTCCTTGCAGTCAAAACCACATTCTGCTTTGGACCTTGGCAGTCCAATCTGAATCTATAGCCATGCTAGTTGATACATCTGCACAATCTCTTGTGTGAAGTTTTGGGGTTGGTTTTGTTTGGAAGCAAATAACTTAAAGTTGCTTCCCACCATTTGTGGGGGGAGCTCAGGAGGTGGTGAAAAGTGCTGTCAAATCACAGGTGACTTACGAGAACCCCAAAGGGTTTTCACAGCAAGAGAGGAACAGAAGTGGTTTGCCCTTTCCTTCCCCTGCGTAGCAACCCTGGACTTCATTTGTGGTCCCCCATCCAAGTCCTAACCAGGGCCAACCGTGCTTGCATCTGAGATCTGATGAGATCAGGCTCTCTTGGGGCATCCCAGGCAAGGGCAAGAAAAGTAATTAAGGGGATTTATTTTGAACAGTCAATCAGTGAGAAACAAAGGAATGCATCACAGTGCAAATGTGGACTTAAATATCAGTGGCTAGATACCAAGGAATAAGAGTATACAGGACTTTTGCTTTTCCTGCCATGACTTCTGTTCTTGATCATTATCTGTATTTATGTAAAAGGCAAGACATATTGGTGAAGAATCACTTTTCAAAGAGTTGTGCAGGTGTGCAAGTGGAGGGAGTGGGCCACGCTGATGCGAGTACATTGGAGAACTGCCGTTTACAATTACCGTATATACTCGTGTATAAGTCAACCCGAATATAAGTTGAGGCACCTAATTTTACCACAAAAAACTGGGAAAACTTATTGACTCGAGTGTAAGTCTAGGGTGGGAAATGCAGCAGCTACTGGTAAATTTCAAAAATAAAAATAGAGACGGTCGGGCGCTATTTGGGGGTCTCTGCCACTGACCCCGCATCTCACCAAACCCAAGGACTTTTCCACCGACCTCTCCATCCCGCAGCTTGTCCAGCTCACCCAGATTGACTGGCTGTCACCCACTGAGAGCTAGGGGATGGCTGCCGCCTAGAAGAAGGCAGAGGCAGAGAAAGCGGCTGAAAGGGGGGAGGCGGAGAAGAAGGCAGAGGAGAGCAAAGCAGAGAAGGAGGCTGAGAAAGCGACTGAAAGGGGGGAGGCAGAGAAGAAGGCAGAGGAGAGTGAAGACAGGAGAGGGGAAACACCACACAAGAATTAAGTGGGTCCCTCACTCGTGTATAAATCGAAACTTCCTGATGAAGAGACTTTTTTGCAAATGTTTTATATTTCACAAAGCAGGGAGTGCATTGGTCAAGCTTCCTTGGTCTAGATGTTTTATTCAACATATTGCTGTACTCTGCTTGTTTCTAGGGCGCATAAGCTTTAGAGAACCAAATATACAGAATGTGCCAAGAGACTTTGAGATTGAAATGCCAACTTTGGTGGAAGAGAGCCCGACATCTCCAAGAAAACGCAACCGACTCAGTTTTCTAAGAAGCGGGTAAAAATGAACAGGACTTCTCATTCCATCTTCATTTCAGTTCTGCTGTCACATTAGGAGAGAATGTGTGTGGTGGTGTCTGTTGTGTAGCTGCAAGCCCAAAGGGTATGAGAATTTGTCAGGAAGGGCAGGCTATAAATCAAATAAATAAAATCTGCATACAGGCAAGGAAGTGAGCTTGTGCTTTGCCACTGTTCTTATTCATGAAAAACGTTATTTTTCACTGTTTTCTTTGGAACGGAAAAAGCTAGTAAATATTTTTTTTGGAAGCATGTGGATTGTTCTACCATTTCCCAAATCCCAACCGCTGATTCATAATGCAGGGTGCTGGAAATGGGCCACATGCAGGCCCAGAGGTGTGGGGGGGGGGGGGAATGGTGCCCTTGGCAACACCTGCTCCTGGTGCCCCCCTCACTGCCCCCACGCTTCACTTATTTGGCTGTGCTGCCGCCAGACACCCCTCAGCCCCGCCCCGCCCCACCCCACCAGGCTGCTCCTTCAGCTAGCGGAGCCTCTGCCGGGTGGCCGAACCAGCTTGGTGCCTCAGCATCTGAAACAATTTTGAGGCAGATCATCTCCATTAGAAATCACTTGGCAGAGGCCAACCTACTGGTGATCCCTGGCCCCTCAATGATACGGCTGGCCTCCACCCGGGCCAGAGCCTTTACAGCTCTGGCCCCAGCCTGGTGGAACGCTCTTCCACCAGCTGTCCGGGCCCTGCGGGATCTTAATGAGTTCCGCAGGGCCTGCAAGACTTTGGGGAGACTAGCCGTTGATGCCCTCCCCCCCCCCCCTCTCTTTATAACATCAACTGGATCCTACCGCCTCTCCCCATTGGGTTTTTGAGGGAATTGATAGTAGGTGCCATCTTTTGTGTTAATTTTAATAATGCTGCATTTTAATGGGGTAGGGTTTATATTTATTAGAGCCGTATTAATTGATATTTGATGGATTTTAATCTGATATTTGTGCTCTATTTATATGTTGTTCACCGCCCTGAGCCCTCCGGGGGAGCGCGGTATATAAACCTAATAAATAATAATAATAATTGGAAACAGTTAGTTAGCAATTAATATGGGCGGGAGAGGGGGAATACATCATTGCAGACATCTGATTTAATTCTGCAGATTTTTTATTTCACGTGGCACAGAAATATGTTCTATTAAAATAAATGACATCTCGTTAAAAATTGTCATGTAGAGCCAAAAAGCGCTGTGTCTTACCGTGTGAGCCTAAGAGTCCGACTGAAGAGTCGCCAAAGGGAAGAAAAGTTCCATTTTCTGTCAGCATGAGACATGCCTTTGTTCCATTTCCAGGTAATCCCTTGAAATCTCCTTATTTCCTTACCAAGTTGTTAGTAATGTGAGCTCTGGTTGATGGTGCTTGGAAAGTAAATGCCTTAATTGTCATAGATTTATTGTCATTTCTGGCTATTTCCTATTTTCTTTCATTTTTCCCCCCGTTTAACCTTCTGTCCTAGAACTCTTGGTATATATCAGTGGTGGCGAACCTTTGACACTCCAGATGTTATGGACTACAATTCCCATCAGCCCCTTCCAACATGGCCAATTGGCCATGCTGGCAGGGGCTGATGGGAATTGTAGTCCATAACATCCGGAGTGCCAAAGGTTCGCCACCACTGTTCTAGGCCATCCTCTAGAATCCAATTGGCCATGCTGGCAGGGGCTGATGGGAATTGTAGTCCATAACATCTGGAGTGCCAAAGGTTCGCCACCACTGCTCTAGGGTCCTTTGAAGGACCCAGCCCCAGGATGGCTTGGTTAGCTATCACCAGGGGACAGGTCTTTCTCTGTTGTGGCCCCTTCACTGTGGAATGTATTCTCAGATGACACCTGTGCTCTGTCAGACTTGTTCAGTTTCTGCAGAGCATTCAAGGGCAAATTGTTTAGGTTGGCTTTTGGAGTGTAATCCACAAGATTGAGGGGTTTTGTTAGTGGGATGGTGCTAGCCACAGCTTTTAATAGTGTAATGTTAATATTTTAAATGTTGTTGTGGTTTTTCCGGGTTGTATGGCCGTGTCCCAGTAGCATTTTCTCCTGACGTTTCGCCTGCATCTGTGGCTGGCATCTTCAGAGGATCTGATGGAAGTAAAGCAAGTGGAGTATATATACCTGTGGAATGTCCAGGGTGGGAGAAAGAACCATTTGCATTGGTTAAAAGGGTTAAGGGTCCAATTTGCAAGTGAAATTTGCAGGTGTGAAGTGTTAAATTTGCAGGTGTAATTTGCATATGAAAATGAAATGTAACGTCAGGAGAAAATGCTGCTGGAACACGGCCCTACAACCCAGAAAACCCACAACGCCCTAGTGATTCCGGCCATGAAAGCCTTCGACAATACATTAATATTTTATATTTCTTACCTTTGTTTATATGTGTGTCAAGGCCTGTCTGTGTGCTTTCTGGTCTTGGTGTGTCTCCAGGAGAGAGCGGGAGTTTGTGGCATCCTGGTTGTTCCTGCTTGTAGTTTGTGTTAGGCCTGATGCTAGAGCTTTGCCGTGTAGGAACGTGCAGGCTTCATGTAATGCCTTTCCCAGGGTTGTGCACCTGGCCTGGTATCGGGACGCAGCGTCTTGGGAGAAGGAGCAAGCTTTTGAAAGTGAAAGCATATATATATAAATACTCTATGCCTATTAAAGGTTAATAAAGATAAAGATATAAATACTGTTTTAACGTTAGAAGTTGCCATGAGACCCTCTGGGTGAGCAGCGACTAAAAAACCTCTAAGAAATAAATAACATATAAAGAAACCGACAGCAAGAGAGACTCTCTTGACTTAAAAGACTGTAGTTTTGTTTGGGGATTTTTCTGGTGTGTCACGCTGTGCTTGGTAGGTGCCTATATCAGGGGTTCCCACCTTTTTTGAGCCTGTGGGCACCTTTGGAATTCTGACCCAGTGTGGTGGGCGCAGCCACAAAATGGCTGCCTCAAAACAGCTGCCACAGGAGGCAGATCCAGCCACAAAATGGCTGCCACAGTGAAGATCGTTGTATTGCATAAGCAAGGTTTCTAAAAGTCTGCATGGCTAATCAGATCTCCAGTGGCTAACTGGAGCCTTCCTGGGCAAAAGCCCTACTCTGCCTGGCTCACTTTCTAATAGCACTTGACGGGCACCGGGAAAGCTGCAGGTGGGCAGAATGGCGTCTGTGGGCTGCATGCAGGGGATCCCTGACTTCTATATGCCTGATTGCAAGAAGGGTACTTTCAAAATCGTGATGATTTGTATTGGCTGCAGGTGGCTTGATTTTGGCTGCTGATTACTCCCAGCTTGAGCTGCGCATCCTCGCTCACTTGTGCGGCGACGGTCGGCTCGTGCAGGCCTTGAACAGCGAGGCAGACGTCTTCCGAAGCATCGCGGCTGAGTGGAAGATGATCGACCCGGAGGCTGTTGGGGATGATTTGCGGCAGCAAGCCAAGCAGGTAGGGTCCGGATAAGATAAAACTGTATATAACGCAGTGCAACGTGACGAAGGTGACTTCTGGCGCAGGCTGGTATGTGTGCGTGTGACCATCTTTCTAGGTCTTTTCCCATTTGTGGCTTTAAACAGGTAAACTTGTCCCCTGGGCAAGTACTGGGTCATTACTGGCCCAAGGGATGATGTCACATCACAACATTTACTAGGCAGACAATGTTTACGGGGTGGTTTGCCATTGCTTTCCCCAGTTGACTGCACCTTACTCCCAGCAAGCTGGGTACTCATTTTACTGACTTTTGAAGGATAGAAGGCTGAGTCAACCTGAGGCTGTGGCCCCTTCCGCACATGCAGAATAATGCACTTTCAGTACACTTTCCCAATTGTTTGCAAATAGATTTTGCTATTGCACACAACGCAAAGTGCGTTGAAAGTGCATTATTCTGCAGGTGTGGAAGGGGCCTAAAAGCTAGTGTGGTGTAGTAGTTAAGAGCAGGTCTCTAATCAAGAGAACCGGGTTTGATTTCCGGTGAAGCCTGCTGGGTGCCCTTGGACTACCCAGAGTTCTTGAGAAGTCTCTCAGTCCCACCTCCCTTGCAACCTGTCTGTTGTGGGGAGAGGAAGGAAAGGAGTTTGTAAGTCGCTTCAAGACTCCATATGGTTGAGAAAAGTGGGGTAAAAATCCAAACTCTTCTTCTACTCTTCTTCACCTATCTGAACCTGGCTTCCGTTGGGATCAAACTCAGGTGGTGGGCAGAGCTTTGACTGCAGTGCAGCAGTTTACCCCTCTGTGCCATGGGGCTCCTTTGCTGGCTTTGGTCTAAACAAAAAAACATCACAAGCAGGAGCCAATCTTATGAGTGTATATTTAACCAGGCCATGGAGCAGGTGCTTCTTGAGTAGCGAGAGGAGCTATCTCCATCATCTCCAGTTGAAAGGACCAGGTAGGAGGTGGTAATAAAGACCTCTGCCTGACTCCCTAGGGAGCTGCTGCCAGTCTGAGAAGGCAATACTTTCCCTGATTGGCTGACTGAGTAGAAAGTAGCTACCCATGGTCACGTGTCACAGCATGTGTGTCCTTACTGTGCATCTTTCCCTGAAGTCTCCAGCTGGAATTTCATTGGCTGTACTCTGCCATTTTACATTCTCTAGATCTGCTATGGAATAATATACGGAATAGGAGCTAAATCGCTAGGAGAGCAGATGGGAATTAAGGATGCCGATGCTGCCCGCTACATCCAGTCTTTCAAATCAAGATACCCTGGTAAAGATTGTTCGGTGATGTACTCTTGGCGGCCCTCCAGGATTTAACTTACATGCTGACAAAGAGCAAAGCCAGTCAGTTAGTCGGTTAACCTTTATTGGCATAAGTCAAGTACAAAACTTTGAAGACAGAGCGATACAAAAATAGCATCAATGTGTGGATCTTCATGGTTATAAGGAGAAATCTGGCCATGTGCAGAGTTGGATCAGACCCCCCCCCACCCCCCAAAAAAAGGATATCAATTTTTTAACAGAAACCCCAGTTAGTTTATGAAGGAAAGAGCTGATAGAGAAATCGCATACATTAGCACAGAGAACCCAATCAACGACAACATGGGAAATAGAATCAATACAACTGTTATTACAAGGATAAAGGCTTTTTTGATAGGAGACCTTCAGGAATCTTCCTGGAAAGACGGCTGCGGGGTGAAAGAGCAAAGCCTTCAGTGGCTGCTTTTGCAGTCCGTGCAGCGCGAGGGTCGGATCCCCGTGCTAAACGAGAAATCCCGTCTCTCCTCCGTCAGAGCGAGGCTCCTTGATATGCAAAAGTACAGCAGCGGGTCCCGTAGAAACACGTCTTCCCTGGTTTTCCCTTTGTGATAGCAGCCCTCTGTAACTTCCAGCAAAGCACGGTTGGAAGACGTCTCTAGGCAAAGAGCGTTGGGGCAAGAGGGGGAAGAGGGCAAAGGTCATAGACTCTCCTCAAGAGGCCCCACTGGACAACCATGTGGCACAAGTTGGTCTGATCGCAGCAGTTCTCTGCTTGGTGGGCTATTCCGTGCCTCCCCCCCACCCTCCCATTATGCCTTTGGGGAATGACAGAGGTCTTCTCTGGAAAGAGGAAAGCAAGGGAAAGCTCACCTCCATGACCATCCAGTGTTTATGGTTCATAGGTTTCCACCCCATGTGTGTTAGAAGTGTCAATATCCTCAGTTCTGGTCTCAAATGAGTCTCTTATTGTTCTGGGGGACTTTAATGTCCATGCCGACACCGCCTCATGTACAGTGGCTGCGGACCTGGTGTCATCCATGGCGGCACTAGGCCTCTCCTTGGTAAGTTCTGGCCCCACTCATGAGGCCGGCCACACGCTGGATTTGGTCTTTGGTTTGGGGGTTAATATGGTCATATCCTCTACGGATAGAATGCCATGGTTCGACCATTCACGCCTTTGAAGGTCTGGATGGCTCTTCTGCCACGCTTCAAACCCGGTTGGGCTCTAGGCGTAGGGCTGATTTATACCCGCCCGCGGAGACTTATGTGGATCCGGATTATTTCCTGAATGCTCTGCGACTCCCTGAACTCCGCCGGCACACTCGAAGGAGCAGGTGGAGGACTGGAACTCCTGCCTCCTCCGATGCCATCGCAGATTGTTGCTCCCCGCCCTCCTCTTTGCCCTTCGTGTTCCGCAGGCTCCTTGGTATACCGAGGAGCTGCGCCATAAGGAACGGATGCTTAGGACGACTAGGAGGCCGAGTGTGGCGGAAATCTCGCTAATTTCGGCGCTGCGCGAATATCTTATAGGACGCCATGAAGGCCTATGAGATGGCAAACGGAAGGAGGCGGCGAGGGCTTTCTTCTCCTCCTCTCTTGGCGCGCCTGCCAGCTCCCGCCTCGGGCGCACTTATTTCAGATAATTCGGCCTTTGACCTCCTTATCGGAAGGGTCTGCCAAATCATCGACAATAGCTATTAGCTGCGAGGTATCTATGAGCTTTTTTGCAGATAAAGTCACGTTGCTACGCCGTGACCTTCCCCGGCCATCACGCTATCTACAATTAGTGGAACTGGAGGCTCCTTTGCCGCTCTTCGGGCCCAAGTTTGGCCCAGTTCTCCCAGTTCTCCGAAGCCGCTGCTGACAGGGCCTTGGCTGCTGTTAGACCTACTACCTGTCCTCTGGATCCGCGTCTCCTCCTGGTTTATGCGTGCTTCGTCGGGCGGAGCTACGCACCCCATCTGCTGAACATCATCAATGGCTCCCTTTGAGCAAGGGGTCTTTCCGGATGGGTTGAAGGAGGCAGTGGTCCCGCTTCCACTCTTGAAAAGCATCCATCGCTAGATCCAGGTGATCTCGGCCAAATTACCGCCCTGTCCTCGAATCTTTCGCTTCTGGGGAAGGTAATTGAGAGAGCGGTGCCGGTTGCCTCTGCCTTTCCTGGATGACGCATCGGCTGATTTTTCCCCTTCCAGTCTGGCTTCCGCAAGCTGGTATGGGACGGAGACCGCCTTTGTCGCCATCACAGACACGCTCCGCATGCAACTCGCATCAGGGCGGATCGGGCGCTTGCTGGTTTTGTTAGATCTTACCGCGAGCGCTTGATATGGTCGGTCAATTTACCTTTTGACCCACCGCCTGGTCAGTTCTGGGGTAATGTGGGCACCCGTCCTTCAGTGGATTGCCTCGTTTCTCCGGGACCGGAGTCAGCAAGTGTGGCGCGGGGATCAACCCTCCCCGAGGTGCCCGCTTCAGTGCGGAGTAACGCAGGGAGCTTCTGCTATCCCCGCCATTATTTAACATCTATATGCGACCACTTGCTCAGTTGGTGCGGAGCTATGGGCTGATCTGTCATCAATATACCGATGACACTCAGCTCATTCTAAGTTGGATGGAGGGGGGAGCGGCCACGCCCCTGCGGCTCTCCAGCATTGTTTGGAGGCGGTAGCTGGTTGGTTACAGCAGAGCAGGGTGTAACTGAATCCATCGAAGACGGAGTTCCTCTGGCTGGTGACCGCGAGGGGTGAGGTTAGGGATTTGTAGCCGCCAGTGTGCGTGGCGCTCTCATTGGTGCCGACCCCCTCTGTTCGGTAGCCTGGGGGTCCACCTGGATTCGTCTCTCTCAATGGAGACTCCAGGTGGCCCATACAACCTGGACTGCATTTTTTCCATTCTACTCCAGGCCCGGCGGTTGGCTCCCTTTCCTCTCCCAGGCGGATCTGGCCACTGTGATCCGTGGCAACGGTCACCTCCAGGCTGGACTATTGTAACTCATACGCCGTCCTTCAGCGTTTGATTCGGAAGGTAAAACTGGTTCAACATGCTGCAGCACGCCTGCTCTCACAGGAGGCGCTTTCAGAGAACACATCCAGCCTGTGTTATATTGTGCTGCATTATTCCCGGTTGAATTCCGAATCATCTCTCTGCGTGGGTTTTGACCTTTTGCTAAGTTTTATGCTGCCTGTGGACCCTTGCATCTTCGGGACCGCGATAATTCCCATATGTCCCAATCCTCGGCCTCTGGCGCTTCTGGTAGAGCCTAACTTACTGGTGGCCCCCGGCCCCTGCATGATGCGGGTGTTGGTTCAATGCTGGCCAGGACCTTTACGGCATCTGGCCTTCCCGGCCTGGTGGAACACCTCTTCCTCCAGTTGTCCGGTTCCTGCGGGACCAGGGTGAGTTCAGCAGGGCCTGTAAGACTGTGTTGTTCCACCGGGCCTTTGGAGCAAGTCCAGCTGCTGCACATGGTGCCCTCTCTTTACTGCCCTTGCCCTGTGGGTAGCCGCATCAGGGTCCCCTCATATTGAGGGGTCCTGCCATCCCCCCCCATGGGGGTAGGTTTTAAATTGGGGTCGGACGCCTTTTATTATGTATTATGGTTTTTTTGCCGCTTTGCGAGTTTTGGCTATTTTATGGGATGGAGCCATGCGTTTATCATTTGTAACGACTTCCTGTTGATGTTGTAGTGAATAAGTTGGTTCCCATCCGGAGCCCTTCGATTCTTCGATCGGGCGGTATACAAATTAAATAAATAATAATAATAATAATAATAATAATTGTTGAGCTTCCCAGCCATATTCCTCCACCAAACTGTTATCTTCTGTCGCCGCTAATGATTAGGGGCAAGAGCCATAGTCTTTTTGAACTTTTAACTTCTCTTTATTTTCAACCAGAAGAAGAAACATGGGGTTTTTTTGGTTTCTTATCCCAGTTTCCTATGACCATCAGCCAAAAAGGTTTACTTGTTTCTCTTTCCACCCCTCCCCCACTACCCTGGGTGAACATGGACCCAGCTTTGTATTTTATGTAAAACCAAAGAATCACAATGATTTTTGTTCCTGAGGTCCTTCCAGTGCAGAATCACATATTCACTCTTTTAAAACTGCAGTCATTCAATTCTCCTGTTCTTTTGCAACGCCAGACAACTTCCCCTTCGGATTCCTCTGCAACATATATCAGCTTCCAACAAGATGCCCTCTATCGTCTATCCTATCATTGTATAGCTAAGTTTGAAGACTTCCAGCTGCCTCTTTAAGCTCCTTCTGTCAGAGGCAGTCCCCTTAGGCTGAAGGAAAGCTTCAGGGCCCACTCAGCAGTATGGCAAGATAAGAGGTGCTTCAATGTCATTAAAATGTTTTGAACTGGTAGCTAAACTAGAAATTGCGCCATTCTACTCCATGGTTTTGTAGGTATTCCAAAGTTCTTGAAAGAGACGGTGGAGAAGTGCAGCCAGGTTGGATTTGTCCAGACCATTTTGGGCCGGCGCAGATACTTGCCAGGTATTAAGGATCCCAACCCTTACAGGAAAGCTCAGGTACGCTGATAAATGTTTTGTTCAAAATAACTTGAAATGGAGCAGTTAGCTAACAAAGCCACCTTTCCCCCTTTCACTGGGGTTGGCCTTGATTCTAAATTATTGTACATGTTCTGTCCTACAAAGATGCCCTGTCTTACACCAGCTTTGTGGATGTAGGCCCTGGTTCCTGCTTCTGGTATGTTTTGGGCTTCTCTTGTACTGTTGAGACTTTTAAAAGTGCTTTCCAAACTGCAGGTGGCAGCAGGCACGCTGCAGCATTTCTTAGTTTGCCTGCAGACCGGGTTTGCGGAATATATTGTGTTTAGTTTTCAGTGCACGTTATAAATAACAATTCCTGACACCTGAGAACCCCATCTGCATGCTGACTGAAATACGCAGTGTAACTGTGGGGCAGCCATTAAAGTGAACCCTAACCCTAAATAATTCTTTAAGCAAGCCTTTATTGGCATAAGCAGAACAGAAAACAAACAAACAGCTGATGGGCCTGGGAGTTTTAAGAGCAAAAAAAGATAACAACAGATCAATACAGATTGTTACTAACTCTGAATTATTTCTTGCTTTCTGTTATGATTACAAAATTTAGAACTATTAAGGCCTTCTGGCTCTGTTGTGCTCTGCTGTTTGTCCGTGGGTCTTGTGAGAGCCGGCATGGTGTAGTGGTTAATCTGGAGAACCAGGTTTGATTCCCCACTCCTCCACATGAGCAGCAGACTCCTATCTGGTGAACCGGATTAATTTTCCCTCTCCTACATTCCTGCTGGGTGACCTTGGGCTAGTCACAGTTCTTCAGAAGTCTCTCAGCCCCACCTACTTCACAAGGTGTCTGTTGGGGGGAGAGGAAGGGAAAGGAGTTTATAAGTCACCTTGAGTTTTCTTACAGGAAAGAAAGGCAAAATATATATATAAAAACTATTCTGCTTGTCTTGTGGAAGCCTTCTGTTCCTCTGCACTTTCCATCCGCAGGTTGTCTTTTACAAGCACTTTTCATATGGGTCCCTTTCATATATTGTTGAACATACTGTCTTAAATGTATTAATTTATTGTAAGGGTATATTGACTTTCTATATATTGATTTTTCACATGCTAATATATTGCCATTGTGATTGTATTATTGTTTATATATTGGTTTATCAATGTATTGCTGTGATAGGGATTCTATATTGATGTACTGTTCTAGTGCTGCTGTTGCTGCTGTTAAGTCACCATCTCAGTATTTTGATTCTTAATTCTAGTTCTTAATGTATTTATTATTGCTATTATTGTTCATTCTATTATAATGTTTATTGTTTTATTATGTTGTTCATCGCTCTGAGCCCTTCAGGGATAGGGCGGGATATAAATTCAAATTTTAAATGAAATTAAATGTATAGCTTCTAAAAAAACGATTATTTTGCTGTTCTGATCAGCTTGATTTCAGGACAAGGGCCTTGATGTGATATTTTCTAATTACCGGAACCAGAAAGACAGATATACTTAAGCAGCTGACGATACTGTCTTGTTGGCATCAGTGGAAGTAGGGGTGGGTACCCTGGAAGTAGGGGTGGGTAGTGTGGTGGCCAAGTTTGCAGATGATACCAAATTATGTAGAGTGGTGAGAACCACAAAGGATTGCGAAGAGCTCCAAGCAGACCTTGATAAATTAGGTGAGTGGGCCCAGAAATGGCAAATGCAGTTCAATGTAGCAAAATGTAAAGTGGTGCACATAGGGGCAAAAAATCCAAACTTCACATACACGCTACAGGAGTCAGTGCTATCAGTCACAGACCAGGAAAGGGATTTGGGCGTCTTAGTTGATAGTTCCATGGGAATGTCAACTCAATGCATGGCAGCTGTGAAAAAGGCAAACTCTATGCTGGGGATCATTAGGAAAGGAGTTGATAATAAAACTGCAAGGATTGTCATGCCCTTATATAAAGCCGTGATGCGACCGCACTTGGAGTACTGTGTTAAGTTCTGGTCACCACATCTCAAAAAGGATATCGAAGAGATAGAAAAGGTGCAGAGAAGGGCAACAAGGATGATTGAAGGATTGGAGCACCTTCCTTATGAGGAGAGGCTGCAGCGTTTGGGACTCTTTAGTTTGGAGAGGAGACGTCTGAGGGGGGATATGATTGAAGTCTATAAAATTATGCATGGAGTAGAAAATGTTGACAGAGAGAAATGTTTCTCTCTTTCTCACAATACTAGAACCAGGGGGCATTCATTGAAAATGCTGGGGGGAAGAATTAGGACTAATAAAAGGAAACACTTCTTCACACAACGTGTGATTGGTGTTTGGAATATGCTGCCACAGGAGGTGGTGATGGCCACTAACCTGGATGGCTTTAAAAAGGGCTTGGACAGATTTATGGAGGAGAAGTCAATCTATGGCTACCAATCTTGATCCGCCTTGATCTCAGATTGCAAATGCCTTAGCAGACCAGGTGCTCAGGAGCAGCAGCAGCAGAAGGCCATTGCTTTCACCTCCTGCACGTGAGCTCCCAAAGGCACCTGGTGGGCCACTGTGAGTAGCAGAGTGCTGGATTAGATGGACTCTGGTCTGATCCAGCAGGCTAGTTCTTATGTTCTTAGTGTTCCCCCTGTTTCTCTGATGCAGTTTCTTTGATTCCCAGGCAGAGAGGCAGGCTGTGAACACAGCTGTCCAGGGCTCTGCAGCTGATATCGTCAAAAGAGCTACGGTCAATATTCAGGGCCAGCTGGAAGCTTTACCTTCAGCTGTGAAATCATACGGACATCTGGAAAGCTCCATCCAGAAAAAATGGAGAGGTATGTTTTTCCTGGGAGATTATAGAAGCCAGCTAGACACCTGCATGAAGGAGGGTGAGAGAGGCAGGCCCTTTGCTCTCTCCTCCATGCCTAAATTATGCACTAATGAATGGAAGGATCCTTTTGTCCAAGTCCATCATTCCTGCACAGTCGGCCAGCATGGTGTCATGGTTAACAGGGGTGGACTCTAATCTGGAGAACCGGGTTTGATTCCCCACTCCTTCACATGAGCAGTGGCTGCTAATCTGGGGAAGTGAGTTTGTTTCCTCACTGCCTGTGCTGAAAAGAGCTCGTTGGGGAATCACCGCAAAACCTTGGGGCTGCGCATGGAGCGTTTTTACCAGGGGGGCTATTTGGGCTCAGGAAAGGGGGGCCACTTGCACCGCTGTGCTAAACCAAGTGGGCCTTCTGCAGGCTTTAAAAACTCCATCCCCCAAAGCTGCTGTGTGACTGTGGGGAAAGCAAGTCAAGACGAGCAACCGGCTTTTTAAAAAAAATGTATTGTGCTGTTTGGGTCTCAGCGGTAGAGCAGCTTCTTGGCCTGCAGAGGATCATTGGTTCAATCCTTGCCAGTATCTTCAGTGAAAAGAACCAGGTAGTAAGTGGTTGGAGAACCTCCAACTGAGAGAGCAGCTGCCAGCATAGACAACCTGGACCTTGATTTAATTTAGCATAAGGAAGAAGAAGAAGAAGAGTTTGGATTTATATCCCCCCTTTCTCTCCTGTAAGGAGACTCAAAGGGGCTTACAATCTCCTTGCCCTTCCCCCCTCACAACAAACACCCTGTGAAGTAGGTGGCGCTGAGAGAGCTCCGAAAAGCTGTGACTAGCCCAAGGTCACCCAGCTGGCGTGTGTGGGAGTGCACAGGCTAAACTGAATTCCCAGATAAGCCTCCACAGCTCAAGCGGCAGAGCGGAGAATCAAACCGGGTTCTCCAGATTAGAATGCACCTGCTCTTAGCCACTATGCCACTGCTTCTCCTAAGGCAGCTTCATGTGTTCATGCAACATATTCAGGAAAATAAACATATGAAATCAGATTCCTTTCAGCATGCTGCATTAGTCATGGAACAAAAAAAAAGGGAAATAGTGTAGCGCAAGCAATATACAAAAAAGCCCAGCCAAGGCGGAAAGACGCTAACACAGAACGGCAAGGAACAAGGAATTCTATGCAAACAATTTTAAAGTTGCTCAAGTGCCACAGCAACATATAATCCTTACAATAAACATACACTGCAAACTACTAATGAGTGTTTCAACCCACGTGGGTAAGAGTTCAAAATAAGAGAAGTCATATAATGTCAATTTCTCAAAGGTCTTTCATCACACCCATACATGAAGCCTCAAATATTACGGGCAGATGTTTCCAATCAAGGTGTAGCAGTGCAAGGCGAAGAGAAGTACTCGCGCCAAAGGCAATGAAACAGTAAGCACGGAAGTTTCAACAAGAGAAATTGACATTATATGACTTCTCTTATTTTGAACTCTTACCCACGTGGGTTGAAATACTCCTTAGTAGTTTGCTGTGTATGTTTATTGTAAGGATTATATATTGCTGTGGCACTTGAGCAACTTTAAAATGTTAGTCATGGAACAACCACTGTCTGTTTACGTTCCTGTGTGTCCGTAGAGCTCTAGTGCAAGTATTCAAGTGGTTGGTTTTTAAGAACTGCTCTTTCAATTTTATCCTGTCCAGGAAAATCATGCCGGGCCGAAAAGAGGCAGATATCGTATCCCAGCTGTGGGGGGTTCTTCATCCTCCAGCTCCATGACGAGCTGCTGTATGAGGTTGCAGAAGACAGCATGATTCAGGCAAGGAAGTTCACTTCTGCTGAAAATGTGTGGCTGTGTGGCTATTGTGTTTGTGTCCAATTCTCAGCGACGCTGGTTGCAGTGACCGCTGCAGAACCATACCTGTCTGTGAGCATAGAAGGGCAAACTGATGGTCCATAACCCATAATGTCTCCTTGGGGAATGTACTGTGGCTAAGTGGTAGACTTTATGACAGAGCGCCACTAAATGACGGAGCGCCACGAAAGAGAAGATACCTTCACGGTAGGTTCCAGTCCGTCGTTTTAGCATAGGGGTTCCCAACCTCTTTGAGCCCATGAGCCCCTTTGGAATTCTGTCACAGCGTGGTGGGCACAGCTGCCGCAGAAGGTGAAGCCAGCCGCAAAAAGGCTGCCATGACTTATGTTCAGTCACGCAGTTGAGAGCCTTATGCTGTGGTGGTGGTTGTCAAAGCTACATTTTTTTAAAAAAATCTGCACAGCCTATCAAATCTCTGGTGATCAATCAGAACTTTGCTGAGCAGAAAAAGCTCCCTGGCTCCACCCACTTTCTAACACGTGGCAGTGGCCGTGGCACTTTCGGGCGCCATGTTGTGAATCTCTGTAATAGTTCAAGGGGAAGACAGGGGTTTTTTTAGCAAAGAATTGCCTCTGTGGCACCCAGAGAAAAGTATGGGCAGAGTAAAGGTCTACAATCCAACCTTAGGAGATGTTTCCTGACTCTGATTCTTCAAATGCTGTCGTTTTGTAGGTCGCACAGATCGTTAAACACGAAATGGAAAATGCTGTGAAACTCTTGGTGAAGCTGTCAGTGAAAATCAAAGTGGGACCCAGCTGGGGAGAGCTGCAAGAGCTTGAGTTATGAACACAAGCTGCATGTTGGACCCCGAATTTCTCTGGCAACAAACCTGCTAACTGATTTGATTCCCCACACAACTAGGTGCTCTTCTTTTTAATGGCAGCGATGAATTGGACTTGTCAGATGTATCTGGAACTCTAAATGAATTTATCCAGGGAAACTTTTACTAGGACATGTTTTTATTTCTAATTACAACAAGCCGCAAAAAGCTAAGCATTTAAATAAACCTTATTAAAATATTTTCAAGCTCAGGCATACACTATTTCTGAACAAAAAAAAAATCACTGTAATCGCTTTTTAAAAAATTGCCTCCTTTTAAAGATGCAACCAGACTTTGGTGTCTTCCTGTTTTGTCACGTAAAAAGCTGTTGTGTGAAAGTTCAGATGTTTGTCTTCCATAAATCCCTTCGCCAAGCTCACAATAGTGTGCGTGACATGAGATAGCTGTATGTATCGGGCTTCAAGATTCCAGATTTATCCATCCTTTTTTGTGGTGGAAAGTTTCCAGGAATAAGTTATATATTTGTACAACCCTATGCAAATCTTTTCCCCTGCGGGCAAGAGTTCTAGAAATGATTACATGAACTCCTACATTTTTATACAGAACTGACTCCCAGTTGGAGGGCCGTTGGTTAAAGATTAGAAGACATTCTTCTGGTAAGCAATCTATTTATTGCCTCGTCCTGCTTAAAGGCACTTTCCGTTATGAAGTAGCAAAGGAAATAAATGAATTTATTATTAAGGGAAATTCCTGTCTCCTTTTCCAGTTTGCTAAGGTTTCCGACGAGTTTTTTAAAACAATGGACTAAGTTATTTGCTTTGTAATGTAAGATGGATGAACACAGTATGGGTAATAAACTAATTTGTACATCACTCTCCACCTCTTGTGTTTTGTTTGAAAAATGTTGCCTGACAGAAGAGAATATAATATAAATACAAAATGTTACATTTATCCAAGTAGGATCTATTTTTTATCTACCCCAAAGCCACTTACGCAATTTTCAGGAATGTCCAACATACATTCAGTACATTCAGTGTTTTAGCTGCAGTGTTTTAGCCGCAAATGTTAGCATTTTGCCTGCCAAAAAAGCCCATGCGGTATTTCACTTCTGGGATTTTTCTCGAGTTTCTCTCAGCCAAATTGTCCTCCACTTATAGTCATCCAGTGTTTGCTGCTGATCCTCATCACAATGAAGAAGAAGAAGGAGGAGGAGGAGGAGGAGTAGTTTGGATTTATATCCTCCCTTTCTCTCCTGTAGGAGACTCAAAGGGGCTGACAATCTCCTTGCCCTTCCCCCCTCACAACAAACACCCTGTGAGGTAGGTGGGGCTGAGAGAGCTCCGAGAAGCTGTGACTAGCCCAAGGTCACTCAGCTGGCATGTGTGGGAGTGCACAGGCTAATCTGAATTCTCCAGATAAGCCTCCACAGCTCAGGCAGCAGAGCTGGGAATCAAACCCGGTTCCTCCAGATTAGATACACGTGCTCTTAACCTCCTACGCCACAATGAGTCTTCCCTCAAAGGCCAAAAGAGCCCTGGAATGGGCCCTGACCCCTTCTTCCCTGCCCCGAAAGAAACCAGGAGTTGAATCCTGTTGAAGCTGGCTGACAGCTTTGAGAACATCTGTTTCTTAAAACTAAAGAGGCTCTTTATTTTGAGGGGGTTAATCCCCCTTTTTAAAGATTTTTAAAAAATTTTCTTTGTAGAAAGATCCAGCTTCTCTGTCTGTGGCTCCAATCTGCAGATTTAAGTGTCCTCTAGTGTTGTCAGACCGAAACTAGTAACTGGCAACAGGTGTTGGGGGGGGGGGGAGACCCGGGGGGGAGGGTGGCGGGAGGATGTTTTCAGGAATAGAAGAACAAGCAGTGCACCTCAGTATAAGAGGGGAGATTTTTTTGTTTCATTCCCTCATGGTGCTATATAAGAATTATATGTGGAGGTATTTAAGCTTAGGAAAATGAGGACCTTACTGCAGACATTTTCCACCCCTAACTCTACTCCATTTCTGAGTCCTTTTGCTCAGTCTTCAGAGTGAGAGAGCTTGGTTAGAAACAGAGAATGTGCTCCCCCTGAGCCAGAGAGAGAAAAAGGGGTGGTATTGTAGCAAAATAATCGTTCACTAACAAAAATCACCTGGGGTGCTGTGTGGTTTCCGGGCTGTATGGCTGTGTTCTAGCGGCATTCTCTCCTGACGTTTCGCCTGCATCTGTGGCTGGCATCTTCAGAGGATCTGATAGTAAGAAAGCAAGTGGCGTATATGTACCTGTTGGAGTGTCCAGGGTGGAGGAACAGCCCGGAAACCACACAGCACTCCAATGATTCCAGCCGTGAAAGCCTTTGACAATACAAAAATCACCTGGCCCAAGAGCACCCAGGGAGTCCATGGTAGAGTCAGGATTTAAACTGGGACTCCCAACGTCTCCTTTGCCGCTACGGCATAGTGGTCAAGAGTGTCAGACTAGTATGCTGAAGCTGTGGGATCGAATCCCCATTTGTGCTATGGAAGCTTGTTGGGTGACCTTGGGCCAGTCACACTTGGCCGAGCCTACCTCACAGAGTTGTTGTGAGGATAAAATGGAGGAGAGGAGAATGATGTGAGTCATCTTGGGTCCCCTCTGGGGAGGACGACAGGTTACAGATGAAGTAAATAACTGAAATCGTGTTGATGTGGAATTCATGTAAAATGCTTCTTCAGTACAGAACTTTGGGTGGGGGGGGGAACTCATGGTTTAGATTAGGGGTGTCCAACGGTGGCCCTCCAGATGTTCATGGACTACAATTCCCAACAGCCCCTGCTAGCAGAATTTTACCTGGTGTTTTCTTCCACCTTTGAAGAAATACAGATGCGTAAATGCCACAAACCCTGAATTCTTTTTAATGAGGTTTGCAGTGCCTAAAAGGAAGTGAAGTTGGCCCTGAGACGCCTGAAATGAAACACAATAGGCTGCAGTAGAGAATGGTGAACTCCGTACGAGCACACAGTTTCCCATTTACTACACTTCTATCGGATTGTTTCTAGGAGCGGAGGCAGGTTGATAAACCTGTGCGTTTGCAGGCACTGTTGGAATCCTGACACGGTGGTAATGGAGAAGGCAAAACCCACAGAACAGGTACTGCAGGAGGCAGGGACACATAAACATAGAGAGGAAGGCCAACTGCAAGAGAAAGGGAGTACATTAATTTAAAAATACATTGGAAAAAAGGAGAGAGAATTAAACTCACACTGCAAGGGCAGCTGCCACTGAAACAATGCTATTTTAATGTGCTCAACTGCTCACAAGTCCAGAGGTCCATCAGAAACTGTGTTGGGCAGGTGCCCAATCTTGCCACACCCATTTTTTTTCAAAAAGTGCCCCCGCAAAGTGCTCTGAGCAGGGCAGCTCAACCACTGAGAAAGTGGTACAGCCATCTACGCTGTACCCCCACCACTGAGAAAGTGGTACAGCCATCTATGTTTTACCCCCACCACTGGGAAAGTGGTACAGCCATCTACGCTGTACTCCCACCAAGCTGGGTACTCCTTTGACCAACGTTGGAAGGATGGACGGTTGAGTCAGCCTTGAACCAGCTCCTTGAGACCAACTTCTGCCAGAATCTAACCCAGGTCACGAGCAGAGCTTTGCGGGACTTCTGCTTGCCACTCTTCACCTTGAAGCTCGGACTACTTGGGTTTCCACAGTATAAAAGCAAAGTTTTCCTGGCTTCTAACCAGCAGTTTAATTCAGGTATCAAAGACCTAATCATTCTGATGAATATTATGAGCTACAGATTCACAGGAATGGCTTCCCCTCTTTGAAGAGTCTCAGGTCTACAACTGAAGAAGCGGCAAAGAGCAGAAGAACTTACCACGTTGGGTGTGCAGATCATTTTCCAGGACAGAACTCTTCATTACTCTGGAGATCAGCAAAAATTTCCAAGGCTGTGATTGGGGGAAAGGGGGGGGGACCAGTGGCAAAGCCAAAATGTGTTGGTCAATACATTTCTGTTGGGAAAGAGAGAGTCTTTTCCAGCCTTGGAACGATGGAAGGCTGAGTCAACCTTGACCCGGCTTTCTGAAACAGACTTCCTTTGGGATCGAACTGCGGTCACGAGCCAGAGCTCGGATTGCAGTACTGCAGTTTACCACGCTGTGCCGTGCGGCTCCTCCAGCGCTATGAGAATTTCAGATTACTCCTTGAGTTGGTGACTCGTTCCATTTTCCAGTAGCGACATTGACCACAGTCTGTCCTTCGGAACCCTCGGGGTCAATTTGCACAGTCTCTTCTTCTTAAAACCAAAGCAAGGATATCACGCTTATTTGTCATGAGTACCAGATTTGACTTGTCGGGCGGCATGTCCCATAAATAGTATAATAATTTATTAGTACCAATTCACTGGATTAGTGCTAGTAGTTATTAGAATGTGAAGACACTAATATAAAATATCAATCCTAATTTAACTAATAAGGGTGCATTTAACAGGAGATTATAATTAATGGAATCACCTGCCTAATTAGATGTGTTCTTCCGTCTTTCCAAATCCAGGGTGTTTGGGGCTTCCTCGGCCCATTAGGCATGAAACGCTCTGTTTGTACGTGAGGAGGCTTTCACCGTCTACTCTGCCGCACGCTTGGTGAAGTCTCAACGGGCCTCTGCTTTTCCTGGTTCTTAAACTCCACCCATCAAGTCCCTCTTACAGGCACACAGTCTCAAGATTGATGGCTTTGGGAAAGCCTTTTCATTACTGTTATATTGATATTTTAGCTCTTTCCAAAAATACCTTCCCCCCACCCACCCAAAAAAAGAAACAGGCAAAACAATTCCCTGGACCTCACCCTGCTGAAGAAGAAGAGTTTGGATTTATATCCCCCTTTCTCTCCTGCAGGAGACTCAAAGGGGCTTACAATCTCCTTGCCCTTCCCCCCCCCCCACAACAAACACCCTGTGAGGTAGGTGGGACTGAGAGAGCTCCAAGAAGCTGTGACTAGCCCAAGGTCACCCAGCTGGCATGTGTGGGAGTGCACAGGCTAATCTGAATTCCCCAGCTAAGCCTCCACAGCTCAGGCGGCAGAGCGGGGAATCAAACCCGGTTCCCCAGATTAGATACATGAGCTCTTAACCTCCTATGCCACTGCTGCTCCAGAAGGGGATCATGTCCTAGAACTGATATTCTCAACCCTCCACCACTCCACACACACACACACACACACACACACACACACACACACACACACACACACACACACACACACACACACACATTTCATGCTGCTAGCACTGCTGCCATGGGAGGGGAAAAAAGGCTTGCTATTTAATGGTTAGCCCATCATTTGTAATTCACCTGATAGACATCCCCCTAGCTTATTGTTGGCTGCAACAGTTCTGAAAGTGAGAGCGCAAGGGAAATCACTGATCCGCCATGTATAGGTTTTCAAATGCAATAAAAGACAGTGATTTTGCAGTGACTCTCTGTTTATGTTGATATATTGATTTGTCAATAGCAATATAACAGATAACAAAAATGGAAGTAATAACAAATCTGAAAAGGGGGAAGGGGAGAGGAGTGGGTGGGAGTGGGAGTCTGGTAGTGGACAGAGGGAAGCTATCGGGGGCAAAGCTGTGCTCACTGGCAAATCTCCCCTGCTATGGTGGAAAAGCAAGTTAAAAGTTGTGCTAGAAGTGGTCTTACCAAAGAGAGAATGGAAAGTGAACGCGGGACTCAAGGAAATCGGTCTGTACAAGAAATCTTGCTGCAGCAGACATTCTCCCCTGCCACACAGCAGACACCTTGTGCATAATGGACCCTTGTGTCTGGAGGCACTCTGACCATTCTTAATTGTGCACCAAAACTGGGGGAGAATTCCAAGAATGAACTGGTAGGCTAACTTTTCCTTCACCTGCTAGCACAAACTAATGCAACTCCTGTAGAGTGGCCAGTCTCCGGCTAGGACATGGAAACCTCCAGAAACAGTCTCCACACCACAGACATCAGTTCCCAGGAAAAATATGGTTGCTTTTGGAGGGTGGGCTCCGTGGCATGACACCCTGCTGAGCGCCCTCCTCCCCGCAAACCCCACCCTCTGCAGGTTCCACCCCAAATCTGCAGAAACTGCCCAACCTCAAGCTGGCAACCTGAATTTTCTGTGGAGCAGCCGACTTCACAGCTCCTTCCCCTTGCCCCTTTGGAGTGCTACCATTTCCCAAATCCCAACCACGGATTCATAATGCAGGCTGCTGGAAATGGGCCACATGCGGGCCCAGAGGTGTCGGGGGGGAATGGTGCCCGGGGCAACACCTGCACTGGGCACCCCCTACTCCCCCCGCACCCCACTTATTTGGCTGGGCTGCTGCCAGGTGCCCCTCAGCCCCACCCTGCCAGGCTGCTCCTTCAGCCAGCAGAGCCTCTGCCACGCAAAGGAGCAGAATGGCTGGACTGCCGCTGGGCGCTCCTTCACCCTGCCCTGCTAGGCTGCCCAGCCAACAGAGCCTCCATCGGCCAAAGGAGCAACTTGGGGGAGCGGGGCTGAGGGGAGAGGTGTGGGGGCAATTCTCCGCCTCCGATGTGACCAGTTGGTGTACGCCCAGGGACATGTTGACCCCACATGTCCCCGTGAGTGCTCCGCCTCTGCCCTTGGAGAGTGCTCCGCCTCTGCCCAACACTCCGTGGGTGCCCTTGGAGTGGGCCTTCTCCTTGGCCGGTTATCTACTGCTGCTCTGCCCTGCAGCAGGGGCATGTTTCTTTAGGGAAGAGAGTTCGGTACTGATGCGCTCTGTGTTACACCATCACAGATCCCGAAAGCACGTGGTTAGCGAAAGCGAGGAAGCCCCAATGCGTTCCCTTGCTTCTGAGTTTCTGCTCCTTCTGACACACACACACACACACACACTCCTCACTGGTGTTTCCTGGGAATCTATGGCTGGCTTTTGCAAAAAGCACAAAAATATCAAAATAACATAGAAATATCAATATAAAAATGTAAACAAAGCCAGTAGACTTATGACAACTGGGAGCTGATTGGAAGTAGTGTGCCTCCTGGTGTGTAAACAGAAATAGGAGAAGACCCCACTGCAGAGCAAAGGGCCCCGAGAAAAACACTCTGTGCATAATGAGCTTTTGACACCCTTGAGCTACACGGTGTCGCTGCCTTGGTCTTTGAACTCTTGGTTACATACATTTTGAGAAGGAGGAGGAGGAGGAGAAGGAGAAGAAGAGGAGGAGAAGAAGAAGAGGAGGAGGAGGAGGAGGAGAAGAGGAGGAGGAGGAGGAGAAGAAGAGGAGGAGGAGGAGGAGAAGAAGAAGAGGAGGAGGAGGAGGAGGAGGAGAAGAGGAGGAGAAGAAGAAGAAGAGGAGGAGGAGAAGGAGAAGAAGAAAAAGAAGAGGAGGAGGAGGAGAAGAAGGAGAAGGAGAAGGAGAAGAAGAAGAGAAGGAGAAGGAGAAGAGGAGGAGGAGAAGGAGAAGGAGAAGGAGAAGGAGAAGGAGAAGGAGAAGAAGAAGAGGAGGAGGAGAAGGAGAAGGAGAAGAGGAGGAGAAGGAGGAGAAGAAGAGGAGGAGGAGAAGAAAAAGAAGAGGAGGAGGAGGAGGAGAAGGAGAAGGAGAAGGAGAAGAGAAGGAGAAGAGGAGAAGGAGAAGGAGAAGGAGAAGGAGAAGGAGAAGAAGAAGAGAAGGAGAAGAAGAAGAGAAGGAGAAGGAGAAGAGGAGGAGGAGAAGGAGAAGGAGAAGAGGAGGAGGAGAAGGAGAAGGAGAAGAAGAAGAGAAGGAGAAGGAGAAGAGGAGGAGGAGAAGAAGAAGGAGAAGAAGAGGAGGAGGAGGAGAAGAGGAGGAGGAGGAGGAGAAGAGGAGGAGGAGGAGGAGGAGAAGAGGAGGAGGAGAAGGAGAAGAAGAAAAAGAAGAGGAGGAGGAGAAGAAGGAGGAGGAGAAGAAGAAGAGAAGGAGAAGGAGAAGAGGAGGAGGAGAAGGAGAAGAAGAAGGAGAAGAAGAGGAGGAGGAGGAGGAGGAGGAGAAGAAGAGGAGGAGGAGGAGAAGGAGAAGAGGAGGAGGAGAAGGAGAAGAAGAAGAGGAGGAGAAGGAGAAGGAGAAGAAGAAGAGGAGGAGGAGAAGGAGAAAAAGAAAAAGAAGAGGAGGAGGAGAAGAAGGAGAAGGAGAAGAAGAAGAGAAGGAGAAGGAGAAGAGGAGGAGGAGGAGAAGAAGAAGAAGAGGAGAAGGAGAAGGAGAGGAGGAGTTTGGATTTATACCCCCATTTTCCTAGTCATAAGGAGTCTCAAAGTGGCTTACACAATCCTTCCCTTCCCACAACAGACACCTTGTGAGGTAGGTGGGGCTGACAGAGTTCTGAGAAAACTCTGACTAGCCCAAGGTCACCCAGCAGTCTTCTTCTGGTTCATCAGATAAGAGCCCATCGCTTATGTGGAAGAGCGAGGAGTCAAACCTGGTTCTCCAGACTTGGTTCACGGCTCTGAACCACCACACCACGCTGGCTCAGCCGTGAAGCCACTGTTGGGCACGCAAGAGGTTTCGGGCTCAATCCCAGCATCATCAGTCGAAAGGATTAGACTGAAGGGGATGTAAAAGACGTCTGTCTGAGACCTGGGCAGCCGCTGCTGGTTTGAGCAGAAAATCCCGACCCTGTTGAATGAATAGCCTGATCCAGCATAAGGCGACTTTTTACGCTGCCGAGCTACTCCATCGCGGTAGACGTTGCACAAAGAAAGCACCATACATTGGCCAACAGAAGTTTCATGTCACTTTTATTCTTCTACTAATGAAATGCATGAGTGTTCTCAAACTAAGATTGTCCACAGAAAAAGAACGTCAAATATGAGAGAAACGCAGCCGGTCGTCTTCTGTCGAGAGCAACATGCTGGCAATGTACCCACCTGGTGTTTAGTTGCTTGAAAAACAGAAAAAGGCTCTGCTGTTTGAACTATTTATTTGTGGAACTGAGAAATGGATCCCTTTTTCTTCGATCACAACATGCTTTGCTTTTTTTTTTGGTTTGTGTGTTTTTTTGTTTTTGTTTTTTTGTCTCGTGTCGTATAAGAAGGTCAATTAGTCATGCAAAGTTTTATTCGGCTTAAACGCATTAACAATCTGGTTTGTACAGGGTATTTTTCAACCAGCCGCAGCCTTTCCCGCAGTCCGCAACCCAGAACCGCTGAAACGTTACCTGCTGGAAGGAGGGTTCGTTTGGGGAAAAGATTCCCTGGTTGTAGATCAGACTACAAAGACCCACGCGCAGCCAGGAACGCTGGAAACGTTTGCCTCCCTCGACGGTGCGGTGCAACGAAAGAGGAAATAGGTGCCGAGGAGGAAGAGCCGCTTCTGCTCAGCTGCCGAGCTTGGAGAATCAGGTCCATTCCTTTGACTCCTGTTCTTAGTGCACTAAAGAGCAGCTCTTTAGTAGGTAAAAATCTAAAACTGGTACCATTTCTTCTCCTTGTATTTCAGCATCACCTGTGCGTGGGGGGGGGGGGGAATAAAAAATAAAATCACTTTGAGGCACAGAACCGGGGTTGGATCCATTCTGCAAGAGGAGATGCTTTCGTCAAGAGGAAGCCTTGTCCCGATGTAATGCAGAGGCGTACTGGGGGGGAAATGGTGCCCAGAGACAACTTCTCCGGGCGCCTCCCCGTGCCCCCCCCATGCTCAGGGGCGGGGCTCTAGGGAGTGGCCCAAGTCCCGCCCCTGGCCTCCATGCAGGCCAGTTTTTGCCCAAAAGCTGGCCTGCACGGAGGCAGGGGGGTGGGCGGACCAGGTGGGCGCTGTGACCACCCGCTGTCGAGCACCGCCGCCCATCTTTCTGCAGGCTGGCTCCTGAGTGGACCTGCAGGAAGGCAGGGGGCGGGGCTTGGCGGCATGCGGCTGGGACGCATGCCCTTTGGTTGTGGGAGGCACCCGGCGCCCCCCACATGACCAAAAGGAGTGCGCCCGGGGACATGGGTGACTCCATGTCCCTATAGGCAGTACAACTCTGATGTAATGACAATAACAAGCGTGTAGCCTGGAGATAGGAAGAAAAGGGAAAGGGCATCTCTTTCAAGCTTAATAGGAGTAATAGAAAAGTCAAGCAGGCAGGAAGGCATTCTGGGAGCAAAATTGCAAGCATAAGAGAAATGAAATCTAATAAAAATGACCGTTGCAAGGACACTGGAAATATTGCTCCCTAATTTTTCTTGTATCCTTCATTACTACCTCTTAGCGGGGTGGATTCTACCCTGATCCTACTACACCGCTGAGCAACGTTTATTTCTTTCTTAAAACGTTTATACCCACTTTTCCTTTCGGGTCAAGGGTCAAGTCTGCCTCCAACTTAAGGAGGCTTCTTCCAAACAGAGTGTAGGAAGCATAGAGAATGAGAGTTTGGATCCACCCAAACGTATGAAAAACATCTCCAAAATTCAAGGCATTTATGAACCCGAAGCACATATCACTGGGGAAAGAAGATGGTTCACGAGCAGACTGAAAACAGATTCCCGGACCCAGTCAAACATGACCCTTCCCTGGTGATCTCTGGGCAGCCCTCATTTTTCAACCTCCCTGGTTACTCTGAGCATAAAATCGGGAATTTCTGTGTATGGCCCTTGAACTCCTTGGAAATAAGGATGGAATCACAACTTATTCCAACTTAGTTAAAATAACTCAGGAAGCCTTACAAAACGAATAAAAGAACAGCAACAAATAACTAAAAATAAATTAACAAATGAGGAAAGAATACAACTCCAAAATGAATAACACACACAACAATAAAATGGCAGCAATTCACGCCCTCCTCCTGCCCATCCAAACCCCTGAAACCCTTTTAAAAAGTCTATTAAAAATGGTAAAAATTATAAAAACATCAATCATTTTTTAAAAATCAGCTCAAAACTGTCTACTTTGGGGAGATGGTTCGTTCAGATGTAGCCCATTGGAAATGAATTTGTTGTCTCCAGAGATCATTGAAAGCGACCAGAAACGTGGAGGAGGGAGAAACAGTCCTGGAAAAGGGCCCTGCCCCCAGCCCTCCCTGGCCCCACCCACCCAAAGAAGGGAAGGAGGGGCAACCTTCCTGCCCCACCCACATCCAATGGCTCTGCCCACCCAAAGGACCATGGGAGATGCTGCCTGCCTCTTTAGAACATACAAACATAAGAACTAGCCTGCTGGATCAGACCAGAGTCCATCTAGTCCAGCACTCTGCTACTCGCAGTGGCCCACCAGGTGCCTTTGGGAGCTCACGTGCAGGAGGTGAAAGCAATGGCCTTCTGCCTTCTGCTGCTGCTGCTCCTGAGCATCTGGTCTGCTAAGGCATTTGCAACCTCAGATCAAGGAGGATCAGTGGGTAAGACTGGTCTTCTCATCATGTGAGGCTCAGATGGGCCGGGCGATGTCATTCTGCCAGTGGGGTGGCTCTGCCCTAGAGATTCTGGGTTCTGTGGGGGAGAGGCCGTCAGCCCTCTGAGGGACATTCATTAAGCCCCACCTCAGATTCTACTTCGATTCTTTTCAAATTCACATGTGCTGAAGGACCTCCTGAACCAGCCAAGTATACCCATAGAAGCCGGGGCAGGGCGGGGGGGAGATATATGGCCCTCTGAGCAAACCCCAGCCTTTGGAGCAGCCTCCTTTCCCACCCAGGACCGAAACCAACCTCATGTGCATGTTTGGACAAGGATTCTGCACTGGCCATCATCCTGGCTGTTTTCTCATCCAGTTCTCCCAGTTTCTGCCCCCTCTCGTCGAGGGCTATGCGCGCCCGAGCCAGCTCTCCAATGGCACTTCCCGCAGCCCCTTTCACGCCCTCCACTCCGCCGGACCCAGGGATGTGCTGAGCAAGACTCCGAGATGCTTTTCCCGCCGTGGCCTCGCCAACTGAAAACGAAGACCGACACGCAATGAGATCTTTTCCTCTGTCTTCCTCAAATCTTGCCAACGGTAAGCTCGCAACTCGGTGGCAGACACTGTTTTCTGGAGGAGTAGGGATATCTGTAGATGAATTTCCCATTTGGATATGTTTCCACTCAGCCAATAATGTTTGTATCCTCTCATCTTTTGCTCGCATCAGAAAGACAAAAATAACGAGTGCTGGGGAATTACACAATTTTAAGGGTGACAACAGAGGCGTAGCTGCAATGGGACATCTGGGGCATCTCGCCCCGGGCGCCGCCATTGCAGTCATGGATCAGGTCGGGGGCATGTTGGGGGTGGGGCATGTTGGGGGTGGGAGGGGCACGCAGGCAGACCATGCCCCAGGTGCAGTTCCCCTTCCCTTTGTCACTGGGTGACAATGAAGACGTTAAAATTGTGAAGACTGTCTATTCCTTGGCTCAAATTATCGACCGAAAGGAGACTGCAACCAAGAAACTCAAGATATTGTTTCAACAGGCTGTTGTGGGTTTTCTGAGTCGCATGGCTGCATCTGTGGCTGTCATCTACAGAGGCAGGATATGGTAAGATGTGGTTCTCTCTGTGGCACAGCATGGAAGGATCTATGTGGTGGTGGGGGTGATCTGTTTTGTCCTCTCCAGTTGATTCTGCCCATGAAAGCCTTTGACAAGGCACTGGATCATTTCAGTGATCTATCTGAATAAATCTTTTTGTTGCGTGCATTTAAAGAGAGACTTAATTAGCAGTGATACAAAAGCAGCATCCAATAGAAGAAGAGGAGCCTATTCGGCCCCTTCCGCACATGCAGAATAACGTGCATTCAATCCACTTTCGCAATTGTTTGAAAGTGGATTTTGCTATTCCGCACAGTAAAATCCAGCTTCAAAGTGTATTGAAAGTGCTTTATTCTGTATGTGCGGAAGGGGCCTTTGAGTTTGCTAACTGAAAGGGTAGGATTAACGTTGGCAAACGTAGGCAAACGTTGTGCTGCTGTTACATATTGACGATACTAGCTGTACACTTAAGACTACCTCTTGCTCTGCTCCCCGTCTCACGTGTTGTGTATTATTCTCTGCTAGAACAAAGAAACAAAGTTAACTTTATAACTTCTGATGTACGTGCTCACTAACATGGAAGCCATGGCTATCTGACTGACCAATAGCTAATTAATAGGGCAACTCATTACGACAGCATCTCAGCATCCTGTTTGCATAAAAGCAGATGTTAACCTTTTCATGCCTAGGTATGGCAGACACTTGTAAATACCAGCAATTTTCCCTTTTCTTGCTAGTTCCCAAGAGCACAATTTAGGGATAGAGCAGGGGTCTGCAACCTGTGGCTCTCCAGATGTTCATGGACTACAAATCCCACCAGCCCCTGCCAGCATGAACATCTGGAGAGCCACAGGTTGCAGACCCCTGGGATAGAGAAACGCAGGCAGATAGGTTTAATAACCTGAAAAAATCTAAAAGGTTGTGTAGCTGTAATTCTAAGGTAGTTGAAACATTGGCTCACCAGCTATTACACTGCACTAAATTTGCTAAAATTAGATCTAAATATGTCAATCTACACCCTCTCTTCCAATCTGAGTTCACAGATTTGATTAGATTATTTCTCTTGTTGAATAAATCTGATTCTGTTTTTTGTGAAGAGGTTGCAAGCTTTGTTATGGAAATAATCCAGAGCCAGTAATAATATGTATTTATCTGAGGTTATCCTTTTTGCCTTTTAAAATTTTTATGTTTGTTATGTTTTGTTGCTGTTGTTCTATGTATGCCAATAAAGGCTTTGCTTTGCTTTGCTTTGAAAAACAGGCAGAGCTTCAAAGAAAGATGGTCGCCTGCAACAGCGCTTTCCTTGTTTCCCATCAGGTCAGTGAATCTCTCCAGTCACACTAGTTTTCTTCCCCCTCCCTGTACAGAATTTGACGGGACTGCGAATCATCACTTACAGAGTTCTTCTCTGTCCAGCGTTCCTCCTGTTCCACCAAAGAGTCCCTTCAGAAAGCCTCTGTACTGAGCCTCAGGGGTTTCCACGGGGGTGAACAACACCCCGAGCATGTCCTAGCCAAAAAACAAAGCACAGGAAAAACGATTGTGTAAGGCAAGGTCAAACTTTAGAAAGACAAACTCCTCTGACTTGGAACAAAACAAGTTCAATTTGCATTCTGTCTTGGCTCCTCCCGTGAATTTCTTTCATAAGCTGACCCTCCGCGTCCACATGCACCACCTCCTCCTGACTGGTGCATAATTCTTCTGGACCGAGCTACAAGTGAAGGCCGGGGAAGGGGCACGGCACACAGATACATCCCAACCAAGTGCACAATGCAGCAGCCTCAGGAGTCCTTGTCCCCCATCCCATGCCTTTTCAAGCATAGAAACCACCATGGGGGGGAGGGGGCTGCTTCTATTTCTATTTATTTACACTTATTCCTTGCCCTTTACTGCGGCCTCAGAGTGGGCTACAATAAAACCCATACAGCAGCAAAATCACAATAAAATCTCCCGCATCCACCCATCCCACCCACAAAAAAGGGAGGGGTGTGCAGACATCTTGGGGGGAGGGGGTTTCCAGGTGAAAAGGACAGTCTGCCAGGCACTAGAACTCCCAAGAGATAGGCACCTGGCGAATCTCTGGAGGGAGGGCATTCCACGATGTGGGGGCCACTGCGGAGAAGGCCCTCCGGGCTGCCCACACCCCCTTACCTATGAAGGGGATGGGAAACCCAGGTGGGCCTCCCCCTCTGATCTCAGTGCCCAGGCAGAAATATGTGGGTTGGTGTACTCTCACAGGTATCCAGGGCCGAAGCTATATAGGGCTTTATAGGTTAGCACCAGCCCTTTGAATTGAGTCTGATAGCACATTGGAAGCCAGTGAAGACTCCTCAAGATAGGGGTGAGGTGATCCCGGCGCAGGGCCGCAGCGAAGAGGAACTGTGCCCGGGGTATGCGTGCGCCCTGCGCCCCGCCCCGCCACACCCCCACCCCACCCCTGAACGCCCCCACACCGGCACGTGCTCGGTGCGCCGTGCACCCCCCCCCCTTTGGCGCTACACCACTGTCCCAGTGCTCAGCAGGCATTCATTCAGTATCAGCATGACCTTCTTGACTGTCCTCCAAAGCAGCCCCACATATAACACATTACAATAATCCAATTATTTTTGAGACATATATTTATTCATAAGTTTCTGAAACATTATTGGTGTACTCAAACCCAAAGCTAAATTGGTGCAGAGGGGTGGTTTGCAACAGTTTACGGTGCAGCTGTCCCCAATATTTTAATCATCAATGCCTGTGCATGCAGCGCCCAGGTTGGATCATGACTATGGCACGTGCGTGGGGAAGATTCTTCAGCTACCATGCAGCATTTTGCTGACCTGCAGTCACCCCGGGGTGCCTTATGAGGCCCACTGGGTATAGAACCCCTCATGAACACTTGTGAATTCCTTCAACAGGCCAAATGACTTCCCTTAGACGTGTTCAAGGTCAGAAGATGGGAGGAGGTGAAACCCCCTTAGGCACAACACATAATTTAGGCCCCCCACAAACCAAAACCGAAGAGAACCTACAATTCAGGTGTAACTCTTCCACGGGGCACGGATGGGGACCCAGAACTTGATCTGTGTACTCTGTAATGGGTGAAGAGGTGACTCACCTGTAGATTGTCGCACATCTCTTGGCTGAAGGTCAGTCGCTGGACTTCCGTAGGAGAACCGAGATACAACGCTTGTCCCTCGTTGGTAAAACAAAAAGTCCGAGCGATCCTCGTGTCTGTTACAGGCAAATAATTAACATCTAGCAACGGGCGGAGACTGGGTAAACTGCAGGGAAACAGACATCTCGTTGTCAAGATTATTATTATTATTATTTTAAATGCATTGTATGCAGCTCACTTTGCCTGTCTTTTCCATAAGATTTCTTTCCTGTACATGTTTCTTTTTAGGACCAAGATTAATTTCCATAAATCAACTTTGTGCGGTGATGAACACTTTGAAGGGATCTCTTTCTTAGGACTAGGAAGAGGCTCAGGGAAGCCACAGCTTCACTGCCCTGGAGATATACAGCTCCGAGACTCTGCCTTCTTCTAGAGCAGTGGTCTCCAACCTATTTTTTCCACTCATGTACCCCCTGGCAGGGACCATGCCTTTACAATTGTGCCCCCCCCATTAGCAAACCCCTTATACTTTTTTTCACATCTCCCCAAATGCTCTGGTGTGTGCATCTGGGGGTACAGGTACCCCAAGGTAGGAACCACTGTTCTAGCGATTTAAAAGTCAGCCTCTGAGTTTCTGAACACATTCCTCTAGAATCCACCGCTTGGTTATAAATAGACCAATTTCAAAAGGAAACTGAGAAGCACATCAAAAAAAGAAGATGCTGTGTGACAACCAAGGAAGCGAGAATAGAATTTAAAAGGCGACTGGATTTTCACAACAATATTTCGTACGCTGCAGAGCTGAGCTTTTCTTTCTCTTTTATGATTTTTGTTATAAGCCTTGAGTTCTGAGATCAGTTGTACATATGAATGAATTACATTTTTTTAAATCTACCCATCTATATACATGGAGTTCAGGACAGCATATATAAGAACATAAGAAAGAGCCTGCTGGATCAGACCAGAGTCCATCTAGTCCAGCACCCTGCTACTAGAACCAGGGGGCATACATTGAAAATGCTGGGGGGAAGAATTAGAACTAATAAAAGGAAACACTTCTTCACGCAACGTGTGACTGGTGTTTGGAATATGCTGCCACAGGAGGTGGTGATGGCCACTAACCTGGATAGCTTTAAAAGGGGCTTGGGCAGATTTATGGAGGAGAAGTCGATTTTTGGCTAACAATCTTGATCCTCCTTGATCTGAGATTGCAAATGCCTTAACAGACCAGGTGATTGGAAGCAACAGCCGCAGAAGGCCATTGCGTTCACATCCTACATGTGAGCTCCCAAAGGCACCTGGTGGGCCACTGCGAGTAGCAGAGAGCGGGACTAGATGGACTTTGGTCTGATCCAGCTGGCTTGTTCTTATGTTCTTATGTTCTTATGCTACTCGCAGTGGCCCACCAGATACCTTTGGGAGCTCACATGCAGGATGTGAAACCAATGGCCTTCTGCTGCTGCTGCTCCCAAGCACCTGGTCTGCAAAGGCAATCTCAGATCAAGGAGGATCAAGATTGGCAGCCATAGATCGACTTCTCCATAAATCTGTCCAAGCCCCTTTTAAAGCTATCCAGGTTAGTGGTCATCACCACCTCCTGTGGCAGCATATTCCAAACACCAATCACGCGTTGCGTGAAGAAGTGTTTCCTTTTATTAGTCCTAATTCTTCTCCCCAGCATTTTCAATGGATGCCCCCTGGTTCTAGTACTGTGAGAAAGAGAGAGAAAATTCTCTATAATTTTCCCATTCCCCCCATTTTGACCCCACAACAACCTTTAGAGTAGGGGTGGCCAAGGCTCACAGAGAGTGACAGGTCCAACATTACTTGGTCAACTTTGTGGTTGAGTGGGAATTTGAGCCCAAGCTGCACCCCTGCAAATCTGAGACTTCAACCACTATGCCACACTGCCTGTCCAATATAGTCAATTCATACAAGATGAACAAGATCAGGAATGGGATTTTCCCTGGGAACCACATCCTCAGAAACTATCTGTCACCAATTCTAAGGCTTGGTTGACACGGTATTTCATTAAGACTGCCAACACTTCCCTTCCCACTAAGGATCCCATGATGCTTTATTCTGTTTTCAGCTCAGTTTCAAATGCCAACTGAGGTACCTCAGAATCATGATATGCCCATTGGCACAGAGGCACGCCAGGCAAACGCTGCTACAGAGGGCCACCACGTCCGCCGTCAATAGGAAGGAGGTGTCCGTGATGTTGTGGACGTAGAGGCACGCCTGGGAAGGCAGCGAGAACACTTTGGCCTGCTTCTCGGAGCAGACCACCACAAACTGGTGCTCTCCCATGTCCTGAGAGGAGGAGGGAGAATGCATGACCAGCTTCCTTTTCCGAGCTCGTTCACTGTCCTCCGTATTGTTTTTGGGGTCTCTCCAGGCCTCGTAAGGAGGGTGTATCAAAGTCCCCGTGCAATCCAAGCACCCGAAAGTTAAGACTGCTCCCTTCAGAGTCAGAAGCATGCCTATGAAACAAAATGCAGCACAGTTTACAAACTGCCCTGGACTAACTGGCCACGGCGAAGCATTTCTAAAATAATTTGCAGGGATTACATTTGTGCGAGTGGGTATCTCCCTCTTCTGCCACTTTAAGACCGGCTGATAAGACAGACGAACTGTTATGCAGTGTCAGCCCTGACATCCACAGCGGAGCAACTGGTTTCCTCTAGGGGCCAATGCGACTTCTCGTTGCATGGGGGCGGCAACAAAGTGAGATATGCCCCAGGAGAGTTTTGGAGCAGCAGTGGCATAGGAGGTTAAGAGGGGGGAAGGGCAAGGAGATTGTCAGCCCCTTTTGAGTCTCCTGCAGGAGAGAAAGGGGGGATATAAATCCAAACTCTTCTTCTTCTTCTTCTTCTTCTTAACAAAAAGAAGGAGGCAGGAGCCAGACAGAGCAGAAGCTGAGTATCCACATGACTGTGTAGTTTGCCCTACGTGGGCTGAGCTGTCAAAAATACACCCATGTGCTTATGCTGGTAAGTTCTGTTCTCTGCTCCAGGCCGGAGCGAGGGGGAACTGCGCCAGGGGCAAGGATGCACCCTGAGACCCTGCCATGCCCCTGCCCTGGAACACCCCTGCCACACCCCCACACCAGCGCGTGCCTGGTGCGTCGCGCACCCCTGTGCCCCCTTGGCACTACGCCATTGCTCTGCTCTCCTTTGGAATCCACCCCAAGGTAGCTCGTCTGGCAAAGATGTAATCCAACCGAAAGCGCCATATCAGTGCCAAGCCTTACATGTGTGAGATGTAATGCATCACCATCAGCTTTGAAAATCCCCCTCCCATCCTGAAAGAATTTGATTATGCACAATGAACTGTGTCGAATCACTTGAGCACGTGCTTTTGTGCTGCCCTCTCTATGAGACAGAATAAATCTTTTGCAGTCGGTCCTAGCAAAAGAAAATGTTTGTCGGGCAAACCAAAAATCTTGTACCTGTTGAATTACGATGTCGATAATATAACCAAGAAAACAGACACGTTTCTACGTCTTGCCATCGAGAGGCGCTTACAAATGTAAAGGACGACTTCTATGGTATGGTAGTCAATTGTCAAGATCTACTATATTATAGATGACTATTCTTTTTTGTCTGTCTTTTATGCTGATGTGCCAATAAAGGTTGACTTGACTTGACCCATGCGCTTATGCACAAGTCTTGCAGTTGCCTGTTTTAAGACTCCAACAGGGGCTGCTAGTGAACTCTGCTGATGAGGGCTGTAGAGGAGGTGCATGTGCTGTGTACATGAGTGTTCATGCACACCGCATGCATTGTTGTGGCACACCTGTGCATTTTTTGTGCCTGTGTTTTTGGCTGAAACACTCGCCCAAGTCCAGAAATGCTGGAGAGCACTTGTTGCCCGACTTAGCATGATGGATTTGATGATGATGATGATGATGATGATGATGATGATGATGATGATGATGATGATGATGATGATGATGATGATGATGTTTTTGAAACTACCCATCTCCCTTCACCACTGAATAATGTCACCCTATCCCACTTCAGGATTCCTGTCTAGCAAGGCATGAGCCCCCAGAAGTAATGTCACAGCATCCACAATATTCTAGGAATTCTGCCAGTCTCTATGGTAAAAACCATAGAGATCTGTGGCGGTTCCTAGAGCGTATGGGATGCTGTGATGCAGTTCTAATTTTTTTCTCTTGCTGTTCCATTGAGTGACCATGGAAGCAGAAGTGGAAGGTTGCCTGCCAAGGGGAGACAACTGGCAAGACAAGACAGGGAGGAATAGGATGCTGAGTCTGTTTATTAGCATGTTGAAATTCTTTTGTAACAGAGGCCCCTTCCGCACACGCAAAATAATGCGTTTTCAAACCACTGTCACAACTGTTAGCAAGTGGATTTTGCCATTCCGCACAGCTTCAAAGAGCACTGAAAGCAGTTTGAAAGTGCATTATTCTGCATGTGCGGAATGAGCCTTAGTGTTTCTATGGATGGGATACTCAGAATGGCTGTGATAGCCATTCATACACTCTGTTCCTGCCTTTAGTAACTGCAACCCCCCACTACAATCATAAAGAGACACATAACATTCCCGTGTTCAGTGGTGTATTTTTGAAGATTTTCAAGAAAACGCGGAGAAAATCAAGAATGCTTACCACTTGGCGAAACCGTGACAGGCTCCGTATGCCTTAGTTCATCCACCGAAGGCAAGTTAAGGGATAGCGTCGAGACCATACCATGGCCTGTACCGACCCAAAGACACGGAGATACAGCAGTGTCGTTTTTCCGTACAAATGACTCCATGAAGTACAAAGCTGTAATGGCTTCCTTAGCCTCTTTGTCAATACTGGAGACGCTCGAGCTGCGGGAATGGCTGAAGGAGTTTTCTCTGTTTTCTGTTCGAAGAAAGCCATACATATGAGCCCACATACTGAGCCAGACCAGTAGTCCACCCATGCCAATACAGTCTGTTACAATTGACAAAAGCTCTCCAGGGCCTCAGACAGACTATTTACTGTTCTAAGACCATTGTCGGTAGAGATGCAGCTGAAATAACAGCAAAGCTCAGTAGCCCAGAAATGCTTATTAGATTTAAATGAACAGCTTGGCAATTAGCTGAAATGAAATGATATTTGTGAAAGTATCCAGGGAGATGGTTCTGAGGACAGAGGCCACTACTGAAAATGTCCTAGCCCTTGCCTTCCCGAGGAGCTTTTGTAGTAGACAAGCCTTTATTGGCATTCCAAATTACAATAAAACAATTGTCCATAAAAGACAGATAAATACAACAAACATTCAGAGTCTTATCAATAGTGTAGTCCAAATGGACTCATCAAAAGTGCCATTCCCATCTCCACAGACCAGACTGAAGACCCACCCACAGAACCCAGGCATCACAACAACACACAGTATCAACACTCCACTATAAAACACAGAGTTTGTTGGAGTGGCAACAAACACAGAACAAGGGATAGGGGACAAGGAAATGGGCGAACAATGGGTCTGACTCCAACAGGTTGCCGCAGCCTTCAATTGTCACACCATCTGGCAATCGATAAGAAAACTACGACATCTCTCTATGAATCACCCACAGGTTATTTGACTTTGGATGACCGTGAACCCACAGGTTACTGGCAGAGGTAGGCACTGTATGCCAGTAGCAAATAGTTAATGTAACCAACGTTGTTGTTGTTATGATGATAGCAATCTAATGCTTAGTAACCATCTAGATTTGCGTCTATAATCTTGATATTTTGCTACGCTTTCGCAAAAGTAAGGATCAAGATTATCTAAGATTAAAGGACTCCTAAGAGCATCAGTTAAATGATTGTATACCGAGGAGCTTTTGCTCCAAAGGTCGCAAGCATAGCATTATCAAATGCCAGGAGATTTTGAGAGTAGTACCTGGGGAGGGTAGAGTTTGGAAAGGATGTGATATCACTTCCAGGTGAAGCTCTAAGAATTTCCCCTGATCTCTATGGTAAACACCCGAGATATGGGGAAATTCCTACAGTGCTGTTATGAAGGTCATTCTCTAACTGCTTCCCCACTCCTCAGTTTCTCAAGGGTCGTTTCCCCACTTACCATCAACCACCCTTTCCTGCGTGCTACTCTCAGCACGCGTCATTTCTGGCGCACTCCCGGGCTCCCCCAAAGCGCGGGGTCATCAAAAGGCGCCGTTTTGAGGAGTGCCAGGAATGACGCGCACTGAGGGGGCGCGAGAGTGGCAGCGTTGGGGCGGCTGCGTTGTCGCCACCCCTGTAGTGGGGAGTGCCGTGGGACCCCGCGCTACTTGGCGAGAGTAGCGCGCAGCAGATGGTAAGTGGGGAAACGACCAAGTTTAGGGGATTGGGGCCAAGGGTAGAAGCTGACCCACTGCAGGCAAGCCCAGGGTAAGATCTGCTGCACTTCAGTCCAGAAGGAACATGGAGATGAAACCATCTTCTGGCATGTGCCAATTTCCCATGCCACAGTTGGCGAGGAACAAGCCAAACCCTTGCAGACAGAGCATTGCTTGGTTGGCTTGGGTGAAGAACTTGCCCTGCTTTTCAGTTTCATCAAGCAGGCAGTGGCGTAGTGCCGAGGGGACAAGGGGTGTGACGCACCGGGTGCCCCCCGGTGTCAGAACATGGCAAGGGCATAGCAGGGGCATTCTGGGGCGTGGCGGGGCATGCCCCAGGCACAGTTCCCCCTCACTCTGGCCCTTCCAGCAGGCCTCTAGGTCATTTACAAACTGGCCCCACAATGGGCCAAAAAGTAAATCTGTATATGTAAGCACCTGGAATGAACATACTTCAACTTGCTATTTAATGAAGCAACCAAACCCCAGAACTCCATTCATAGACCTCATTCGGTTTCAGTCTCAAATATGGGAAATAATCTCCACCTAACAACAGCACCTGATCAGCAGTTTAGATATCCTGCTGGCCGGGAGATTCAAGTTAAATAGCGCAGTTATGGCCTGCCCATCTTTTTGGAAGGTGAAAGTAACGGATCCATGATTCTCAGAGACACTCACCTTCCGTTGCGACTGGCAGGGAAATCTCCATGCAGGCAGCCGACTGAGCTTTCCGAAACGGAGGCTTGCCGGAAACCCGACGGTTAATTTTTGTGACATCTGCGCTAGAGAGCCGTTTTCCAGAGCTTAGAGAAGTGGGACTCGTGCAGTGTCCGTTCACATGATCTTTAACGAGAGCAGGATATTTTAGTAAGTGAGACGATGCGTTTATGTACAAAACCAATCCTTTAGAATCGCAAAGGTCACTTTACAGAAGCGGGGGACAAGGGAGCAAAAGTGACCGGGACTCCCTAGGGCAGGGATCGGCAACCTGTGGCTCTCCAGATGTTCATGGACTACAAATCCCATCAGCCCCTGCCAGCATGGCCAATTGGGGCTGATGGGAATTGTAGTTCATGAACATCTGGAGAGCCGCAGGTTGCAGATCCCTGCCCTAGGGAGAATCCAATGGGACAACTCACGCACCTCCACCCCACTGTGATATATGACCAAAAGATATATGACCAAAATACATCAGATCTTGGGCATCTTTCTTGCTATGTAGAACTGAGCATGCCACAAGTATCTTGAATGATCCCTATTTTACAGCCAGAGGGCTACCGAATTTTCTGGTTCGGTCACTCCACAGGGGTTGTGGCTCACCCAAAAAAGTTGATCAGTTGTAGATGTGGGCATGGTGACCACAGGGAGGATCGGGGCAGGAAAAATGGCACTGTTGTGGGCAGGAGAGAGGGAAAAAATCTGTACTCTCCCGTCCACATGGCATTCATTCCACTTTGACCTCAACCTTCTCTCCAAAAATTGTAGCATAGCAGATTTGGGAAGAATTGCAGTAAAATGGTTGGAAAGGTAAAAGGTGTCACAAATGTCCCTTGAAGCTCTGACAAAATGGCTGCAGTTGAGACCCAAGCTGGACAAAAACAGCTATGCGCAGGTAGCCGTGGAATCAATGCAACCAAGAAACCAAGGAGAAAAGGGGTCTGGAGCACAACCATACACGAGGCCTTCTCAGGATGGGGAGGATTTGGAAGGGTGGGGAGCAGGGTTCAAAGGCTGAAGAGGGGCACATAGTTGTTAGTTCTAAAGTCTAGGCCAGGGGTCTCGAACCTACGGCCCTCAAGATGTTCATGGACTACAATTCCCATCAGCCCCTGCCCGCATGACCAATTGGCAGAGCTGATGGGAATCGTAGTCCATGAACATCTGGAGGGCTGTAGGCTGGAGATCCCCGGTCTAGGCCCTAAGAGAGCTGCCATAGCTTTCTGCTATTCATCGCTTCTACAGTAATACCGTGCTCTAGAATAATTAAGGGGCTGAGAAATACCGGGACACGGCACAGAGCGTGGGGCTACATCTTAGTGGCTAAAATAACCGATTCCTTGATGCAAGAGACTCATTAAAATCTTCTGTCAGACAATTCTATTAACAAATAATTTATTTATTGTATTTATTTATTTATTTATTACATTTATATGCCGCCCTCCCCCGAAGGGCTCAGGGCGGTGAACATGAACATACAAATAGAGCACAAAATAAAATCAACAAATCTCAAATCATCAAATAAATCATAATAAATGGCTCTATAGTCTTTGAATCATTAAAACCCCATTAAAAGAAGCGTATTAATATCAAATACAATAAATAATACAATAAGAGGCGACCTACCAACCAATCCCCTAAAAGAGGGGAGGGACGGCAGGATCCACAGATGTTAACGGGGGGGGCATCAGCGGCCAGCCTCCCCAAATAATCTGTCAAATAACACAGGTTAGATCCCCTGGATCCATTTCACTGGTATGGTACAGAGGTCATCCCGGATGTCAGAGCGGAGCTCCAGATGCCAGAAAAAAGCACAATTTTTGGGATTCCAGATCTCCCACTATAGCTATAGCGAATGACCTCCTAGGAATCCCTCCCAGACCCTGGCAACATGTGCATGGGGATGGGGGGTGGGGGGTAGGGTTAAATCATAGAGTTTGAGGCAAATCCTCGTGCATTGCCATGATGTGGTGATGTCACACCCAGTTTGGTGTGGAAGTGACATCATGCATCAGAATGACACTAGCATACCTGTTCCTGTCCCCCAATTCCTCTCGAGGATTTGCTGGTTGCTGCTGGCAACCCTCGGGCCATTCTCAGAATGGATCCATGCCACCCAACCTCATTAACAGTACTTTGCCACATGTTATATTTAAAACTTTTTTTAAAAAAAATTATTGTATCATTTGAATTTTACAGTTCATAGTAATTTTCTTCTTCATACATTTTCAAACGATACTTCCCCCCCCTTTTCTCCCTCCCCCCATTGCTTCTTCTTCATAGGTTTGTCACACAAACAGCAGTAATATTTAAAACTGTGCACCGTAATGGAGAGAAATCGTTCCCTGGGGTTTCGAAACATTGAGGAAACAGAGAACTCTCGCGTCAATTGGTGCGTCACGAGCCGCTCACTTTTACCTGAGGCGGTTGGGGATTTGCAGCGCTCCAGCTCCAGCGAAATGGGGCCGTCAGACAACTCGGTGAGGCCTGATAAGGTACAGAATTTTAAAATGTCGATCAATGACAGCACTGCAACGTGCGATTACTTCATATAACCGACGGTGCGGCGGCTGTAACAAGACACAGACCAAGTGAACGAGACTTGCGCCAGGAGCTGGTAAAAGGGAATGCAAGTACGTAAATAAAAGTGTCTGCCCGCACAGCCCTGACTGGATGAGGAACATCTTGCACAAATGGGTGCTCCACATGTGTGTCCTTGTGGCTGAGTGTGCCCTGGGGAAAGTGAGCTCATCCATTCAAAAGAAGGGCTGGATGGGGCCCTGGACTCTACGCCCTCTAAATCAAGCAACTGGTCCCATCCTCAACTGGTAGCCCCAGATGCTGGATGGGCGAGGTGGATGCTATGGCATTATATAGCCCACTGGGGGCCCTCCCCAGGTGCCAATCCCAAATCTTTAGGAATTTTCCAATCCATTGTTGCCCACCTGTTCTGTTCTGTTATATGCCTACTGCTGTTAAGTCCATCTACATAGATTGGGGGCAACCCCTGGATCTCAGCCTCAACTTCAAATCTTTGAATCCCTTTCATTTTTGTCGAAGGCTTTCACGGCTGGATTCAACTGGTTGTTGTGGGTTTTCCAGGCTGTTGTGGCTGTGGTCTGGTAGATATTGTTGGCAGACATTGTTCCTAACGTTTTGTTCCTAACGTTCCTAGATGTTGTTCCTAACGTTTTGCCTGCATCTGTGGCGACTGGACACGGTGTGTAACAGACTTCTCTCCGTAATGCACCTCTGAAGAGGCCAGCCCCGGATGCAGGCGAAATGTTAGGAACAAGATTGTTATGGCCCCGATTACCCCCACATATATACGGCCCTGATTACCCCCACATGTATGTATATATTACTGCAGTATATTTTCTTTAAAATCATATTGGCAGAAGCCAGTTTTCACAGCACCTCTCTGTGTAGGTAGCAGCATGTCCAAAGCGTCACAAGTCTGCTTTACAAAATCTAATCAAGGGGATGAGTTACTCCTGCATAACCTGGAGATCTCATTTTGTTTAAGGGCATGCTTGATTACCACACCTTGCTAAAATGCTGTAAGACAACAGAATATGGAAAACCTCCTTGGTATCTGATGCTAAATGGCTCTGCAACAAATGGTTGCTTCTTTGCATTTCCTCCACCCATTGTTATGACTCTCCTAAACCGCTCACCCTGTCCTAATCAAATGTCTATCTGAATAACTTGGGCAGTGTCTCTACAGAGTTACTCTGCATAAAGCCATTCTGTGCTTCCTGATTTAATCTAAGAGCAATTGACCCCCATTGTCCCGGGTACTTAGAACAATAGATAGAGCTCAAGCCAGCAAGTCCAGCATGGGAAGTTCCAGAGAATTTAGGAAAATGAAACTGAAACACACTTGTTCCCGCCCCTACCTGGGCAAAAGGGTATAAAAGTACTGAGCACCCCAATTCCAGTGCTCATTGCTAACTTGAACCTCCCTTGGTCTTGTTGGTGTGAGACACGAATTCGTCATTCGCCTGGATTCAGATGCTGGTCATTTGAATCCTTGCCTTCTTCTAGATTTTCTTCAGCTGATTTAGTTAACGTATGACCCCCTGCTTCCCCAAATCCCATTCTATCTTCCCACCTATCTTTCCTCCCTATCTATATACTAGGAACTGTGTGTATGTGCCTTGACTTCTTACTGTGTGATTGTTTGCAACCAAAATTTATATAAAAATATTGAAACTGCAATTTGGTTTTTTGTGAATTCTCTGCAGATACGTTTCAAGCCATTTCGGGTATACATAGTCTAAAAAGATCCCTACCCAGCCTGCCTCTGCATTGCCAAAGCCGAGTTATTTTCCCCATTGCTACTTAAAATAGTTGTGTGCTGTTACACTCTTAGCAGCTGGTGGAGATTCCTTAAAAATAAGTTCACAACCTGTGAAAGCTGGGTAACAAGATCTACCAGACCACGGCCATACAGCCCGGAAAACCCACAACAACCTTTCATTTTTCTTTTCTTTTTTCTAAAAGCAGTCATAGTCTGTGAATGTGACAGAAAATGAAGCTATGGATAGTTGCTCACGGGTACAAGAGGTCTTTGAGAAAATATCTCCCAATCATTTCAGTCTGGTTTTAACGAGGAAAAGAAACGTTCAACAAATTCACATAGATTTACGGAGAGTTCATATAGAGCAGACAGAAGATTGGAGAACTGAGTAAGAAGAGGGCCCTGAAGTTAAAGAACCTTCCCCCAAAACCTTAAGGTACATTACGCATTTGAAAAGCCACAACAAGGAGAACGATAACATTAAAACCAAACGGTACAACAAAGAAGGATGCCAGCACCTGTTCAAGTCAAAAAGACCAACAGAGAATACTAAAAATCCAGCCAGGGCTATAGCTAAACATTAGAAACAAAATGCTCTCTGGAGCGGTGTTGTTTTCAGCTGCTTTCTAAAGACTACACCAGAAAGGGTCATTTAGCATCACTGCTTAAAAGCCCCAGTCTGTTGTGTTTTCCTTTGCAGAATACTGTGAGACTCGCAGCAGATAGAGAATTGCAGCTTGTTCACAACTGGGAACTCAGGGGAGTGATCATATTGTACCTCTTCTATAGTTGTTCCTTGAGCTACCAATTAGTTTTCAAGTTCAACTCAAGGCGCAGGTCATCACCTGCACAGCCCTTCTATATCACCTCTCTAGATGTGCTCCAGTGCTTCACTCTTCAGAGCAAAGCCCGCTGAACGTGCAACGCTGCAAAGGGGAAAGACCTCTCCTGTGATCTTTGGATTTTCCTCCTCGCCTGCCAGCACAGACTTATTGAAGCTCCTTGGGTGGTTAAAAGTTATAGAAGCTCCTTGGTTAGTTCCGTAAGCTCTTTCTGTCCTACTCAGCCTGATTTTGAACAATGCACCTTGTTAGCCCCACTTTGAATTCCACGTGGAGATGTGGGTGGGAAGAGCCCAAGTGGCTCCGCTCCCAAACTCCACATGGAGATCAGTGAAGATCGGGGACAGGCCGAGCCCTGTTCTCTGGCGTTCAACTGCGTCCCTGCCCCAAACTCCATGGGTAGTTCTAGGTAAGGGTGCAGCTGACGGGGGGACCCACTGCCCAGGTTGAGCCAAAGGCAGTGGTGGGAATCCAAAAATTTTAGTAACAGGTTCCCATGGTGGTGGGATTCAAACTGTGGCGTAGCGCCAGTGGGGCTGGGCGGGGCACGACGGGGGTGTGGCCGGGCATTCCGGGGGCAGGGGATTCCTGGGCGGGGTTGTGGAAAGGATGCAGCCACTGTGCCGGTCCTTGGGCGGGAAACGAATGCACGCAGGCGCAGGCTGCCACGCACGCCGGTGCACCTCCTGCTAGACTGCTTCCAGTTCTGCGCGCTACTGCTGAGAGGAGGGGCGTAACGAAGGCAAAAATCACGTAGCAAAATCACCAATTAGTAACCCCCTCTCGGCACACACAAATAATTAGTAACCTACTCTCGGGAACCTGTGAGAACCTGCTGGATCCCACCTCTGGCCCCAGGTGCCATTTTGGGAAGCTATGTTTCTGTGGAGGAGCTGGCATTTGCGTTGTAAACACTGAGTTGGAGGCGTTGCCTAATTCACGACTGAGGTCCTGCCAAGAACTGAATTATAATGGTAGAAGGAGGATACAAGTTAGGACCCGCAGAGGGGGAAAACGGCCACAGCCTATAAAACATTTTCTGTGAATTCATCCATTAAGGCTGTAATGGATGAATGCAAGCTTTCCACATCCCGTAACTCCCTGCATAATCTTGAACTTGCATAAATCCACCTTATGCTCCTCGTTCAACGAGGCCGTTGAAATCAGAGGTTTGCATTTCTCTGCCTACCAGAAAAGAACTGGAGACTGGTAGTAGATATTCAAGCAACCTAGACTGCCCAAGCTAGCCTGACCTTGTCAGAGCTCAGAAGCTAAGCAGGGTCAGTTGTGATTAGTACTTGGATGGGAGACCACCAAGATGAAGGTTGCGATGCAGAAGCAGGCAACGGCCAAACTACCTGTGTTCATCTCTTGCTTTGAAATCCATAGATTGGGGTCACCATCGGTTAAGTGGAAGGTAGGCCCCCAAAGTGAGATTCATTCTCATGCTCACAGCCACCTACCACCCCAACACCTCTGGGACAGACCCAAGCGAGGGTTTCATAATTTTGCCCCAGGCAATCTGTGAAGGCCGAGGAAGAAGAAGGGTTGAATTTATACCCTGCTTTTCTCTACCACAAGGAGTCTCAAAGCAGCTTACAAACTCCTTCCCTTCTCCTCCCCACAACAGACACTTGATAAGGTAGGTGGGAATGAGAGTTCTGAGAGAACTGTGATTGGTCCTAGGTCTATACTAAAAAATTTTCAGGCCAGCCAAGCCTAAGAAACATGGACTGTATATATAGTGATACAAGGCAATGAGCTAATTGGTATATGCAAATAGTTTGAGTATAAATTCAATAGATAATTCATAAACCGTTCATACCAATTAGTTCATTGCCTTGTATCACTATATATACAGTCCATGTTTCTTAGGCTTGGCTGGCCTGAAAATTTTTTAGTATTGGTTTGACTGTATATATTTGCTGATCTGTTTAATTGGTCCTAGGTCGCCCACCAGGCCTCATGTATAAGTGTGGGGAGTCAAATCCAGTTCACCAGAGGAGAGCCAGTTGCTCTTAACCGTTACACCATTTTGGTGCCAGCTAAGAACTTCTGACCCGATGGTCCTCTCATACCAAGCAAGATCCCCTGGCTCAAAAAGATTTCAGGTCCTCTGAAAGAGCAGCAGTGGCATAGTGGCGCAATGGTTAAGAGCAGGTGTACTCTACTCTGGAGGAACCGGGTTTGATTCCTTGCTCTGCCGCCTGAGATGTGGAGGCTTATCTGGGGAATTCAGATTAGCCTGTACACTCCAACACATGCCAGTTGGGTGACCTGCTAGTCACAGTTCTTCTGAGCTCTCTTAGCCCCACCTACCTCACAGGGTGTTTGTTGTGAGGAGGGAAGGGAAAGGAGATTATAAACCCCTTTGAGTCTCCTTACAGAGAGAAAGGGGGGATATAAATCCAACTCTTCTTCTCTGTTAAGGGCAGTTCCATACTTCCTGAAAGCTCAAAGTCTGTGATTTTAGCACAGTTAACCCTTTGCTAGCCTTACAGCTCCTGCAACGACCTCAACTTGACAGCCTCCGACAAAAGTCACGAAAAACCTTCGTATTGATTCCAAAAATACCTGTTATTGATAGGACAGAATGATTGATTCCACCACCCCACATAAACTCATGTTCTTGCCACACATTTAACTGGAAACACAATCGGAATAGGGGAGAGTTATACCAGAACATCGCCACTGGCACAAACATGTTTCACACGTCACATCCAAAGAAAGAACAGGAAGAGCATGCATGCCGAATGTGTTTGACAGCACACATTCAAGTCACGTACCAGTCTGGACAAAGCACGAGGACTAACTGTGCCAGCACTTACTCTGATAGGAAGTACGGATCCGTTTCGTTAAATCGGGATAAAAGTTAGAGAAGCCACGCATGCAAAAGTTGTCTTTGGGGCATGCCAGAATACACCGGCACCAGCAGCAGGCAGAGGGAAGAGAAAGAAAACAGACCACAGTGAAAGGAGGTGATACCAAAAACCAGCATCTCGGCAAGCTCAGGAAGTAGGACCTTCACCGATGCTTTTTGCTGACCCTTTTGGGGTCAGAGAACACAACAAAGGAAATGATTTTTCAAGGAAAAGAATATGTGGGGTGGGTGGGTGACAGAGGGGAGGGGAAGAGGCAGAACTAGGTTAAGAACATAAGAACATAAGAACTAGCCTGCTGGATCAGACCAGAGTCCATCTAGTCCAGCACTCTGCTACTCGCAGTGGCCCACCAGGTGCCTTTGGGAGCTCACGTTCAGGAGGTGAAAGCAATGGCCTTCTGCTGCTGCTGCTCCTGAGCACCTGGTCTGCTAAGGCCTTTGCAATCTCAGATCAAGGAGGATCAAGACTGGTAGCCATAGAAGTAGCCAGGGTTTATCCTGAAGGGTAATTTTGGAACACTCTGAGGACGTTTGTTATTCTTATTGGGGTTTTTAGAAAAGGAAGAGTTCAGATGCTTTCAACTGTCAGGCCTCTCAAAGCGGCTTACAAACTCCTTTCTTCTCCCCACAACAGAGGCTGTTGGGGTTGAAAGAGTTCTGAGAGAACTGTGACTGGCCCAAGGTCACCCAGCGGGCTTCTTGTGGAGGAGTGGTGTATCGAACCAGGTTCTCCAGATTCGAGTCCACCTCTCTTAACCGCTACACCACACTGGGCTCCCTTGGCAATGGCTGAAATTGGGCTCTGAAGTTGCCTTCAAGGATTCACCATCAGATGCGGTGTTGGACTCCACCTAGACATGCCCCTAATGCTGAGGTGGCTTTATTCAGCCATGGAGCTAGGACTGCCATCTCCAGGTTGGGAATGGGAAGGATCCTAGAAAGTATGTGATCCCATGAAGTCCATCCTCCAAAGTAGCCAGCTCTTCCAGGCCAACTGATCCCTGTCGGCTGGAGATCACTGCAATTCCAGAAGATCTCCAGGTGACACTTGGTGTGTGACAACCCTACAAGCAGCAAAAGAAGCTGTTTGTCTCTCATCTTATGATATGCTTCTGTCCTGCATCATTGAAAACAAGTTCTGCTTAATAAACCCTGCTCAAAGGAGAGCCATAATGCTCGCCAGGTTTAATGTTATGCCTTCTGCCTTGTTACATGGCAGATTTAATAAGCAAGAAAAGGCTAAAAGATTGTGCCCACGTAATGATGGCTCAGTTGAATCTCTGGCCCATCAATTACTACACTGTCTCAGATTCAAGGAAATCAGATCCAAGTATGTGAATCTTACTCCTTTACATTTACCCCATCTCCCCGATTTAATTAGATTACACTACTTGTTGGACAATCCTGATCCTTCTCTCTGTATGATAGTGGCAGACTTTCTCCTGGAAATCACTAAACGCCAGTAGATTTCCTTCGACCTAACATTTATTTCCTGCATTGTATATGCTTTTTAATCCGTTTTTTAAATTATTATTGTTGTACTGTTGTCTATGCCAATAAAGGCTTGCTAAATGAAAACAAGTTCTATTGCTCATAAGTTTAAAAGGCATGATCAGAAATCCCCTCAGCCTTGCTAAGGTCTTCTCTATACCCTTTAACAACAGAAGGCCTTGTGCTGGGGAAGGGCGGGATAGTAAATCTAATAAAATAAAATAAACAGTGGTCAGCTGAGCTCTAGTTTCCCATGAGAGAGAAACCCCCCAAAAAAATAGTGGGTTTCCAGTAGTTTAGCACAACATTAGCTATAGTTGCTATGCATTTGTGCACACTTTAGGTAGGCAAAAGTAAAGCAAGTCATTCATTGGAAATGTCCTGATGGATTGGACACATATTATGTTGGAGAAGTGTGACATCCATAGGAAGTACTGTGAACTGGGGGGTGGATTTACAGTGGGGTTTAACAGTGCATTCCTATCAGCCTCTAGTTCACAGGTGTCAAACTCGTGGCCCTCCAGATGTTATGGACTACAGTTCCCATCATCCCCTGCCAGCATGCTGGCAGGGGATGATGGGAACTGTAGTCCAAAAATTCTGGGGGGCCACGAGTTTGACACCCATGCAAACTCTTGGGATGGGGCAACCTCTTTCTTTTTGAAATCTGAAACGGCCTCATCTGATATTACTCGTGAAGAGGTACACAATGCAAAGAGCTGCAAGCACTCAAACTAATTATTTTCTTCTATGTTCTATATTCCTTATTTCATATTGACTACTATGCAACTATATGATAAAAAAAGCTTTGTTTATACTGCCACCTTTTTTGTAGGAGGGATTGTTTTAAACTCAGGGTCATCTGTTTCATGGATAACATAAGAACATAAGAACAAGCCAGCTGGATCAGACCAGAGTCCATCTAGTCCAGCTCTCTGCTACTCGCAGTGGCCCACCAGGTGCCTTTGGGAGCTCACATGCAGGATGTGAAAGCAATGGCCTTCTGCGGCTATTGCTCCCGATCACCTGGTCTGTTAAGGCATAACCTTCTCTTATTTTAGGCGGGCTGTCTTATATACTCAGAATCGTCTGGCTTTTGAGTAAATACGGTAATGTAGCAGCTATCCTTGTTTAAACGCCAGCAAAAAAGCCCTCCAGTGAGTGTGAGGGGATGACTAAGGCGGATTCTGCGCGGGTCAAAAACAGTGGTGTGAAAATGGCGTAAAATGGTTTAAAATGGTGTAAAGCCTTTTCACACTGTTTTCATATAGATGTTTTTGGCCCATGCGGAATCCGCTTGAGAAAAGTATGGAGAATGTCCCCATGTGGACACTTCATTGACACTACAAAAGTAGTGTGGGGGATTTCTTGCCCTCAGGTCCTGCTGCCCGCTGCCATTCCAAGTGGTGTCAGGAGAAATTGTTTTTTAAAGCAGCATCACATGACCATTACATCATTTCCACTGACAGGGAGTAGCTCCAGGAATTGCCAGAAACTCTATGGCATTACCATAGAGTTTCCAGTGATTCCCAGAGCTACCCTCTGCCACTTCTGGATTTATACCAGAAGTGACCTAATGATGCACATAATTGTTGCAGCCCGCCCCCCCATGTTCCCACCCCCAAACGTTCCATTGGTTGCCAGATTCAGCCAGATGACTCTAGATAGGGGGTATGAGTGCGAGAGTTTGATATTAGGTGTGTCAGGATAACGGAGTATGAATATTTTTGTGATGGTGAGTCTGCCTAGGAAGATGAAATATGTAAAGAAATAATTGAGCAAATTAAAAAATGGATGTTTATGATAGGTTGATGGTAGTGGTACAAATACTTATCTTTTCCCTTTCCACTCTACTAGCCCTGTGCGTATGTATACTTGTAACTTGTAGGGAGGGCATATGGCTACAAAGAAGAGTTTTACCTCTTGTGTTTTTCTTAACTTAACTTTTTAAAAACCTCGTGGCTAGATTACAACTTTTGCCAAAAGTTCAGTTTTTATCCAGCCTTCATAATTTACATCTGAGGCTTCTAAAAATATTTCCATGTAGTTTTGAAATTTAGGTTAGCAAAATATTGTGAAAACTTGTTAAGTGACTACTTATTTTCTTGTCTGAAACATTTTAATTTGAAAATGAGTTACAGGTTTTTCCTGCCCACGTATAAATTCTAATGCTCACCATACTTCCATTTAGCTGAATCTTGATTGATACCTAATGCTAAAAGTGGAAGGAATCAGAATTAAATTAGAAACCAGTGGGCTGCTGCACGCATACCATGTAGTCATTCAGTGCTTGTTTGGATTAACTCCACAATTTGCAGAGGAAAATCAAAATAAAAGCAGAAAACACTGATGGGTTTTAAACTAACGTTTCTTCACTTTGTAAATGTTTCACAAAGAGGAAGGAATCAAACGGTTAACCTTGAACATCATGCACATTAGCAAGAAAGCTGAACTTTGAAAGAAAACTGCCCAAAGCTGAGTCAGTTTTCCACTGGAACCAAACAACTTGTGGTGGTTCTAGTGATATCAGTACTAGACAAGCGGTCAGTCAGACACCCCTGGGGTGACCATACGCATTCTTCCGACTTACGCATGCACGCATTTCAAACTTATTTCAAAAGCCACAAGCAGTAAAGGCAAAGACTCCTCCGAGCCCGTCCCAACTCTCTCTGATCTCCTACCTGCAGCGAACTGCTTGCTTCGGCGGGGAGAGCGAGGCTGGCGTTGGTACGGATCAGTGGATCCGTAGATGTCGGCGGTTCCGAGGCTCAGCAGCGTGGTCTTCTGCATAAAATCCACAACAGCCAAACCATTGCAGTTTCCAAATGCAACTCTGAGAAAAGAAACATTCTTCAAAGACATTGTACTTTGGCATCACAGGCGACAAGAAGTGATTCACAATGAAACTGTTGACCAGGGGTAAAGAAAGCGGGTTCCGAGTCACGAGGGATCTTACCATGCTTCTCTCTATTCTTCATGATCTTCAAGGATTCTCACAACCTTTCACCCCACCCCCTTCCGGCCAAACCATGCTAACCTCACTGAGGCTCATTCCACACATGCAGAATAATGTGCTTTCAGTGCTGTTTGAAGCTGTACGGAATAGCAAAATCCACTTGCAAACAGTTGTGAAAATGGTTTGAAAACGCATTATTTTGCGTGTGCGGAAGGGGCCTGACACACAGGGGCAAAGGGGGAGAAAATGGCGCACGGGGCAAAATGGCGGGGAGCGGTGCAGCAGGTGTGCCCTCCCCACCCTGAAGGCCCCCCCGCTGCACCTCCCCCCTCCCCCCTAACTTTTTCTGCCAGCAAAGCAGTCAAAGCTTTTTTAGCTGGCTGCTTTGCCAGCTGAAAAAACAGCTTGGTGGGGTATGGGGGAGGAGGGAAGGGGGAGGAGTCAAACCCATCCCCCATGTCCAGGGCCCCTCCCCCTTACATTTTTCAGCTGGCTGAACCATGGGGGAGGGGAGGGCTGGCCTCCAGAGCATGCTCACGGCTGGAGGGCGACCGACGGGCACAGGCTGAGGCCCAGCCACTTCCAGGAAGGAGGAGGGGCATGGCTGGGCCCAAGTGGGTGCACATGTCACGCCAAGGCCCTGCCCCACCCCTCCTCCTTCCCAGAAGTGCGGGGCTGATTTTTGCGCCCCCCCCAGACTCCCACAGGGCTGCCCGGGGTGTTTGTCCCCGAATGTCCCTGTGGCAGCTACGCCACTGCTGACACACATTTCATGCCATGTTCACAGCAACATACACTTCTCCTGAGTTCCATATCCTGTATCTCATATACACAAAAAAGTGTATAAATAGGTACAATGACTACAGATAGCCAAGGCTTATGTAACCCTGCCCTGTATATCCTGGCTTAGGAAATATTGGATTTCATATTTCTCATATTGTTTCTTATGCTATATGCTGCAACATGCCAGTTTCCTTGTTTGTATGGGTGTTAGCAGAGTGTCCCAGCTGAAAGCAGGCCACAGGCAAAAAGTCTGCTTTACAAAATCTAATCAAGTGGATGAGTTACTTTTGCATAACCTGGAGGTCACATTTTGTTTTTGGGCATGATCTTGATTAACACACCTTGCAAAGATACTGTTAAGACAAAGAATACGGAAAGCCACTTTTAGCTATCAAATACTGCATTTCCTATCTCTTCTGGGAACCCAGGTCAGCAAACAAATAGTTACTTCTCTGCATTTCCTTCCCTTTGTAATGACTCTCCTAAAACCACTTATCCCATCCTGAATCAATCAGCCTCATTCAAATCTGAATGCTGAAGGCAGAGACTGTAAGAGTTACTTTGCATAAAGCCATTAAGAGCAATTGGCCCCATTGTCCCGGGTTAGCAGTAGATGAGATGACTAAATGACCTCAGCACCCAGCAAGCCCAGCATGGGAAATTCCAGAGAATTTAGAAAAAGGAAACTTATAACTCACTAGTTCCGCCTCTTCCTGGGCAAAAGGGTATAAAGGTTCAGTTTACCTGCAACATATTGCTCATTTGCCACATGTTCCTGTCTCTGTTGAGACATGAATTCGTCCTCCATTGGGTTCCTGTGCTGGCATGGAATCCCTGCCTTCTATTTCTACCCTTCTAAGAATCGTTAGGTAAAGTATCACCCCAGAACAATCCCCATTCCCTTCTCTATTATCCAATCTATCTCTAAAACCTTTTTATATCTTAGGAACTTGAATGTATGTGCCCTTATGTCTCACTGTGTGTTTGTATTTTTGAACAAATTTATATAAAACGTTTAAACTCAATTTGGACTCTTGCTACTCTGTGGAATATCCATTGCTAGAATTCCTTCTCCGTATTACACAGTCTAAAAGATCTCCTCTCGGCCCCTCTCGCTGCCAATGTGAGTTCATTCCCCTTTGCTACTTTTAAAATATATATGTGTGCTGTTACACTTTTTAGCAGCTGGTGGAGAATTCCTTTAATAAAATCCTTACCCCTGTTAAGGCCGTAACACTTAGGAATGAGGCCTGAGTCATTGATTTGGGTGAATAGATTGGCCAAAAGGGGTTCCCTGTCAAATAATTAATACTTTAAAATACTTAATTTTGTTTCTAGAAATCAAAAGAAGGATACTTTCCTTAAACAAGGAACTTTACCGTATTACTAAAACATGTTTTTAAAACAGCCCAACAGGGAGAATTATCCCGTTTTCTACCTTCGCTAACCAGCCACATAGGAAACAACGGGACTTTATGATTTTTGGACCTAATGGAATTTCTAACGGAAAAGCAGACCCAATTAGTAACCCCCTCTCGGCACACACAAATAATTAGTAACCCACTCTTGGGAACTGGTGAGAACCTGCTGGATCCCACCTCTGATGAGAGGATCTAACTAATTAACTTAGAAGCTCATTGATTTACAGATCTTGAGAAGCAGAAAATTCTTGTTCATCAAGGGAAAAAAGCAAGGGAAAAATGATTTTTTAAATTTGCTGCTGCCAAAGTAATTTTAGGATCATTATCTTTAAGAAAATAAAACAAAGCTCCCAAGGTATATGGGGGTAGCTAGCCAGTAATAAGTGGCTTCATACAGTATTCCCTAACGTTCTCAAAAAATGACTTGCAAGCAGGACATAGAAAAGTATACTGATCTTGTGACGGCCACAAGGACAAGTTCTATCATAATAAGGCTTAGTCAAAAATTTTCCTTGTATCACTATGGAGGGTACAATGTTCAATTTTGAAACATAATAAAGCTTTGCCATCATGTGGAGTAGTTAAATAATAGGAGAGTAATGATTTTGGAAAAGAAATACTGAAGAACAAGGATGAACAGGTACAACAAGCTCTGCCTATCAGTCTACCACAATTCCAAAAACACACTTGTTAATCAAGAAGAAGGCTTTTAATTTACCTGTGTAGGAAATGAGATTAGTCATAGGTACCAACTAGTAGTGTAACCCCCATGCTCAGAATGGGTTGACCCAGAAAGGGGTGGAGACTCAAGGCAGCAGAAGGCTGCAGAGCTCATGTAGTTTGGAGGAGACAAGGCTACCAGACTCGGACCTTGATTTGAATAAGCCCTTAACACCTTGTTAAGGGTTTTCGTGGTTGTAATGGGTGAGAGTTCTTCTGGAAACCTTCATCATGTTGAATCCTGTTCATCAAGCCCTTGGAGTCTTCAGGAGCCAACCCACTTGCAAAGAAGAAATGGACTTGGCAGTATCAGTAGACTGTAAATATAAGGACTTGAAAATGCAACCTGAACAGGACCTTGAAGTGTGATGTTAAATGTTGATGTTATATTTTAAGAAAGGAAACCATTTTGTTTTTTTTAATTTGTTGTTGCAAACTCATTCCAAGTTCTGCCCCACAGAACCCACAGATAGAGGTTACAGTAGCAGACATATTTTCTTCGCATGAGTAAACAAATGTCTGTCACAACAAACCTATTTCAAGTCCTGAATCAACAACCTCACTCAAACAGAGGCACGTCATTGTGTACCTCTGCGAGAGTGCCAGGAGCTCATGATCAGGATACAGACAGTTAATTCTGTAATCCGTCAAAATAGGTTACTTTGGAGACTCTCTGTGACGAACAGATCTGGTCTACTTTTAAATGCTTGCGTTATACCCATTGTATATAAAATACTGTTTTTTGTGATAGGCCAGGAACCATCATTCAAAAGTCACAACAACAAGATACAAAACAGGCATTCACACCATAGCCTTCAAAACATTTTGAGGCAGGAAAAAGTTCTGCATTGCTTTTACCGCAAAATGTTTTGTTTGCAGTTTCAAAATGTTTTAAAGGAATGCCCCTTTAAAACGATTCTTTAGTTGAAACATTTTCAAAATGGCTTCAGTTGCCTGTGTGGTCCCTCTAAGACAGGGGCGGGCAACTATGGCCCTCCAGATGTTCATGGACTACAATTCCCATCAGCCCCTGACAGCATGGCCAATTGGCTATTCTGGCAGGGGCTGATGGGAATTGTAGTCCACGAACATCTGGAGGGCCATAGTTGCCCACCCCTGCTCTAAGACGTTTCTCATGTCCCTCTGCCTTTCCTTACACTTCCTCATAGGCGCCATTTTCTCAGCTCACTCTCTGCCCCTCACGTGTTTTTCTTGCAGGTTTTTCCTTTTGGTTTCTTTATGGAAGGATGGAGTAGAGGAGGGGTAGAGAATCGCAGCAGTCGACTATGAGGCAGGGAAGAATCATTTGGACAACGTACTCAAACAAAACGGGAGAAATCACAAAATGGCAGCTAGGAATCGTTTGGGTGTGGGAAAGTGCAGACATACATCGTGGTAAGGGGGGGACGGAAAACATTTTACAAACTTTTGGGGAATTTGTGCAGAAGAAGTCCATGGTGAATGGGACAATTGCCTCCCTTCACTGAGATCTCATTTACTGAAGAGGGCAAAGGTCTACCCATACGTTACACATAAAGTTGGGTACGAAGGTCCAGCCAGTGGGGGCCCAAAACAGGGGTCATTTTTCTTCAACCACTTTTCTTCTCAAAACTACAGAACCAAAGTCAGTGGTGGGATCCAAAAATTTTAGCAACAGGTTCCCATGGTGGTGGGATTCAATCAGTGGCGTAGCGCCAATGGGGCTGGGCGGGGCACGATGGGTTCGTGGCCAGGCATTCCAGGGGCGGGGCATTAATAATTTCTCTGTTACTGTAAAAAACTCTTACTGTAAAAAAAATCCTAATTTCCAGCTGGTATCTTTCTGTCTATAATTTAAACTCATTATAGCAAGTCCTATCGTCTACTGCCAACAGAAACAACTACTTCTCCTCTAATTGACTGCCTGTCAAATACTTAATACTTTCAAATCAAAAGAAGGAGACTTTCCTTAAACAAGGAACTTTACCATATTTCTAAAACCTGTTTTTAAAACAGCCCAACAGGGAGAATTATCCCATTTTCTACCTTCGCTAACCAGCCACGTAGGAAACAACAGGACTTCATGATTTTTGGACCTAATGGAATTTCTAACGGAAAAGCAGACCCAATTAGCAACCCCCTCTCGGCACACACAAATAATTAGTAACCCACTCTCGGGAACTGGTGAGAACCTGCTGGATCCCACCTCTGACCAAAGCTTCTCTGCCGCCAACTGCTGGTTGGGTTGAAAGTTTGCTGGTCCATGTTGGTATGGAATATCCCTAAGGAGTTGGCCAAAGTAGTATATCTAAGGTTGTCAGCCTCCATGTTGGGCTGATTTCAAGACTATAAAGATTAGTTCCCCTGGAAAAAATGATTGCTTTGGAAGTTGGACATTTTGTCCCCCAAGGTCCCTTCCCTCTCCAAACCTCACCCTCTCCAAGCTCCACTGCCAAACCTCCAAGAATTTCCCTTCCCAGAGTTAGAAACACTAGGTATATATCATTTTCGGCTTCCAGCCGAATCCCAACTATTAAGTCGCATGTGGCTATAGGATTCCAGATGCAGATTGGCACAGGCTCAGGCACCTCAGGAATCCTGGCTAGGCAACGAAGTTAGCGGTGAAATGGCCAAACGGGGAAAGCATTAAAGCATGCACCCCCCCACACACTATCAATTAAAATTAAACGCCTTCGTGTCTAACATATCCTTTGTCCCTCTGATTAGACTCATTTGCCTACCACTGGGGTTGCTACGAGGGAAGGAAAGCAAGAGGACTCTTAACTAGTCTGAGGAGGCGGAATTATAGTTTCCTGGAAAAGTGCGAGTGGGATCCACAATAGAGCTTATTAGCGCTTCCTGCCCACAAGACGGGCCCTGACCTCCAGTCACAAAGAACGCTGTGCCCCCCCCCAATTTAAGCAAGCATTTTGAAGTTTCAACATCAGTGAAGCTTGCTCCAGACGCATTCTCAGGGACCGTCGGAAGATCGTTAGCGTTAAACAAATCAACCTTTTGATCTTCCTTTTAAAAACAGGCTGAATTAAGGCAATTTCTGGTACCGGTATTTTATAAGAAGCCATCTGTCTTCTGCTGCGAGGAAAGGGGGTATCCATAGAAACCACAGACAGAGCAATGGGAAGCTAGTGGCCAGATCCTGTGGAAGCAATGCACCTGTGCAAATTGCGACATGACCCGATTCAATTCAGAACCGTTTCAGGTAACTGATGAAGAGAGCTCGGAGTCTCAAAAACCCATATGCTGCAAAACTTGTTGGTCTCTAAAGTGCTCCTGGACTTGAACCTAGCAATTCAGAACAGGATTGAGATCCTGTTCTCACTCTACATGGGCCTTCCCTTGCGTTTGATCCGGAAATTAAAACTGGTCCAACATGCGGCGGCTCGTTTGCTCACAGGGGGCGTCTTTTGAGAGCATAATCAACCTGTGTTGCGCCGCCTGCATTGGCTCCCGGTTGAATTCTGAATCATCTTCAAGGTGTGGGTGCTGACCTTTAAGGCCTTGCGTGGCCTGGGACCCTCGTACCTTCGGGACCGCATTGCCCCATATGTTCCAACTCGACCTCTGTGCTCAGCAGAGGCCAATTTACTGGAGGTCCCCGACCCCTCAATGATGCGGCTGGCCTCCACTCGAGCCAGGGCCTTCACGGCTCTGGCGCCAGCCTGGTGGAACACTCTCCCTCCAGCTGTTCGGGCCCTGCGGGACCTTGGGGATTTCTGCAGGGCCTGTAAGACTGAGTAGTTCCACCGGGCCTTTGGAGAGATTGGCTGCTGAGGGTGCCCCTGCCCCCTCCTCTTTACCCCCATGGGCCCTAATACCATCAGGACCCATTATTTCGCATTAGGAGGGTTTCGTAAGGGCGTGGGTGATGCTTTAAGATATGACTGTGGTTTTAATTATATGTATGTTTTTAGCTGATGTTTTATCTGTACACCGCCCTGAGCCCTTCGGGGATAGGGAGGTATACTAAATTCAATAAATAATAATAATAATAAAAAAACAATGGTCAATCATGGGTGGATTCCACACAGCATGTGTGTAACCGATGGCGGTCATTGTAAAGCAACCCGTTTTCCTTTTCCCCATTCACATGTGTGCCCTTTACAGGTTCAGGCAGTGATTGGAGCCCACGGAAACAATCCGGGTTGCTTTCGTGCCTTCGCACTGAGACCCTTTTCCCTTTTTAAAATGTTTCTGCAACGCATGTGTAGCTGCGCAGGTATACAAAAATGAACAGCTGCAGCAGTGGTGGGATTCAGATAATTTAACAACCGGTTCCGGTGGTGGGATTCAAATAATTTAACAACGGGTTGTTGACAAGCACCATTTTAACAACCGGTTCTGCCGAAGTGGCGCGAACCTGCTGAATCCCACCACTGCGTTGCAGCCATGCCAATTGCCCCACAATCTGATTGGCTGCACCTGTGTAGCTGCGCATGTGCAACACACAAAAGAGATGAGAAAGAGAAAGGGACCTCCCTGCAACAGCTGGGCAATAATGAACAGGTTGCTGTAGATCGGTCATACTCACTGCCACTGGGAGAGAAACTGCTTGGGAGACTTTGTACCCTGTCAGGCACTCAGCGAATCTGCCCACAGACTGCTGGGTGACCCGCACAGAACGGCGGGCAGGCAGACTCTCCCTGACAGTGGATGGCAAATAATTTAAAGTGAACGGGTGGAAGGGAGGGAAATAAAGCATCTCCTGCCTGTTGTGTTCGCACGGGAGCACCTCCAACCCGGGATTGTGCAAAAGGATCGCTGGTTTAATAATTTTCAAAACATTACAGGTTGAGGGGAATAAAATGGGCCAAATTCATTTTGGGAATGGAACATGTGCAGAGTCGTTCCCCCCCTCCCCTCCCCCCGGCCAAGCAGTTTATACAACATCCTACACCTGTTATATTTGGCCTGTGCGGAATCTACCATTTGATCAGCAGTCTGGCAAATATTTTGCTTACCGTATATACTTGTGTATAAGTCGACCTATGCATAAGTCGAGGCACCTAATTTTACCATCAAAAACTGGGAAAACTTATTGACTCATGTTTAAGTCTAGGGTGGTAACTCCAAAGCAGGTGGGGGCAGGGAAGAGCCGGAGCCACCCATAACACCCAGCAGGCTCCTGCCCGCCCACCCACCGCCCCATCGCTGCTGCCCGCCACTGCCACTCGCCATCCCCCTCACACACTCACTCATCTTTTCCTTTCCCCGCAGGCTCTGAGGCTTGGCTTCAGGTAAGCTGCCGCTCTAGGCAGCCTGTCTCTATCTTTCTTAGAAGGGCAATGCTCAGGTAAGCTTGCTTAAGCAATCTTTGGAGCATTGCCCTTTTAAGAAAATCATAGAGACAGGCTGCCAGAGCAGCAGCTTCCCTGAAGCCAAGCCTCAGAGCCTGCGGGGAAAGGAAAAGATGAGTGAGTGAGTGAGTGAGTGAGTGAGTGAGTGAGTGAGTGAGTGAGTGAGTGAGTGAGTGAGTGAGTGAGTGAGTGAGTGAGTGAGTGAGTGAGTGAGTGAGTGAGTGAGAGAGAGAGAGAGAGAGAGAGAGAGAGAGAGAGAGAGAGAGAGAGAGAGAGAGAGGGACGATGGGCTGCAGCGGTGGCAGGTGGCTCGCATATAAGTCGAGGAGGGCTTTTTCGGCACAAAAATGTGCTGAAAAAGTCGACTTATATGCAAGTATGTACGGTAATTCAAATTTGTTGCTTATCTCGTTTCAAGTGAATGAAGAAGAGTTTGGATTTATATGCTGCTTTTCTCAAACCTATGGAGTTTCAAAGTGGTTTACAAACTCCTCCCCTACCTCTCCCCATAACAGTCGCTTTCTGAAGTAGGTGGGGCTGAGAGAGTTCAGAGAGAACTGTGTCTGGCACAAGGTCACTCAGCGGGCTACATGGGTAGGAGCAGAGAAACAAATCCAGTTCACCAGACAAGAGTCTGCTGCTCACGTGGAGGAGTGGGGAATCAAACCTGGTTTTCTGGATTAGAGTCCATCGCTTTTAACCACTACACCACGCTGGCGACTTGCTTTTTAAAGACGGTTAGGTCTAGAACTGCCTCCTTGGTCACCTCTGCATTACATAACCAAGGGGTGATTCATTACATCAGGCAGGCAAGGCAAAAGAACTGGGCCGTCGAAGAACATAAGAACACGCCAGCTGGATCAGACCAGAGTCCATCTAGTCCAGCTCTCTGCTACTCGCAGTGGCCCACCAGGTGCCCTTGGGAGCTCACGTGCAGGATGTGAAAGCAATGGCCTTCTGCGGCTGTTGCTCCTGAGCACCTGGACTGTTAAGGCATTTGCAATCTCAGATCAAAGAGGATCAAGATTGGTAGCCATAGATCGACTTCTCCTCCATAAATCTGTCCAAGCCCTTTTTAAAGCTATCCAGGTTAGTGGCCATCACCACCTCCTGTGGCAGCATATTCCAAACACCAATCACACGTTGCGTGAAGAAGTGTTTCCTTTTATTAGTCCTAATTCTTCCCCCCAGCATTTTCAATGAATGGCCCCTGGTTCTAGTATTGTGAGAAAGAGAGACAAATGTCTCTCTGTCAACATTTTCTACCCCATGCATAATTTTATAGACTTCAATCATATCCCCCCTCAGACGTCTCCTCTCCAAACTAAAGAGTCCCAAACGCTGCAGCCTCTCCTCATAAGGAAGGTGCTCTAGTCCCTCAATCATCCTCGTTGCCCTTCTCTGCTCTTTTTCTATCTCTCCAATATCCTTTTTGAGATGTGGCGACCAGAACTGAACACAGTCCTCCAAGTGCGGTCGCACCACGGCTTTATATAAGCACCCAGTCTAACTGGGTGGCTGAGCAGAAGACCCCTTGCAGTAAACCACTGAGCATGGGCTACCCCCCAACCTGTTTTGCCCTGCCAGCAGCGTTTCAATCTGGTCTTCAAGGATTCCTGTTGTTTTTATTTACATATACGGTTCCAGGATCCCTCAGCTATTACAGGCCTTAATTGACTCAGCAAAACTGGAGATTGCATTTGCAACCCTAGCCGCTATTGTCAATCTTCTGAATTACAGCTGAACTTTACATAATAGCATTATACCTTGCATCTCTTCCCTATCATGGTTTTATTTTTACCCTGCTGCTTAGAATTTTTTTTCTCCACAGCTGTGCGTGTATTGGCTCTGGAAAACAGTGTCAGCTCAGCCAGGTTTTTATTTGGCTTTTAGTTAGGGCAGTGATGGCGAACCTTTTAGAGACTGAGTGCCAGGGGCGGAGTAAGGGGGAACTCTGTCCGGGGCACGTGTGTGCTTTGTATCCTTGCCACGCCCCCTCTGCCCCCTGCCCTGCCCTGGAATGTCCCTGGAACGCTCCGAAACACCCCCGTCACACCCCTGGAATGCCCTTGCCACGCCACTCAGGGGCACGTGCCCAGTGCATCATGTGCCCCTCAACCCCTTGGCGCTACGCCACTGCCGAGTGGCCAAACTGGGGCAACGGCGTGCGTGCCCACAAACAGGGCTCTGAGTGCCACCTCCAGCACGCGTGCCATAGGTTCGCCACCACTGAGTTAGGGTCTGGGGGTTGGCTTTTTTAGTGTGACAAATAAGCATCCTTTTAAGAGCTGGCCGTTCCTAACTGATGTGTGCGCAGGTTCTGTGGAAAGGTACTCTTTGTGTGAAAAAAAAACACAGCAGTCTTGAATCTATTTGGTAACCTGCCAGGAGAAAGGGAAATCAAATCTCCCCTCCGGGTTTATTGACTTTTTATATTGTAGTCAACCACATGTAACAGTTACCTTATTATTTCTATTAAATAAACCTTTGTTGTTCATCTCCATCTTTGTCTTGTCTGCCGAGTTAAATATCTGAGGAAACAAGATCTCTATTTATCTCCCAAATAAGTACAGTCTTTGCGTAGCAGGTTTCCAAATAAAAACCTTTAGAGAGCACATAGCTTACACCCTCGTGTCACCCTTTTTATTTGATTGTGGGCAGTTATAGTTTAAAGAATCTATAGGAGAGGCCAGAATGAGGGCTGAGCATTCATCAGCCCTGAAGAGGGTCGCGTCAGGCCCTTCCGCCCTCTGTCCCTCACCCCATAGCCGCCACAGTGTGTGTGTTTGCCTGCTGCTTGCCAACTGAAGTCCACCTCATGCGTCTGCTAAAAAACTTGGCCAACTGGATTCACCCCACAATAATGTCAAGAATAGACTACTGTAATACATCCTATATAGGTCACCCCTCAGAGTCAATCCTAATCTCCCAGATTTCCAAAAGGAACCCACCCAGAGGTGGGATCCAGCAGGTTCTCACAGGTTCCCGAGAGTAGGTTACTAATTATTTGTGTGTGCCGAGAGGGGGTTACTAATTTGTGATTTTGCCACGTGATTTTTGCCTTAGTTACGCCCCTCCTCTCAGCAGTAGCGCGCAGAACTTGAAGCAGTCTAGCAGGAGGTGCACCGGTGGGTGTGGCAGCCTGTGCCTGCGTGCATTCGTTTCCCACTCAAGGACCGGCGCAGCGGCTGCGTCCTTGCCACAGCCCCGCCCAGCAATGCCCCGCCCCCGGAATGTCCAGTCATGCCCTCGTCATGCCCCGCCCAGCCCATCCCCATTGGCGCTACGCCACAGTTTGAATCCCACCACCATGGGAACCTGTTGCTAAAACTTTTGGATCCCACCACTGGTGTGTGTGTCTGCCTGCTGCTTGCCAACTGAAGTCCACCTCATGCGTCTGCTAAAAAACTTGGCCAACTGGATTCACACCACAATAATGTCAAGAATAGACTACTGTAATACATCCTATATAGGTCACCCCTCAGAGTCAATCCTAATCTCTCAGATTTCCAAAAGGAACCCACCTTTCCTTATATAGCCTTTTTGCCTCATACACACATGATGTTTCCTTCTATCGATCTGGGCTTCCTCCACAGCAGGGTGGCTCTTAGTGGCAGTCTGGGTGCTGATGCAATTCTGTGTGAAATTGCCCTTGCGACAGAGATTCCACACAGCCCTTGGAAACCTGTTTTCTCTCCACAGTTAAACATGGATTCTCTTTCATATCTGATGCGCATGGAAGCCTCCTTTGGCTGTGTTCTTATACAACCCTCAGGATTCTCTGCCCACCCCTTTTTATTATTATTTTTTATTTTGACAAGCACAGGTGACACGGCATAGGAAAAAGACTGTGCCTTTTGAAAACACTTTAAAATATTCCAAATGTTTGTAGGCACCTCTGACAACACGCTCGCATCATTAAAAGAAGACATTGAATTTATACCCCCCCTTTCTGTCCTGTAAGGAGACTCCTTTCCCAACAGACTCCTTGTGAGGTAAGAGGGGCTGAGAGAGCTCTGAGAGAAACGTGACTAGCCCAAGGCTTCATGTACAGGAACAGGGAAACAAATCCAGTTCACCAGACAAAAAGTCCACTACTCAGGTGGAGGAGTGGGGAAACAAACCTGGTTCTCCAAATTAGAGTCAACCGCTCTTAACTACACCATGCTAGCTCGAAATGACAGACTAAGCTGTTTGATTATCTCCTTTTAAAAAAAAACTGAGTATAAGTCATGCAGGATGCTTCAACGCCTTGAATAATTCATTTTTTAAAAACCCTCCACGTTTATGTAGAGTTCCCAACAATCCTCTCCTCTCTTTCTAAAAGGCAATTGTTTCTGTTATGCTAATTTCTTTGCAATCATCAACAAATGAATAGAGTAACTGACTGACGCATCTTCTGTTTCCCCTTCAAAAACAAGAGACTGCTTGTGCGGATGATTCCTACCTCAGAAAACGTCGGATTTGTACAGGTTTAAAACAGAGCAGATTTATTTGCATGCAGAATGAATGGCTGTTCGTGCACAAAATAGAGGACGATGTCACATGGATGCGTGAAAAGATAAATGTACCAGTTGGGTACCTGAAATGTGGGAAATCCTTAGTCAAAAGCTGCTTTGGTCTCTCCATGCCTCTGTTGTTTACTCAGACAGGTAGTGGCTTTCCAAAGTCTCGAGGTCTTTCATGCCACCGTTCATCTGATCCTTTTAACTGGAGGTGCCACATGGGATTGAACCTGGCAGTGACTTAGCTGGGGGAGTACCGGTGGGGCTACAGCACTGGGCACCACTCCCTCAGGTCACATGGGGGTGCACTGCAGAGCTGCCCCTCCCCCTTTGCACCCTGCCCCTGAATTCCCCATGGAGTTTGGGGCAGGGGCGCAGTTGAACGCCAACCAGCAGGGTTCACCCCACCCCCGAACTCCACGTGGAGCTCAGGAGTGGTGTTGGGTCCATTTTATGTTGGCTTCAGCTCACCCGGGTCCAGCTGACTCTGGTCATGTGGAGCTTGAGGGCAGAGCCAACAGTATAAAGGTGGACCCAGCTCAAATGAAGCCAGCATCAAATGGGCCTACACCATGGGTCTGCAACCTGCACCTGTCCAGATGTTCAGGGACTACAATTCCCATCAGCCCCTGCCAGCATGTCGAAGTGGCCATGCTGGCAGGGGCTGATGGGATTTGTAGTCCATGAACATCTGGAGAGCCGCAGGTTGGAGACCCCTGGCCGTCACCGCTAACAAACTCCACATGGAGTTCGGGGATAGGGCACAGCTGTGGGGGGCAGCGAGCCCACGGCACCGTTTTACCCAGCTACACCCCTGCGACCTTCCGCATGCAAAGCCGATACTCAACCACAGAGCCACTGCCATAGCCCTCCCGTGGTACCCTCCCACCCCACCTTTTAAACTAACCGTGGTAACCCTCCCACCACACCTTTTAAACCGCTGAGTACGCCCTTCTTTGTTGCTCCTTACAGCTTTGTCACCTGCTGACTGAATATCGGCCAGTCCCCTCCCGGGGGGTTAACGCCGGACATCCTCTACCTATTTTAATTGTGGACGATCACTGCTGCTAGTGTTTTAATGTTTAATTTATTTATTGTTTTAATTGAAACTATTAGCTGTATTCAAATGTTGATTGTTTCGTAAACTGCCCTGAGCCCTTCGGGGGTAGGGCGGGCTATTAAATTTAATAATAATAATAATAATAATAATAATAATAATAATAATAATAATAATAATAATAATAATAATAGTAGTAGTAGTAGTAGTAGTAGTAATAGCAATAGCAATAGCAATAGCAATAGCAATAGTATAGTAATAGTAATAGTAATTGATGATAATTGATAATTGATAATTGATAATTGATAATTGATAATAATAATAATAATAATAATAATAATCATCATCATCATCTCCACATTATTTGAGCAATCCTTTTTAAATAAAATACAATTTTGTTAGATGTCAGAGTGCATCAGGCTGTTTTTTCCCCCCATTATATTTTAAAAGAAGAGAGATCTTGGTAGAAAGGGCAAAGATATGACACGAAAGGATCAAGGAGCCATTCCGAAACCCTCTTCCACCCCAGACTTGGGGGGCATGTTCCAGGTTGCCAAGCGCAAGCAAGAACAGCAAAGGCGACGCTCGCACAAAGTGTGGCCTATTGGGTGAAGATATAGTAGGTTGTACATTGGGTTAACTTACAATCCATATGCTGAATTTGCTGCCAGGGTGGTAATTTGCTGAGGAGGCTCCCCCTCTACCCACACCAACTGGATAACAAGTTCCGCTTGGTAACCAGGAGGCATCTTCAGTGGACGAGTCTTAACGCTACGAAGAAAAAGGAGAAAGCAGTTAGCAAAATGTATCGTCGAAGGCCTTCACGGCCGGAATCACTGGGGTGCTGTGTGGTTTCCGGGCTGTCTGGCCGTGTTCTAGCAGCATTCTCTCCTGACGTTTCGCCTGCATCTGTGGCTGGCATCTTCAGAGGATCCTCTGAGGATTCACCCACCTACAGGATCCTCTGAAGATGCCAGCCACAGATGCAGGCGTAAAACGCTGTGTATATAATGCTGCCAGAAACACGGCCATATGCAGCCCTGTTCACAGCACCTAAGTTAGGCAAAATTTTTTTAAAATCCTGCCGAAATTGAACAACCCAAGAGAGCTTTCGGTCGAACAAGACTTGCTAAGCGGAGGTGTTTTTCATGTGGCATCGATGCCCCATTTTTAAATGGAGAAAGCTTCCCACGGAAGAACTAAGTCTAGAGGAGAGGCTGGAGGAAGGGCTTCATCCTTTTCCCACCTGCTCCGGACACCTTCCAAGCAGTGCCCAGCCATCACTAAGGGGTTTCAAATACACACACACACACACACATGAGAACACACAAGCAGGCGTCTAAGCAGCTATTAAATATCTAGACCAGAACAAACACCAGAATTCCAAGAGAGAGCTCTTTATTTACCCGGCTCAAGTGGGTTGATTAAAAGGGGACCCAATGGCAGAACCTCAAATGGCCATGTGTTTAGGGCAGTGATGTCGAACCTTTTCGAGACCGAGTGCCCAAATTGCAACCCAAAACCCACTTATTTATCGCAAAGTGCCAACATAGCAATTTAACCTGAATACTGAGGGTTTTTTGCTTAGAAAAAACGGTGGGCTCCGAGGCGTGCGTTACTTAGGAGTAGGCTTGGTGGTAGTCGGTGGCTTTGCTTTGAAGCAACCGTGCAACTCTTCCAATGGGTGAATCTCGACCCTAGGAGGGTTTTCTCAGAAGCAAGCCCGATTGTTAGCAACCGAGCTTACTCCCAGGTAAAGGATCGTGCTTTAGTTCTTCGCATGAAAATCAGTGGGGTTTAACAGCACTTAACAGGGTTACCTACACTGTTTCCCCAGAACTAGATCTTAGGTTTAATGCTAATAATCGAGCCCAGCAGCCCAGGCCAGCCTAGATGTGGGGGGGGGGGGGCACTCTGTTTGCGCATGCCCACAGAGAGGGCTCTGAGTGCCACCTCTGGCTCCCGTGTCATAGGTTCGCCACCACTGGTTTTGGGTATTCTCGGAACATCCCTTTTGCCTCAGGGCCGTGAGCCCTGTTAAAAACCATGAACGCACATGAACCAGACCCTTGGTTGATCAAAGTCAGTAGTGGTGGATTCTGCACAGAATAAAAAGATATTTGGGGGGATTTTGTGTTCCCACAGCAAGGCAGAACATAAGTATTGCCAGCCAAGATGGATCTTTTCCCGCACCTGCTGCACGGAGCTCTTGTCAGTTTCACACAGCGGCACCTGCCATTTTGTGTGAAGCAGCAGATTCTCTGTGGAGATTCTCCGTGGAGGTTTCCTCTGCTTGCAGCTCATCCATTTGCTATTTTGCTGTCAAAAGTAGATGAATAAAGTTTGTTCAGCCTAGCGGTTCTGTGCATGTGTCGTTTTCCTCTTTTTTGTTTTAAGGGGGCTATCTGCGAAGCTGTGGCAACACAAATAGGCACATGTTGCTGCTTCCCTAGTCATGTCACCGTAGCTTCGCAGACATCCCACTCAAAACAAAAAAAGGAAAAACAGCCCATGCATGGGATTGCTAGGCAAGACAAGCTTTATTTCTCTACCTTTTACAGCAAAACATAAGAACATTAGAACATCAGAACGAGCCTGCTGGATCAGACCACAGTCCATCTAGTCCAGCACTCTGCTACTCATTGTGGCCTACCAGGTGCCTTTGGGAGTTCACGTGCAGGATGTGAAAGCAAGGGCCTTCTGCTGCTGCTGCTCCTGAGCACCTGGTCACACGCGAATGAACAGCAAGCAGAACAACCTCTGTGGGGAATCTCCAAGGCACACAAAAAGGCGGGTGCAAGTGGTGGAAACAAAAGTAACAGGTTTGGGTGGGAGAAATAAATATTTGCTGACCTCAAGCCAGTCACTGGAATTCGCTCAGTAGGCAGGAATCATCTTCAACCCAGGTTGCGGGGGAAAGACTGCAAGTTTAGTGATTTTTTTAACAATCTGGGTTGAGAGGAATACAACGGGCTGAACTCATTATGAGATAAGAGACCTGTGTAAAGTCCTTCCCCAAAACACTGATTATAACGTCCTGAAGACATTATTTTTGTGCTGTGATGAATCTGCTGTTGTCTCGTCAGACTGTCGGCTGTTCTCCGGGGACACTGGCAGAGGTCCTTCGCATCACCTTCTTCCTGAGTCTTTTTAACTGGAGATGCCAGGGGTTGGACCTGCGACCTTCCGCATGCCAAGTAGATGCTCTACCACCAAGCCATGACCCCCACCCACAACAGAATGGAAGTGGGGAAAGGAACTTGTGGAGAAGCAGTTAGGCAAGGGAACAGGCGAAGTAAGGCTTACACGAGGCTGGCATCAATCAACGTACCCTGAGGTGGTCAGATGTTCTTGGGCTGCCCCAGTTCCTTCCACAAGCTTTTCCACGAGATCCAACCTTACATTTGCTACATATGCTAATAGATCAGTGATGGCGAACCTGTGGCACGGGTGCCAGAGGTGGCACTCGGAGCCTTCTCTGTGGGCACGCGCACAGAGTTTGTCATGTGGGGAGTGGAAAATCACCCCCCCACACACACACCTAGACTGGCTTGGGCCACTTAGCACGACATGTGCACACCACGGTGAGAAGGGAGGACTCAGCTAGCGAGCCTGGTGCCTGTGCTCCAGGTGGCTGCTGCCAGAGGGGGGGGGCGCAGAGGAGGCAGAGATGCTGGAGAGACACAGAGTGGTGTGCGCGGGACTTGCTGGAGGCTACAGCAGGCTGTCCCCTGCTCGAGCAGGTGGGGCGGAGGAAGAGGGAGCCAACCGTTTTTTTCTAAACTAAAACCTCAGCATTCGGGTTAAATTGCCGGGTTGGCACTTTGCGATAATTAAGTGGGGTTTGGGTTGCAATTTGGGCACTCGGTCTCAAAAAGGTTTGCCATCACTGTAATAGATTATCACGCATTTCTCTTTATTACAAGTTCCTTCCTGTGGATCCTGGAAGCCTATCATCAATATTTGCTTAATTTAAGCGATCGTGCCATGTCCTTGAACTGATGTGCCCATATTTAAGATACCACATCTAGCTTAATGAAGAGACCCCAAATCATTTAGTCCATAGGTGTCCAACTCACGGCCCTCCAGATGTTATGGACTACAGTTCCCATCGTTCCCTGCCAGCCTCGTGCTGGCAGGGGATGATGGGAACTTTAGTCCATAACATCTGGAGGGCCGCGAGTTTGACACCTGTGATTTTAGTCAGAGATTTTGAAGAAGAGTAAGAAGAGTTTGGGGTTATGCCCTGTTTTTCTCAACTGTAAGGAGTTTCAAAGCAGCTTACAAACTCCTTCCCTTCCTCTCCCCACAATAGACACCTTGGGGGGGCGGATGGGACTGAGAGAGTTCTGAGAGGACTGTGACTGGCTTAAGGTCACCCAGCAGGCTTCATGTGTAAACTCAGGGCAACACATTTAGTTCATTAGATAAGAGTCCGCTGCTCAGGTGGAGGAGTGGGGAACCAAACCCGGCTCTCCAAATTAGAGTCCGCTGCTTTTGACCACTCCACCATGCTGGCTCTCCTAATATTGCGGAGTAATAAGCCGAAGGCATAAAGTGAACTCTCTCAATGTTGACACTGACAGAGACAACAGAGTGGAGATAATATGAACACACGAAGCTGCGCTACATTGGATGAGAACATCGGTCCATCAAAGTCAGTACCGTCTACTCAGACTGACAGCGACTCTGCAGAGGTCTTTCACTTCACTGCACTCCTCATCCTTTTAGCAGGAGATAACAGGACCTGAATGTGGGCCCTTCTGTATGCCGAGCAGATGTTCACCCACTAAGTCACAGTCCCTCCCCATAAATACACCTTTCAGCCAACGGAAAGAATTGTACCTGAGGCATGGAATACTGTCCTTCACTGTTCCCACAGACGTGATGGTGTTTGTGCTGCCTGAGAGATCTTTTAAAGACGGGAGTTGAGAAGACGCGTCTGGGAAGGGAGGAATCATTTCTGCCTCCGGACTGATGATATCTTCTATCTCGTTCTGAATCCGCACCTCTAAGGACTTAGAGAAATTAAAATCCGTGTTATTTTATGAAATCGGAGGATTTCTCAAGGTAAAAAGGCAAATTGGCAGGAATAAAATAAATAGGACTCCTGGACTTCAAGTGATATAGGCTCGGATATGGACCTCAGGAGATATTTTTTGATATTAGCCCAACTGAAATTGAAAGGGAAGAAGAAAAAAAGAAGAGTTTGGATATTATATTCTGCTTTTCTCAGCCATAAGGAGCCTCAAAGTGGCTTACAAATTCCTTCTCTTTCTTTCCCTACACTTTATGAGGTGGGTGGGGCTGACAGAGTTCTGAGAGAATTGTGACTGGCCTAAGGTTACCCAGCAGGCTTTATGTGTAGGAGTGGGGAAACAAATCTGACTCCCCAGATAAGAGTCTGCCACTCATGTGGAGGAGTGGGGAATCAAACATGGTTCTCCAGATCAGAGTCCACTGTTCCTATCCACTATACCACACTGGAAACGTGAAGTCTAGTGGAATGACGTCAATATGAAACCCCGCGGAAATCCACCCCAGATAAATAGAGCACACTCATTTTTTAAAATAATGAGAGGTCAGAAAAAGTACTAAAATAGAGCGAAAATGCAAAGTTGCCTTCTAGAGTGCCATAACACTGGCCTGTTGTGGTTTGCCTTTGCTCTTCTGGTAATGCTCTCTAGGGCTTTGGGCAGAGATCTTTCACCTACTATGTGCTCCTTTTAACAGAAGATGTTCAGGATTCAGCCTATGATCTCCTGCATGCAAAGCAGCTAGTCCACCACTAAACAAGGTCCCCTCCCCAACCGGAAAGTGAAAGGAATCTAAAGTCTTGAAATGTTCACTGGAATTGGTGCGCAACGGAAAGCGGGACTTCCTGCTGAGCATAATTGGCAATGCTTTAAAGGAACATGGCTCCATGCAGAGGTGGGATCCAGCAGGTTCTCACAGGTTCCCGAGAGTAGGTTACTATCTGAAGAAGCTGCAAAAACATCTGACGTGGAAAGTATTCGATGGGGCATTTTAATTTAGAGATTGCGAATACAAATAATTTATATTTTAATGTAAAACTAAGTAATTGTTTTAATTTAAATGTTTTAACTGCATGTTTCTCTGTATTGTTATAGCCCAGGGGTAGGGAACCTGCGGCTCTCCAGATGTTCAGGAACTACAATTCCCATCAACCTCTGTCAGCATGGCCAATATAGCCAATGGCTCAAACAATAAATACTTGACTGATTTAGTTAGTTAGTTAGAGTAGGTTACTAATTATTTGTGTGTGCCGAGAGGGGCTTACTAATTGGTGATTTTGCCAAGTGATCTTTGCCTTAGTTACGCCCCTCCTCTCAGCAGTAGCGTGCAGAACTTGAAGCAGTCTAGCAGGAGGTGCACCAGCGTGCGGTGGTGCGGCCTCCATGCCTTCGCATGCATTCGCTTCTCACTAAGCGACTAGCGCAATGAGCGCCACAGCCCTGTGAATGCCCCACCTCCGGAATGCCCAGAAGCACAATCAAGCAGTTCCTCTCTCAACAACTCTTACTGTCAAGCTACGCCACAGTTTGAATCCCACCACCATGGGAACCTGTTACTAAAATTTTTGGATCCCATCACTGGCTCCATGATGATGCTTCATGGCACTTGGAGGCCAATAATGCTGTTATCTCAAGAAAAAAAAATACACAAGGGTGTTGTACAGAAACCGAGTCTCTCTCAGTAAAATATTTTGCTTTCACAGTGCTCTCTTTTTTATCAGTTTGTTATCTTGGAAAATAAATATATCTTTGAGGAGTCAAAGCAGAATAATATGCTACCTCAAACCTAGTTTTTACAGAAGGTTCCCCAGATCACTGGCCAAACCGGTAGGTATAAAATCATAAGCTTACTACCACGTGATACACTTCCTTTCCTTATAAAGTATTGTGGTTTGGATAGGGATTGGGTTATGTCTCTTTGAAACGACTGAGCTTAGATGAGCTTAGCTTAAACTAGTGCATGATAAATGTAGTTATGCACCCAATGCAATTTTAATATTTGATTAATTAAAGCCCAACTTTTCATACATTCTGTTCTGGAATTTATACCCTCAGAGTAAGCCAATGGATATATGTGAAAACACATTTGAACTTACGGCTATTTCAGTATTGACTTCGTGTTTGCTGAATCTGTAAACGATAACATAAGCAGAGGCTCCTGCTACACAGAATATCCGACTTTCGGGACACCAATACATCATCTGGACCGCAAAAGGATCATCTTCTACAATTTCTGCTGTTGACTTTCCTTCCACCTTCTGTTTTTCAAACACCTTTGAGGTTTTTAACTTGTACAGCATCTGAAGTGTTACTGGAAGACATTGAGGATGTTCATCATAACTCTTCAGATGAAATTATACTACAAAGCAACACTGCTGAATTTGTTTTCCTCCAGATTTTTAGAGGAAAAATATTTCAAACTGATGTACAGCACATATAAACAGGCTGACACCGCAGTCCTGAGCAGAGTTAATAAAGTTAAATCTGTTAAAGAGCTCCTTCTTAATCCTCTGATCTGGGAGATGTTGAAAAGGAGAATTGTATCATATCCGAGGGGATAGAACCCTTGGTTATCCAGGTGCGAATTCAAAAAAGAAATGCAACCTTTCAACATTAGAAATCCCATATTTTAAAAATACACCAAGGTCATTTACACATGGAGCTTATCCACACAGCAAGCCTACCTACTCATCGAGGCAGATTTTCAATTACGCATATATTCACTACATTAACCAGGTGTGATTATCATTTATGCAATAGTCCCAACGCTGCTGCGCTTTTGATGAGTGAAAGCACAGATCTCCCCAGTTTGGGCAAACCATGACCTTTTCCTCCAGTTTGCTGGGAATTTAAACCTGCATGAATTTGCAAGACCTACCTTGGGTTCATTTTACTCCTCCCTCCCCACTTATACTCCATGTTCCTCCCTTCCCTCTGCCCACTCTCTGCCTGTCCTGCCGCCAGATCCCTGGTTCATTCCCCATTTGTTGCTCACAGTTATTAGTGGTTGTCTGTTGCGGATTGTGGGTTCCTTCCCCTTGCTTGCTGCTAGGCTTGGTGATTCTGTAAAGCTGAATTGGGAAAAACACCGAAAAAACCCAATTCGGCCTTTTCCAGGTTTTATTCGAGCCCCAAATACCAGCTGCACCAAAAAACCCAAGCCAAATGCTTATAAAAATCAGGTAAGCCAAATATCTATTCGGGTTATTGGATTTTGGCTATTCAAAGTTTAAAGGGAGCCTTCCACAGCGGCTAGCCACTTGGACTCCCTTTAAATCAACTTTATTTTTTTCTAACTGGAGACATAGGCCCCTTCCGCACACGCAGAATAATGCGTTTTCAAACCACTTTCACAACTGTTTGCAAGTGGATTTTGCTATTCCGCACAGCTTCAAAGAGCACTGAAAACAGTTTGAAAGTGTATTATTCTGCATGTGCGGAAGGAGCCATAGTCATAACCCCAGTGATTTCAGTTGTTGTTTCAAGGGCTTTCCAGAAATCTATTTTCAGACTTCTCTTATTTTTTCCTACTGACCCCTATTCCTACTTAAATATAACTTGGTCCTTTCATATTAAACTACAGCTTTTCTCTGCCTTTCATTTCTTTGCTTCAGTTAGCTTGAAATGCACCCTTACCAGTTGCAACCATTTCAACGCACTCTACCACAAGTCATTCATTATATAAGAATTATCGATGTAAACTTACTGCAAGAAGCGTCCCAAAATTTTACTGATCCATCTGCATGACTTAAAAAGAAGATTAAAAGGCAGTTAAAAGGAGGAGACCAGATATGCCATCAATGCAAAACATAACATAAATTAAAAACCTTACAAAGGTGACTTAGGCCTCTTCCGCACATGCAGAATAATGCACTTTCAATCCACTTTCAGTGCACTTTGCAGCTGGATTTTACTGTGCAAAATAGTAAAATCCACTTGCAAACAATTGTGAAAGTGGATTGAAAGTGCATTATTCTGCATTTGTGGAAGGGGTCTTAGTCTAATAAAATAACATTATTATGCATCCTACACTGAGCCCGTTGTGAAGTGTGAGGAATAAATCTAAATAACAAGAACAGTACACTATTTTTATATACTCTTACAATATGTTTGTTGCTTTGAAGATCTTCAACGAGGTGAGCTTTAAGTTTTGGCCCTCATACCATCCAACATACAAATGTATCACCTGAGAATAAAGATCCTGGTGTCTGAGCAATTGAGCAAGTCTTCACCTAGTATTTTGTTGTGTTTCTTTCTGTTTCCTATTGGGCTTTCTTCCTGGCCAGACTTCGGCCGCAGTGGTGTAGCACCAAGGGGACGGGGGGGGGCATGTGACGCACCGGGAGTGCGCCTGTGCAGGGGCGTGGCAGGGGCATTCTGGGGGCATGGCGGGGACGTTCCAGGGGCATTCCAGGGCATGACAGGGACAGGCGGGGGTGTGGCAAGGGCTCAGGGCACGTGTGCCTTGGGCGCAGTTTTCCCGCACTCCGCCCTGTTTGCCTTACCTACTACTGCTATACAGTTTCTAGATTAAAAGTTTGGACCTGCTTCTTGGTCTTGGGATGACCAATCCACCAAGGCAGTCTATCCTTGGCTCTCCAAGATAGAAGGAGGAGGAGGAGTTTGGATTTATACTCTGCTTATTTCAACAATAAGGAGTCTCAAAGGGACTTACAAATTCCTTTCCCTTCCTCTCCCCCAAACGGAGACCTTGTGAGGTGGATGGAGTAGAGAGAGTTCTGAAAGAATTGTGTCTAGCCCAAGGTCACTGCAGGCTTTGTGTGAAGAACCAGAATTGATTCCCTACTCCTCCACGTGAGCAGTGGATTTTTATCTGGTGAACTGGATTTACTTCCCTGCTCCTGCATGTGAACAGTGAACTGTGGTCTGGTTTCTCTCAGAACTCCCACAGCTCATCCTGTCTCAGAGATGTCTGTTAGGGGAGAGGAAGGGAAGGAGTTGTTAGATGCTTTGAGACTCCTTGCAGTAGAGAAAAGCAGGGTTAGATCTCTGTAATGCCCTTCCCACCAGGGTTAGATCTCCATAATTAGATCTCTGTAATGCCCTTTGAAGATTTTTTTTGGACTGGAGCCATCAGCGCATATTTGCAGAGATTCCATTTGTGTGAGTGGACATCTCCCTCTTCTACCACTTTAAGACTGACTGATAAGATACAAAAAACTGTTATGCAGTGTCAACCCTGAAATCTGACCAGAAAAGTATAGCAGAGAGTAACTGTGGCCGTTTCCCCACTTTGAAAATGACGTCGATTTTGTCTGGTCCAGGACCTTTTTAGCACGAGGGTTGTGTTCTCGGGCTTCCCCACTGCCTCGTGCTCCACACGGGGTCATCAAAAGGCGCCGTTTTGAGCAGCGCCAGAATGACCCCGCGCTGAGGGGGCACAAGAGCAGCAGAGTCGGGGCGGCTGCGTTGTTGCCGCCCCTGTAGTGGGGAGTGCAGGTGGACCCTGCGCTACTCGGCGAGAGTAGCGCGCAGCAAACGGTGAATGGGGAAAGGGCCTGTGCTATCAGCTCCAAAACAATAGTGGCCAAGATCAGGTTTGGACACATGCAATTTTATCCAGGGGAAACTCCACAGAACTGACACAGCAAGACACTATCTAAAGTGTCCAGCGAAAGACAGCCCAGTTATGAGAGCCCTTGGACCATGTGAAGGAGAAGACAAGGTAAAAAGATGGGAGAGAAGTAACATTTTCTTTATGTTGGCACTACGACACAACAGGTCTCCAAAATATCTCCACACCATGTTTGGATTCACCTGGCTTTCTGATACCTATACCCCAAGTCATTGTCTCTGCCTCCTCTTGATACTCTATTTCTAATTAAACCTTTAGCAGGATGGGGTTCTAGCCACTGGGAGAAGGTGCCTAGCAACAGAAGTCGTGTGAACCACCCAAGACAACTGCCTTGGTTCAGGAGTCAACCAGGAGTTTGATTAGACATCTGGCCGGAGCAGTTAAGAAATTCCAAAATCCTTTCTAGAAGCCATTTGGAGCCTCTGGAATCAGACCACAGCAAGGGGGTCCCCACTCCTGTGGAGACCAGTGCCTTGTAAAATAATAATTTCCTTACCCTGTGATAATAATTTCAGGATATGTCTGTGCTCCTAGGTTCCATGCTCCGCCACTGATGGGCCATTCCTAAACACAATCAAAAATAGTTACATTTTTTGGACAGTTCCATTTCTAAATTAGAACGTATGTAGAAGCTGTATCTTTCACCCATGTAGACTTCAGTGCCATCTGCGTGACAGCCAGATAACTTATAGCAACTACTGCATTAATATGCTTTTACACCTCCTGCTCCATTGGGAGTTCTCGACAATTTGGAAGGCTGCTGCATTGCTACAGTTTCACGTTGCCATGAATATCTGCAAACATTAGCTTTCAACCCTTTATAAAAAATAAGTTTCTATCTAATGGTGATTTGCCCCCCTCTGGATTGGATTGACCATGGTTTTATGTTTGGGGTGGGGGGGGGAAGCTCCTGGGTTGGAGGAGGGCACACAGGGATGGGATGGGATGGGATGGGATGGGATGGGATGGGATGTTGCCCACCAATGGATGCACAGGACTCACTTTGCTTCTGAAGACACTTTGTGAGTCCTGAGTGCCTATTGGTTGGGGGTTCACCATTAGATATTCCATCTCATAGGCAAATATGTATAAGGATGTTATTTATAGCCCACCTTTCCCACTGAGACTCAAGACAGATCCCATGATATAAACAGACAGCATAAGACACCCAATGAACACTTAACAGTGCTAGGATTTCGAAAGTCAGAAAAACAATGCAAATGATTACACTTTCCAGATGCTTGGCCACATTCCTAATCTGATTTCACCAGCAAGTAAACACCTTTTATTTTATTTGCTGAGCTGACTGTTGCTTGGCTGCTGGCTGCTGATTCTGCCATTTTATTATTTATTGTGGTTTATAATACATTTGATGACAATACCATGATTAAAGGTGCCAGACTTCTTGACTAGTGGATACCGCTATGGGTGCCTACAAGCAGAACACAAGAGTAACAAACAGGGGTCTGATCCCACCTTGCTGAGAAGCAACTTTCCACTGGGATGCCAAAGACCCAGCTGTGTTGGACAAAGCATCCTAAATTTGTCTCTTTCTTCTGAGCTACCATAGCAAAGGTCATGCAAATGATGCCAACATGCCTTCTTCAACAGATGAGACCTGGGTTCCTTTTCTATGGGCTCTGAAAGCAGTTTGAAAGTGCATTATTCTGCATGTGCGGAATGAGCCACTGTCTGCTACTCTTCAGGGGCTCTGGCAGAGGTCTTTCGCATCACTTTCTACCTAACTTTCATATCACCTTCTACCTGGATTGGGAGGAAAAGATTGCTAGTTTAGTGATTTTTGAAGAACTCTGGTTGAGAGGAGTAAAACGGACTGAACTGATTTGGGGGGATAGAATTATGTGAAGTTTTTCCCGCAAATGCTTTTCCTAATGTCCTACAGATGCTATATTTGTGCTGCACAGAATCCGCCAAAATTATGTTGCAAGATACATTTTGAAGGCTTAGTGGACCTTCCATGAGGAGTGAACATCAGCAACTCTCATCTCTGTGTTCAATGTACTGTCAAAGGTTTGCGTGGCCAGATTCAACTGGCTATTACAGGTTTTCCAGGCAGTGTGGCTGTGCCATGGAGAGAAACACACCTTACTGTGATATGCCTCTGAAGATGCCAGCCACAGGTGTGGGCAAAGGGTTAGGAGCAAAAACCACCATGGCCACACAGCCCTAGGGAACCCTTTCTGGTGGGATACATTGCTGATAATCCCCACACATACACCTCCCTTGGCACCTGTCTGCATCTGTGCTCCCAATTTCGGTGAGTCATTGAGGAAGGGCATGTAGATGGTGCATAATGGTGGCACTCCTAGTGGCCATGGCAGGTGGTGCAGGCAACTGAGCATGGATAAGCAGAAGAAAGATGCATGGACAGGCGTGATGGGGGAAGGAAGGGCACGAGGGGACTCAGGGGGTGGGTAGATAGAGACCGCTGGGCACTGCAGCTGATCCGGAACCTCTGAATGCACAGTCCTTGGACTGGACAGACACCTGCATTTTCATATTTCCTGGTCATATCTAAGTTCAATGTGCTAACCAAAATGTCATGCAATAATAATCGAACTATAAAACAAATATAAAACATTTCGTTAACCATAAAACCACGATCAATAAGTAACTTCCCCCAGCCATAACCCTACCAAAATGAATTTTTTTAACAGTTGAGAGGGTTTTTTTTACCTTATTGCTGTATCCTTGCTTCTTATGTTTCACACCTACAGAGTATAGCACAGGAATCAAATCTGGAGGACAGTCGGCCAGATAGTCTGTGCAGGTAACGGGTGTGTCGTGAATGTCCATGGGGTAAGGGTTTTCGAAAATTGGGAAACTAATTGAGAGAGAGATTTTGTGGGATAGGATTAGCATACTTGTTTTCAAAAATTACATCGCATTGTACTCAGACTATGTCTTTTTTGTATGGTGGTATAGTTCTCATCCAAGAAATAAACCTGTGTCTAGGCTATGTACCATTTATGTTTGTGAGTGAGAGCTAATTTGTAATGACAATTGCAATGGGACCGGAAGCGCATTGAGCAAGATTTCTTGTCCTAACACACTTCCTCTGGCCACCACATGTGCTCCTCATTTTCTGTGGGGCAAGCAAGAGTATTTCTGGCATGAATTTTTGCCCCAGAGTGGGACGAGGTGCAGTGTGTAATCAGTCAATCAGTCTAGACTCGCTCCACCTCTTTCACACTGGTTCTGTCTTTGAGAAGCCATTCTAAAGAACTGACTTAGCTGTGAATGGGCGTATAGTCGGTTACATCCCACTCTAAAATCGTTATGATCCAATTGATCATGTCAGCAAGTGGGTAGTCATCCTCACAGAAGGTGGGCCTAGATCAGGCTGACCAGATGTCCCGCTTTTGGTGGGACAGTCCCACCTTCAAACAATTTGTCCCAAATCCTGCGGGTTATTTCAATTGTCCCAATTTTTGGGAGGCTGCCGCAATACCTTCTGGGGCGCAAGGCAGTGCGGCAGCCTCCTGTGCGTGCGGCCACAGGAGCACAGCCTTCTGGGGCTTGCCGTTTCCCACCCTGTGACAGGACAGGAAACGGCAAGCCCCAGAAGGCAGTGCACGGGCCCCGTGCATTGCCGCGGCGTGTCAGCCTCTACCCCCCGTCTCTGGGTAAAAAACACAAAGGTGACCATCTCGGTCACCTTAGTTCTCTAGATAATATTAAATTATTTACTGTCTCTTTGAATCCACCAAGTTTGAGATCAATTTCTTTACATTCCACTTCTCCCTTAAGACAAGACCCTTAGCAACGTCGCTATCAGAGGCTAACCCAAAATGGAGTGGGTCTGTGTTTGCATTTCTCCTTGTCCTACGAACCAAGGCTTTTGACGTGAATTCCACAGCATGCTGCCCCACGCTGCCCTGTGAGGCAAATCAGAGCAATCAAACCCAGTCAGACGAGGAGCAAGCACTTATTTTCTCTTGAGGCAGCAAAAACGAAAAAGTGAAAAATGAAACGAAACATGAATCTCCCCATAACATGGCAGAACCGAGAAGAAAGTCAAAAAAGGACACTCAAACTCCTGAAGGGCAAAAAGTCTGCAGACAATTGACATCACAGTCCTAAGCAAAGATACATCCTTCTAATTCCTTTGAAGTCAGTGAAATTAGTATGTATACTCTGTCAGAAAAATATGATAGCAGGGTTGTATATTTCTCTGTCACAGAACAAAACATGTGAGACATTCTTTGTTGCAAAATGCTCTGCCTACCAGTTTGGAAAAGGCAAGTACTGGTTATAATCGTTCAATCCTCTTGTATCAAAGTACCCTGTTCAATAATGCACAAAACAGCGATTTTGATAAAGGCAGTATGTAACGATCAATGATAATTCTCATATTCGTTTGGGACTATATTTTAGTGTGGAAGCATACAATTTTCTCCACCACTGAACAACTGACTGTATTAACATCTTTATCTCAGAGTATAGAAGGGTATAAATCTGCTCAGGATCACATAGTAAAGGTGCTTTGTTGACTGAAATCAATATCTTCATAGTCTTTAAATCTGGATACTCCCCAAATACTAATTAGCATTGAACTTGTTTGATTTTAAATCCTCTCTGGGATTTGTCTGCCATTGTAAGAGGACACATTCTATATTTCCAAACCTGATGAAAAAGAAAAAGAAATTATAACCACGAATGATAACATCACTTTGGTTTTGTACTTACTTGCTTTGCGTCAGGTCAACAACTATCAAATCTCTTTCCAACAATACAACTACAGCATATGGTTCTTGAAATTCTACAAACCAAGAATCAGGCACAAAAATTAGAGACCTGTGCTATTAAGATGAACAAGATCCAACTTATACAGTTCTTCGCAACCACAAAATAAAGGATTTCTGAGAGAGTCCTACAAACCATTTTTGAAACCAGAAAATACAACATTTAATTTTGATCTTATATTACTTTTATAAATGGATACACACAAGTTCACTGGTAAGAAACTTACATAGCACTGTTATAGACTGAAACACTATTAGATTTCGTTCTTTCTGGCAGATTCCGCATGGGCCAAAAACAGCGGTGTGAAAACAGTGTGAAAACAGTGTAAAAAAGTTTAAAACAGTGTAAAAGGGTTTACACCGTTTTCATACCGTTTTCACACCACTGTTTTTGGCCCACGGGGAATCTGCCTCTGTGTCACATTATTAGAATTACAGTAAAAGAATAGAGTTCCTACAGACTAGACAGGGAAAATGTCCCACCCATTAAATAGAGACTTAATGGTCAGGTCAAATTTTGCCTGTGCATAGCCAAAAGCCATTACAAAATAAGTGCACCGAGAACAATACAACAGTAATATTAAAAATAAAACAATAAAATGAACATTTCACTAAACATTTTTTTTAAAGACAAATGACAAATTAATTAAAACATCCACACTAATAAATTCTATAGACTTGGAGCCCCATCCAAAGCTGGGGGGGGGGGGCAGGGGAAAATCTGCTTCTGGGAGTGGCTCACTGGCTGCGCCACAGATTCATCCTACCTGGGGCATTTACACCTGTTAAGGGGCAATCTCACCGGCATGTGACCACCACCGCCCCACCCCCTCCCAGCACAGGGACATGGTGCTGGATGCTGTGCCAGCATGTCAGTGTGCCAGTAACTGCTGCCCGCATAGCCGAGGAGCTGGCATTAGTCGGCTCCCTCCTGGCCTTTGTTGGTGTTACACCAGTGGGCCGGAGTCCAAACTTAAGCCAGCCTTTTGGCTAGGGTAAGTCCAGTGCGGCCCATTGTGGTAACTCAGCAGCAGGGAAGTTTTTTGACTTCCCCATGCTGTCTGGAGCCTCTTTGGGGCAGAAGCTCAGCACAGCCTTGAAACCACGTCCAGCTCGAGGATGTGGATGTTGCTCTCTTTGCAGTCTCATTGGCCCTTATTGTTTTCGCTGCACAAGCAAAGACATTCAATAAGTAGCATAAGAATCAGTGACTGATAGTAAAAAAAATCTTTTCAAGGTTGGAGTGCCATTCAAACCTCTCAACAATCCATCAAGGAATTTGGCCCTGGGTTCTACACATGTGGTTTTGTACCAACCCCTTTTTCTGATTATATTGGCATGGCCAATTGGCCATGCTGACAGGAGCTGATGGGAACTGTAGTCCATGAACATCTGGAGAGCCGCAGGTTGCAGACCCCTGGACTAGAACCTAGGAAACCCAGGTCTGAATCTCCATTTACATCATGGAAGCTTGCTAGGTGACCTTTGCTTTTATTTAATTTCTACTCTGCCTTACCCCAGCCAAAGGCCAGGCGCAGGGCGGCTTCCAACCCGTCAATACAATGTTCACAAGTCCAATTTCAAATATAGTTAATATAACACAGATAAAACAGTGAGAGTGACTCAAATTAACCAATAAACGGTAAAATCCTTCCATCCTTCTCCGTTCTAGTTCCCAAATGGGGATACAATCCGCATAACTCCAACTATACCCAATGCAGCTCATCCATCCCTCTGAATTCAGTTTATTCGATAAGAGGGTGGGGAAAGAGGGAAAGGGAAGAGCAACAAGGAAAGGAGCAGAACAAATAAAAAGAAGAGGAGGAGAGGAGAGGAAGTTGGGTAGGAGGAGAAAGAGACAGAGGTGACTGAGAAGATTTTACTAATTGGGACAAAACAGTTTCCCCACTTTGTCAACCAGGAGTCTCCAGCCTTGCTTGGGGCACAGACGGTTTCACGCAGGTCACTCACTCATTTATTTATTTAGTTTGTGATAGAGTGTGACTCTGGACCAGTTACACACAACCAGGGTTTTAAACCATGACATGCTTATTGTATGTTTTAACATGGGAAGCTACCTTGAGCCCAGCTTGGCAAAGAAGGGTGCAGGGTAAAAGCTGAATAAAATACAAATAAAAAATAAAACAAATAAGTTCCGGCACGACCCAGAAGTGCCCTCATCACATCGGCTGCCACTCTCTCATTCACTCATTGTTAAACCATAGAGTTTTGGGCGGCTCCCAGAACGTCATCCCCCAACATTATGATATTGTTTCTGGGTTGCTACAGGTAAGCTAACTGTACTGGGAATGATGATTGCCCCCACCTACCTGTAAATTCCCACACACCCCATTTCCCACACACAGTACAATTCTAAACAGAGGCCACTTACCATTAGTCATCTCCAGCTGGCCCAACTTGGGCACAAGAGCTATCTAGTCGAAGCAGAAATAAACATTGCCCCGAAAGAGTACCAAATGGAAGTAATCAATGAGCCACTCATTGCCAACTTACCCGTGCCAACGGGAGATGAAAAGCGTTCAAACAGCTGCATATTCATAGACTCCCAAGGATTGCTTAACCAAATAGGGACTGACTTCCACCAATCTTCTCCATCCAAGCAAACCGACATAACCCCCAATTCTAAACAGAGTTACACCCTTCTAAAAATCGCTGACTTCAACGGAATTAAGAGGGCATAACTCTGTTTAGGATTGTACTGTAAAGATATTCGAATTTCTGCCGTTGTGCAGTTCTCTGATCTACTGTGAATACAGATGTACCGCTTGGCATCAGGCTTCCTGGTTGAAATTGTTGCACACACTCACCATTGGGGTATGGCGTTTCACAGAGGGTTAAAAAGTCCACAATGGGGTGATCCATTTCAAGCACGGTGATTGCTTTTCCATGCATGATCGTTAGACTTGGCCTTCGCCATGGCTTGTCGTAAGAAAGTCCACCAGAAAAAATTATAAAAGGCTCACTATATTGGGAAGAATAAAAAAAACAGAGTGATAATTGTATCCTCCTCCTGCCCTGATTTTCAGCCTAAGATCTTGTGAACCTGGGGGGGGGGGGGGGGTTAGTTTGTGTGCTTATCTGTGTATTAATATTCATCCCAGAAAAAGAAACATACCTACCTGTTTTTACACGTCTTGTATTCTACTTTAAGAATTGGCTTACAAGATTCAGCTTTTTTACCATCTCGCTGGATTTTGCCTGTCGAAAGAAAGTCAGACTGTTAATATTGACAGAGCGGACTTGTTTTCCTTAATGGCGGATCACCTTGCAAAGGATATCATCAACATGCAGTCATTTTCCTTAAGATATGGAACAAAAACAGTCAGTCATTTGTTATTCCATTTCAGCCACTCAGAGCACAAGAACAGGTTCGCTAAGAGGTTATCTATTAGGCTTGACAAGTCCCCTGAATTGCAACTTATCTCCAGGTCACAGAAATCAGTACCTGTCGAAGAAACAGCTGCTTTGAGGTGTGAATGATGTGGCATTATTATACCCCACTGAGGTCCCTTCCCTTCCCTCTCCAAACCCTACCCTCCACACTCTACCCCTAAAGCTCCAGAAATTTCCCAACCCAGTGTTGGCAAAAAAAAGGTCCGTCCCACACAGTCAGTGGCGTAGTGCCAAGGGGTAAGGGGGGTGCACAACGCACCAGGCACGCACTGGTGCAGGGGTGTTCCGGGAGTGTTCCAGGTCGGGGCAGGGATGTGGCAGGGATGCAGGGCACACGCATGCCCCTGCCTTGCGTACAGCTGAACTAAGATGTCCTGAGGGTGCAAAAAAAAAGGCATCCAGGGAAGGCAATCCACACTGCCATTTTCTTCAAAATGCCTTATTTCTGCTCAAGGTGTCTTTTTTTTAAAAAATGCCTCGAAATGCACCTTTCTTCAGTAAGCATCCTGCAAGATGTCCCCTGCCTGGCTGCGAGGAATGCAGAGCTCAGAAGGCATCTTATTGTTCCCGTCGGGCCATTTTGCTCTCTGGCCAGTTTCACCCACTGCTTGCACCCGACATTTTGTGTGCAGCTGAAGGGATTCTTCCTGCCTCCATTTGCTGAAGGTTGCCCAGGACGTTTGCTCTGCAGGCTCCGGACCTGGGTGCCTTTTCAGCCTGAAGAGTACACAGTTGTACTCCGTCGGTCCTGCCAATTCCAGCAATATACAGTTTTCCTAAGTGACATTTTTTTTGGAAGAGCTATGTTCAAAAATACACAGTAAGAGAATCTTAGCTGCTCAGAGGACTCCTATTGAAAAGCACTAAGCCCATGGAGGACAGGTCTACCACCCAGGCCTGTACTCTCCGGTCCCAATGCTTTGGTTGGGTAAGAAACAGTCTCTTTTCTCCTATGATGCCTTTGCTGTCTGGAAAGCATATCAGAAGCTGCCTTGTTTTAAGATCTCCCCCTGGGTGTCTTATTTTGGGTGTGTTGAGTGAACAGAGGCAGTCGCCTCTTTTGAAGAAGAAGAAGAAGAAGAAGAAGAAGAAGAAGAAGAAGAAGAAGAAGAAGAAGAAGAAGAAGAAGAAGAAGAAGAAGAAGAAGAAGAAGAAGAAGAAGAAGAAGAAGAAGAAGAAGAAGAAGAGGAAGAAGAGGGAGGAGGGGAGGAGGGAGGAGAGGGAGGAGAGGAGGAGGGAGGAGGAGGAGGGAGGGAGGAGGAGGGAGGAGTTTGGATTTATATCCCCCCTTTCTCTCCAGTGCAGGAGACTCAAAGGGGCTTACAATCTCCTTGCCCTTCCCTCACAACAAACACCCTGTGAGGTAGGTGGGGCTGAGAGAGCTCCGAGAAGCTGTGACCAGCCCAAGGTCACCCAGCTGGCGTGTGTGGGAGTGCACAGGCTAATCTGAATTCCCCAGATAAGCCTCCACAGTTCAGGCGGCAGAGCTGGGAATCAAACCCGGTTCCTCCAGATTAGATACACGAGCTCTTAACCTCCTACGCCACATATTTTTTGTGCTGTGCAGAATGGATCAACATTGCACTTTCCTGTACAGTCTTTGCACATGCCCATTTTCCTAATTTTATTTATTTAAATCATCTAGAAGTTCACTTCTTGCCCAGACAGTGGGACTCAAGGAAAGTAGCAACTACAGTAAAATATAATACTATTAAACTAAAAACCAAACAGCCAGCACAAACTAAAACAGCAGTTCCTCAAGCATTCGCAGGATTACCCAGTGTCCTTCATACAGTTCAGTTTGCGTATCAGCGATCTCTTTGCAAAGCTTACCATGTGGAATGATTATTTGGAAGGGCCTGCTAGGACTTCGGAGATTCCACAGAGTCAAGCTGCCGTCCGAATGACTGCACATAAACTGCTTTCCCTCGTGATGCCACCCGATAGAGTGGATTGCCTAAAAGAAACAGCGGTGATCAAGAATAATCCACATACAAGATCTGACTCAAATTAAACCCATGAAATGATGCTGTGTATGTTTCAGGGTCCAGCAATGATAAACGTGTTGTTGCTAAGATGTAATACTTTTGTTGAGATTGGAAACAGAAGGAGAACAAGTGAAAGAAGGTATAAAAAATGGGCTACCGACTCTGGGTATAACATCCATTTTGAACAATGGGAGAGTATGTGGTCAAAGGGGCTTAAATATACATTAAGCTCCAATCTGAAAGAGAATTTTTATAAAATGTAAATGGGTTGAATAAGTGTTTGAAATGTAAACATTAAGAAGGGATGTTTTATCACCTATAATGGACATGTGGAAAAGCTAAAGAATTTTGAAGGATAATACAAAAATAATTTAAAAAATTAAGGACAAATACACAAATAAAACCCCAAGGCTTATGTGTTGGGAATTATGAATAGATTTCTGGAAAGAAAACATGGAACTTTGTTTTTATATACGTCAGCAGCTGCAAGAATACTCCTTGCACAGAAATGGAAAACTCCTGCTATACTTACAGATGAAGAATGGCAATGAAAGTTGGTATAGATGGCCAAACTAACTAATCGGAGGGAAATTTACTGGAGATCCCTGGCCTGAAGGAGGTCCGGCTGGCTTGCACAAGGGCCAGGGCCTTTTCAGCCCAGGCCCCTATCTGGTGGCACAAGCTCCCTAATGAGATCAGGACCCTGCAGGACTTGAATGAGTTCCGTGGGGCCTGCAAGATGGAGCTTTTCCACCAGGCATTTCCACCTAGCCAGCTGGCCTAATCACTATTAACATTGGCCTCACATGGGTGCACGGGGGGGGGGGGGGGATTCTCGCCATCTGTATTTGGTTTTCTCTGTTTTTAATTGTTGTTTTATCGGTTGTTATTGATCTGTATTAAATTTAATGTTGTGCCGCCCTGAGCCCTTTTGGAAAGGGTGGGATACTAAACAGACAGACAGACAGACAGACAGACAGACAGACAGACAGACAGACAGACAGACAGACAGACAGACAGACAGACAGACAGACAGATAGATAGATAGATAGATAGATAGATAGATAGATAGATAGATAGATAGATAGATAGATAGATAGATAGATAGATAGATAATCCACTGGTGGGAGTGGTGTGGGGTAGTGCCGGGGGATTTACCCTCCCCACGGCACTTGCCCTGGCAGAGATGTGAATCTACTGATAATCGGCACCCGGTTCTTGGATTTACACCACCTTTTTGAGAGCATAAGTGCATGGGAGATCTACAGAGGGCTTTCTGGTGTGTGTGTGTGGGAGGGAGGAAGGTTCCTTTTTTGACTCCCTGTACTAACGGAAAGCCCGTCTGGGAGCAGTGGGGTGACGTGACTGCAGTGCCATGGCCAGGTGCCCCACCATTTGGATGGAGGAGGAGGAGGAGGAGGAGGAGGAGGAGGAGGAGGAGTTTGGATTTATATCCCCCTTTCTCTCATGTAGGAGTCTCAAAGGGGTTTACAATCTCCTTGCCCTTCCCCCTTCACAACAAACACCCTGTGAGGTGGGTGGGGCTGAGAGAGCTCCGAGAAGCTGTGACAAGCCCAAGGTCACCAGCTGGCGTGTGTGGGAGTGTACAGGCTAATCTGAATTCCTCAGATAAGCCTCCACAACCCGGTTCCTCCAGATCAGAATGCACCTGCTCTTAGCCACTGCTCTTAGCCACTATGCCACTGCTGCTCCCAGGATGGAGCTGTTAGTCACTTAAAGAAAAGAACCTAATTAAGCTTTTGGATAATTGAAAACCCTTGATAGAGTATTTGGATAAAAAGGAAAAATAATAAATTGAAAGTTAGGGATTGTTCAAAGAAAATCCAGTGGAGAAAACAGTGACTTTTATCAGTAGTAACTCTGAAGATCCAATTTTAGCTAGGCAGTTAGAGAGCAAGTAGCAAAAATCATTTTTACGTGTTCATACTGGGTTCAGATGAAAATGGGAGTACTAATGCAAAATGTACTTTGTTCTTCTGTTATTTTTTTTAGTGTTCTTTGCAATATAAGAGCTAATAAAAAAAATTTAACCAACAATGAAAGAAGTAACAATCCATCAAGTTGAGCTTCCTGTTTCTATGAAGAACCAGTCAGATACACACAGGAAACTACCATGTTCAGAAGAAAGGGTCCAACTGACCTGTCTTCCTAAAACACTATTTTTCTATAAGGAAGGACTGAGGGAGGAGGGAAGGTGTGGAGAATTTCAATCATGCGAGCCCCCATAAAAGTAGGAAAGGAGGAATGCACCTTGGTGAGAACTGTTATGATAGTGAGAAGGAATCAGTAAACTAATAATCTCATAACTAAAGCTTTATTGAATTGCCAAGTATAGGCGCAGACAGGCGGAGCGGCTTCTTTAGCACCCTTCCGCCTAGGAACATAGTTCCTGATGATATTGTTTAGGTTTGGCAACACTTGGTTGGGAAATACCTGGAGATTCTGGATGTGGAGGGGAAGGATCTTAGTGTTATATAGGGAGGTTATATTGCTAACCTCCAGGGGGCATTTGGAGATACTATTACAGTTGATCTCTGGACTGCCATAACAGACTGAAATAAGAAAATATAAGAAAATGTATTATATTTTAGTTTAAGTTAAACAGTAGTGAATAGTAGAACTGCTTTGATAGTGTTGTTTAACATACACAGTTAAAAGGTATAAGGTGAGGCCTGGAATTTGCTGTCTAAAAAGGACATTTACAACCAGAAATATCTGTATAAGCAGCAGAGGCGTAGCAAGGGGGGAAGCGCTCGGAGCACCGGTGTGTCCTCCACCCCCACCACACCCCCAGAACGTCCTCGCTCCACCCCCACAGGGGCACGTGCCCAGTGCATCGCGCACCCTCCCCCCCCCCCGGAGCTACACCTCTGATAAGCAGCCTGCATTGAATGTGATTGGTGTTACATTTTTATAATGCTGTTGTAAAGGACACGTGACCCTCGGTCTGTATGGCTGTTTCTGCACAGCCCAAAAACAGCACCCTAGGGATGGTAAAAACACAGTCCTTGGGGTGCTGTTCACACAGCACGTTCACCCCCCACAAATAGCGCAAAAACACTGCACAAATGGTACAAAAACATGGAAAGTGGCATCTTCCCGCTGGCGCCGAGTGAAGGGCACCGATGTGAGAGCCCCGCTTTCAGGAGCTGCCTGTTTATGTGTGTTGTTTACCTTGTCTTCCCTCCAAGGCTCCAGAGGGAGAAGGGGCATACCCACGCTGCCCTCCGATCCCGTGGGCCAGAGGGCAGCGTGGGCATCACTTTCTCCCTCTGGAGCCTCAGAGGGAAGACAAGGTAAACAACACACGCAGACCGGAGGTGGCTCCATGTGGAGCTGCCTCTGTGATTCACAGCAGCTTCAGAGACATTCGCACAGTCTTGTGCAGGTGTCTCCGTGGCTCCACAGGCATTAATTATGTTAGTGGACAGCCGCTTCCATGAAGAAATGGCCTCTGCGAAGCCACTTGGAGTGAGAAGAGCAGATGGCCTGTTCCACACAGCCTAAATAAGACATCCTAGGGACACACACAAAAAAGGCATCCTGAGGTGGCATTTATAGGATTGGACTGAAATGAAGTCATCAGTGATGGAGTGATGATTGACAACTTCATCTGTACAAAACCAGGAGTCTGAGCGCTCAGCCCTCACTTCTGCCTTAGTGCAGGATGCCTGTTGGTTTCTGCTACAGCTCAAATAAATATTCATACTGCTCACATCTCTGGAGTCTAATTGAATTTTGGGGCTGCAGGGTTTTACAAGACTGAATCACTAAAATGTGATGAGACAAATCATATCAGTTCCCCTGGAGGAAATAGCTGCTTTGGAGGGTGGAATCTATAGCATTACACCCTTCCTTCTCCAGGTATCTCCCAGAGCTGGCAACCCTAGTGCCACAGAGTCCATTCTCCAAGGGTGCCATTTTCTCCAGAGGGACTGGTCTCTATAGTCTGGAGAACAGTTGTAAGGGCAATTCCCCATGGGGGAAATTATCTTGGAATAGCCGTGGCAGGTGTCCCAGGACAACAGAGAACTTCCCATGGCTTCGGTGTCAAATTCAGTTCAGTCTCAGCCCTGCCCTGCAACACCCCCCTCATCCAGGGATTTTCAGAAATCGCCAGGAAGGTATATCTTTTCTGGCAATTTGTGGCGATCCCGGGATGAGCCCAGTATCATGAGGAATGGTTTTTCTGCCCTGAGTCTCTGTTCGTTCTGTCAGCCAATCACAGCACAGTGGCCTGGACATGAGCAGAATGATAAACTCAGAGCGGGCAGGAACACACCTTTTTAATTTTTTCTTCTGGCATAGGAAGAAGACCACGCAACTCATAGGCTTGTTTGTGTGCTGTTCTTGGCCATGAAGCTCTATGTTTTCTGATGTCATTGCTATGTAGCCGTTACAAAACAAAAACAAAAAGGGGGGGAAACGCCCGTTCCCGCCCTAAAGCAACAGCCAATATGGAACGAGGAGCAAAAGAGCCGCGAAGCTGATCCTGGGGTCTGATCCCGGTTTCAACTCCAGACCTTGGCTGCCGTGCGGAGGGACAGACCGGGATCAAAAGGTACTGTACCTTATGGTCCCGGTCCAATCCCAGGATGACTTCCCCTGTGGGGAATCGACCAAAGTGAGGCTGGCAACTCAACTCAACTTTACCTTTATTGGCACTCAGACAAAAAGTTGGTGCAAATGTTATAAGGTGTCTTGAACCATCGAAAGAGATTAAAAACCAGCATGCACAGGCCAGATAAGAATAATCAGGAAACACTATAATTTTTCTATAAATTGGGGCAATAGGACTGCTCAAACATTTTGCCACAATATCTGCGGTAGCTGAGTCTGTCTCTCAGAAGAAGTTTTGATATTTTATATTTTTTTAGACTTTTGAGGTCCTTCTCATTTATGTATTGTTTCAGTGGCAATCGTTGATGAAGAAATTGTTTGAAATTGAGCAATAAATGTAATAAGGAATCTGGAGTACTACAGCAGAATAAGCACAATCACAGCTGGAATGGTATCTGTTTCTTCCGCTTGTAGCATTTGATGGGAAAACATCGGGCTAGCATAAATGCTCATCCATGGAGTGGGATGTCTAGAGAAGTTAGAGAAGAAGAAGAAGAAGAAGAAGAAGAAGAAGAAGAAGAAGAAGAAGAAGAAGAAGAAGAAGAAGAAGAAGAAGAAGAAGAAGAAGAAGAAGAAGAAGAAGAAGAAGAAGAAGAGGAGGAGGAGGAGGAGGAGGAGGAGGAGGAGGAGGAGGAGGAGGAGGAGGAGGAGGAGGAGGCGGCGGCGGCGGCGGCGGCGGCGGCGGCGGAAGAAGAGGAGGAGGAGGAGGAGGAGGAGGAGGAGTAGTTTGGATTTATATCCCCCCTTTCTCTCTCGCTTACAATCTCCTTGCCCTTCCCCCCTCACAACAAACACCCTGTGAGGTGGGTGGGGCTGAGAGAGCTCAGAAGAGATGTGACTAGCCCAAGGTCGCCCAGCTCGTGTGTGTGGGAGTGTACAGGCTAATCTGAATTCCCCAGATAAGCCTCTACAGTTCAGGCGGCAGAGCTGGGAATCAAACCCAGTTCCTCCAGATTAGATACATGAGCTCTTAACCTCCTACACCACTGCTGCTCTTGTATAAGTTCGATAGCTTCGGGAATCGGGCGGTATATAAATTGAAGAAATAAATAAATAAAAATAAATTTTAAAAAAGTGGGAAGCATAGATTTTTTGAGCAGATTCGATGAAAGTTTGTCGCTCATGGTCTTCGAGGGCAACTCTAACATAGTTCCACTTATGATACACGAACTGAGCCCTCCAGGGAAGGGCGGTATATAAATATAATAAATAAATAAACAAACAAATACATACATACATACATAAATAGACCTGAGAACAGACAATCTACAACTTCCTTACAACTTTGAGATCATTGGAGGTCTTAGCATTTTATCTATCATGGTTGTAGCCTATTTTTTTTTCAAGGAGTCAGACCACTTTACATAAAACATTGTACCATTTCATCTACACAGTAAGTCCATGAGATAAGTTGTGTGGAGAGGACAGGGGTGATTCTGCACAGGCCGCAAAGAATGGGTTCAGGCCCTTTTAAAAAGCATTTTTGGGGAAAGTTCCCACAGAACTCACCTCAAAAAGCTTCTGACCCATTCGATTTGCCTTTAACCTGGGTTCCAAGTGCTTCCTGCTTATCTGTGAGAACTATGGCAAGTAGGAAGTGTTCAATTCCCGCCCCCTTCTACTCACTACTATGGTGGATTTCCCAGGGGGCACCATTAGAGTGGATTCTCTAATAGGTGGCCGCCATGTTGAGCAGGTAAGTGGGTGGGTAGGGATTCTCTGGGGATGGATTCTCAGGGGAATTCTCAGGTGGGGAGATTCTCGGCAGCACAGTTCACATGGAAACACAGCGTTCCCTGTGCAAGCTGTGCAGCCTCCTGTCACCAGGATCCCAGCTATCCCGACTGGTCCCTGCACCCACAGGTTACATGAACCCATGTTGCCTGTGCAGAATCAGTCTAGGACTTGTCTACAGACATCCACAAACTTTTGTGGCCAAACAGGAATTTGCATCCAGGTTCTTTACCAGATTTGCCCAGTGGTGGGATCCAAACATTTTAGTAACAGGTTCCCCTGGTGGTGGGATTCAAACTGTGGCGTAGCGCCAATGGGGCTGGGTGGGGCATGACGGGGGCGTGGCCAGGCATTCCAGGGGCGGGGCATTGCCGGGCAGGGCTGTGGCAAGGACGCAGCCGCTGCGCCAGTCCTTGGGCAGGAAAAGAATGCCCGCAGGCGCAGGCTGCCACGCACGCCGGTGTACCTCCTGCTAGACTGCTTCAAGTTCTGCACGCTACTGCTGAGGAGTGGAGGAGGGGCGTAACTAAGGCAAAAATCACGTGGCAAAATCACCAATTAGTAACCCCCTTTCAGCACACACAGATAATTAGTAACCTACTCTCGGGAACCTGTGAGAATCTGCTGGATCCCACCTCTGCCTTTGCCACACAGGGATCCATAAAGCAGTCATAAATACAGAAATAAGATGCACCTGAATAACCAGGGGCAGCCATTGCTGCTGGGGTGAGCAGCGCAGCAAAATAAGGGGTTGCAAGGCAAGAATTGCATGCTGCAGAACCGGGTGCAATGATTGGCTCCCAGCCGCTTTGGCGGGAGGAGCCGGGGTATATCTAGACGCCTCTCCTGGTCCGCGCCCTTCCCGGCGGCGAGACCCAGCAAGGCGTGGTGGTGCGGTTGTGTCTCGTATAAGGCCCGGAAGGGGACTGGTTTCGGCCTCTAAACTTGCCTTTTCTTTCCTTTTTTCTGGCTGTTCCTCACCTTGCTTGTTTCTTACTTTGATTCCTTTTCTCTCTCCTTGCTGGTCGTGACCGGTCTTGCGCTCGCGATGGGTCCCAAGCGGGCCAAGAGCAAGGAACCTTCGGGCAGAGCTCGAGCCATCCTCAACAGGGTTCGGGCCCAGACCGGCCCGGGGGTTTCGGACGTCGGCCTGGTGGTCGGGCGGATTGGTGCGGCGACACGGGCGGCAGCGACTTTGGGCCTGTCCCCCATTGGCCGGGGCAGGCCCGCTGGCCCAGTGGAGCAGCCCTTCCCGTTGGGGGAGGGCTCTCCAACGGCCTCAGCGGAGCTGGCCGGCGACGCGGGCCCTGATCCTTTTCTGGTCCGCAACTTAGCGGACACGCTGATGTACCTCTCGCAGGCCCTCGGTGGTGCGGCCAGCGAGTCCGGCTCTCCGCTGGGCGCAGGGGAGCCGGAGCCCTCCACGTCGGCGGCTGCCGGCGCGGCCCGGGCGGGCATCGCGAGCGGGGCGGCGGAGGCCCTCCAGCTCTCGTCGCCAGTCAGCGCGTCCACATCAGTGGACGCATCCGTTGGCCCCTCCGTTCGGGAGAGCAGGAGAAGGAAGCGGTCGTCGAGGCGTTCCCGTTCCTCCAGACGGTCTCCCAGCTCTTCATCTTCGGGTAAGTCCTCCGAGGACGACGATGCCCAGGCTGGGGGGGAGTTTTGGTTACAAGGGGAACAGGTGCCCGTTCTCCCGCTGTGGATCGCAAAACGCAGGCGTTTGGGGGGTGCGGAGGCAACCCCTCCCAGCCCGGCCCAGGATGACCACGGCAACCCGCCCGGGTCCCACCTCCCCAGGAAGCTCTGGGAGCGGGCACTCGATGGGTACTATGTCGATATTTTCAAGTTTCCCCGGCGGGAGGGCGAATATGGCTTGTCGGGTGGAAAAGCGGACAGAAAGCGTCGGGACCCGGTGGCAGCCGAGCGCAATTTTAACAACTGGCTGCAGGGTTTCACTGAATTCCTGGCCCTCGTCGGGGCTGCCTACCCCCTGCGGGCTTGGCACCTGGCGGCCCACATGTCCCACGTGCTGCGAGCTCGGGCGCTGGCCGGCGAACCAGCGGCCATTGCCTATGATGAAGCCATCCGGAAGAACGCGTCCCACAAGAGCCGGTTCCGCTGGGACCTCATCCACGACCAAACTTGGATGGTCGTCGTCCAGCCGGCCATGAAAGGGGCCATCGAGCCATCTGCCCCTGAGAAAACCACAAGAGCTTTCACGGGGCGGGCGGGGGCAAGAGGGCTTTGTTGGGAATTCAACAGGGGCGCTTGCCAGCGGCCCAAGTGCAGGTTTGAGCATGCTTGTTCCAACTGTTCGGGAAATCATGGCAGAGTGAGCTGTCCCAAGCCGGCGGGGCGCTCTCCCTTTCGGCAGGCCCGGTCCCCCGGCGCCGGGCCCACTCAAAAAGATGCCGGTGGTCAAAGCAGTGCGCCCGCCCCCGCAAAACATTGATGACCTTTCCCAACTGCAGTCGCTGGCTCCCACACCGGTTCGCCTTCAGGCTTTGAGGGAGTGGCTGCAGCATTATCCGGACAGGCGTGCTGCGCGCATGCTGGGGGAAGGTTTCTCCTCAGGTTTTCGAATTCCTTACCGAGGCCCTCGTAGGGCTTACCAGGCGGTCAACTTAAAATCGGTCCGAGAACTCCCTGGCGTGGTGGCTGATAAGCTTGATAAGGAAATTAGGGCCGGTCGCATAGCGGGCCCCTTCAGCCACCCGCCCCTCCCCAGCCTCAGGGTCTCTCCAATTGGCGTGGTGCCCAAAAAAGCCCCGGGGGAGTTTCGTTTAATTCAACACCTCTCCCACCCCCAGGGCGACTCCATTAATCATTTCATAGACCCCGAGGTCTGCTCAGTCCGGTATGCCACCCTAGACGAGGCCATAATCTCCATTAGGCAGGCAGGCCCGGGTGCCCTCCTGGCAAAATGTGACATTCAATCCGCCTTCCGGCTTCTGCCCATTTCCCCCCTGGACTTCGAGCTGCTAGGCATCCATTTCCAAGGCAACTGGTATGTGGATAAGACCATGCCCATGGGCTGTTCTTTTGCCTGCGCAGCTTTCGAAACTTTCAGCACGTTCCTGGAATGGGCGTTCAAGCAGAGGGTGCCCTCTGGGCTGGTGACTCATTATCTGGATGATTTTTTGTTCATTGGTGGGCGGGGCACCAGGGAATGTGATTTTGCTTCGCAGGCTTTCCAGGCCCTGACAGCTGAGCTGGGGGTTACCTTGGCCCCCAACAAGACAGAGGGGCCCTCCACTGCCCTCTGTTATTTGGGCATCCATCTGGACACCGTTCAAGGCACCTCCTCGCTCCCTGCGGATAAGCTCCTGGCCCTTACCACCCTGCTGCAATCCGTGCTCTTTCAAAAGAAATGCAGGGTTCGCCAGGTTCAGTCCTTACTGGGCCACCTTAATTTCGCTTGCAGGGTGGTGGCGCCTGGTAGGGCGTTTTGCTCCAGGCTGGCCAGGTCCCTGTCGGGCTGCAAGTCCCCTGATCACCACATCAGGGTATCCCGGGGCCTGAAGGAGGATCTGCAGGTCTGGCTGGCTTTCCTACGGGGCTTCAACGGCATCTCCCTGTGGCAGGATGACCTTCTGCTAACCCGCCTTGGAGTTGCTGGTGCACTCTGACGACCCCGGTGCCTTTGGATTTGGGGTTTACTTCTCAGGGCCGGTGGGCTCAAGGTCTCTGGCCCCTCGCCCGGCATCTCACAGGGTATCACCAGGGATCTCACTTTTCTGGAACTATTTCCTATCTTGGTGGCGGTGCACGTCTGGCACCCACCTTTGGCAAAATAGAAGGGTGCTTTTCTGCGTGACAAATCCAGGTCGCGGGTTCGCGGTGGTGAACAGGCAGTCCTCCGGGGTCGGCACACAGGTCATGCGCTTGGTTCGCAATTTGGTTCTTACCTGCCTCACTCATAACATCTCTTTCGCCGCTGCTTTCGTTCCAGGTTTGCAGAATGAGATCGCTGACGCCTTGTCTCGCCAGCTGTGGGATCGTTTCTGGCGCCTGGGCCCCGGGGCGGAGCTGCTCCTCGGCGACAGTGCTGGCGTCCCTCTGGAACCTCGGTAGCGCAGCAGTCAATACGGCAGGTGTTTTGAATCCTCGCTGGCACCGCTTACATGCAGGCAGTAATGAACGAGCCGTGCAGGGACTTTTGTGAGCTTCGCTGCGACCACCGGGAGGGATGGCCGCGGCGGGGTGGACACGGGCCTCCTCCTTGAGTACCTTGTCCGATTCCATTGGCAGCGCATGCACCTCGGTTCCATGGGGGTGCAGCTGGCGGGAATAGACTTCTATTGCAGGGTGTGGGGTTTCCCGGACGTAACCAAGGCGTGACAAGAGCCGGCTGGTGGCCGGGTTGGCGCTCGGTCGTCTGCAGGCAGAGGGATCTCAGGCGCCCAGTCACCAGGGAGGTGTTGAGGGCAGTCATCGGGGTGCTGCGGCAGGTGTGCGCTTCACGCTATGAGCGCTTGCTCTTCACAGCCGCTTTCCACCTGGCACACCATGGGGCCTTCAGGCCCGGGGAATTGGTCGCCCCCACCAGGGACCGGCCTTCCAGCACCGCGCTGCAAAGGGAGCACCTCGTCCTGTCGGGGGACATGGTCTATGCTTGGTTGGCTCATTCAAAAACCGACCAGGAGGGCCGTGGTGCATGGGTCACCATGCCAGCCTTACCGGGCGACGTCTCCTGCCCCCTCCCTCCCCTCATCGCATGGCTTAGGCACAGGCCACGGGTGGGTGGCATGCTCCTGGTGCATGAGGATGGGTCCCCCCTCACCAGGTTCCAGTTCCTGGTGGTGTTCCGGGCGTGCCTGGCCTGGGCTGGGCTGCCGGCCGCTGAATTTGGCCTGCACTCCTTTAGGATAGGAGCCGCCACGGCCGCGGCACAGGATGGTAGAACCCAGGAAGACATCCGCAATTTGGGCAGGTGGCGGTCTGGGGCCTTTTGGGCATACATTCGCCCACACCTGACTTGTTAATTCTTTCCACAGTGCCTCCAGGGACGCCGCAGACTGTCTTTCGACAGGTGTGGGTCGTGGGGCACAGCCTCGTTAACCGTGCTGAGGAATACGCCTGCACTTCGGACTGGGGCCGGCATCTCAGACTCGGGGCGCACGTAAGGATTGTGTGGTTGGGGCAGGGGCACATGCTGTGGTATGAGCTGGAGCCCAAAATAATTGAATATATCTTCCAGTCGGCTACGCCGGACCTATTGGTCATCCATTTGGGGGAGGAGGACCTCCCTGCCAGGTCAGGCCTTGACCTGCGCTGTGCGGTGGCCACCACACTTCGGAGCTTTGCCAGGCATCGGCCTAGCATGACCCTGGTATGGTCTGAGATGGTGCAGCGGGTCCACTGGAGGGGTGCCGTGGATCCCTATGCCGTGGACAGGGCCTGCAGAAAGGTCAATAAGGCGGCCGCCAAGGTGGTCCTCTCCCTTGGGGGAGCGGTAGCGGACCACTCTGAGATCTCCCGGGACAACAGAGACTTCTTTGAGCCGGATGGCATCCGCCTGACCCAATGGGGTTTGGACATGTGGCTCCAGTCCATCCAACACACTCTCCTCCGTTGGTTGCGCTAAGGACAGGCTCAGGCTTGAGGAGCTTGGGCGGTGAGCTGCGAGGGAGGGCAGCTCGTGGCGGGTTTGCAATGGTGTCACACATCTGGGGAGAGAACGAGCCTTCTGGCTAGGGCTCCCAGGCTTGTGCCCTGTTATGGGCCGGGGGGTGGGGCGGGCAGGCTGGCAGGCCGGCAGGCCGGGCCGCTGCCCGACACCCTAGGGAGTGGGGTTGGGTCGGGCCGACAGGCGGCCATGGGCTTAGCCGGTGCCCGACACCCCAGCAAGCAAGGCAGGAGGACGGGCTGGGTGCGGCCTTGGGGCTTAGCCGATGCCCGTCTCCTCAGCATGGGCGGGAAGGGTGGAAGCAAGCAGGAGTGTATCTCTGGGGCTTCTCTTCCCGCCAGTCCCATATGATGGGATGTGATGTGCGACCCGTTTGCCGCCCAGCTCTTTTGTATATAGTTATTGCTGTTATGTTTGATATTTCAATAAACGGGCTGCGGCCCATTCCTTTTCCAGCCTGTCGTCGTGGTGTGTTTATTGTGCAAGTAGGTCTCACCATCTGCAGCAATAGGTAGCTGTATACACTTTAGAAACCAGCCATCTTTTAATGAGTGGAAGTCTTTTTCACACATCTATCTTGCCAATGTCTGGTACTGTTCAAAAACAGAAACAAAACATCATACCTCATCATAATATAGTCTTAAATCTGCTCTCTTGGATCTCAAGTCCCAGAGTACTACTGTTCCATCTTCATAGCCTATCAAGAGCTGAGGAAAAATAGACAAGCGTAAGCAGACCACCAGCTCCAACATGTTATTTAAATGTTTCTTTAGCAAACTAAGTTATATTTAAACTATATATTCTTAGTCTCTCCTTAGCCATGAGTTTACATATCTAAAAGCCATTTCTGTCTATTCAAATTACAATTACATTGTTGTAAACAGTCCAATCCTTCCCAATCTGGCATTACATAGTCATAAAATCGACATTCATACCATTTCCCTCTCTCATAGGCGGTTTCGGCACAGGCTGAAAGCAACGGCTTCAGCCCGGTAAAATACCGTTTTGGCGGGGACCCTTCGCACAGGCGCCGCTGCCAAATTGATGCAGCGGCGCTCTGTGCCCGCCCAAACGGTGTATCCAAAACTCGCTTGGGGAGAGAGTTTTCCTGCAAACGCCGGCTTCCATCCGCTGCCATGCGAATGGCAGCGGGTGGAAGCCGGGGTTTTCCCCTGCCCTCCCCTGACCCAAACGCCTCGTTACCCTCTGCTGGATGCCACATCGCTCTATCGTCGCTCTGAGGAGGGAAGGGGACACGCCCCCTGGTCTCCGGTGCTTCAGCCGTTGCTGTGGCCATGGGGGTGTGTCCCCTTCCCTCCTCAGAGCGACGATAGAGTGAAGCGGCTGCCAGCAGAAGGTAACGAGGCATTTGGGGCCGGGGAGGGGAATACACGGCTGTGCGGAGCTTGCTCCCACAGCTTCGCATCCCATGGGGCTGTTTGTGCGAACGGCCCCAGAGCCTGCATCAGCATGATTAATGCTGATGCAGGGTCTCTCCCTTGGCTGTGCGGAAACTGCCATAGGTTCGGAATCAGATTTTTTTCCCCCAATTCTGTGCTGGTGGGGTGGGGAAGATAAGGTGGTTTTTGGCCATGCAGAAATGGGAGGTGATTTGCTGGGCTTCATTTTTTGGCAGCCAAGGGCCCTTCCCGCACAACCAAAATAAAACATTTTGAGGCAGAAAATAAAACATTTCCTCCAAAGAGTTCCGCATGGTTTTAGGCCAAAATGTTTTATTTCCAATCTCAAAATGTTTTATACGCGTCCTAGATTTTAGCAATTCTTTTTGTGAAAATGTTTTCAAAATGTTGGTCCGTAGAGGGCAGGTCAACCCAATGTTTTCCAATGGGTGGCAGACCCATTTTCTGAGCGGCTAAGATTCTCTTATGTGTGTCTGCATAGCTACAAAGATAGCTCCTCGGTTAAAAAAAATAAATAGAAAAACTGTATAGTTCCAGAATCGGCAGGATCTGCAAGTACAACTATGTACTTTTCGGCTGAAAAGGTAGTCAGGAATGGAGCCCAAAGAGCAAACATCTTTGGGGCTAGCTTCAGCTAATGACGACAGGGAGAATTCCTCAGTTGCTCACAAGTTGAGGGTAAAATTGACCAGAGAGTAAAATGGTCTAGTAAAACAGCCTCTTTTCCCCTCTGATGTCTTTGCTGTCTGAAGTCAGCTTTTCCTAAGATGTCCCCTTATTTTGGGTATGCAAAGTGAAAAGAGGCAATCGTCTCTTTTAAAGATGTCCCACCGATGTCTTTCTTGTGCTGTGTGAAATGGACCATTGAGTTGCTTCAATCAACAGGATAGTGTATCCCAGGGCTCTGCAAACTGTGGCTCTCCAGATGTTCATGGACTATAATTCCCATCAGCCCTGCCACTTGGCCATGCTGGCAGGGGCTGATGGGAACTGTAGTCAATGAACATCTAGAGAGCCACAGTTTGCAGAGCCCTGAAATAAACAATGCATTAAGACTACAGAGGTCTGGCACCTCCAGAGAGAACTGAAGCACAGCATAAATATTAACATGGCACATTAAGTGATGCAAGAACAAGGATTCTAACAGGTTCAGGTTTCATTTATACCTGTTACTGCATTAATTATACTTGAAATTTCAGTTCAATGTTTGCATTGCAACCTTCTGTACGTCGTATCAGTAAATTAAGGAATTAGTTCATTAAGCAGAATAATTAATTCACCGCCTAATTATCTATTCAGAAGACTTTCCTAGGGGTAAGTCCCATGGAATAAAATGGGGCTTACTTCTCAGTAGACCTGCTAAGGGTTTGCCCCCCTGTGCACACACAGCAAAATCTGTTAACTCCAGAATTGATTCCATTTTAAACGAATGCAGTTCTGTTTTAGAGTAGACTAAAGCAGACTGCATAGTTTACAGTATACCATAACCTATTGTATACAGCATTATGGGAGAGATTTTTTTTCACATTTCAGTTGCCTTAGAAAATGGCACAGGCAAAGGGCAAAGCTGCAAAAAAAAAATAAAAGCTCAGAAATGCTTCTCTTCTTCTTACTCACTTTTCCTTCATCTTTCGGGCTGTCGCTCAGGTGCACCACAGGCCCAGGGTGGGTCTTTGTAGACCTGCAAAGAAAAAGAACACTGTTAAAAAACAGAACAAAATAGCTGTTTTGCTCCAACATCCCTTATAATTACAGGAATAATATCTGAAAAAGGTGTTGTTATATAACTAAAATGAGCATAATTCTTGGTATAGGGAAACAGTGGGAAATGTAAACTGAGAAAGGCAGAGGCGTATCTAGGGAGGGGAAACTACGATGCATGCCCTGTTGCCGCTTGAAAGGGGTGGTGCCTGGCCCCCTCTCCTCCAAGAACTCTACTCCACCCCAAATGGGCCCAGCTTTAAACTGTGGGCTCTGCCTCAGAAGTCCATGTGCAACGATTTCAGTGCTTGCCCTATGTACTGTTTTCCACAGATGCAGCCTGGTCCCAGGTAAATTGGGGGAAGGCATTACTGAAAAACAAAAACCACTGAACAGAAAGCCCTTTCTGATGACGAATATGCAGGATTTCTGCAAAGAGAAATGATTAGGTTGGCAGGCCATGCCTGGCAAACTGGGGGAGATTGCAGGGAGCCCAAACATACCTTTTGGGTGTCATCTCAGTGATTATTAGTCCATCATCCCTATGTGATAACATCACTTCCAAGCCACACAGGAAGTGGTGTCATGGTCCTGGCACAATGTTAATCCCACCCACATTTCTTTCCACCACTACCTAGCTGAGCAGTAGAAGTAGGGTTGCCAACCTCCAGGTGCAGCCTGGAGGGTTCCTCAAATTAGAACTGATCACCAGACAGAGATGAGTTCCCTCTGTGAGGTCCTGCCATGTTTTTGTCATCTCTGGCAGTGCCCCCGCTGGTTTCATCTTTGGGTGCTGCCAGCCCCTCCCGGCCTTAAGGCCGGCCTGAAGACCGTGGGCCACCAATATGGGTAGTCTGTTATTATTGGATTGATGCTGCATATTGAACCTTCAATGTTTTTAGATGTTTTTAAGTAATTTATTGGGTTTTTATTGTATTGTGAACCACCTAGAGCCCTTTGGGGATGAGGTGGTATACAAAATCTAAGAAAGAAAGAAAGAAAGAAAGAAAGAAAGAAAGAAAGAAAGAAAGAAAGAAAGAAAGAAAGAAAGAAAGAAAGAAAGAAAGAAAGAAAGAAACAACAAACGAACGAACGAACGAACGAACGAAAGAACGAAAGAACGAAAGAACGAAAGAACGAAAGAACAAAAGAAAGAACAAAAGAAAGAACAAAAGAAAGAAAGAACAAAAGAACGAACGAACGAACGAACGAACGAAAGAAAGAAAGAAAGAAAGAAAGAAAGAAAGAAAGAAAGAAAGAAAGAAAGAACGAACGAACGAACGAACGAACGAACGAACGAACGAACGAAAGAACGAACGAACGAACGAACGAACGAACGAACGAACGAACGAACGAAAGAAAGAAAGAAAGAAAGAAAGAAAGAAAGAAAGAAAGAAAGAAAGAAAGAAAGAAAGAAAGAAAGAAAGAAAGAAAGAAAGAAAGAAAGAAAGAAAGAAAGAAAGAAAGAAAGAAAGAAAATGGCTCCTATGGAAGCTTTATCCTATGGCATTATATTCTGTGGAAGGCCTTCGCCTCCACAAATCCTGCCCACCCCAGACTCCACCTCCAAGTTTCCAGGGATTTCTCAAGCCAGAATTGGCAACTTTAAGCAGAAGAGCTGGAGGGCTGGAAGTTTCCCGAGAAGTACTGTCTCACCCTTTCAAATCTGTGGGGAGTTCTGACAAATAACTAAGTGGGGAAATTTAGTAGACATGACGGTAGGGTTAACAGAAAATCTACGGTTAACAGAAAACCTGTAAAAGTGAAACCAATTTTTAATTTTTGTTCCCACTGCTTCCCTGCAGGGTGCTGCTGACAGCCATAATACAGCTAAAATCACAATTATATACTTGGATTTTCAAAGGCTTTTGACAAAGGCCCTCATTATTTTCAAAGGCTCCAAAATGGAGCAGGTAATGCTGCAAGGTCACACATAAAGGGGACAGAGGCGGCTAAGAGCCTAACAGTCATAAATCAAACCTCTTCCCTACGAGGAAAGGCTACAGCACCGGGCAGCCTTTTAGTTTTGGAAAAGGTGGCTAATGGAGAGCATCATAAAGGATTATAAAACTATGAAAGGCATAAAGAGATTCGGTACAGAATTCGCAGAAGTGAGCATTCGCTTACAATGATATTTCAAGGCTCAGGTAAATTTGGGGGGAGGGAATAATCTGCTCATTAGCAAATGATAACTAGAAAAAGCTTCCGTGTTCAAAGGCAATGTACCTCTGAAGACCAGGAACAAGCAATCAGAGGCTCATTCCGCACATGCAGAATAATGCACTTTCAAACTGCTTTCAGTGCTCTTTGAAGCTGTGCGGAATGGCAAAATCCACTTGCAAACTGTTGTGAAAGTGGTTTGAAAATGCATTGTTTTGTGTGTGCGGAAGGGGCCAGAGAGATCCAATGGCATCATGCCCTGCCTATAGACTTTCCAGAAGACAATGGGTGACCCAGTGGTGGGATTCAGCCGGTTCGCACCGGTTCAGCGGTAGCTAACTGGCTGAATCCCACCAGGGAGGGTGAGCAAGGGGCCTTTCTGAGCCCTGCAGCGCTCCAGAGTTCTGAAAGGCCCGTCGTTGGCTCTTCCCTGGAAGAGCAAACGAGGGACCTTTGTGAGTCCCAGAGCTGGCTCTCTCCTGGAAGGACGAGCAAGGGGGCTTTCTAAGCCCCGGAGTTCTCGGGGCTCAGAAAGGCCCCTCACTCGCCCTTCCAGACCAAGCCGCAGCCATTGCCTTCCCCCACCTCCCCCCACCAGCCATGTTCCTCCGCAGCAGCCAGGTAAGTGGGGGGGGGGGCAGCGGGGGGAGAGTGGCAGTGGGGCAAACCATTGGCTAAATTAATTTAATGCCACCATTGGGGTGACCCATCTTTTAAAATAACGCTGGACTAGATGCACCCTTCATCTGATCCACCAGATCTAAGGTGTTGCAGAACAGGAGAATAGAGAAGTTCAGGTGGCCAACACACAAAATCTGGAATTAGGGGAAAGAGCAAGAACAATGCAGATTTCAGTGAAGAAGATTAGGTGATTTCACCCCCTTCCTGTTCCTATGGCTCCCCTACCCCACCCACAAGGCTGTTCATTTGCATGGGTCCCATGGTCAAAAAAATAATTTATCTGGGGATCAGAGGAGGAGGTGGGAAGAACATTGGCATATACCTGGATACAAGGCACCTCCATTTCCAAATTGAAATGTTGATGTCCTCTCCATACTAGTAGTAATACAGGTCTTTATAATCTCAAGGTAGATGTCCAAATCCACCCAGAGAGATAACTGAGTAAGCATGCTTCCAGTTGCATAAATATCTATATATCCATATATCTATATGCATATCTATACATCACTTGCTGAATCGGAGCTGCGGGAATAAATCAAATGTGCATCCAAATACACACTGGAATGCCTATCAAAATGCACCTGCCCTCTACATATGTTGCGTTTCTTTCAATAAAACAAGCGTTCAAATGTTCACATAGCACAACTAGTCACACGTAAATATTTTTTAAAAGTATACTTAGAGCTGGACATACCCTGAAGAAGCATACAAAATACAGTAACAAAGCCAGGCAAAAATATATCAGCAATATAAAGAGGTGTTGGCGAACAGCCCCAAACTTACAGCTCTATAGCCTTGTTCCACATGATCACATATCCAGAAAGGATGAAAGATTCAATATTTACAATATGAGTGTTTCCCCGCTCTGTCCCTACGTACAGCCATTTGCTTTGGAAAGGCAAGTGACAGAATGTAATCCTACAGAAGGGAGACATAACAAAGTTACACAGAACAATCACAAGGTGCAAATATCATATCAGAGAGTACCTGCTGAAACAGCGGGGTTTTTTTTCCAGTTAAGTACTTGGAAAGACAGCCCTGAACAAGATGGCTCAGGCTAGCCCAATCTTGTCACATCTCCGAAGCTCAGCAGATTTGACCTTGGCAAGTATTTGGACAGGAGGCTTCCAAGGAATACCAGGGTTGTGACTTGGAGGAAGATAATGGCATACTACCTCTGAATGTCTCTTGCTTTGAAAATCCCACCAGGGGTCACCATAAGTCAGATATGACTTGTGTAAGGCTGTACACACTCAAACAAAGTCGACTTTATGGAAAAGGAACAAACTTTATTGGCTATTCAGAGAGAGGTTCAATAGAACTATCCCTGAGACTGCATGATGTCTGTTGCTACAAGTAGAGTTACCAGACTGTTGGGGAGAAGCAGTAAACACTGCCACATACTTGTATAATAGAAGGTTGTGCTTACACATATGTTCCCTAAGAGAAAAGAGGAAAGCTAGATCCAAGAGCAAAGCTTGGAACACTGGTTGGCTAGAACCAACATCTATCTGGTCACTCATCTGCTCGTCACTGCTCGCTCGCTCGCTCGCTCGCTCGCCCTCGCTCGCTCGCTTTGTTTGTTTATTTAATATGCCGCCCCCTCCCCAAAGGGCTCTGGGCGGTGTACAACATAAAACCATAGATAAAAACACCAGAACAAGACTTCCATAAATATAATAAAACAACGGTTGTGTCCTAAGATGGCCTCCCACCTAAACCTAATCCTCCTAGGAGGGGGAGGGAGAGGTAGCGGGTCCTGATGCTATTAAGGACCCATACATCCCAGTAATGGGTCCCGATGATATTGGGGAGGGGGGCACACTCAGCGGCTGGCTTTCTCCAAAAGATCCGGGTGGAACAAATCTCCAGTCTTGCAGGCACCAAGTGGAAATCACCAAGATCCAGCAGCAGGGCCCGCGACAGCTGGAGGAAGAGGTGCGGTTCCACCTGTAAGCAGGGGCTAGCCAGAGTCATAGAAGTCCCTGGGCCCGGAAAGTGGAGCTGCCAGCCACATCATGGGCTGAGGGGAGCCAGTGGATCTCCAGTAGGTTGGCCTTCTGCGTAAACGCAGAGGCTCTAGAGAAATTTTTGGGACATAGGGGGTAATGCGGTCCCGAAGGTACGAGGGTCCCAAGGGTATTGCATATTGAACCTCGAAACTTGTAATATAGAAATCCTGAATGCTGTTTACATGAATAAGAGCAATTTTCTTGTAGTGGGAGAACCCAGTCAAGAGGCAGTGAGCCATCTGCTGTACCCAGAGCCCAGCTGGAGGATGCCCAGTCAGAAGGGGTGGCAGAACAGGCCAGGCCAAAAGAAGGACAGATCTCACCTACTGTAAGAAAGTCAGAGAGAGCTAACAAGGGAGTTATGCTCAAGAGATACAGTGTTTGTTATGCAAATTTGAGACTGATCCCATGAGCTGGAAGGATCAACAACAGAGTCTGAATGTGTCTCTTCCTGTAGTGCATGCAAAGAGATGGAATGGATCATTTGTCTTCTGAAGGACTTTGGCGTAGATGAATCTGAGCCAATCACCCTGTTTGAGGACAATCAAGCCTGCATAACTCTAGTGAAGAGTAAAAGCATCAAGAAAAGAAACAAGCATATTGTGATCAAGATTGCTTCTGTGAGAGACATGTTGCAGGAGGGACTGACTGATATCAAGTATTTATTTCTTTATATTCATTCATTCATTCATTCATTTGACTTTATTTATTTATTTATTTATTCATTCATTCATTAGACTGGAGCAGCAGTGGCATAGTGGTTAAGAGCAGGTGCATTCTAATCTGGAGGAACCGGGTTTGATTCCCCACTTTGCCGCCTGAGCTGTGGAGTCTTATCTGGGGAATTCAGATTAGCCTGTGCACTCCAACACACGCCAGTTGGGCGACCTTGGGCTAGTCACAACTTTTCGGAGCTCTCTCAGCCCCACCCACCTCACAGGGTGTTTGTTGTCAGGGGAGGAAGGAAAGGAGATTGTAAGCCCCTTTGAGTCTCCCATAAGAGAGAAAGGGGGGATATAAATCCAAACTACTACTACTACTACTAGTAGTAGTAGTAGTAGTAGTAGTACTCTTCCTCTTCCTCTTCCTCTTCTTCTTCTTCTTCCACTTCTACTTCTTAATAAACTGCGCTCTCCCGAAGGGCTCAGAGCAGTGTACAGATCAGAAAATAACAAAACAAAACAAAACATTGAATAATATAATTAAAATACATAAAACCAAAAAAATCAGTAGCCGCAATACAGCCCACCCACAATTTAGTGGATGGCATCCGGTCCTAACCCTTCCTTCAGGGGAAATGGTGGCTGAAATCCTTACTAGGCCACTAACCAAGATGAAATTGGAGAATCTTCATGATAAATGGTGTTCGCACGTTTTGCGTGACTGACACTTGAGACGGGGTTACCAGCTGGTTAGCGGATATATAAGCACATGTATTACTTTTGTCTGTCTTGTTCATGAGTTGTCCTTGTGATAGATTATGGTCACACTTTGTTATTATATGAGCACTTTCCATCCTATTATTGGTAGCTTTTTCAGGAGTCTGGGAGTGGTAGGTATACTCTTGGTTTGACTACATACCACTAAATCACGGCTTGCTTTCTTGAAGCCCTTCTCCTTCCCTAGCAGAGTCCACCACTCAGAATCTAAGATTTGCCGAGGAGAAACATGTTTGGGAAAAAGGGGAAGTAAAGGGTGGGCAGAGAAACTGTTCTCTCCTCCGCCTGGTTTGCTGTGAAAACGGGTTCAGTTCACTCCTCTTTCTTTACGACTGGAGAGGTTCCATATTTCAACACATGCTTGTCACGCCGAGTTTGACTGGCCCATCTGTCGCCTCGCTCCGGGTGACATGCAGAACGTATTGTATTTATTTGTTTTTATTTAAAACATTTTGGAGCATGGTTCTTCGAGATGTAATGTCTAAAGCAAAATAATGCAGGGAGGCAGATTTTTTAAAAATGGGTTGAACGCAGCATGGATGTCTTAGATTTTCCTGCCTTGAGTATAATTGTCATGGAAATGAAGTATTTTGAATTCTCAGGCCACAGTTCTGAACCAACAGAACACTGGCATACGCAAGGGGCTTTTTAAGGTGCCACCGCTCCTTCAAAAGATGTTACTAACGGCATGAGCCAAAAAGCCACACGAAAAGGGCTGACGATTGTCCTTGAGAATTGTGTCGGTTGCTGTGCCACAAACTCATTTTTATTTTTTAAAAAAGCAAAGCTGTTGGCATCAGCATCGCAAGTATTTCTTTTGAATATTTAAGAATCTAATTAGAATTAGATCCAAATATCTCATGATTTCAACCTCAAAGTCATTACTGGCAATTAAAGGAAAATAATTACCTCACAAAAAGTAAAAAAAAAAAAAATTATTTATCTACTCAATTGCTGCACCCAACCGCTACCAAGTTTTAAGGATCGGTAACTGTTTTAAGGATCTCTTTATATATTCCCTTTTTCATACCCCATTCTTCACTGCAGACGCACTGCTGCCAAGAGGCAGCATGGAGCCTCTTGCCCCGGGCTTGTGCCGGTGTGGGGGCGTGGTGTGGACATGGTGTGGCGCGATAGGGGTGCAGGGAACACATGTGCCTCAGGCACAGTTTCCCCTCGCTACGGCTCTGCTTGACTTAAACTATTTTAGGTCCCTGAAAACAGGGGCAAGTTGATTTTTGCCCATTAAAATATGCATGATCACATCAGTACCAGGGTTCTAAACCTGCGAGAAACCTACTGCTTCAGGAGGTCCATGAACCAGGTTTAGAAAAAAATGAATTTTTTTTTCAAATTGGTTTCCTTCCTGTTACTTGGAAAATTGTCTTTGTGGGAAAAACACCCTTTTATGTCAAACTTGGTGTGATTCTGCACGGGTCAAGGGAAAAAGGTTGAAACGCTTTTAAAAAGCATGGGGGGTGGTGTAGTGGTGGAATCCAATAATTTTAGTAACAGGTTCCCATGGTGGTGGGATTCAAACAGTGGCATAGTGCCAATGGGGCTGGGGGGGGGCACGACATGGGCGTGGCCGGGCATTCCGGGGGCGGGGCATTAATAATTTCTCTGTTACTGTAAAAAACTCTTACTGTTAAAAAAAAGTTCCTAATTTCCAGCTGGTATCTTTCTGTCCATAAGTTAAACTCAATATAGCAAGTCCTATCGTCTACTGCCAACAGAAACAACCACTTCTCCTCTAATTGACTGCCTGTCAAATACTTAATACTTTCAAATACTTAATTTTGTTTCTAGAAATCAAAAGGAGGATACTTTCTTTAAACAAGGAACTTTACCATATTTCTAAAACATGTTTTTTAAAACAGCCCAACAGGGAGAATTATCCCGTTTTCTACCTTCGCTAACCAGCCACATAGGAAATAACAGGACTTTATGATTTTTGGACCTAATGGAATTTCTAATGGAAAAGCAGACCCAATTAGTAACTCCCTCTTTGCACACACAAATAATTAGTAACCCACTCTCGGGAACTGGTGAGAACCTGCTGGATCCCACCTCTGGGGTGGTGGTGGTTCCCACAGAATTTGTCCTCCACATGCTTCTAACCCATTTTATTGGCCAGAACCTGGGTTAAATGAAAGTTGCTAAATTAGTGACTTCCCCCGCCCCTTTAACCTGTTTTGCAAATGCTTCCTGCTTGTCTGTGCAAACTACAGCAAGCAGGAAGCATTCGATCCCCACCTCCTTCCGTCCACCATTATGGTGGATTCCACAGGCAGTTGACATTACAGTGGATACTCTGTGGATAATAGGCGGATGCCATGCTGTGCAGATATGGTTCTCAGGGTGAGGATGGATTCTTAGGCGGGATTCTCAGATGGGGGATTCTCAGTGTGGAATCTCACACAGAAGATTCTGGAGGGTGGATTCTTGGGTAGGGAGATTCTTGGATGTGCAGTTCGCACGGAAACACTGTGCTTCTGTGCAAACTGTCTTGCCTCCTGCCTCCGGGATCCCAGCGAACCTCCCTGATCCCTGCACCCACCACACAAATGGAGCTACAAGCAACCAAAATGGGTTCCATGAACATATGTTGCCTGTGTGGAATCAGCCTACGTCATTAAGGTGCTGTTTAACTCTGGACAATCATCGTTGTTGTCCTGTTATGCTATTTTTCTGGGGGAGTGTCCATAGCTTTCATAAGATTCTCAAAAGGGTACATAAGCCTAGAAAGGATAAGAATGTTGATGTGTCAGAAAGGGATATCGAGTCACAGCTGGTTTATGGCGACCCCAAAGGGTTTTCATAGAATCATAGAATCATAGGGCGATTCCGCACATGAATAAAATACGTTCGACCCAGTTCCCTGAGAAGGGTACTAACCTAGGTCGAAGCCATTGTTGTTCCCCACTGCAACCAGCTTGATCCCAGCTCAGAGGGTGGAATCATCCTGTGCCTCTTTGCTGCTCCATTCTGATTGGCTACTGTTCTATGGCCATGTTCCGTCTAACCCCACACATGTTATAAAAAAACTGCCACAGGAATGGAGGGACGAAGGTGGCGTTTTTTGATTGGCCAGCTGTACGCATGCCTGAAACACTCAGCTGTGATTGGCTGAATGCGGGACTCCTGGCACCAGAGATTCCGCACTTTACTGGAATCGAGCTGAGTTTGAGCGTGGTTCCCTGAAAAAGTAGTAGTTCCCAACTGGAGTCGGAAATTTGACCGTTACACGGGGTGAAACTGGTACAAAACCACGTAGATCCCAGTGGTTGTGTGGAGCACTTAGGTCGAAAGCAGCTCGAACTTAGGTTGATAACTCAAGTGCGGAATCGACCATAGAGTTGGAAGAGACCACAAGGGCCATCAAGTCCAACCCCCTGCAATGCAGGAACAAAAGAGATGTTTCAAGACAAGAGACACTCAGAGGTGGTTTGCCATTGCCTGTTTCCATGTCATGACCCTGGTGTTCCTTGGAGGCTTCCTATCCAAACGTTAGCCAAGGCTGGCCTTGCGTAGCTTCCAAGATCTGATGAGATAAGGCTAGCCTGAGTTATCCAGGTCAAGGTGCCCTACACTGAGAGAGGCGTATAAATGACAACACGCATTGTTTTTTTAAAAAAAATTCTGAGAGAAGCAGCATCAACCATCAATTTAAGCCTCCAAATGTCTGGTCTTCCTCACCCTTCTATGGGTTGGATGCTGCTGTCGGCCTGATTATCCATTAAGAAGAGTTTGGATTTATACCCTGCTTTTCTCAGTTGTAAAGCAAACTCTCAAAGCAAGCTCTTTCCCTTCCTCTCCCTACAATAGCACTTTGTGAGGTAGGTGGGTTCTGAGAGAGTTCTGAGAGGACTATGACTACCAGCAGGTTTCATGTGTAGGAGCAGGGAAACAAATTCAGTGAAGTCGTTACGACGACGCAATGAAGAGACAAGACGCAGCGATATCCGGAAACCGGTGGAGAGAAGCCAGCGGCTAATCTAGCTGATCTGGCTAGTCTCCCGAGCTGGGGTCCCTGGCACCTTTATTAAGGGTTTGGGAAGGCGGGAGAGCGGGAGAAAGTTGCGCAATTCATGACTCAGCGAAGGGCTGCGTACGTGCAGGGAGAAACGTTCCTGTCTGGGTCGAATCCACATTCAGGTATCTTGTGACCCGGGTGTCTGGGGGATCTCGTGATGTGCGTACGTGTGAGCCCAGGAGGGGACAGATGGCGCAGGCATTCCTGTGCACTTTCTGAAGCTCTACTGGGTTCGCTAATGCACCCCTACATCTCAGTTCACCAGATTAAAGTACACAACTCATGTGGAGGAGCGGGGAATCGAACCCTGTTCTCAATATTAGAGTCCACTGCTCTTAATCTGGCTCTCACGGGTTCTTAATATCCTCACAAGTGTCTGAAGGCCAAACGATAGATATGACAAAGGAAGAGGAAGCCTTGAGAAACTTGTCGACGAGAAACTTTGTCCTTCTTTGAGGGTTCTGTTTATGCGCAACTAATCCATTGCCTTGGCAACCGGAGCCAGGATGAGCAGAAAATGGGTTGTGTGGGAGGGAAACCTGATGGAGGCACAGAAGTGGAGCATCATCATCTAAGGAGACCTTGCCCAGACTACTGAAAACATTTTTTAAAAAATGTGTGACACGAACCGCTAAGCAATTACAGACAAGGGAGCACGGAAATCAAGGCGCTGTTATGTACTTTCAGATGTCAGAAATTCGTGATCCGGACCAAGGAGAGGGGTAGGGAATGGAAAACACTGACGGAAATGGCTTGTGAGCCACATTTTTGGGAAAAGCAAGTTTGGTTATCTCCCCAGTATTCAGTGACAAGATTGTGACCACCACAGGGGCAAGCTAGATGTTACCATGGCACAGCTAGCTTGGCCAGAATGTAGGCTATGCCAATTTTCTGTAAAGCAAAGTGTTGGGTGGGGATCTATTAGAGGTGAGGGAGACGTACAGAACCCTTTCCCCAGGTCGTTTCCCCACTTACCTGCTGCTGCGCGCTACTCTCCCCAAGTAGCGTGGGGTCCCCCAGCACTCCCCACTACAGGGGCGGCGACAACGCAACCGCCCCGACGCTGCCGCTGTCGCGCCACCTCAGCACGCGTCATTCTTGGCGCTTCTCAAAACGGCGCCTTTTGATGACCCCCGCACAGAGAGCGCGGGGTCGTGGGGAAGCCCAGAAGCGCTCCAGAAATGACGCGCGCTGGGGGTAGCGCGCAGCAACCTTTGGTCAAGGTAAGTGGGGAAACGACCCCAGTCAAACTTTTCAATCCAAAACAGCTTCTCCTCAGTCATTTGTCCTTCCATTTATTTGTCCCCCACCCCACCCTAGCAGCTTTTCCACACACAGGAAAAAAAGATATCGTGGTCATGTAACACCGATTCTGAAACATCTGCACCGGCTGCCACTCAAGTTCCGGTGTCATCTTCAAAGTTTTGGTATTGACCTTCAAGACCTTACGTAATTTTGGACCTGCATAGCTTCATGACCACCTCTCCCCATATTGACCTCCAAGCAGTGGTGGGATTCAAATAATTTAACCACTAGTTCTGGTGGTGGAATTCAAATTATTTATTTGTTTGTTTGTTTGTTTGTTTGTTTATTGGTTTTTTATACCGCTCTACCCCCAAAGGGATCTGAGCGGTGTACAACATAATTTCGTCTACACAGTGTACAATAACCCATATAAACAACCCCATTAAAATTAGATTAAAACACAGCGATAAAATTAACAAAGATGACGTCCCGCAATACCCCAATTAAAACCCTCCCAGAGGGGGGAAGCAAAACAAAAAGTGGGTCCCATAGATGATCATGGGAACTCCAAACCGGAGGAAAAATTTAACAACTGGTTGTTTACAGGCACCATTTTAACAACCGGTTCTGCCGAAGTGGTGCGAACCGGCTGAATCCCACCACTGCCTCCAAGCCCCCTCCGCTCGGTGGAGGGGAAACATTTTGTCAGTCCCCGCCCCAAGAGACATCCGATTGGCTTTGACAGGAGCCAGGGTTTTTTCGCCCCTGGGTCCAGCCTGGTGGAACAAATTGCCAGCCAAGGTTAGAGCCCTGCGGGAGCTATCTTTATTCCACAGGGCTTGTAAAACCTGGTTCCACCAGGCCTTTACCAATTAGCCAGCTGGCACCAACAGCTCCTCTCGGCCTCTGGAACGGGGAGGGGGGGGGAGTGGGAATGAGATTATTTGATTCTTTATGACGCTCATCTATTTTATACATTATATATTAATCACCTGGCCCAGATCTAATGCCCCCAGATTTTTATAAAGCATTTCCGGACTGGTGGGCCTCTCTGGCCCTTTCCCCACTTACCCTTGTCGGAGGGTTGCTGCGCGCAATTCTCAGCGCGTGCAATTCCTGGCGCGCGCCCCAGCTTCCCCACGATCCCGCGCTCTGCAAAAGGCGCCATTTGAAAAGGCGCCATTTGAAAAGGCTTAGGAATTACGCATGCTGAGGGGGGGGGGGGGAGGCGAGAGGTCGGTATGGCTAAGTGCTCTTGCCGCCCCTGAAGTGGGGAGTGCAGCTGGACCCCGCGCTACTTTAGGAGAGTAGCGCGGGGCTTAAGGTAAGTGGGGAAAGAGCCTCTGTTTACTATGGTTGATAGTTCAGGTACTGTCCCGGGGTCTTGGGTAAATGCAATAATAAGACCAATATTCAAAAAGGGTGACCACATGTCACCGGCTAATTACAGACCCATTAGTCTTTTATCTGTCTCTGGTAAACTTTATGCCAAACCTCTGTTAAACAGGCTTTGTACATGGATTAATGATGGAAAAATCATTCACCTCGAGCAAATAGGGTTTAAAAAAGGCTGCTCTATGCTTGACCACTGTACGATCCTCAACCTCCTGTTATTAAAATACCAAAAAAAGGGCGCGATCTAAGATCTCTTTGCTGCCTTTTTGGACCTGAAAAGTGCCTTTGACTCAGTTGTTAGAGAGTTGCTATGGCTTAAGCTAGCAGAGATGGGAATCGATCTTAGATAGGGTGGGATAAAAATGTGACAAACAAACAAACAAATAAACAAACAAACAACTGTGGCCGTCAACTCACAATGGACTCATGGCACTCCAACACCATGGGGTTTTCAAGGCAAGAGATCAGCTGAGGTGATTTGGCATTTTCTCCCTCTGTGTAGCCGCCCCAGTTTTCCAAAGTGGTCTTCCATCCAAGGACTGACAGTGGTCAACGCTGCTTAGTTTCCAAACTCTAGTGATCTTTGGGCTGGGTGATTTTGGGCCAACAGCAGAAGGGAAAATAGTTATGCAGCCCTCTCCTCCTTGCCTACCGTACACTGAATCGGTCAGCCTCTTGTGGTCACTTTTCAGAAGAGGGAAATGTTCGTACTTCTCCTGTGCACAATTTAGATTGGTCCTCAGGACAAATTACCCAAGGCAGGTTCTTGAGATCTTTTTTTACTTACTTTTGCTTGTCACGAGGAGGCAAAAAAGAAGTGACCTCAGCCCGGAAGGACAGTGAACACTTCAGCCTGTCTGCTTCTGCTTTGTACAGGAAATGCTACACATTTATTTGCACACGTGTAAATTAAGGCGGTTTCTGCATTCACTGAATTAAATGCGCACATTTGCTTTTCGTTCAGCCTTACCGTTCTCGAGTAAATTTTAGAGAATGAAGAATTGCCGGCCGTTTCTGTCTGAGATTCCACAAATGGAGCATGTCGTCTGAGCTCGCGCTGACCAAAGCGCCCTGTTAAATTAGCAAAGCGTGAGAGTGACCAAGATTTACTACAAGCATACAGCCTCACAGTAGAATCTGGGTACCGCTAAGTGCTTGACAACAACACTACATGCGAAAGGGATCTGGGAGCCTTACTAGACCGCAAACTGAACATGAGTTATCAGTGGGATGCTGCGGCCAAGAAAGCCAATGCGATTCTGGGCTGTATCACTAGGAGTATAGTGTCTAGATCAAGGGATGTAATTGTACCTCTCTATTCTGCATTGGTTAGACCTCACCTGGAATGTTGTGTACAGTTCTGGGCAGCGAAATTCAAACCAGTCCAGGGGACAGGCTTAGGGAGCTGGGTATGTTTAGTTTGGTGAAGAGAAGAAGAAGAAGAAGAAGAAGAAGAAGAAGAAGAAGAAGAAGAGGAGGAGGAGGAGGAGGAGGAGGAGGAGGAGGAGGAGGAGGAGGAGGAGGAGCAGTTTGGATTTATATCCCCCCTTTCTCTCCTGCAGGAGACTCTTGGGGCTGCCAATCTGGTTGCTCTTCCCCACAACAACAAACACCCTGTGAGGTAGGTGGGCTTTCTGGGAGAGCCCTCGAGAAGCTGTGACTCAGCCTGTTCTCCCAGCTGAAGCAGGGAGTGCACAGGCTAATCTGAATTCCCCAGATAAGCCTCCACAGCTCAAGTGGCAGAGCGGGGAATCAGACCTGGTTCCTCCAGATTAGAATGCACCTGCTTTTAACCACTACGCCACTGCTGGTGACATGATAGCCTTGTTTAGGTATTTGAAGGCATGTCATGTTGATGAGGGAGCAAGCTTGTTTTCTGCTGCTCCAGAGACTAGGACCAGGGGTAATGGGTTCGAGGTGAAGGAGAAGAGATTCCACCTAAACCGCAGGAAAAACTTCCTGACAGCAAGGGCTGTTCGACAGTGGAATGCACTATCTAGGAGTGTGGTGGAGTCTCCTTCTTTGGAGGTTTTTAAACAGAGGCTGGATGACCATCTGTCAGGAGTGCTTTGATTATGTGTTCCTGCGTTGCAGGGGGTTGGACTTGATGGCCCTTGGAGTCTCTTCCAACTCTATAATTGGATGGCAAAAGAACTTCCAGTGATGTAGCCCAGTTTGTGTTTTTGTAAACAAATACAGGAGAGCAGGTGGACAGGAGACCCTTAATTCCTCTAATTCCTATAGAGGAATGTTAAAATAAGTTTTACTTCATATTTTAACTTTCTAATCTCTTTGTAAATAATCTGGAATTTGGCTTTTTATTAATTGTTGTTTTACTGGTTGTTAACTGTAAATAAACTACCAGAGACTTCAACAAGCAAGCTGTGGAGCTGGCAGTGAAAATCTCTTCACATGTAAACAGAGAAACACAGGGAGACCACACTACAGCCCCACGATGCACCTAAAAACCCTGAAGTAAGTGTTCAGTACATAATAGGCCTCCCTCTGATGCTACCACTTTCTATTAGCAGATAAAAATGCTCCTCGGCATTCTATGACAGCAAATTGGTCCACAATAGTGTTGCCAGCTCAAGATTTAAAAACTCCTGGAGATCTTGGGGTGGAGTTTAGAGAAGGTGGGACCGAGGGAGGGACCTCAGCCAGATATAATGCCATAGAGCCCAACCTCTGAAGCGGCCATATTCTCCAGGCAGACAGATCCTTGTTGCAGGTCAGTGTTCATGAAGACACCACAACATCATCACCAGAAGGAAGTATACAGAGAAATAACAGGTGCATTCAATAAATGCTGCAATTTTGGCTGTCCCTCCATCTTACCAAGATCCCGCCCGCCCTAACCCAATACACAGATTTCACACAATTCAGCCAGATAACGTTTTATTCTCTTTAAATGAAAGCAAAAGGGCTCCTGCCCTTTACGTGACTGCCGCTAAAGATCTGCATCCAGTAAACATAGTCTTACCTCATTAATTAAAAACTGAAGTTGCACAACGGCAGCGCCGCTTTCATGTTGGCAGTAACAATCAACACCCGGTCGGCCCAATCTGTTAAGAGTCAAAGTCAAGGATCAGTTTGCCTGGGCTGAGAGCTGGAATAACAGCAAAACACAGGTCACGGCAGTCAACCATCATCATCATCATCTACTCACTTTACTATCATCATCATCGTCATCAATATCACCATCGTATCACTACTCACTACTCATCATTTATTATTATTATTATTATTAGCTTATTATTATTGTTGGTTTGCTATTGCTATTAAGCATAGGTATTCTACAGCCGCCAGATCTCCATTGGTTGTTGGCGTTCATGACAATTCGAGCCTCACCCAGAGGCCTAGGAAGTTGTAATGTATCGGCGTAGTATTCGTGCGGATCCCAGCAGGGCTGCCTTCTGAATTTGACAGATGTTAATTTTGTCAATTCAAAGATGTTTCAAGTGCTGCCCTAGTGTTTTTTGGATGGCGCCCAGCGTGCCGATTACCACTGGGATGTATTATTATTGTAGATTTCACAGCTGCCAGATCTTTAGCTGGTTGTTGGCCTTCATTACAATTCGAGCCTCACCCAGAAGCCTAGGAAGTTGTAATGTATCGGTATGATGATGATGATGATGATGATGATGATGATGATTATTATTATTATTATTATTATTATTAAAAACAGAACAGAAGCCAACCATACAAGAAGGTACCATATTTATAACTGGCAAACTGCTTTGCAGATGAGATAAATATACATCTTTTGCTCCATGCCATCAGGCCAAACTCTCGTACGGTGGAACAAATCTGCAACGACACACGAAACAAGCTAGCTAGCGCAGACAAAAAGGCAGCTGGGCAGGGTTGCAATTCTTCAGGCGCCTACTTCTATCTGAAATGGTCCTCCGTTTTCAGCCTCCGGGAGAGCAAATAATATGCAAGATTAGAGAAATCAGAGGACATGAAGCCCCAGTCAGTTCCAAACTGATCCTTCTTCCTGGCAGCCAGAAAGAGGCTGTGTATTATTTGAAAACTTTTAAAGATTGATTTAAAATGTTGATAGCCCACCCTCTGGACAACAGTTTAGATTTTATAACTTTGACAACATTAAAAAGACAAACCAGATCTTAAAAATAAACCCTCGGTACCAAATAGGAAAAACTCGGCCCTAAACCATACAGCAACGTCAGTGTCGACAATGTCAATAATCCAAATAAACTGGAATGTCTTCTGAAAAGGCCAAGTTTTACAAGCCGTTCGAAAGCTGGATAGGTAAAGGAATTTGACATTCAGTCTTTGAAAGGCTGCGCCAGAACAAAGGAATTCAATCCCTGATAAACCGGTGGGACTTCCCAAGAGAAAAGGACAAGTTACAAGTACTGATGCGGACAAAATAATAAACAGGATTCTACGACACTTTATAGACCAGTGGTGGCGAACCTATGGCACGGGTGCCAAAGGTGGCACTCAGAGCCCTCTCTGTGGGCACGCATGCACATAGTTCATCATGTGGGGGGGCAAAAATGCCCCCCCATACATCTAGGCTGGCCTGGGCCATTGGGCAAAACATGTAGGTAACCCTGTTAAGTGCTGTTAAACCCCACTGATTTTCATGGAAAGAACTAAAGCACAATCCTTTACCTGGGAGTAAGCTCGGTTGCTGGCAATGGGGCTTGCTTTTAAACCCTCCTAGGGTCGTGAGTCACCCATTCGCAGCGTTGCACGATTGCCTCAGAGCAAAGCCACCGACTACCACCAAGCTTGCTCCCAAGTAATGCGTGCCTTGGAGCCAACCCTTTTTTCTAAACTAAAACCTCGGTGTTCAGGTCAAATCGCCGGGTTGGCCCTTTGCGATAAATAAGTGGGTTTTGGGTTGCAGTTTGGGCCCTCGGTCTCGAAAAGGTTCGCCATCACTGTGATAGACTAACAAGATTTTATTCCAGCATGAACTTTCATGGACTAGAAACTCCTTTTGCAGAAGGAATCCAATTGGCTCCTTGCTTGTTTTGTAGGGGGGGGAAACCAAGCAGGTTCAAAAGGTAGGGTTAGCAGCTCTGGATTGGGAAATTCCCGGAAATTTTGGGAGTGGGGTCTGGGGAGGATGTCATAGAGACCATCCTCCGAAACATTTTGTCCAGGGGAACGGATCTCCGTAACCTGGCAACCAGTTGTAATTCTGGGAGATCTCCTGCCACTACCTGGAGACTGACAACCCTATCGAAAGGGCAACGAAATTCAAGAACTAAAATTCAGATCAAATCTAGAAAAACACACAGACCCCTGCCTAGCTTGACTAAGAGCATTAACAATTGGGATGGGTGGCTCATCTTTTGCTAAGATTGTTAAATGCCTACGACAACCAGCCCCTCTGGGAGGAAGGATGTCAAACTTCTTAATGAATTCTAAGCCAGCTGTTTCAGGCTGAATTCTCCCTTTTAAGTTTTTTTAAAAAGATGTTCTTCTTTTTTGCTGGAAAATGTTAACTTGTAGCTCAGCCAAATGTCCCAGAAGCAATGGTCCCTCCAAGGCTTCTGTACTGCTGCACAGAAGTTCATTCTCGCCGAGCAGGACTGAGCTACGAGCAAGAGCTCCCCCTGCAGGGCGGCTGCCCAACTTGCATGCAGAGCCACACGGCAATGCCAGATTTTTGTCAATTTATTCTTTTGCATAGGGGCTGACTTGTATAAAGAGCAGAAAAGTACAGTTGACACAGGACAGCAAATTCCACAATAGAGAATGGAACAGAACACCTCTCGCTGTCACCTACAGCTGCCCACTCAGACCAGTTTGAGGCATTGGTCTACAGGCAGTTTTGGAATCCTGACACTATGTAGTAGGCAGTGGCGTAGAGCCAAGGGGACAGGGTGGGGCACAATGCACTGGGCGTGCATCTGTGTGGGGCATGGCGGGGGCGTTCCGGAGGTGTGGCGGGGATGTTCCGGGGGTGCGGGCGGGTGGAGGCACAGGACGCAGGCATACCCCGGGTGCAGCTCCCCCTCGCTCCGCAATGGTAGTAGGCACAGGCACAAAATGGCTGCTACAGGAGGTGGAGCCAGCCACAAAATGGCTGCCGCAGTTTACCTTCAGTCACACAGCAAAGATCGTTGTGTTGTGGTGGCAGCTGATGCCAAAGCAACTTTAAAAAAAAAACCCACACAGCCAATCAAATCTCTCATGGCCAGTCTGAAGCCTTGCTGGACAAAAGCCCTATCTTACCCTACCCACTTTCTAGAAATAGTCAGTGAATGCTAGGAAAGGTGTGGATGGCCACTATGCTGCTCATAGACGCCATTTTGGGAACCAATTCTGTCCCCATATCTACTCAAGTAATGCTACCGAAGGACCAAGTAATATTAGCCATGCTCTCTGGGGCTCACCCAGTGTGATACGTGCCATTATTTTTATTTATTTATTTATTTTTTCAACTTATATACCGCCCAACCCCCGAAGGGCTCTGGGCGGTGAACAACATGACATTCAAATACAGATAAACATAAAATCAAATATAAATTAATCTCTAAATAATATAAATTAAAATGCAGCAATTAATTATGTGTCAACAATGCTCTTCTTATCTTTCCAGGTCAGTTTTTCCCCCTTGCATCTTATATAATAGGACTTCCTAGCGAGGAACCACCATATTACATTTGAAAAAGTGGGCTCTAGTTTATGGTACAATAAAATGTTGTTAGTGTTTAAGGTGTTATGAGCTCTGGGCTTCTACAGCTGCTCGGTGGAGCAGAATGAAGAGAAGAACAGCAACACAGCAACACCACAATATTCTTTCCAGTTATGTACCTGGAAGTGACATAATGGCATCACGTTGATGCTCTAGGAATTTCCTAGACCAGTGGTGGAGAACCTTTGGCACTCCAGATGTTATGGACTACAATTCCCATCAGCCCCTGCAGCATGGCCAATTGGCCATGCTGGCAGGGGCTGATGGGAATTGTAGTCCATAACATGGGGGGGGGGGGGTGGGGGGGGAGGGGGGGGGGGCAGCTGGGGGGGGGGGGGGGGGGGGAGGGGTGGGGGGGGGGAGGGGAGGGCAGGGGGGGGGGTGGGGGGGGGGGGGGGGGGGGGGGGGGGGGGGTGGGGGGGGGGGGGGGTGGGGGGGGGGGGGGGTGGGGGGGGGGGGGGGTGGGGGGGGGGGGGGGTGGGGGGGGGGGGGGGTGGGGGGGGGGGGGGGTGGGGGGGGGGGGGGGTGGGGGGGGGGGGGGGTGGGGGGGGGGGGGGGTGGGGGGGGGGGGGGGTGGGGGGGGGGGGGGGTGGGGGGGGGGGGGGGTGGGGGGGGGGGGGGGTGGGGGGGGGGGGGGGTGGGGGGGGGGGGGGGTGGGGGGGGGGGGGGGTGGGGGGGGGGGGGGGTGGGGGGGGGGGGGGGTGGGGGGGGGGGGGGGTGGGGGGGGGGGGGGGTGGGGGGGGGGGGGGGTGGGGGGGGGGGGGGGTGGGGGGGGGGGGGGGTGGGGGGGGGGGGGGGTGGGGGGGGGGGGGGGTGGGGGGGGGGGGGGGTGGGGGGGGGGGGGGGTGGGGGGGGGGGGGGGTGGGGGGGGGGGGGGGTGGGGGGGGGGGGGGGTGGGGGGGGGGGGGGGTGGGGGGGGGGGGGGGTGGGGGGGGGGGGGGGTGGGGGGGGGGGGGGGTGGGGGGGGGGGGGGGTGGGGGGGGGGGGGGGTGGGGGGGGGGGGGGGTGGGGGGGGGGGGGGGTGGGGGGGGGGGGGGGTGGGGGGGGGGGGGGGTGGGGGGGGGGGGGGGTGGGGGGGGGGGGGGGTGGGGGGGGGGGGGGGTGGGGGGGGGGGGGGGTGGGGGGGGGGGGGGGTGGGGGGGGGGGGGGGTGGGGGGGGGGGGGGGTGGGGGGGGGGGGGGGTGGGGGGGGGGGGGGGTGGGGGGGGGGGGGGGTGGGGGGGGGGGGGGGTGGGGGGGGGGGGGGGTGGGGGGGGGGGGGGGTGGGGGGGGGGGGGGGTGGGGGGGGGGGGGGGTGGGGGGGGGGGGGGGTGGGGGGGGGGGGGGGTGGGGGGGGGGGGGGGTGGGGGGGGGGGGGGGTGGGGGGGGGGGGGGGTGGGGGGGGGGGGGGGTGGGGGGGGGGGGGGGTGGGGGGGGGGGGGGGTGGGGGGGGGGGGGGGTGGGGGGGGGGGGGGGTGGGGGGGGGGGGGGGTGGGGGGGGGGGGGGGTGGGGGGGGGGGGGGGTGGGGGGGGGGGGGGGTGGGGGGGGGGGGGGGTGGGGGGGGGGGGGGGTGGGGGGGGGGGGGGGTGGGGGGGGGGGGGGGTGGGGGGGGGGGGGGGTGGGGGGGGGGGGGGGTGGGGGGGGGGGGGGGTGGGGGGGGGGGGGGGTGGGGGGGGGGGGGGGTGGGGGGGGGGGGGGGTGGGGGGGGGGGGGGGTGGGGGGGGGGGGGGGTGGGGGGGGGGGGGGGTGGGGGGGGGGGGGGGTGGGGGGGGGGGGGGGTGGGGGGGGGGGGGGGTGGGGGGGGGGGGGGGTGGGGGGGGGGGGGGGTGGGGGGGGGGGGGGGTGGGGGGGGGGGGGGGTGGGGGGGGGGGGGGGTGGGGGGGGGGGGGGGTGGGGGGGGGGGGGGGTGGGGGGGGGGGGGGGTGGGGGGGGGGGGGGGTGGGGGGGGGGGGGGGTGGGGGGGGGGGGGGGTGGGGGGGGGGGGGGGTGGGGGGGGGGGGGGGTGGGGGGGGGGGGGGGTGGGGGGGGGGGGGGGTGGGGGGGGGGGGGGGTGGGGGGGGGGGGGGGTGGGGGGGGGGGGGGGTGGGGGGGGGGGGGGGTGGGGGGGGGGGGGGGTGGGGGGGGGGGGGGGTGGGGGGGGGGGGGGGTGGGGGGGGGGGGGGGTGGGGGGGGGGGGGGGTGGGGGGGGGGGGGGGTGGGGGGGGGGGGGGGTGGGGGGGGGGGGGGGTGGGGGGGGGGGGGGGTGGGGGGGGGGGGGGGTGGGGGGGGGGGGGGGTGGGGGGGGGGGGGGGTGGGGGGGGGGGGGGGTGGGGGGGGGGGGGGGTGGGGGGGGGGGGGGGTGGGGGGGGGGGGGGGTGGGGGGGGGGGGGGGTGGGGGGGGGGGGGGGTGGGGGGGGGGGGGGGTGGGGGGGGGGGGGGGTGGGGGGGGGGGGGGGTGGGGGGGGGGGGGGGTGGGGGGGGGGGGGGGTGGGGGGGGGGGGGGGTGGGGGGGGGGGGGGGTGGGGGGGGGGGGGGGTGGGGGGGGGGGGGGGTGGGGGGGGGGGGGGGTGGGGGGGGGGGGGGGTGGGGGGGGGGGGGGGTGGGGGGGGGGGGGGGTGGGGGGGGGGGGGGGTGGGGGGGGGGGGGGGTGGGGGGGGGGGGGGGTGGGGGGGGGGGGGGGTGGGGGGGGGGGGGGGTGGGGGGGGGGGGGGGTGGGGGGGGGGGGGGGTGGGGGGGGGGGGGGGTGGGGGGGGGGGGGGGTGGGGGGGGGGGGGGGTGGGGGGGGGGGGGGGTGGGGGGGGGGGGGGGTGGGGGGGGGGGGGGGTGGGGGGGGGGGGGGGTGGGGGGGGGGGGGGGTGGGGGGGGGGGGGGGTGGGGGGGGGGGGGGGTGGGGGGGGGGGGGGGTGGGGGGGGGGGGGGGTGGGGGGGGGGGGGGGTGGGGGGGGGGGGGGGTGGGGGGGGGGGGGGGTGGGGGGGGGGGGGGGTGGGGGGGGGGGGGGGTGGGGGGGGGGGGGGGTGGGGGGGGGGGGGGGTGGGGGGGGGGGGGGGTGGGGGGGGGGGGGGGTGGGGGGGGGGGGGGGTGGGGGGGGGGGGGGGTGGGGGGGGGGGGGGGTGGGGGGGGGGGGGGGTGGGGGGGGGGGGGGGTGGGGGGGGGGGGGGGTGGGGGGGGGGGGGGGTGGGGGGGGGGGGGGGTGGGGGGGGGGGGGGGTGGGGGGGGGGGGGGGTGGGGGGGGGGGGGGGTGGGGGGGGGGGGGGGTGGGGGGGGGGGGGGGTGGGGGGGGGGGGGGGTGGGGGGGGGGGGGGGTGGGGGGGGGGGGGGGTGGGGGGGGGGGGGGGTGGGGGGGGGGGGGGGTGGGGGGGGGGGGGGGTGGGGGGGGGGGGGGGTGGGGGGGGGGGGGGGTGGGGGGGGGGGGGGGTGGGGGGGGGGGGGGGTGGGGGGGGGGGGGGGTGGGGGGGGGGGGGGGTGGGGGGGGGGGGGGGTGGGGGGGGGGGGGGGTGGGGGGGGGGGGGGGTGGGGGGGGGGGGGGGTGGGGGGGGGGGGGGGTGGGGGGGGGGGGGGGTGGGGGGGGGGGGGGGTGGGGGGGGGGGGGGGTGGGGGGGGGGGGGGGTGGGGGGGGGGGGGGGTGGGGGGGGGGGGGGGTGGGGGGGGGGGGGGGTGGGGGGGGGGGGGGGTGGGGGGGGGGGGGGGTGGGGGGGGGGGGGGGTGGGGGGGGGGGGGGGTGGGGGGGGGGGGGGGTGGGGGGGGGGGGGGGTGGGGGGGGGGGGGGGTGGGGGGGGGGGGGGGTGGGGGGGGGGGGGGGTGGGGGGGGGGGGGGGTGGGGGGGGGGGGGGGTGGGGGGGGGGGGGGGTGGGGGGGGGGGGGGGTGGGGGGGGGGGGGGGTGGGGGGGGGGGGGGGTGGGGGGGGGGGGGGGTGGGGGGGGGGGGGGGTGGGGGGGGGGGGGGGTGGGGGGGGGGGGGGGTGGGGGGGGGGGGGGGTGGGGGGGGGGGGGGGTGGGGGGGGGGGGGGGTGGGGGGGGGGGGGGGTGGGGGGGGGGGGGGGTGGGGGGGGGGGGGGGTGGGGGGGGGGGGGGGTGGGGGGGGGGGGGGGTGGGGGGGGGGGGGGGTGGGGGGGGGGGGGGGTGGGGGGGGGGGGGGGTGGGGGGGGGGGGGGGTGGGGGGGGGGGGGGGTGGGGGGGGGGGGGGGTGGGGGGGGGGGGGGGTGGGGGGGGGGGGGGGTGGGGGGGGGGGGGGGTGGGGGGGGGGGGGGGTGGGGGGGGGGGGGGGTGGGGGGGGGGGGGGGTGGGGGGGGGGGGGGGTGGGGGGGGGGGGGGGTGGGGGGGGGGGGGGGTGGGGGGGGGGGGGGGTGGGGGGGGGGGGGGGTGGGGGGGGGGGGGGGTGGGGGGGGGGGGGGGTGGGGGGGGGGGGGGGTGGGGGGGGGGGGGGGTGGGGGGGGGGGGGGGTGGGGGGGGGGGGGGGTGGGGGGGGGGGGGGGTGGGGGGGGGGGGGGGTGGGGGGGGGGGGGGGTGGGGGGGGGGGGGGGTGGGGGGGGGGGGGGGTGGGGGGGGGGGGGGGTGGGGGGGGGGGGGGGTGGGGGGGGGGGGGGGTGGGGGGGGGGGGGGGTGGGGGGGGGGGGGGGTGGGGGGGGGGGGGGGTGGGGGGGGGGGGGGGTGGGGGGGGGGGGGGGTGGGGGGGGGGGGGGGTGGGGGGGGGGGGGGGTGGGGGGGGGGGGGGGTGGGGGGGGGGGGGGGTGGGGGGGGGGGGGGGTGGGGGGGGGGGGGGGTGGGGGGGGGGGGGGGTGGGGGGGGGGGGGGGTGGGGGGGGGGGGGGGTGGGGGGGGGGGGGGGTGGGGGGGGGGGGGGGTGGGGGGGGGGGGGGGTGGGGGGGGGGGGGGGTGGGGGGGGGGGGGGGTGGGGGGGGGGGGGGGTGGGGGGGGGGGGGGGTGGGGGGGGGGGGGGGTGGGGGGGGGGGGGGGTGGGGGGGGGGGGGGGTGGGGGGGGGGGGGGGTGGGGGGGGGGGGGGGTGGGGGGGGGGGGGGGTGGGGGGGGGGGGGGGTGGGGGGGGGGGGGGGTGGGGGGGGGGGGGGGTGGGGGGGGGGGGGGGTGGGGGGGGGGGGGGGTGGGGGGGGGGGGGGGTGGGGGGGGGGGGGGGTGGGGGGGGGGGGGGGTGGGGGGGGGGGGGGGTGGGGGGGGGGGGGGGTGGGGGGGGGGGGGGGTGGGGGGGGGGGGGGGTGGGGGGGGGGGGGGGTGGGGGGGGGGGGGGGTGGGGGGGGGGGGGGGTGGGGGGGGGGGGGGGTGGGGGGGGGGGGGGGTGGGGGGGGGGGGGGGTGGGGGGGGGGGGGGGTGGGGGGGGGGGGGGGTGGGGGGGGGGGGGGGTGGGGGGGGGGGGGGGTGGGGGGGGGGGGGGGTGGGGGGGGGGGGGGGTGGGGGGGGGGGGGGGTGGGGGGGGGGGGGGGTGGGGGGGGGGGGGGGTGGGGGGGGGGGGGGGTGGGGGGGGGGGGGGGTGGGGGGGGGGGGGGGTGGGGGGGGGGGGGGGTGGGGGGGGGGGGGGGTGGGGGGGGGGGGGGGTGGGGGGGGGGGGGGGTGGGGGGGGGGGGGGGTGGGGGGGGGGGGGGGTGGGGGGGGGGGGGGGTGGGGGGGGGGGGGGGTGGGGGGGGGGGGGGGTGGGGGGGGGGGGGGGTGGGGGGGGGGGGGGGTGGGGGGGGGGGGGGGTGGGGGGGGGGGGGGGTGGGGGGGGGGGGGGGTGGGGGGGGGGGGGGGTGGGGGGGGGGGGGGGTGGGGGGGGGGGGGGGTGGGGGGGGGGGGGGGTGGGGGGGGGGGGGGGTGGGGGGGGGGGGGGGTGGGGGGGGGGGGGGGTGGGGGGGGGGGGGGGTGGGGGGGGGGGGGGGTGGGGGGGGGGGGGGGTGGGGGGGGGGGGGGGTGGGGGGGGGGGGGGGTGGGGGGGGGGGGGGGTGGGGGGGGGGGGGGGTGGGGGGGGGGGGGGGTGGGGGGGGGGGGGGGTGGGGGGGGGGGGGGGTGGGGGGGGGGGGGGGTGGGGGGGGGGGGGGGTGGGGGGGGGGGGGGGTGGGGGGGGGGGGGGGTGGGGGGGGGGGGGGGTGGGGGGGGGGGGGGGTGGGGGGGGGGGGGGGTGGGGGGGGGGGGGGGTGGGGGGGGGGGGGGGTGGGGGGGGGGGGGGGTGGGGGGGGGGGGGGGTGGGGGGGGGGGGGGGTGGGGGGGGGGGGGGGTGGGGGGGGGGGGGGGTGGGGGGGGGGGGGGGTGGGGGGGGGGGGGGGTGGGGGGGGGGGGGGGTGGGGGGGGGGGGGGGTGGGGGGGGGGGGGGGTGGGGGGGGGGGGGGGTGGGGGGGGGGGGGGGTGGGGGGGGGGGGGGGTGGGGGGGGGGGGGGGTGGGGGGGGGGGGGGGTGGGGGGGGGGGGGGGTGGGGGGGGGGGGGGGTGGGGGGGGGGGGGGGTGGGGGGGGGGGGGGGTGGGGGGGGGGGGGGGTGGGGGGGGGGGGGGGTGGGGGGGGGGGGGGGTGGGGGGGGGGGGGGGTGGGGGGGGGGGGGGGTGGGGGGGGGGGGGGGTGGGGGGGGGGGGGGGTGGGGGGGGGGGGGGGTGGGGGGGGGGGGGGGTGGGGGGGGGGGGGGGTGGGGGGGGGGGGGGGTGGGGGGGGGGGGGGGTGGGGGGGGGGGGGGGTGGGGGGGGGGGGGGGTGGGGGGGGGGGGGGGTGGGGGGGGGGGGGGGTGGGGGGGGGGGGGGGTGGGGGGGGGGGGGGGTGGGGGGGGGGGGGGGTGGGGGGGGGGGGGGGTGGGGGGGGGGGGGGGTGGGGGGGGGGGGGGGTGGGGGGGGGGGGGGGTGGGGGGGGGGGGGGGTGGGGGGGGGGGGGGGTGGGGGGGGGGGGGGGTGGGGGGGGGGGGGGGTGGGGGGGGGGGGGGGTGGGGGGGGGGGGGGGTGGGGGGGGGGGGGGGTGGGGGGGGGGGGGGGTGGGGGGGGGGGGGGGTGGGGGGGGGGGGGGGTGGGGGGGGGGGGGGGTGGGGGGGGGGGGGGGTGGGGGGGGGGGGGGGTGGGGGGGGGGGGGGGTGGGGGGGGGGGGGGGTGGGGGGGGGGGGGGGTGGGGGGGGGGGGGGGTGGGGGGGGGGGGGGGTGGGGGGGGGGGGGGGTGGGGGGGGGGGGGGGTGGGGGGGGGGGGGGGTGGGGGGGGGGGGGGGTGGGGGGGGGGGGGGGTGGGGGGGGGGGGGGGTGGGGGGGGGGGGGGGTGGGGGGGGGGGGGGGTGGGGGGGGGGGGGGGTGGGGGGGGGGGGGGGTGGGGGGGGGGGGGGGTGGGGGGGGGGGGGGGTGGGGGGGGGGGGGGGTGGGGGGGGGGGGGGGTGGGGGGGGGGGGGGGTGGGGGGGGGGGGGGGTGGGGGGGGGGGGGGGTGGGGGGGGGGGGGGGTGGGGGGGGGGGGGGGTGGGGGGGGGGGGGGGTGGGGGGGGGGGGGGGTGGGGGGGGGGGGGGGTGGGGGGGGGGGGGGGTGGGGGGGGGGGGGGGTGGGGGGGGGGGGGGGTGGGGGGGGGGGGGGGTGGGGGGGGGGGGGGGTGGGGGGGGGGGGGGGTGGGGGGGGGGGGGGGTGGGGGGGGGGGGGGGTGGGGGGGGGGGGGGGTGGGGGGGGGGGGGGGTGGGGGGGGGGGGGGGTGGGGGGGGGGGGGGGTGGGGGGGGGGGGGGGTGGGGGGGGGGGGGGGTGGGGGGGGGGGGGGGTGGGGGGGGGGGGGGGTGGGGGGGGGGGGGGGTGGGGGGGGGGGGGGGTGGGGGGGGGGGGGGGTGGGGGGGGGGGGGGGTGGGGGGGGGGGGGGGTGGGGGGGGGGGGGGGTGGGGGGGGGGGGGGGTGGGGGGGGGGGGGGGTGGGGGGGGGGGGGGGTGGGGGGGGGGGGGGGTGGGGGGGGGGGGGGGTGGGGGGGGGGGGGGGTGGGGGGGGGGGGGGGTGGGGGGGGGGGGGGGTGGGGGGGGGGGGGGGTGGGGGGGGGGGGGGGTGGGGGGGGGGGGGGGTGGGGGGGGGGGGGGGTGGGGGGGGGGGGGGGTGGGGGGGGGGGGGGGTGGGGGGGGGGGGGGGTGGGGGGGGGGGGGGGTGGGGGGGGGGGGGGGTGGGGGGGGGGGGGGGTGGGGGGGGGGGGGGGTGGGGGGGGGGGGGGGTGGGGGGGGGGGGGGGTGGGGGGGGGGGGGGGTGGGGGGGGGGGGGGGTGGGGGGGGGGGGGGGTGGGGGGGGGGGGGGGTGGGGGGGGGGGGGGGTGGGGGGGGGGGGGGGTGGGGGGGGGGGGGGGTGGGGGGGGGGGGGGGTGGGGGGGGGGGGGGGTGGGGGGGGGGGGGGGTGGGGGGGGGGGGGGGTGGGGGGGGGGGGGGGTGGGGGGGGGGGGGGGTGGGGGGGGGGGGGGGTGGGGGGGGGGGGGGGTGGGGGGGGGGGGGGGTGGGGGGGGGGGGGGGTGGGGGGGGGGGGGGGTGGGGGGGGGGGGGGGTGGGGGGGGGGGGGGGTGGGGGGGGGGGGGGGTGGGGGGGGGGGGGGGTGGGGGGGGGGGGGGGTGGGGGGGGGGGGGGGTGGGGGGGGGGGGGGGTGGGGGGGGGGGGGGGTGGGGGGGGGGGGGGGTGGGGGGGGGGGGGGGTGGGGGGGGGGGGGGGTGGGGGGGGGGGGGGGTGGGGGGGGGGGGGGGTGGGGGGGGGGGGGGGTGGGGGGGGGGGGGGGTGGGGGGGGGGGGGGGTGGGGGGGGGGGGGGGTGGGGGGGGGGGGGGGTGGGGGGGGGGGGGGGTGGGGGGGGGGGGGGGTGGGGGGGGGGGGGGGTGGGGGGGGGGGGGGGTGGGGGGGGGGGGGGGTGGGGGGGGGGGGGGGTGGGGGGGGGGGGGGGTGGGGGGGGGGGGGGGTGGGGGGGGGGGGGGGTGGGGGGGGGGGGGGGTGGGGGGGGGGGGGGGTGGGGGGGGGGGGGGGTGGGGGGGGGGGGGGGTGGGGGGGGGGGGGGGTGGGGGGGGGGGGGGGTGGGGGGGGGGGGGGGTGGGGGGGGGGGGGGGTGGGGGGGGGGGGGGGTGGGGGGGGGGGGGGGTGGGGGGGGGGGGGGGTGGGGGGGGGGGGGGGTGGGGGGGGGGGGGGGTGGGGGGGGGGGGGGGTGGGGGGGGGGGGGGGTGGGGGGGGGGGGGGGTGGGGGGGGGGGGGGGTGGGGGGGGGGGGGGGTGGGGGGGGGGGGGGGTGGGGGGGGGGGGGGGTGGGGGGGGGGGGGGGTGGGGGGGGGGGGGGGTGGGGGGGGGGGGGGGTGGGGGGGGGGGGGGGTGGGGGGGGGGGGGGGTGGGGGGGGGGGGGGGTGGGGGGGGGGGGGGGTGGGGGGGGGGGGGGGTGGGGGGGGGGGGGGGTGGGGGGGGGGGGGGGTGGGGGGGGGGGGGGGTGGGGGGGGGGGGGGGTGGGGGGGGGGGGGGGTGGGGGGGGGGGGGGGTGGGGGGGGGGGGGGGTGGGGGGGGGGGGGGGTGGGGGGGGGGGGGGGTGGGGGGGGGGGGGGGTGGGGGGGGGGGGGGGTGGGGGGGGGGGGGGGTGGGGGGGGGGGGGGGTGGGGGGGGGGGGGGGTGGGGGGGGGGGGGGGTGGGGGGGGGGGGGGGTGGGGGGGGGGGGGGGTGGGGGGGGGGGGGGGTGGGGGGGGGGGGGGGTGGGGGGGGGGGGGGGTGGGGGGGGGGGGGGGTGGGGGGGGGGGGGGGTGGGGGGGGGGGGGGGTGGGGGGGGGGGGGGGTGGGGGGGGGGGGGGGTGGGGGGGGGGGGGGGTGGGGGGGGGGGGGGGTGGGGGGGGGGGGGGGTGGGGGGGGGGGGGGGTGGGGGGGGGGGGGGGTGGGGGGGGGGGGGGGTGGGGGGGGGGGGGGGTGGGGGGGGGGGGGGGTGGGGGGGGGGGGGGGTGGGGGGGGGGGGGGGTGGGGGGGGGGGGGGGTGGGGGGGGGGGGGGGTGGGGGGGGGGGGGGGTGGGGGGGGGGGGGGGTGGGGGGGGGGGGGGGTGGGGGGGGGGGGGGGTGGGGGGGGGGGGGGGTGGGGGGGGGGGGGGGTGGGGGGGGGGGGGGGTGGGGGGGGGGGGGGGTGGGGGGGGGGGGGGGTGGGGGGGGGGGGGGGTGGGGGGGGGGGGGGGTGGGGGGGGGGGGGGGTGGGGGGGGGGGGGGGTGGGGGGGGGGGGGGGTGGGGGGGGGGGGGGGTGGGGGGGGGGGGGGGTGGGGGGGGGGGGGGGTGGGGGGGGGGGGGGGTGGGGGGGGGGGGGGGTGGGGGGGGGGGGGGGTGGGGGGGGGGGGGGGTGGGGGGGGGGGGGGGTGGGGGGGGGGGGGGGTGGGGGGGGGGGGGGGTGGGGGGGGGGGGGGGTGGGGGGGGGGGGGGGTGGGGGGGGGGGGGGGTGGGGGGGGGGGGGGGTGGGGGGGGGGGGGGGTGGGGGGGGGGGGGGGTGGGGGGGGGGGGGGGTGGGGGGGGGGGGGGGTGGGGGGGGGGGGGGGTGGGGGGGGGGGGGGGTGGGGGGGGGGGGGGGTGGGGGGGGGGGGGGGTGGGGGGGGGGGGGGGTGGGGGGGGGGGGGGGTGGGGGGGGGGGGGGGTGGGGGGGGGGGGGGGTGGGGGGGGGGGGGGGTGGGGGGGGGGGGGGGTGGGGGGGGGGGGGGGTGGGGGGGGGGGGGGGTGGGGGGGGGGGGGGGTGGGGGGGGGGGGGGGTGGGGGGGGGGGGGGGTGGGGGGGGGGGGGGGTGGGGGGGGGGGGGGGTGGGGGGGGGGGGGGGTGGGGGGGGGGGGGGGTGGGGGGGGGGGGGGGTGGGGGGGGGGGGGGGTGGGGGGGGGGGGGGGTGGGGGGGGGGGGGGGTGGGGGGGGGGGGGGGTGGGGGGGGGGGGGGGTGGGGGGGGGGGGGGGTGGGGGGGGGGGGGGGTGGGGGGGGGGGGGGGTGGGGGGGGGGGGGGGTGGGGGGGGGGGGGGGTGGGGGGGGGGGGGGGTGGGGGGGGGGGGGGGTGGGGGGGGGGGGGGGTGGGGGGGGGGGGGGGTGGGGGGGGGGGGGGGTGGGGGGGGGGGGGGGTGGGGGGGGGGGGGGGTGGGGGGGGGGGGGGGTGGGGGGGGGGGGGGGTGGGGGGGGGGGGGGGTGGGGGGGGGGGGGGGTGGGGGGGGGGGGGGGTGGGGGGGGGGGGGGGTGGGGGGGGGGGGGGGTGGGGGGGGGGGGGGGTGGGGGGGGGGGGGGGTGGGGGGGGGGGGGGGTGGGGGGGGGGGGGGGTGGGGGGGGGGGGGGGTGGGGGGGGGGGGGGGTGGGGGGGGGGGGGGGTGGGGGGGGGGGGGGGTGGGGGGGGGGGGGGGTGGGGGGGGGGGGGGGTGGGGGGGGGGGGGGGTGGGGGGGGGGGGGGGTGGGGGGGGGGGGGGGTGGGGGGGGGGGGGGGTGGGGGGGGGGGGGGGTGGGGGGGGGGGGGGGTGGGGGGGGGGGGGGGTGGGGGGGGGGGGGGGTGGGGGGGGGGGGGGGTGGGGGGGGGGGGGGGTGGGGGGGGGGGGGGGTGGGGGGGGGGGGGGGTGGGGGGGGGGGGGGGTGGGGGGGGGGGGGGGTGGGGGGGGGGGGGGGTGGGGGGGGGGGGGGGTGGGGGGGGGGGGGGGTGGGGGGGGGGGGGGGTGGGGGGGGGGGGGGGTGGGGGGGGGGGGGGGTGGGGGGGGGGGGGGGTGGGGGGGGGGGGGGGTGGGGGGGGGGGGGGGTGGGGGGGGGGGGGGGTGGGGGGGGGGGGGGGTGGGGGGGGGGGGGGGTGGGGGGGGGGGGGGGTGGGGGGGGGGGGGGGTGGGGGGGGGGGGGGGTGGGGGGGGGGGGGGGTGGGGGGGGGGGGGGGTGGGGGGGGGGGGGGGTGGGGGGGGGGGGGGGTGGGGGGGGGGGGGGGTGGGGGGGGGGGGGGGTGGGGGGGGGGGGGGGTGGGGGGGGGGGGGGGTGGGGGGGGGGGGGGGTGGGGGGGGGGGGGGGTGGGGGGGGGGGGGGGTGGGGGGGGGGGGGGGTGGGGGGGGGGGGGGGTGGGGGGGGGGGGGGGTGGGGGGGGGGGGGGGTGGGGGGGGGGGGGGGTGGGGGGGGGGGGGGGTGGGGGGGGGGGGGGGTGGGGGGGGGGGGGGGTGGGGGGGGGGGGGGGTGGGGGGGGGGGGGGGTGGGGGGGGGGGGGGGTGGGGGGGGGGGGGGGTGGGGGGGGGGGGGGGTGGGGGGGGGGGGGGGTGGGGGGGGGGGGGGGTGGGGGGGGGGGGGGGTGGGGGGGGGGGGGGGTGGGGGGGGGGGGGGGTGGGGGGGGGGGGGGGTGGGGGGGGGGGGGGGTGGGGGGGGGGGGGGGTGGGGGGGGGGGGGGGTGGGGGGGGGGGGGGGTGGGGGGGGGGGGGGGTGGGGGGGGGGGGGGGTGGGGGGGGGGGGGGGTGGGGGGGGGGGGGGGTGGGGGGGGGGGGGGGTGGGGGGGGGGGGGGGTGGGGGGGGGGGGGGGTGGGGGGGGGGGGGGGTGGGGGGGGGGGGGGGTGGGGGGGGGGGGGGGTGGGGGGGGGGGGGGGTGGGGGGGGGGGGGGGTGGGGGGGGGGGGGGGTGGGGGGGGGGGGGGGTGGGGGGGGGGGGGGGTGGGGGGGGGGGGGGGTGGGGGGGGGGGGGGGTGGGGGGGGGGGGGGGTGGGGGGGGGGGGGGGTGGGGGGGGGGGGGGGTGGGGGGGGGGGGGGGTGGGGGGGGGGGGGGGTGGGGGGGGGGGGGGGTGGGGGGGGGGGGGGGTGGGGGGGGGGGGGGGTGGGGGGGGGGGGGGGTGGGGGGGGGGGGGGGTGGGGGGGGGGGGGGGTGGGGGGGGGGGGGGGTGGGGGGGGGGGGGGGTGGGGGGGGGGGGGGGTGGGGGGGGGGGGGGGTGGGGGGGGGGGGGGGTGGGGGGGGGGGGGGGTGGGGGGGGGGGGGGGTGGGGGGGGGGGGGGGTGGGGGGGGGGGGGGGTGGGGGGGGGGGGGGGTGGGGGGGGGGGGGGGTGGGGGGGGGGGGGGGTGGGGGGGGGGGGGGGTGGGGGGGGGGGGGGGTGGGGGGGGGGGGGGGTGGGGGGGGGGGGGGGTGGGGGGGGGGGGGGGTGGGGGGGGGGGGGGGTGGGGGGGGGGGGGGGTGGGGGGGGGGGGGGGTGGGGGGGGGGGGGGGTGGGGGGGGGGGGGGGTGGGGGGGGGGGGGGGTGGGGGGGGGGGGGGGTGGGGGGGGGGGGGGGTGGGGGGGGGGGGGGGTGGGGGGGGGGGGGGGTGGGGGGGGGGGGGGGTGGGGGGGGGGGGGGGTGGGGGGGGGGGGGGGTGGGGGGGGGGGGGGGTGGGGGGGGGGGGGGGTGGGGGGGGGGGGGGGTGGGGGGGGGGGGGGGTGGGGGGGGGGGGGGGTGGGGGGGGGGGGGGGTGGGGGGGGGGGGGGGTGGGGGGGGGGGGGGGTGGGGGGGGGGGGGGGTGGGGGGGGGGGGGGGTGGGGGGGGGGGGGGGTGGGGGGGGGGGGGGGTGGGGGGGGGGGGGGGTGGGGGGGGGGGGGGGTGGGGGGGGGGGGGGGTGGGGGGGGGGGGGGGTGGGGGGGGGGGGGGGTGGGGGGGGGGGGGGGTGGGGGGGGGGGGGGGTGGGGGGGGGGGGGGGTGGGGGGGGGGGGGGGTGGGGGGGGGGGGGGGTGGGGGGGGGGGGGGGTGGGGGGGGGGGGGGGTGGGGGGGGGGGGGGGTGGGGGGGGGGGGGGGTGGGGGGGGGGGGGGGTGGGGGGGGGGGGGGGTGGGGGGGGGGGGGGGTGGGGGGGGGGGGGGGTGGGGGGGGGGGGGGGTGGGGGGGGGGGGGGGTGGGGGGGGGGGGGGGTGGGGGGGGGGGGGGGTGGGGGGGGGGGGGGGTGGGGGGGGGGGGGGGTGGGGGGGGGGGGGGGTGGGGGGGGGGGGGGGTGGGGGGGGGGGGGGGTGGGGGGGGGGGGGGGTGGGGGGGGGGGGGGGTGGGGGGGGGGGGGGGTGGGGGGGGGGGGGGGTGGGGGGGGGGGGGGGTGGGGGGGGGGGGGGGTGGGGGGGGGGGGGGGTGGGGGGGGGGGGGGGTGGGGGGGGGGGGGGGTGGGGGGGGGGGGGGGTGGGGGGGGGGGGGGGTGGGGGGGGGGGGGGGTGGGGGGGGGGGGGGGTGGGGGGGGGGGGGGGTGGGGGGGGGGGGGGGTGGGGGGGGGGGGGGGTGGGGGGGGGGGGGGGTGGGGGGGGGGGGGGGTGGGGGGGGGGGGGGGTGGGGGGGGGGGGGGGTGGGGGGGGGGGGGGGTGGGGGGGGGGGGGGGTGGGGGGGGGGGGGGGTGGGGGGGGGGGGGGGTGGGGGGGGGGGGGGGTGGGGGGGGGGGGGGGTGGGGGGGGGGGGGGGTGGGGGGGGGGGGGGGTGGGGGGGGGGGGGGGTGGGGGGGGGGGGGGGTGGGGGGGGGGGGGGGTGGGGGGGGGGGGGGGTGGGGGGGGGGGGGGGTGGGGGGGGGGGGGGGTGGGGGGGGGGGGGGGTGGGGGGGGGGGGGGGTGGGGGGGGGGGGGGGTGGGGGGGGGGGGGGGTGGGGGGGGGGGGGGGTGGGGGGGGGGGGGGGTGGGGGGGGGGGGGGGTGGGGGGGGGGGGGGGTGGGGGGGGGGGGGGGTGGGGGGGGGGGGGGGTGGGGGGGGGGGGGGGTGGGGGGGGGGGGGGGTGGGGGGGGGGGGGGGTGGGGGGGGGGGGGGGTGGGGGGGGGGGGGGGTGGGGGGGGGGGGGGGTGGGGGGGGGGGGGGGTGGGGGGGGGGGGGGGTGGGGGGGGGGGGGGGTGGGGGGGGGGGGGGGTGGGGGGGGGGGGGGGTGGGGGGGGGGGGGGGTGGGGGGGGGGGGGGGTGGGGGGGGGGGGGGGTGGGGGGGGGGGGGGGTGGGGGGGGGGGGGGGTGGGGGGGGGGGGGGGTGGGGGGGGGGGGGGGTGGGGGGGGGGGGGGGTGGGGGGGGGGGGGGGTGGGGGGGGGGGGGGGTGGGGGGGGGGGGGGGTGGGGGGGGGGGGGGGTGGGGGGGGGGGGGGGTGGGGGGGGGGGGGGGTGGGGGGGGGGGGGGGTGGGGGGGGGGGGGGGTGGGGGGGGGGGGGGGTGGGGGGGGGGGGGGGTGGGGGGGGGGGGGGGTGGGGGGGGGGGGGGGTGGGGGGGGGGGGGGGTGGGGGGGGGGGGGGGTGGGGGGGGGGGGGGGTGGGGGGGGGGGGGGGTGGGGGGGGGGGGGGGTGGGGGGGGGGGGGGGTGGGGGGGGGGGGGGGTGGGGGGGGGGGGGGGTGGGGGGGGGGGGGGGTGGGGGGGGGGGGGGGTGGGGGGGGGGGGGGGTGGGGGGGGGGGGGGGTGGGGGGGGGGGGGGGTGGGGGGGGGGGGGGGTGGGGGGGGGGGGGGGTGGGGGGGGGGGGGGGTGGGGGGGGGGGGGGGTGGGGGGGGGGGGGGGTGGGGGGGGGGGGGGGTGGGGGGGGGGGGGGGTGGGGGGGGGGGGGGGTGGGGGGGGGGGGGGGTGGGGGGGGGGGGGGGTGGGGGGGGGGGGGGGTGGGGGGGGGGGGGGGTGGGGGGGGGGGGGGGTGGGGGGGGGGGGGGGTGGGGGGGGGGGGGGGTGGGGGGGGGGGGGGGTGGGGGGGGGGGGGGGTGGGGGGGGGGGGGGGTGGGGGGGGGGGGGGGTGGGGGGGGGGGGGGGTGGGGGGGGGGGGGGGTGGGGGGGGGGGGGGGTGGGGGGGGGGGGGGGTGGGGGGGGGGGGGGGTGGGGGGGGGGGGGGGTGGGGGGGGGGGGGGGTGGGGGGGGGGGGGGGTGGGGGGGGGGGGGGGTGGGGGGGGGGGGGGGTGGGGGGGGGGGGGGGTGGGGGGGGGGGGGGGTGGGGGGGGGGGGGGGTGGGGGGGGGGGGGGGTGGGGGGGGGGGGGGGTGGGGGGGGGGGGGGGTGGGGGGGGGGGGGGGTGGGGGGGGGGGGGGGTGGGGGGGGGGGGGGGTGGGGGGGGGGGGGGGTGGGGGGGGGGGGGGGTGGGGGGGGGGGGGGGTGGGGGGGGGGGGGGGTGGGGGGGGGGGGGGGTGGGGGGGGGGGGGGGTGGGGGGGGGGGGGGGTGGGGGGGGGGGGGGGTGGGGGGGGGGGGGGGTGGGGGGGGGGGGGGGTGGGGGGGGGGGGGGGTGGGGGGGGGGGGGGGTGGGGGGGGGGGGGGGTGGGGGGGGGGGGGGGTGGGGGGGGGGGGGGGTGGGGGGGGGGGGGGGTGGGGGGGGGGGGGGGTGGGGGGGGGGGGGGGTGGGGGGGGGGGGGGGTGGGGGGGGGGGGGGGTGGGGGGGGGGGGGGGTGGGGGGGGGGGGGGGTGGGGGGGGGGGGGGGTGGGGGGGGGGGGGGGTGGGGGGGGGGGGGGGTGGGGGGGGGGGGGGGTGGGGGGGGGGGGGGGTGGGGGGGGGGGGGGGTGGGGGGGGGGGGGGGTGGGGGGGGGGGGGGGTGGGGGGGGGGGGGGGTGGGGGGGGGGGGGGGTGGGGGGGGGGGGGGGTGGGGGGGGGGGGGGGTGGGGGGGGGGGGGGGTGGGGGGGGGGGGGGGTGGGGGGGGGGGGGGGTGGGGGGGGGGGGGGGTGGGGGGGGGGGGGGGTGGGGGGGGGGGGGGGTGGGGGGGGGGGGGGGTGGGGGGGGGGGGGGGTGGGGGGGGGGGGGGGTGGGGGGGGGGGGGGGTGGGGGGGGGGGGGGGTGGGGGGGGGGGGGGGTGGGGGGGGGGGGGGGTGGGGGGGGGGGGGGGTGGGGGGGGGGGGGGGTGGGGGGGGGGGGGGGTGGGGGGGGGGGGGGGTGGGGGGGGGGGGGGGTGGGGGGGGGGGGGGGTGGGGGGGGGGGGGGGTGGGGGGGGGGGGGGGTGGGGGGGGGGGGGGGTGGGGGGGGGGGGGGGTGGGGGGGGGGGGGGGTGGGGGGGGGGGGGGGTGGGGGGGGGGGGGGGTGGGGGGGGGGGGGGGTGGGGGGGGGGGGGGGTGGGGGGGGGGGGGGGTGGGGGGGGGGGGGGGTGGGGGGGGGGGGGGGTGGGGGGGGGGGGGGGTGGGGGGGGGGGGGGGTGGGGGGGGGGGGGGGTGGGGGGGGGGGGGGGTGGGGGGGGGGGGGGGTGGGGGGGGGGGGGGGTGGGGGGGGGGGGGGGTGGGGGGGGGGGGGGGTGGGGGGGGGGGGGGGTGGGGGGGGGGGGGGGTGGGGGGGGGGGGGGGTGGGGGGGGGGGGGGGTGGGGGGGGGGGGGGGTGGGGGGGGGGGGGGGTGGGGGGGGGGGGGGGTGGGGGGGGGGGGGGGTGGGGGGGGGGGGGGGTGGGGGGGGGGGGGGGTGGGGGGGGGGGGGGGTGGGGGGGGGGGGGGGTGGGGGGGGGGGGGGGTGGGGGGGGGGGGGGGTGGGGGGGGGGGGGGGTGGGGGGGGGGGGGGGTGGGGGGGGGGGGGGGTGGGGGGGGGGGGGGGTGGGGGGGGGGGGGGGTGGGGGGGGGGGGGGGTGGGGGGGGGGGGGGGTGGGGGGGGGGGGGGGTGGGGGGGGGGGGGGGTGGGGGGGGGGGGGGGTGGGGGGGGGGGGGGGTGGGGGGGGGGGGGGGTGGGGGGGGGGGGGGGTGGGGGGGGGGGGGGGTGGGGGGGGGGGGGGGTGGGGGGGGGGGGGGGTGGGGGGGGGGGGGGGTGGGGGGGGGGGGGGGTGGGGGGGGGGGGGGGTGGGGGGGGGGGGGGGTGGGGGGGGGGGGGGGTGGGGGGGGGGGGGGGTGGGGGGGGGGGGGGGTGGGGGGGGGGGGGGGTGGGGGGGGGGGGGGGTGGGGGGGGGGGGGGGTGGGGGGGGGGGGGGGTGGGGGGGGGGGGGGGTGGGGGGGGGGGGGGGTGGGGGGGGGGGGGGGTGGGGGGGGGGGGGGGTGGGGGGGGGGGGGGGTGGGGGGGGGGGGGGGTGGGGGGGGGGGGGGGTGGGGGGGGGGGGGGGTGGGGGGGGGGGGGGGTGGGGGGGGGGGGGGGTGGGGGGGGGGGGGGGTGGGGGGGGGGGGGGGTGGGGGGGGGGGGGGGTGGGGGGGGGGGGGGGTGGGGGGGGGGGGGGGTGGGGGGGGGGGGGGGTGGGGGGGGGGGGGGGTGGGGGGGGGGGGGGGTGGGGGGGGGGGGGGGTGGGGGGGGGGGGGGGTGGGGGGGGGGGGGGGTGGGGGGGGGGGGGGGTGGGGGGGGGGGGGGGTGGGGGGGGGGGGGGGTGGGGGGGGGGGGGGGTGGGGGGGGGGGGGGGTGGGGGGGGGGGGGGGTGGGGGGGGGGGGGGGTGGGGGGGGGGGGGGGTGGGGGGGGGGGGGGGTGGGGGGGGGGGGGGGTGGGGGGGGGGGGGGGTGGGGGGGGGGGGGGGTGGGGGGGGGGGGGGGTGGGGGGGGGGGGGGGTGGGGGGGGGGGGGGGTGGGGGGGGGGGGGGGTGGGGGGGGGGGGGGGTGGGGGGGGGGGGGGGTGGGGGGGGGGGGGGGTGGGGGGGGGGGGGGGTGGGGGGGGGGGGGGGTGGGGGGGGGGGGGGGTGGGGGGGGGGGGGGGTGGGGGGGGGGGGGGGTGGGGGGGGGGGGGGGTGGGGGGGGGGGGGGGTGGGGGGGGGGGGGGGTGGGGGGGGGGGGGGGTGGGGGGGGGGGGGGGTGGGGGGGGGGGGGGGTGGGGGGGGGGGGGGGTGGGGGGGGGGGGGGGTGGGGGGGGGGGGGGGTGGGGGGGGGGGGGGGTGGGGGGGGGGGGGGGTGGGGGGGGGGGGGGGTGGGGGGGGGGGGGGGTGGGGGGGGGGGGGGGTGGGGGGGGGGGGGGGTGGGGGGGGGGGGGGGTGGGGGGGGGGGGGGGTGGGGGGGGGGGGGGGTGGGGGGGGGGGGGGGTGGGGGGGGGGGGGGGTGGGGGGGGGGGGGGGTGGGGGGGGGGGGGGGTGGGGGGGGGGGGGGGTGGGGGGGGGGGGGGGTGGGGGGGGGGGGGGGTGGGGGGGGGGGGGGGTGGGGGGGGGGGGGGGTGGGGGGGGGGGGGGGTGGGGGGGGGGGGGGGTGGGGGGGGGGGGGGGTGGGGGGGGGGGGGGGTGGGGGGGGGGGGGGGTGGGGGGGGGGGGGGGTGGGGGGGGGGGGGGGTGGGGGGGGGGGGGGGTGGGGGGGGGGGGGGGTGGGGGGGGGGGGGGGTGGGGGGGGGGGGGGGTGGGGGGGGGGGGGGGTGGGGGGGGGGGGGGGTGGGGGGGGGGGGGGGTGGGGGGGGGGGGGGGTGGGGGGGGGGGGGGGTGGGGGGGGGGGGGGGTGGGGGGGGGGGGGGGTGGGGGGGGGGGGGGGTGGGGGGGGGGGGGGGTGGGGGGGGGGGGGGGTGGGGGGGGGGGGGGGTGGGGGGGGGGGGGGGTGGGGGGGGGGGGGGGTGGGGGGGGGGGGGGGTGGGGGGGGGGGGGGGTGGGGGGGGGGGGGGGTGGGGGGGGGGGGGGGTGGGGGGGGGGGGGGGTGGGGGGGGGGGGGGGTGGGGGGGGGGGGGGGTGGGGGGGGGGGGGGGTGGGGGGGGGGGGGGGTGGGGGGGGGGGGGGGTGGGGGGGGGGGGGGGTGGGGGGGGGGGGGGGTGGGGGGGGGGGGGGGTGGGGGGGGGGGGGGGTGGGGGGGGGGGGGGGTGGGGGGGGGGGGGGGTGGGGGGGGGGGGGGGTGGGGGGGGGGGGGGGTGGGGGGGGGGGGGGGTGGGGGGGGGGGGGGGTGGGGGGGGGGGGGGGTGGGGGGGGGGGGGGGTGGGGGGGGGGGGGGGTGGGGGGGGGGGGGGGTGGGGGGGGGGGGGGGTGGGGGGGGGGGGGGGTGGGGGGGGGGGGGGGTGGGGGGGGGGGGGGGTGGGGGGGGGGGGGGGTGGGGGGGGGGGGGGGTGGGGGGGGGGGGGGGTGGGGGGGGGGGGGGGTGGGGGGGGGGGGGGGTGGGGGGGGGGGGGGGTGGGGGGGGGGGGGGGTGGGGGGGGGGGGGGGTGGGGGGGGGGGGGGGTGGGGGGGGGGGGGGGTGGGGGGGGGGGGGGGTGGGGGGGGGGGGGGGTGGGGGGGGGGGGGGGTGGGGGGGGGGGGGGGTGGGGGGGGGGGGGGGTGGGGGGGGGGGGGGGTGGGGGGGGGGGGGGGTGGGGGGGGGGGGGGGTGGGGGGGGGGGGGGGTGGGGGGGGGGGGGGGTGGGGGGGGGGGGGGGTGGGGGGGGGGGGGGGTGGGGGGGGGGGGGGGTGGGGGGGGGGGGGGGTGGGGGGGGGGGGGGGTGGGGGGGGGGGGGGGTGGGGGGGGGGGGGGGTGGGGGGGGGGGGGGGTGGGGGGGGGGGGGGGTGGGGGGGGGGGGGGGTGGGGGGGGGGGGGGGTGGGGGGGGGGGGGGGTGGGGGGGGGGGGGGGTGGGGGGGGGGGGGGGTGGGGGGGGGGGGGGGTGGGGGGGGGGGGGGGTGGGGGGGGGGGGGGGTGGGGGGGGGGGGGGGTGGGGGGGGGGGGGGGTGGGGGGGGGGGGGGGTGGGGGGGGGGGGGGGTGGGGGGGGGGGGGGGTGGGGGGGGGGGGGGGTGGGGGGGGGGGGGGGTGGGGGGGGGGGGGGGTGGGGGGGGGGGGGGGTGGGGGGGGGGGGGGGTGGGGGGGGGGGGGGGTGGGGGGGGGGGGGGGTGGGGGGGGGGGGGGGTGGGGGGGGGGGGGGGTGGGGGGGGGGGGGGGTGGGGGGGGGGGGGGGTGGGGGGGGGGGGGGGTGGGGGGGGGGGGGGGTGGGGGGGGGGGGGGGTGGGGGGGGGGGGGGGTGGGGGGGGGGGGGGGTGGGGGGGGGGGGGGGTGGGGGGGGGGGGGGGTGGGGGGGGGGGGGGGTGGGGGGGGGGGGGGGTGGGGGGGGGGGGGGGTGGGGGGGGGGGGGGGTGGGGGGGGGGGGGGGTGGGGGGGGGGGGGGGTGGGGGGGGGGGGGGGTGGGGGGGGGGGGGGGTGGGGGGGGGGGGGGGTGGGGGGGGGGGGGGGTGGGGGGGGGGGGGGGTGGGGGGGGGGGGGGGTGGGGGGGGGGGGGGGTGGGGGGGGGGGGGGGTGGGGGGGGGGGGGGGTGGGGGGGGGGGGGGGTGGGGGGGGGGGGGGGTGGGGGGGGGGGGGGGTGGGGGGGGGGGGGGGTGGGGGGGGGGGGGGGTGGGGGGGGGGGGGGGTGGGGGGGGGGGGGGGTGGGGGGGGGGGGGGGTGGGGGGGGGGGGGGGTGGGGGGGGGGGGGGGTGGGGGGGGGGGGGGGTGGGGGGGGGGGGGGGTGGGGGGGGGGGGGGGTGGGGGGGGGGGGGGGTGGGGGGGGGGGGGGGTGGGGGGGGGGGGGGGTGGGGGGGGGGGGGGGTGGGGGGGGGGGGGGGTGGGGGGGGGGGGGGGTGGGGGGGGGGGGGGGTGGGGGGGGGGGGGGGTGGGGGGGGGGGGGGGTGGGGGGGGGGGGGGGTGGGGGGGGGGGGGGGTGGGGGGGGGGGGGGGTGGGGGGGGGGGGGGGTGGGGGGGGGGGGGGGTGGGGGGGGGGGGGGGTGGGGGGGGGGGGGGGTGGGGGGGGGGGGGGGTGGGGGGGGGGGGGGGTGGGGGGGGGGGGGGGTGGGGGGGGGGGGGGGTGGGGGGGGGGGGGGGTGGGGGGGGGGGGGGGTGGGGGGGGGGGGGGGTGGGGGGGGGGGGGGGTGGGGGGGGGGGGGGGTGGGGGGGGGGGGGGGTGGGGGGGGGGGGGGGTGGGGGGGGGGGGGGGTGGGGGGGGGGGGGGGTGGGGGGGGGGGGGGGTGGGGGGGGGGGGGGGTGGGGGGGGGGGGGGGTGGGGGGGGGGGGGGGTGGGGGGGGGGGGGGGTGGGGGGGGGGGGGGGTGGGGGGGGGGGGGGGTGGGGGGGGGGGGGGGTGGGGGGGGGGGGGGGTGGGGGGGGGGGGGGGTGGGGGGGGGGGGGGGTGGGGGGGGGGGGGGGTGGGGGGGGGGGGGGGTGGGGGGGGGGGGGGGTGGGGGGGGGGGGGGGTGGGGGGGGGGGGGGGTGGGGGGGGGGGGGGGTGGGGGGGGGGGGGGGTGGGGGGGGGGGGGGGTGGGGGGGGGGGGGGGTGGGGGGGGGGGGGGGTGGGGGGGGGGGGGGGTGGGGGGGGGGGGGGGTGGGGGGGGGGGGGGGTGGGGGGGGGGGGGGGTGGGGGGGGGGGGGGGTGGGGGGGGGGGGGGGTGGGGGGGGGGGGGGGTGGGGGGGGGGGGGGGTGGGGGGGGGGGGGGGTGGGGGGGGGGGGGGGTGGGGGGGGGGGGGGGTGGGGGGGGGGGGGGGTGGGGGGGGGGGGGGGTGGGGGGGGGGGGGGGTGGGGGGGGGGGGGGGTGGGGGGGGGGGGGGGTGGGGGGGGGGGGGGGTGGGGGGGGGGGGGGGTGGGGGGGGGGGGGGGTGGGGGGGGGGGGGGGTGGGGGGGGGGGGGGGTGGGGGGGGGGGGGGGTGGGGGGGGGGGGGGGTGGGGGGGGGGGGGGGTGGGGGGGGGGGGGGGTGGGGGGGGGGGGGGGTGGGGGGGGGGGGGGGTGGGGGGGGGGGGGGGTGGGGGGGGGGGGGGGTGGGGGGGGGGGGGGGTGGGGGGGGGGGGGGGTGGGGGGGGGGGGGGGTGGGGGGGGGGGGGGGTGGGGGGGGGGGGGGGTGGGGGGGGGGGGGGGTGGGGGGGGGGGGGGGTGGGGGGGGGGGGGGGTGGGGGGGGGGGGGGGTGGGGGGGGGGGGGGGTGGGGGGGGGGGGGGGTGGGGGGGGGGGGGGGTGGGGGGGGGGGGGGGTGGGGGGGGGGGGGGGTGGGGGGGGGGGGGGGTGGGGGGGGGGGGGGGTGGGGGGGGGGGGGGGTGGGGGGGGGGGGGGGTGGGGGGGGGGGGGGGTGGGGGGGGGGGGGGGTGGGGGGGGGGGGGGGTGGGGGGGGGGGGGGGTGGGGGGGGGGGGGGGTGGGGGGGGGGGGGGGTGGGGGGGGGGGGGGGTGGGGGGGGGGGGGGGTGGGGGGGGGGGGGGGTGGGGGGGGGGGGGGGTGGGGGGGGGGGGGGGTGGGGGGGGGGGGGGGTGGGGGGGGGGGGGGGTGGGGGGGGGGGGGGGTGGGGGGGGGGGGGGGTGGGGGGGGGGGGGGGTGGGGGGGGGGGGGGGTGGGGGGGGGGGGGGGTGGGGGGGGGGGGGGGTGGGGGGGGGGGGGGGTGGGGGGGGGGGGGGGTGGGGGGGGGGGGGGGTGGGGGGGGGGGGGGGTGGGGGGGGGGGGGGGTGGGGGGGGGGGGGGGTGGGGGGGGGGGGGGGTGGGGGGGGGGGGGGGTGGGGGGGGGGGGGGGTGGGGGGGGGGGGGGGTGGGGGGGGGGGGGGGTGGGGGGGGGGGGGGGTGGGGGGGGGGGGGGGTGGGGGGGGGGGGGGGTGGGGGGGGGGGGGGGTGGGGGGGGGGGGGGGTGGGGGGGGGGGGGGGTGGGGGGGGGGGGGGGTGGGGGGGGGGGGGGGTGGGGGGGGGGGGGGGTGGGGGGGGGGGGGGGTGGGGGGGGGGGGGGGTGGGGGGGGGGGGGGGTGGGGGGGGGGGGGGGTGGGGGGGGGGGGGGGTGGGGGGGGGGGGGGGTGGGGGGGGGGGGGGGTGGGGGGGGGGGGGGGTGGGGGGGGGGGGGGGTGGGGGGGGGGGGGGGTGGGGGGGGGGGGGGGTGGGGGGGGGGGGGGGTGGGGGGGGGGGGGGGTGGGGGGGGGGGGGGGTGGGGGGGGGGGGGGGTGGGGGGGGGGGGGGGTGGGGGGGGGGGGGGGTGGGGGGGGGGGGGGGTGGGGGGGGGGGGGGGTGGGGGGGGGGGGGGGTGGGGGGGGGGGGGGGTGGGGGGGGGGGGGGGTGGGGGGGGGGGGGGGTGGGGGGGGGGGGGGGTGGGGGGGGGGGGGGGTGGGGGGGGGGGGGGGTGGGGGGGGGGGGGGGTGGGGGGGGGGGGGGGTGGGGGGGGGGGGGGGTGGGGGGGGGGGGGGGTGGGGGGGGGGGGGGGTGGGGGGGGGGGGGGGTGGGGGGGGGGGGGGGTGGGGGGGGGGGGGGGTGGGGGGGGGGGGGGGTGGGGGGGGGGGGGGGTGGGGGGGGGGGGGGGTGGGGGGGGGGGGGGGTGGGGGGGGGGGGGGGTGGGGGGGGGGGGGGGTGGGGGGGGGGGGGGGTGGGGGGGGGGGGGGGTGGGGGGGGGGGGGGGTGGGGGGGGGGGGGGGTGGGGGGGGGGGGGGGTGGGGGGGGGGGGGGGTGGGGGGGGGGGGGGGTGGGGGGGGGGGGGGGTGGGGGGGGGGGGGGGTGGGGGGGGGGGGGGGTGGGGGGGGGGGGGGGTGGGGGGGGGGGGGGGTGGGGGGGGGGGGGGGTGGGGGGGGGGGGGGGTGGGGGGGGGGGGGGGTGGGGGGGGGGGGGGGTGGGGGGGGGGGGGGGTGGGGGGGGGGGGGGGTGGGGGGGGGGGGGGGTGGGGGGGGGGGGGGGTGGGGGGGGGGGGGGGTGGGGGGGGGGGGGGGTGGGGGGGGGGGGGGGTGGGGGGGGGGGGGGGTGGGGGGGGGGGGGGGTGGGGGGGGGGGGGGGTGGGGGGGGGGGGGGGTGGGGGGGGGGGGGGGTGGGGGGGGGGGGGGGTGGGGGGGGGGGGGGGTGGGGGGGGGGGGGGGTGGGGGGGGGGGGGGGTGGGGGGGGGGGGGGGTGGGGGGGGGGGGGGGTGGGGGGGGGGGGGGGTGGGGGGGGGGGGGGGTGGGGGGGGGGGGGGGTGGGGGGGGGGGGGGGTGGGGGGGGGGGGGGGTGGGGGGGGGGGGGGGTGGGGGGGGGGGGGGGTGGGGGGGGGGGGGGGTGGGGGGGGGGGGGGGTGGGGGGGGGGGGGGGTGGGGGGGGGGGGGGGTGGGGGGGGGGGGGGGTGGGGGGGGGGGGGGGTGGGGGGGGGGGGGGGTGGGGGGGGGGGGGGGTGGGGGGGGGGGGGGGTGGGGGGGGGGGGGGGTGGGGGGGGGGGGGGGTGGGGGGGGGGGGGGGTGGGGGGGGGGGGGGGTGGGGGGGGGGGGGGGTGGGGGGGGGGGGGGGTGGGGGGGGGGGGGGGTGGGGGGGGGGGGGGGTGGGGGGGGGGGGGGGTGGGGGGGGGGGGGGGTGGGGGGGGGGGGGGGTGGGGGGGGGGGGGGGTGGGGGGGGGGGGGGGTGGGGGGGGGGGGGGGTGGGGGGGGGGGGGGGTGGGGGGGGGGGGGGGTGGGGGGGGGGGGGGGTGGGGGGGGGGGGGGGTGGGGGGGGGGGGGGGTGGGGGGGGGGGGGGGTGGGGGGGGGGGGGGGTGGGGGGGGGGGGGGGTGGGGGGGGGGGGGGGTGGGGGGGGGGGGGGGTGGGGGGGGGGGGGGGTGGGGGGGGGGGGGGGTGGGGGGGGGGGGGGGTGGGGGGGGGGGGGGGTGGGGGGGGGGGGGGGTGGGGGGGGGGGGGGGTGGGGGGGGGGGGGGGTGGGGGGGGGGGGGGGTGGGGGGGGGGGGGGGTGGGGGGGGGGGGGGGTGGGGGGGGGGGGGGGTGGGGGGGGGGGGGGGTGGGGGGGGGGGGGGGTGGGGGGGGGGGGGGGTGGGGGGGGGGGGGGGTGGGGGGGGGGGGGGGTGGGGGGGGGGGGGGGTGGGGGGGGGGGGGGGTGGGGGGGGGGGGGGGTGGGGGGGGGGGGGGGTGGGGGGGGGGGGGGGTGGGGGGGGGGGGGGGTGGGGGGGGGGGGGGGTGGGGGGGGGGGGGGGTGGGGGGGGGGGGGGGTGGGGGGGGGGGGGGGTGGGGGGGGGGGGGGGTGGGGGGGGGGGGGGGTGGGGGGGGGGGGGGGTGGGGGGGGGGGGGGGTGGGGGGGGGGGGGGGTGGGGGGGGGGGGGGGTGGGGGGGGGGGGGGGTGGGGGGGGGGGGGGGTGGGGGGGGGGGGGGGTGGGGGGGGGGGGGGGTGGGGGGGGGGGGGGGTGGGGGGGGGGGGGGGTGGGGGGGGGGGGGGGTGGGGGGGGGGGGGGGTGGGGGGGGGGGGGGGTGGGGGGGGGGGGGGGTGGGGGGGGGGGGGGGTGGGGGGGGGGGGGGGTGGGGGGGGGGGGGGGTGGGGGGGGGGGGGGGTGGGGGGGGGGGGGGGTGGGGGGGGGGGGGGGTGGGGGGGGGGGGGGGTGGGGGGGGGGGGGGGTGGGGGGGGGGGGGGGTGGGGGGGGGGGGGGGTGGGGGGGGGGGGGGGTGGGGGGGGGGGGGGGTGGGGGGGGGGGGGGGTGGGGGGGGGGGGGGGTGGGGGGGGGGGGGGGTGGGGGGGGGGGGGGGTGGGGGGGGGGGGGGGTGGGGGGGGGGGGGGGTGGGGGGGGGGGGGGGTGGGGGGGGGGGGGGGTGGGGGGGGGGGGGGGTGGGGGGGGGGGGGGGTGGGGGGGGGGGGGGGTGGGGGGGGGGGGGGGTGGGGGGGGGGGGGGGTGGGGGGGGGGGGGGGTGGGGGGGGGGGGGGGTGGGGGGGGGGGGGGGTGGGGGGGGGGGGGGGTGGGGGGGGGGGGGGGTGGGGGGGGGGGGGGGTGGGGGGGGGGGGGGGTGGGGGGGGGGGGGGGTGGGGGGGGGGGGGGGTGGGGGGGGGGGGGGGTGGGGGGGGGGGGGGGTGGGGGGGGGGGGGGGTGGGGGGGGGGGGGGGTGGGGGGGGGGGGGGGTGGGGGGGGGGGGGGGTGGGGGGGGGGGGGGGTGGGGGGGGGGGGGGGTGGGGGGGGGGGGGGGTGGGGGGGGGGGGGGGTGGGGGGGGGGGGGGGTGGGGGGGGGGGGGGGTGGGGGGGGGGGGGGGTGGGGGGGGGGGGGGGTGGGGGGGGGGGGGGGTGGGGGGGGGGGGGGGTGGGGGGGGGGGGGGGTGGGGGGGGGGGGGGGTGGGGGGGGGGGGGGGTGGGGGGGGGGGGGGGTGGGGGGGGGGGGGGGTGGGGGGGGGGGGGGGTGGGGGGGGGGGGGGGTGGGGGGGGGGGGGGGTGGGGGGGGGGGGGGGTGGGGGGGGGGGGGGGTGGGGGGGGGGGGGGGTGGGGGGGGGGGGGGGTGGGGGGGGGGGGGGGTGGGGGGGGGGGGGGGTGGGGGGGGGGGGGGGTGGGGGGGGGGGGGGGTGGGGGGGGGGGGGGGTGGGGGGGGGGGGGGGTGGGGGGGGGGGGGGGTGGGGGGGGGGGGGGGTGGGGGGGGGGGGGGGTGGGGGGGGGGGGGGGTGGGGGGGGGGGGGGGTGGGGGGGGGGGGGGGTGGGGGGGGGGGGGGGTGGGGGGGGGGGGGGGTGGGGGGGGGGGGGGGTGGGGGGGGGGGGGGGTGGGGGGGGGGGGGGGTGGGGGGGGGGGGGGGTGGGGGGGGGGGGGGGTGGGGGGGGGGGGGGGTGGGGGGGGGGGGGGGTGGGGGGGGGGGGGGGTGGGGGGGGGGGGGGGTGGGGGGGGGGGGGGGTGGGGGGGGGGGGGGGTGGGGGGGGGGGGGGGTGGGGGGGGGGGGGGGTGGGGGGGGGGGGGGGTGGGGGGGGGGGGGGGTGGGGGGGGGGGGGGGTGGGGGGGGGGGGGGGTGGGGGGGGGGGGGGGTGGGGGGGGGGGGGGGTGGGGGGGGGGGGGGGTGGGGGGGGGGGGGGGTGGGGGGGGGGGGGGGTGGGGGGGGGGGGGGGTGGGGGGGGGGGGGGGTGGGGGGGGGGGGGGGTGGGGGGGGGGGGGGGTGGGGGGGGGGGGGGGTGGGGGGGGGGGGGGGTGGGGGGGGGGGGGGGTGGGGGGGGGGGGGGGTGGGGGGGGGGGGGGGTGGGGGGGGGGGGGGGTGGGGGGGGGGGGGGGTGGGGGGGGGGGGGGGTGGGGGGGGGGGGGGGTGGGGGGGGGGGGGGGTGGGGGGGGGGGGGGGTGGGGGGGGGGGGGGGTGGGGGGGGGGGGGGGTGGGGGGGGGGGGGGGTGGGGGGGGGGGGGGGTGGGGGGGGGGGGGGGTGGGGGGGGGGGGGGGTGGGGGGGGGGGGGGGTGGGGGGGGGGGGGGGTGGGGGGGGGGGGGGGTGGGGGGGGGGGGGGGTGGGGGGGGGGGGGGGTGGGGGGGGGGGGGGGTGGGGGGGGGGGGGGGTGGGGGGGGGGGGGGGTGGGGGGGGGGGGGGGTGGGGGGGGGGGGGGGTGGGGGGGGGGGGGGGTGGGGGGGGGGGGGGGTGGGGGGGGGGGGGGGTGGGGGGGGGGGGGGGTGGGGGGGGGGGGGGGTGGGGGGGGGGGGGGGTGGGGGGGGGGGGGGGTGGGGGGGGGGGGGGGTGGGGGGGGGGGGGGGTGGGGGGGGGGGGGGGTGGGGGGGGGGGGGGGTGGGGGGGGGGGGGGGTGGGGGGGGGGGGGGGTGGGGGGGGGGGGGGGTGGGGGGGGGGGGGGGTGGGGGGGGGGGGGGGTGGGGGGGGGGGGGGGTGGGGGGGGGGGGGGGTGGGGGGGGGGGGGGGTGGGGGGGGGGGGGGGTGGGGGGGGGGGGGGGTGGGGGGGGGGGGGGGTGGGGGGGGGGGGGGGTGGGGGGGGGGGGGGGTGGGGGGGGGGGGGGGTGGGGGGGGGGGGGGGTGGGGGGGGGGGGGGGTGGGGGGGGGGGGGGGTGGGGGGGGGGGGGGGTGGGGGGGGGGGGGGGTGGGGGGGGGGGGGGGTGGGGGGGGGGGGGGGTGGGGGGGGGGGGGGGTGGGGGGGGGGGGGGGTGGGGGGGGGGGGGGGTGGGGGGGGGGGGGGGTGGGGGGGGGGGGGGGTGGGGGGGGGGGGGGGTGGGGGGGGGGGGGGGTGGGGGGGGGGGGGGGTGGGGGGGGGGGGGGGTGGGGGGGGGGGGGGGTGGGGGGGGGGGGGGGTGGGGGGGGGGGGGGGTGGGGGGGGGGGGGGGTGGGGGGGGGGGGGGGTGGGGGGGGGGGGGGGTGGGGGGGGGGGGGGGTGGGGGGGGGGGGGGGTGGGGGGGGGGGGGGGTGGGGGGGGGGGGGGGTGGGGGGGGGGGGGGGTGGGGGGGGGGGGGGGTGGGGGGGGGGGGGGGTGGGGGGGGGGGGGGGTGGGGGGGGGGGGGGGTGGGGGGGGGGGGGGGTGGGGGGGGGGGGGGGTGGGGGGGGGGGGGGGTGGGGGGGGGGGGGGGTGGGGGGGGGGGGGGGTGGGGGGGGGGGGGGGTGGGGGGGGGGGGGGGTGGGGGGGGGGGGGGGTGGGGGGGGGGGGGGGTGGGGGGGGGGGGGGGTGGGGGGGGGGGGGGGTGGGGGGGGGGGGGGGTGGGGGGGGGGGGGGGTGGGGGGGGGGGGGGGTGGGGGGGGGGGGGGGTGGGGGGGGGGGGGGGTGGGGGGGGGGGGGGGTGGGGGGGGGGGGGGGTGGGGGGGGGGGGGGGTGGGGGGGGGGGGGGGTGGGGGGGGGGGGGGGTGGGGGGGGGGGGGGGTGGGGGGGGGGGGGGGTGGGGGGGGGGGGGGGTGGGGGGGGGGGGGGGTGGGGGGGGGGGGGGGTGGGGGGGGGGGGGGGTGGGGGGGGGGGGGGGTGGGGGGGGGGGGGGGTGGGGGGGGGGGGGGGTGGGGGGGGGGGGGGGTGGGGGGGGGGGGGGGTGGGGGGGGGGGGGGGTGGGGGGGGGGGGGGGTGGGGGGGGGGGGGGGTGGGGGGGGGGGGGGGTGGGGGGGGGGGGGGGTGGGGGGGGGGGGGGGTGGGGGGGGGGGGGGGTGGGGGGGGGGGGGGGTGGGGGGGGGGGGGGGTGGGGGGGGGGGGGGGTGGGGGGGGGGGGGGGTGGGGGGGGGGGGGGGTGGGGGGGGGGGGGGGTGGGGGGGGGGGGGGGTGGGGGGGGGGGGGGGTGGGGGGGGGGGGGGGTGGGGGGGGGGGGGGGTGGGGGGGGGGGGGGGTGGGGGGGGGGGGGGGTGGGGGGGGGGGGGGGTGGGGGGGGGGGGGGGTGGGGGGGGGGGGGGGTGGGGGGGGGGGGGGGTGGGGGGGGGGGGGGGTGGGGGGGGGGGGGGGTGGGGGGGGGGGGGGGTGGGGGGGGGGGGGGGTGGGGGGGGGGGGGGGTGGGGGGGGGGGGGGGTGGGGGGGGGGGGGGGTGGGGGGGGGGGGGGGTGGGGGGGGGGGGGGGTGGGGGGGGGGGGGGGTGGGGGGGGGGGGGGGTGGGGGGGGGGGGGGGTGGGGGGGGGGGGGGGTGGGGGGGGGGGGGGGTGGGGGGGGGGGGGGGTGGGGGGGGGGGGGGGTGGGGGGGGGGGGGGGTGGGGGGGGGGGGGGGTGGGGGGGGGGGGGGGTGGGGGGGGGGGGGGGTGGGGGGGGGGGGGGGTGGGGGGGGGGGGGGGTGGGGGGGGGGGGGGGTGGGGGGGGGGGGGGGTGGGGGGGGGGGGGGGTGGGGGGGGGGGGGGGTGGGGGGGGGGGGGGGTGGGGGGGGGGGGGGGTGGGGGGGGGGGGGGGTGGGGGGGGGGGGGGGTGGGGGGGGGGGGGGGTGGGGGGGGGGGGGGGTGGGGGGGGGGGGGGGTGGGGGGGGGGGGGGGTGGGGGGGGGGGGGGGTGGGGGGGGGGGGGGGTGGGGGGGGGGGGGGGTGGGGGGGGGGGGGGGTGGGGGGGGGGGGGGGTGGGGGGGGGGGGGGGTGGGGGGGGGGGGGGGTGGGGGGGGGGGGGGGTGGGGGGGGGGGGGGGTGGGGGGGGGGGGGGGTGGGGGGGGGGGGGGGTGGGGGGGGGGGGGGGTGGGGGGGGGGGGGGGTGGGGGGGGGGGGGGGTGGGGGGGGGGGGGGGTGGGGGGGGGGGGGGGTGGGGGGGGGGGGGGGTGGGGGGGGGGGGGGGTGGGGGGGGGGGGGGGTGGGGGGGGGGGGGGGTGGGGGGGGGGGGGGGTGGGGGGGGGGGGGGGTGGGGGGGGGGGGGGGTGGGGGGGGGGGGGGGTGGGGGGGGGGGGGGGTGGGGGGGGGGGGGGGTGGGGGGGGGGGGGGGTGGGGGGGGGGGGGGGTGGGGGGGGGGGGGGGTGGGGGGGGGGGGGGGTGGGGGGGGGGGGGGGTGGGGGGGGGGGGGGGTGGGGGGGGGGGGGGGTGGGGGGGGGGGGGGGTGGGGGGGGGGGGGGGTGGGGGGGGGGGGGGGTGGGGGGGGGGGGGGGTGGGGGGGGGGGGGGGTGGGGGGGGGGGGGGGTGGGGGGGGGGGGGGGTGGGGGGGGGGGGGGGTGGGGGGGGGGGGGGGTGGGGGGGGGGGGGGGTGGGGGGGGGGGGGGGTGGGGGGGGGGGGGGGTGGGGGGGGGGGGGGGTGGGGGGGGGGGGGGGTGGGGGGGGGGGGGGGTGGGGGGGGGGGGGGGTGGGGGGGGGGGGGGGTGGGGGGGGGGGGGGGTGGGGGGGGGGGGGGGTGGGGGGGGGGGGGGGTGGGGGGGGGGGGGGGTGGGGGGGGGGGGGGGTGGGGGGGGGGGGGGGTGGGGGGGGGGGGGGGTGGGGGGGGGGGGGGGTGGGGGGGGGGGGGGGTGGGGGGGGGGGGGGGTGGGGGGGGGGGGGGGTGGGGGGGGGGGGGGGTGGGGGGGGGGGGGGGTGGGGGGGGGGGGGGGTGGGGGGGGGGGGGGGTGGGGGGGGGGGGGGGTGGGGGGGGGGGGGGGTGGGGGGGGGGGGGGGTGGGGGGGGGGGGGGGTGGGGGGGGGGGGGGGTGGGGGGGGGGGGGGGTGGGGGGGGGGGGGGGTGGGGGGGGGGGGGGGTGGGGGGGGGGGGGGGTGGGGGGGGGGGGGGGTGGGGGGGGGGGGGGGTGGGGGGGGGGGGGGGTGGGGGGGGGGGGGGGTGGGGGGGGGGGGGGGTGGGGGGGGGGGGGGGTGGGGGGGGGGGGGGGTGGGGGGGGGGGGGGGTGGGGGGGGGGGGGGGTGGGGGGGGGGGGGGGTGGGGGGGGGGGGGGGTGGGGGGGGGGGGGGGTGGGGGGGGGGGGGGGTGGGGGGGGGGGGGGGTGGGGGGGGGGGGGGGTGGGGGGGGGGGGGGGTGGGGGGGGGGGGGGGTGGGGGGGGGGGGGGGTGGGGGGGGGGGGGGGTGGGGGGGGGGGGGGGTGGGGGGGGGGGGGGGTGGGGGGGGGGGGGGGTGGGGGGGGGGGGGGGTGGGGGGGGGGGGGGGTGGGGGGGGGGGGGGGTGGGGGGGGGGGGGGGTGGGGGGGGGGGGGGGTGGGGGGGGGGGGGGGTGGGGGGGGGGGGGGGTGGGGGGGGGGGGGGGTGGGGGGGGGGGGGGGTGGGGGGGGGGGGGGGTGGGGGGGGGGGGGGGTGGGGGGGGGGGGGGGTGGGGGGGGGGGGGGGTGGGGGGGGGGGGGGGTGGGGGGGGGGGGGGGTGGGGGGGGGGGGGGGTGGGGGGGGGGGGGGGTGGGGGGGGGGGGGGGTGGGGGGGGGGGGGGGTGGGGGGGGGGGGGGGTGGGGGGGGGGGGGGGTGGGGGGGGGGGGGGGTGGGGGGGGGGGGGGGTGGGGGGGGGGGGGGGTGGGGGGGGGGGGGGGTGGGGGGGGGGGGGGGTGGGGGGGGGGGGGGGTGGGGGGGGGGGGGGGTGGGGGGGGGGGGGGGTGGGGGGGGGGGGGGGTGGGGGGGGGGGGGGGTGGGGGGGGGGGGGGGTGGGGGGGGGGGGGGGTGGGGGGGGGGGGGGGTGGGGGGGGGGGGGGGTGGGGGGGGGGGGGGGTGGGGGGGGGGGGGGGTGGGGGGGGGGGGGGGTGGGGGGGGGGGGGGGTGGGGGGGGGGGGGGGTGGGGGGGGGGGGGGGTGGGGGGGGGGGGGGGTGGGGGGGGGGGGGGGTGGGGGGGGGGGGGGGTGGGGGGGGGGGGGGGTGGGGGGGGGGGGGGGTGGGGGGGGGGGGGGGTGGGGGGGGGGGGGGGTGGGGGGGGGGGGGGGTGGGGGGGGGGGGGGGTGGGGGGGGGGGGGGGTGGGGGGGGGGGGGGGTGGGGGGGGGGGGGGGTGGGGGGGGGGGGGGGTGGGGGGGGGGGGGGGTGGGGGGGGGGGGGGGTGGGGGGGGGGGGGGGTGGGGGGGGGGGGGGGTGGGGGGGGGGGGGGGTGGGGGGGGGGGGGGGTGGGGGGGGGGGGGGGTGGGGGGGGGGGGGGGTGGGGGGGGGGGGGGGTGGGGGGGGGGGGGGGTGGGGGGGGGGGGGGGTGGGGGGGGGGGGGGGTGGGGGGGGGGGGGGGTGGGGGGGGGGGGGGGTGGGGGGGGGGGGGGGTGGGGGGGGGGGGGGGTGGGGGGGGGGGGGGGTGGGGGGGGGGGGGGGTGGGGGGGGGGGGGGGTGGGGGGGGGGGGGGGTGGGGGGGGGGGGGGGTGGGGGGGGGGGGGGGTGGGGGGGGGGGGGGGTGGGGGGGGGGGGGGGTGGGGGGGGGGGGGGGTGGGGGGGGGGGGGGGTGGGGGGGGGGGGGGGTGGGGGGGGGGGGGGGTGGGGGGGGGGGGGGGTGGGGGGGGGGGGGGGTGGGGGGGGGGGGGGGTGGGGGGGGGGGGGGGTGGGGGGGGGGGGGGGTGGGGGGGGGGGGGGGTGGGGGGGGGGGGGGGTGGGGGGGGGGGGGGGTGGGGGGGGGGGGGGGTGGGGGGGGGGGGGGGTGGGGGGGGGGGGGGGTGGGGGGGGGGGGGGGTGGGGGGGGGGGGGGGTGGGGGGGGGGGGGGGTGGGGGGGGGGGGGGGTGGGGGGGGGGGGGGGTGGGGGGGGGGGGGGGTGGGGGGGGGGGGGGGTGGGGGGGGGGGGGGGTGGGGGGGGGGGGGGGTGGGGGGGGGGGGGGGTGGGGGGGGGGGGGGGTGGGGGGGGGGGGGGGTGGGGGGGGGGGGGGGTGGGGGGGGGGGGGGGTGGGGGGGGGGGGGGGTGGGGGGGGGGGGGGGTGGGGGGGGGGGGGGGTGGGGGGGGGGGGGGGTGGGGGGGGGGGGGGGTGGGGGGGGGGGGGGGTGGGGGGGGGGGGGGGTGGGGGGGGGGGGGGGTGGGGGGGGGGGGGGGTGGGGGGGGGGGGGGGTGGGGGGGGGGGGGGGTGGGGGGGGGGGGGGGTGGGGGGGGGGGGGGGTGGGGGGGGGGGGGGGTGGGGGGGGGGGGGGGTGGGGGGGGGGGGGGGTGGGGGGGGGGGGGGGTGGGGGGGGGGGGGGGTGGGGGGGGGGGGGGGTGGGGGGGGGGGGGGGTGGGGGGGGGGGGGGGTGGGGGGGGGGGGGGGTGGGGGGGGGGGGGGGTGGGGGGGGGGGGGGGTGGGGGGGGGGGGGGGTGGGGGGGGGGGGGGGTGGGGGGGGGGGGGGGTGGGGGGGGGGGGGGGTGGGGGGGGGGGGGGGTGGGGGGGGGGGGGGGTGGGGGGGGGGGGGGGTGGGGGGGGGGGGGGGTGGGGGGGGGGGGGGGTGGGGGGGGGGGGGGGTGGGGGGGGGGGGGGGTGGGGGGGGGGGGGGGTGGGGGGGGGGGGGGGTGGGGGGGGGGGGGGGTGGGGGGGGGGGGGGGTGGGGGGGGGGGGGGGTGGGGGGGGGGGGGGGTGGGGGGGGGGGGGGGTGGGGGGGGGGGGGGGTGGGGGGGGGGGGGGGTGGGGGGGGGGGGGGGTGGGGGGGGGGGGGGGTGGGGGGGGGGGGGGGTGGGGGGGGGGGGGGGTGGGGGGGGGGGGGGGTGGGGGGGGGGGGGGGTGGGGGGGGGGGGGGGTGGGGGGGGGGGGGGGTGGGGGGGGGGGGGGGTGGGGGGGGGGGGGGGTGGGGGGGGGGGGGGGTGGGGGGGGGGGGGGGTGGGGGGGGGGGGGGGTGGGGGGGGGGGGGGGTGGGGGGGGGGGGGGGTGGGGGGGGGGGGGGGTGGGGGGGGGGGGGGGTGGGGGGGGGGGGGGGTGGGGGGGGGGGGGGGTGGGGGGGGGGGGGGGTGGGGGGGGGGGGGGGTGGGGGGGGGGGGGGGTGGGGGGGGGGGGGGGTGGGGGGGGGGGGGGGTGGGGGGGGGGGGGGGTGGGGGGGGGGGGGGGTGGGGGGGGGGGGGGGTGGGGGGGGGGGGGGGTGGGGGGGGGGGGGGGTGGGGGGGGGGGGGGGTGGGGGGGGGGGGGGGTGGGGGGGGGGGGGGGTGGGGGGGGGGGGGGGTGGGGGGGGGGGGGGGTGGGGGGGGGGGGGGGTGGGGGGGGGGGGGGGTGGGGGGGGGGGGGGGTGGGGGGGGGGGGGGGTGGGGGGGGGGGGGGGTGGGGGGGGGGGGGGGTGGGGGGGGGGGGGGGTGGGGGGGGGGGGGGGTGGGGGGGGGGGGGGGTGGGGGGGGGGGGGGGTGGGGGGGGGGGGGGGTGGGGGGGGGGGGGGGTGGGGGGGGGGGGGGGTGGGGGGGGGGGGGGGTGGGGGGGGGGGGGGGTGGGGGGGGGGGGGGGTGGGGGGGGGGGGGGGTGGGGGGGGGGGGGGGTGGGGGGGGGGGGGGGTGGGGGGGGGGGGGGGTGGGGGGGGGGGGGGGTGGGGGGGGGGGGGGGTGGGGGGGGGGGGGGGTGGGGGGGGGGGGGGGTGGGGGGGGGGGGGGGTGGGGGGGGGGGGGGGTGGGGGGGGGGGGGGGTGGGGGGGGGGGGGGGTGGGGGGGGGGGGGGGTGGGGGGGGGGGGGGGTGGGGGGGGGGGGGGGTGGGGGGGGGGGGGGGTGGGGGGGGGGGGGGGTGGGGGGGGGGGGGGGTGGGGGGGGGGGGGGGTGGGGGGGGGGGGGGGTGGGGGGGGGGGGGGGTGGGGGGGGGGGGGGGTGGGGGGGGGGGGGGGTGGGGGGGGGGGGGGGTGGGGGGGGGGGGGGGTGGGGGGGGGGGGGGGTGGGGGGGGGGGGGGGTGGGGGGGGGGGGGGGTGGGGGGGGGGGGGGGTGGGGGGGGGGGGGGGTGGGGGGGGGGGGGGGTGGGGGGGGGGGGGGGTGGGGGGGGGGGGGGGTGGGGGGGGGGGGGGGTGGGGGGGGGGGGGGGTGGGGGGGGGGGGGGGTGGGGGGGGGGGGGGGTGGGGGGGGGGGGGGGTGGGGGGGGGGGGGGGTGGGGGGGGGGGGGGGTGGGGGGGGGGGGGGGTGGGGGGGGGGGGGGGTGGGGGGGGGGGGGGGTGGGGGGGGGGGGGGGTGGGGGGGGGGGGGGGTGGGGGGGGGGGGGGGTGGGGGGGGGGGGGGGTGGGGGGGGGGGGGGGTGGGGGGGGGGGGGGGTGGGGGGGGGGGGGGGTGGGGGGGGGGGGGGGTGGGGGGGGGGGGGGGTGGGGGGGGGGGGGGGTGGGGGGGGGGGGGGGTGGGGGGGGGGGGGGGTGGGGGGGGGGGGGGGTGGGGGGGGGGGGGGGTGGGGGGGGGGGGGGGTGGGGGGGGGGGGGGGTGGGGGGGGGGGGGGGTGGGGGGGGGGGGGGGTGGGGGGGGGGGGGGGTGGGGGGGGGGGGGGGTGGGGGGGGGGGGGGGTGGGGGGGGGGGGGGGTGGGGGGGGGGGGGGGTGGGGGGGGGGGGGGGTGGGGGGGGGGGGGGGTGGGGGGGGGGGGGGGTGGGGGGGGGGGGGGGTGGGGGGGGGGGGGGGTGGGGGGGGGGGGGGGTGGGGGGGGGGGGGGGTGGGGGGGGGGGGGGGTGGGGGGGGGGGGGGGTGGGGGGGGGGGGGGGTGGGGGGGGGGGGGGGTGGGGGGGGGGGGGGGTGGGGGGGGGGGGGGGTGGGGGGGGGGGGGGGTGGGGGGGGGGGGGGGTGGGGGGGGGGGGGGGTGGGGGGGGGGGGGGGTGGGGGGGGGGGGGGGTGGGGGGGGGGGGGGGTGGGGGGGGGGGGGGGTGGGGGGGGGGGGGGGTGGGGGGGGGGGGGGGTGGGGGGGGGGGGGGGTGGGGGGGGGGGGGGGTGGGGGGGGGGGGGGGTGGGGGGGGGGGGGGGTGGGGGGGGGGGGGGGTGGGGGGGGGGGGGGGTGGGGGGGGGGGGGGGTGGGGGGGGGGGGGGGTGGGGGGGGGGGGGGGTGGGGGGGGGGGGGGGTGGGGGGGGGGGGGGGTGGGGGGGGGGGGGGGTGGGGGGGGGGGGGGGTGGGGGGGGGGGGGGGTGGGGGGGGGGGGGGGTGGGGGGGGGGGGGGGTGGGGGGGGGGGGGGGTGGGGGGGGGGGGGGGTGGGGGGGGGGGGGGGTGGGGGGGGGGGGGGGTGGGGGGGGGGGGGGGTGGGGGGGGGGGGGGGTGGGGGGGGGGGGGGGTGGGGGGGGGGGGGGGTGGGGGGGGGGGGGGGTGGGGGGGGGGGGGGGTGGGGGGGGGGGGGGGTGGGGGGGGGGGGGGGTGGGGGGGGGGGGGGGTGGGGGGGGGGGGGGGTGGGGGGGGGGGGGGGTGGGGGGGGGGGGGGGTGGGGGGGGGGGGGGGTGGGGGGGGGGGGGGGTGGGGGGGGGGGGGGGTGGGGGGGGGGGGGGGTGGGGGGGGGGGGGGGTGGGGGGGGGGGGGGGTGGGGGGGGGGGGGGGTGGGGGGGGGGGGGGGTGGGGGGGGGGGGGGGTGGGGGGGGGGGGGGGTGGGGGGGGGGGGGGGTGGGGGGGGGGGGGGGTGGGGGGGGGGGGGGGTGGGGGGGGGGGGGGGTGGGGGGGGGGGGGGGTGGGGGGGGGGGGGGGTGGGGGGGGGGGGGGGTGGGGGGGGGGGGGGGTGGGGGGGGGGGGGGGTGGGGGGGGGGGGGGGTGGGGGGGGGGGGGGGTGGGGGGGGGGGGGGGTGGGGGGGGGGGGGGGTGGGGGGGGGGGGGGGTGGGGGGGGGGGGGGGTGGGGGGGGGGGGGGGTGGGGGGGGGGGGGGGTGGGGGGGGGGGGGGGTGGGGGGGGGGGGGGGTGGGGGGGGGGGGGGGTGGGGGGGGGGGGGGGTGGGGGGGGGGGGGGGTGGGGGGGGGGGGGGGTGGGGGGGGGGGGGGGTGGGGGGGGGGGGGGGTGGGGGGGGGGGGGGGTGGGGGGGGGGGGGGGTGGGGGGGGGGGGGGGTGGGGGGGGGGGGGGGTGGGGGGGGGGGGGGGTGGGGGGGGGGGGGGGTGGGGGGGGGGGGGGGTGGGGGGGGGGGGGGGTGGGGGGGGGGGGGGGTGGGGGGGGGGGGGGGTGGGGGGGGGGGGGGGTGGGGGGGGGGGGGGGTGGGGGGGGGGGGGGGTGGGGGGGGGGGGGGGTGGGGGGGGGGGGGGGTGGGGGGGGGGGGGGGTGGGGGGGGGGGGGGGTGGGGGGGGGGGGGGGTGGGGGGGGGGGGGGGTGGGGGGGGGGGGGGGTGGGGGGGGGGGGGGGTGGGGGGGGGGGGGGGTGGGGGGGGGGGGGGGTGGGGGGGGGGGGGGGTGGGGGGGGGGGGGGGTGGGGGGGGGGGGGGGTGGGGGGGGGGGGGGGTGGGGGGGGGGGGGGGTGGGGGGGGGGGGGGGTGGGGGGGGGGGGGGGTGGGGGGGGGGGGGGGTGGGGGGGGGGGGGGGTGGGGGGGGGGGGGGGTGGGGGGGGGGGGGGGTGGGGGGGGGGGGGGGTGGGGGGGGGGGGGGGTGGGGGGGGGGGGGGGTGGGGGGGGGGGGGGGTGGGGGGGGGGGGGGGTGGGGGGGGGGGGGGGTGGGGGGGGGGGGGGGTGGGGGGGGGGGGGGGTGGGGGGGGGGGGGGGTGGGGGGGGGGGGGGGTGGGGGGGGGGGGGGGTGGGGGGGGGGGGGGGTGGGGGGGGGGGGGGGTGGGGGGGGGGGGGGGTGGGGGGGGGGGGGGGTGGGGGGGGGGGGGGGTGGGGGGGGGGGGGGGTGGGGGGGGGGGGGGGTGGGGGGGGGGGGGGGTGGGGGGGGGGGGGGGTGGGGGGGGGGGGGGGTGGGGGGGGGGGGGGGTGGGGGGGGGGGGGGGTGGGGGGGGGGGGGGGTGGGGGGGGGGGGGGGTGGGGGGGGGGGGGGGTGGGGGGGGGGGGGGGTGGGGGGGGGGGGGGGTGGGGGGGGGGGGGGGTGGGGGGGGGGGGGGGTGGGGGGGGGGGGGGGTGGGGGGGGGGGGGGGTGGGGGGGGGGGGGGGTGGGGGGGGGGGGGGGTGGGGGGGGGGGGGGGTGGGGGGGGGGGGGGGTGGGGGGGGGGGGGGGTGGGGGGGGGGGGGGGTGGGGGGGGGGGGGGGTGGGGGGGGGGGGGGGTGGGGGGGGGGGGGGGTGGGGGGGGGGGGGGGTGGGGGGGGGGGGGGGTGGGGGGGGGGGGGGGTGGGGGGGGGGGGGGGTGGGGGGGGGGGGGGGTGGGGGGGGGGGGGGGTGGGGGGGGGGGGGGGTGGGGGGGGGGGGGGGTGGGGGGGGGGGGGGGTGGGGGGGGGGGGGGGTGGGGGGGGGGGGGGGTGGGGGGGGGGGGGGGTGGGGGGGGGGGGGGGTGGGGGGGGGGGGGGGTGGGGGGGGGGGGGGGTGGGGGGGGGGGGGGGTGGGGGGGGGGGGGGGTGGGGGGGGGGGGGGGTGGGGGGGGGGGGGGGTGGGGGGGGGGGGGGGTGGGGGGGGGGGGGGGTGGGGGGGGGGGGGGGTGGGGGGGGGGGGGGGTGGGGGGGGGGGGGGGTGGGGGGGGGGGGGGGTGGGGGGGGGGGGGGGTGGGGGGGGGGGGGGGTGGGGGGGGGGGGGGGTGGGGGGGGGGGGGGGTGGGGGGGGGGGGGGGTGGGGGGGGGGGGGGGTGGGGGGGGGGGGGGGTGGGGGGGGGGGGGGGTGGGGGGGGGGGGGGGTGGGGGGGGGGGGGGGTGGGGGGGGGGGGGGGTGGGGGGGGGGGGGGGTGGGGGGGGGGGGGGGTGGGGGGGGGGGGGGGTGGGGGGGGGGGGGGGTGGGGGGGGGGGGGGGTGGGGGGGGGGGGGGGTGGGGGGGGGGGGGGGTGGGGGGGGGGGGGGGTGGGGGGGGGGGGGGGTGGGGGGGGGGGGGGGTGGGGGGGGGGGGGGGTGGGGGGGGGGGGGGGTGGGGGGGGGGGGGGGTGGGGGGGGGGGGGGGTGGGGGGGGGGGGGGGTGGGGGGGGGGGGGGGTGGGGGGGGGGGGGGGTGGGGGGGGGGGGGGGTGGGGGGGGGGGGGGGTGGGGGGGGGGGGGGGTGGGGGGGGGGGGGGGTGGGGGGGGGGGGGGGTGGGGGGGGGGGGGGGTGGGGGGGGGGGGGGGTGGGGGGGGGGGGGGGTGGGGGGGGGGGGGGGTGGGGGGGGGGGGGGGTGGGGGGGGGGGGGGGTGGGGGGGGGGGGGGGTGGGGGGGGGGGGGGGTGGGGGGGGGGGGGGGTGGGGGGGGGGGGGGGTGGGGGGGGGGGGGGGTGGGGGGGGGGGGGGGTGGGGGGGGGGGGGGGTGGGGGGGGGGGGGGGTGGGGGGGGGGGGGGGTGGGGGGGGGGGGGGGTGGGGGGGGGGGGGGGTGGGGGGGGGGGGGGGTGGGGGGGGGGGGGGGTGGGGGGGGGGGGGGGTGGGGGGGGGGGGGGGTGGGGGGGGGGGGGGGTGGGGGGGGGGGGGGGTGGGGGGGGGGGGGGGTGGGGGGGGGGGGGGGTGGGGGGGGGGGGGGGTGGGGGGGGGGGGGGGTGGGGGGGGGGGGGGGTGGGGGGGGGGGGGGGTGGGGGGGGGGGGGGGTGGGGGGGGGGGGGGGTGGGGGGGGGGGGGGGTGGGGGGGGGGGGGGGTGGGGGGGGGGGGGGGTGGGGGGGGGGGGGGGTGGGGGGGGGGGGGGGTGGGGGGGGGGGGGGGTGGGGGGGGGGGGGGGTGGGGGGGGGGGGGGGTGGGGGGGGGGGGGGGTGGGGGGGGGGGGGGGTGGGGGGGGGGGGGGGTGGGGGGGGGGGGGGGTGGGGGGGGGGGGGGGTGGGGGGGGGGGGGGGTGGGGGGGGGGGGGGGTGGGGGGGGGGGGGGGTGGGGGGGGGGGGGGGTGGGGGGGGGGGGGGGTGGGGGGGGGGGGGGGTGGGGGGGGGGGGGGGTGGGGGGGGGGGGGGGCGGGGGGGGGGGGGGGTGGGGGGGGGGGCACCATCAACGGCTGGATCCTCCAAAGAGACTCAAAGGGGCTTACAGACTCCTTTCCCTTCCCCCTCACAATGAACACCCTGTAAAGTGGGTAGGACTGAGAGAGCTCTGAAGAACTGTGACCGGCCCAACGTCACCCAGCTGGCATGTGTTGGAGTGCACAGGCTAGTCTAGTTCACCAGATAAGCCTCCACAGCTCAAGTGGCAGAGCGGGGGAATCAAACCCGGTTCTCCAGATCAGAGTGCACCTGCTCTTAACCACTACACCACGATGGTTCTTTTTTCTTTTTATTCTAACTTTTAAAAAAGGAAATGTGTATATTTATGGTATTAAAATGAGATTTATGGTATTAAATGAGGAGCAGCAGTGGCGTAGGAGGTTAAGCGCTCGTGTATCTAATCTGGAGGAACCGGGTTTGATTCCCAGCTCTGCCACCTGAGCTGTGGAGGCTTATCTGGTGAATCGGATTAGCTTGTGCACTCCCAACATATGCCTGCCGGGTGACCTTGAGCTAGTCACAGTTCGGGAGCTCTCTCAGCCCCACCTACCTCACAGGGTGTTTGTTGTGAGGGGGGAAGGGCAAGGAGATTGTCAGCCCCTTTGAGTCTCCTGCAGGAGAGAAAGGGGGGATATAAATCCAAACTCCTCCTCCTCCTCCTCCTCCTCCTCCTCCTTCTTCTTCTTCTTCTTCTTCTTGCCCAGGAGAAGGGGGGTGGGGAGAGAAACCCAACCAAGAATGGTTCACTGTCAATGAATTGTTCCTGCACAGGAGGGAGAAACACAGGAATTGTGGGGCTGGCCGGTGAGGGAGGGTGCAGTTGTAACCCCCATGCCCCCATGGGTTGGCCCAGAATGGGTTGACCCAGAAAGGGGTGGAGTCTGAAGGGAAGCAGAATGCTGCAGAACTCAGAGCTCTTTGGAGAAGACAAGGGTACCAGACTCGGACCTTGATTTCTATAAGCCCTTAACACCTTGTTAAGGTAATTTGCAATATTGTTGGGAACTACTGGGAAGGTAGTTGTTGTTTTGCTGTGTTGTAAATGTTGGAGTTTATTGTTTCAGGGTTTTCTTTTGTGGTTGTAATGGGTGAGAGTTCTCCTGGAGACCTTCATCATGTTGCAACCTGTTCATCAAGCCCTTGGAGTCTTCAGGAGCCAGCCAACTTGCAAAGAAGATTTGGACTTGGCAATATCAGTAGACTGTAAATAGAAGGACTTGAAATGCAACTGAACAGGACCTTGAATTGTAACGTTAAATGTTGATGTTTTAAAAGTGTTAATTGTAAAGAAAAGTAAACCATTTTGTTGTTTAAATTTGGTTCTTTGCAACTCATTCCAGGTTCTGCCCCACAGAACCCACAGAAGGAGGTTACACAGTCAGGATTAAAAATGGCAAATGCAAATACCAAGAAGAAATGCAAGGAAGGCCTCCTCAATAATTACAATACAGGGCCTTTTCTTCCAGTGTGCAGCCTTTACCAGTACAGTGCGCCTAAGTGAGGCCTTCTCCCAGTGTAATAAAGGTGCCGTTTCCCTGGGTTTCTTGTTTATATTCAAGAGGGATGTTCAAAAGATTTACAGTACCCGAAATGTCATCTCTCTTCAGTTCTCAGCATGAGATCACCTTGATCTTCCCACAGAAGCCGAGCAGTTTCTACTCACAGAGCCCGTGCAGGATTCACGGCTTACTGAAAAGCACTTAGAATAAGGTTTTCTAAGCGACTATTCTTTCAAAATAGCCAGATTAGCTCCAGGTTGACTGGCAGCCAAGCTCAGCCTGAGGATCAAACTACATGGGCCACGTTCCGCTATCAGGTACCAGATGTTTATCCTTACAAAACAGTTCAAAGAATCATGGAATCATGGAAGGGCCATACAGGCCATCTAGTCCAAACCCTTGTTAAGTGCAGGATCAGGCAAGATCTCCAATCTATAGCCCTCCAGGTGTTCATAGACTATGATTCCCATCATCCCCTGCCAGCATGACCTGATGGGAATTGTAGTCCATAAACACCTGGAGGGCCATAGGTTGGAGACCCTTGGCCTAAAGCAGGAGGTCTGCAAACTTGGCTCTCCAGATGTTCACAGACTACAATTCCCATCAGCCCCTGTCAAGATGGCCAATGCCCAGCGCTGATGGGAATTGTAGTCCATTAACATCTGGAGAGCTAAGTTTGCAGACCCCTGGCCTAGAGCAGTGATGGCGAACCTTTTCAAGACCGAGTGCCCAAATTGCAACCCAAAACCCACTTATTTATCGCAAAGTGCCAACATGGCAATGTAACCCGAATACTGAGGTTTTAGTTTAGAAAAAACAGTTGGCTCCGAGGCACGCGTTACTCGGGAGTAAGCTTGGTGGTAGGCGGTGGCTTTGCTTTGAAGCAACCATGCAACTCTTCCAACGGGTGAATCACGATCCTAGGTTTACTCAGAAGCAAGCCCCATTGCCAGCAACTGAGCTTAGTCCCAGGTAAAGGATCACACTTTAGTTCTTTGCATGAAAATCAGTGGGGTTTAACAGCGCTTAACAAGGTTCCCTACACTGCTTCCCCAAAAATAGGTCTTAGGTTTAATGCTAATAATCGAGCCCAGCGGCCCAGGCCAGCCTAGATGTGTGTGTGGGGAGGCACTCTGTTTGCGTGTGCCCACGGAGAGGTCTCTGAGTGCCACCTCTGGCACCGGTGCCATAGGTTCGCCACCACTGGCCTAGAGCATCCCTGACAAGTATTCACCCAACTGCTGCTTGAAGATTGCTGGTTGGAGGACCCCATGACTGGAATTAAGACTGAAGGACTGAGATAGGGAAGGGTATAGATTTGCCCCCATGTTTTCTGCCTGATACAAATCCTCCCCCTCCCCCAACACACACCATCAGCCTCTTAATGTTATTAGTCTTGATAGAAGGATCTGGGGAAGAGTTATGAGTTTTCACCAAGAGATTTACTCACAAGCGATGACAGTCATTGTTCCAGGGAGAAAACGTGGCTAGGTGGCAAAACATCCGCTCGGCATGCAGGTTCGAACTGTGCCACCTCTAGTTGAAAGGGCTGCTGCCAATCTTAGACAACGCTGCCCTTGAAGGGCCAAGGGATTTGCTTCAGTAACAGCTTCGGATGTGTTCCCTGCTGGGAAAACTGTGGACAGGCATTTTCCCTTGTGGGATCCTCCCACTGATACAGCCTGCCTGGCCTTTATCAGGATGCAGCAAAACGGGATGAAGGACCCCCCCTTCCAGACAACGTCTTGGGTCTCTTACATAAGGGCCACACGAATATGCCGTCAGAGCCAGTTAACTTTCAACTCCCTTCCGAATACCTTTTCCTTTTGTCCCCTCGTTGGCAGGGCCAGTGAGGCTAATGCAGCACGCCGTCAGGACGTCTCCTGTTCCTTTCTCACGGGTGTTCAAAAGAGACGGGGAGGGAGAAATGGGCTGTTTTTGTCTGAGCGGCTGTTTCTACAGAAATGTGAACGGGGCCAACTTTTACCTTAGTACAGCGAAGAGCTAGCGAACTGAAATCAGGGTAGCTGCAGCGACATTAGCTCAGCGTATCCGGAGGAGCCAGATTGCCTTTAATTATGGCTTATCTAAGGCCTAAGCCAAAGACTTCTGAAACCAAGGAAGCCAGAGGGATTTCTCTTCTCGCGGAGACGCTAACAGGACACTGAATGGCGACAACAATAAGATGATGCAAGACACACTTGACCTTTACTCCATTCCCAATTTCCCCTCGCTGCAAATCTGCAAAAACACTTTTTTGCACGATTAAAGATTTGATCCTTGCCTCTGCTTTTCACAGTGAGAGAAAACCAGAGTGACACAGAATTCATTTTTTGAACATTGCAATAAACAACCACAGAAGATTCCATATAATTTTTTTTTACTAGCCTGCTTCTGTATTAAATTGTCCTATTTTAGTTTCCTGACTGATTCAACGGCCAAAGTACTTTCCCCTCTCTGACATTATAAGTTTTAGAGATGTTTAATGTTACCGTTGTCTAAATCGATTTATTTGGGGTAGGTTACAAAGTTTTGAAAGGACTCTATGAAAAACTCTAGTTAAGAGGGAAGAGAAACTCCAAACAACTCTCCCTTCCCTCGTCTGTCTGTCTGTCTGTCTGTCTGTCTGTCTGTCTGTCTGTCTGTCTGTCTGTCTGTCTCTGTGTGTGTGTGTGTGTGTGTGTGTGTGTGTGTGTGTGTGTGTGTGTGTGTGTGTGTGTGTGTGTGTGTTTAAAAAAAACTGAACTGGTTAACATTAGAATACATAAATCTTGCTTTCCGTTCTGGGTAAAACTGCTACCAAATTCACACACTGTCAGAAAATCAAAAATAGATCCCAACTATTTTGTATTGTCGAAGGAGAGAATGCTGCTAGAACACGGCCATACAGCCCGGAAACCACACAGCACCCAACTATTTTGCTTTGTTAAGGCTAACATTGTAAACATGTGATTTATCACTGTATGATTAGTCATACACGCCAAGCTTCTAGGAATGATTCCATTATACATCACATGGAGAAGCTTCTACTGGGGGAAAAAGACAGAAGGGTAAAACAAAATCACATGCCGAACACCTATTAGTATTCCGACTCGACGAACAGACCTGTGCAAAAGAGAATTTAAAGGGGACATTCCGGCTTTTAGGAGGCCACAGCTGAATTTCAAATGCAAACCTATTTCACCGAGAGTGCTCAAAGAATGTACAGAAGCCAGTGTTTGATGAATGAAAAAGTATAGGTTAAATTATGAACAAGCTATCATTTCGGCCAGTGCTTAGCCCCAAAGATGTTACTTGTTTCCCAACGAGTGTGCTCATAATGACGCTATACAAATGCCGTAAATTGTCACAAACTCTCGGACCAAAACATACCCGGGTCAGCCCCTTGATGCTGCAGTTTTTACACATAGCTCTGCACAGGGAAGAATAGAAACCATTTGTACCCCACTCCCATTAGAACATCGAACGGAAGGATAATTTTGACACTTCATCATCTAGGCCGCTGTGACTTGGCTCTAGCGTCCGACCTGTCCGGCACTCTGCATCTTTCAAAGACCAAAACAAAGGTTCTTATTCTTACCTTGCAAATCTGAAAACAGTCTGAAGTCAGGGTCTCCTGGATTTCCTCTCGGGGAGTCCCCGCAGTTCCCCCTGAGTGGCCCGGACCCCCAGTGACCCCACAACCGCTCACGCTGCTGCTGGATCCACCGCTGCTTCCGCTGGGGGACGACGTTAAACCATCCAAAACTCTGTGAATGTTAAATTTCTTCATTTTGAAGAAAGAGGAATCTTGACGAGACGCTTTCCACGGAGGGCGGGAGAGTCGCTCACATTTAGGGGGGAAAAGGAAAAAGCAAAGAACTGGGCGACAGAACGACCGGATCGTCCGTTGCCTTCGCCGGGACCTCAGTATTGCATCTGCCCGCCTGCAAGGTGCAAAGTCTTCATTGTATCAAAATATAGAAGGTGCTCGGAAAGGACGGCCTTAAAGAGGGGATTCCACAGTTGGCAAACCCGAGGCATCCGAAAGAGGATCAGTGGCGGGTACGAACCCACAATTCAGAAACACTCTTAACAGCCACAATCGATGGGTTTAGGGACTCTCTCTGGCGTGGACTTTCATCACCTGGGAAAAAATATTTCCATAGTGAAGCAACTGATGTTACCAAAAGGCGAGAGGCGAGCTCCTCTTCTGAATTTTACTGCTGCAACAGCAGTTGCGGGATCTCCTGGATCTTCCCCGGCAGTGGCTGGGTAGGGAATCGTCCCAGGGAGCAATCAACGGCTCCTCCACGCCGTGCCCTTCTGTTCTCCTGGCATAGCCGATGATTCCTCCCAGCAGTGGCCGAATGGCATCCTCCCTGGTCCAGTCGCCCCTTGCAGTCCTGGCCAATCGGTGCCCCCCCCCCTCAAGTGCAGCGCCAAAGTGGCTGCGCTGTACCTGGGGTACCAAACTGGGAGCAGTCCCCCATCCTCCCTCCCGGATCTGGACCCCAAAGCACACCCCTCCCTCCTGGAAGAAAAGTCTCCGGCTAATGAGTCTTTGGGCGAAGCTTCCTCAGAGCCCGGAGCCCCCCAGCCAGCGGCCCTCTTCTGGGCGAGGAACTTGTTGGCCAGAGAGGAGCCTCAGGCGGCCAGTCCATCGGGCTGAAAAGGAGGCACCAGATCTTGGGCTGGGTTAAAGGGGGGGGGTTGACCCCCAAGCCTCCAAGAGCGCAGGGTAGAGCAAGCAGCCGCTCCCTACCTGGGGCGGGGGGGTCTGCTCACAGCCTCCTGGAGCTGCCAAAAATGCCTCGGAGGGGGGGGGGGACTGCAAAGCTGGCGCCAGGACAGCTGCAACGGCAGCAAAGCGCCAAGATCGCCGGTCCCTTGGAAATCTGGCTGCTGCGGGGCGTGGGGAAGCGGGCCCGGAAGGGGGGCAGCCCTTTCTGGCCTCGCCTGGCCTGCCTGGCCGGGCCGGCGTCGCCGCTGCGGCAGTCCGTGGACGGCAATCCGCGGCCGCTCTCCAAGGTGCTGAAATCCTCCGGCGGCGGCGGCGGCGGCGGCTCCTCCTCCAAACTGCCCCCCGCCCTCCCCCGGCGGCGCGCGCCAGTGCGGGAGCGAAGCGAGGGCGGGGCCAGAGCTGGAGGTGACGGACGGCGCCCGCGGCCAATCCGCCCTCCGGGTTAGGGGGGGGCTCCCGCGCCGGCAGGGCCAATGAGGCGCGGCGGTGCCCCCACCCCACCCCCGGGCCGAGAGGCCGGAGGGCGAGTCGGGGGAAGCCGGTTACATAAACTGCGCTTAGGGTGGGGAAGGGGGCCAGGGGTGTGAACTCCCGCACGGGCGCCCGGGTCGGTGTAGAGGAGCCAACGTGGAGCACCTGGGCCTGCGGGAGGCCGTGCAGGGGTGGGGGGCTTTTCCCAGTACGCTGCTGCTGGGAGATGGGGGAGACTCTGATGCCCAGCAGAGGTGGTTTGTGCTGCAGCATACACCCTGTGACACCCCCCCCCCCCCACACACACACAATTGCGCTGCTGCTAGGAGGTCGAGGTGGCTGAATTGCACGGAAGAGATGGCTTGTTCTGCAATGGGCCTGTTCTTTCTATTAGACCGCTGCTAGGAGGTGGGGGAGGTTCGCTTGCCCAGCAGAGGGGGCTCGTTCTGTAGTGCGCGCCCAGTTCTGCCTCTAGGACAGTGATGGTGAACCTTTTTGAGACCGAGTGCCCACATTGCAACCCAAACCCCACTTATTTATCACAAAGTGCCAACCCGGCAATTTAACCGGTTCACTCCCTCTTCCTCCACCCCACCCACTTGAGCGGGGGCCAGTCTGCTCAAGCCTCCGGCAAGTCCTGTACGCACTGCTCTGTGCCTCTCTAGCATCTCTGCCTCCTCTGCACCCCCCCCCCCCCCGGCAGCAATCACCTGGAGCATAGGCACCAGGCCTTCCAGCTGAGTCCTCCCTGCTCACCGTGGTGCGCGTATGTCGTGCTCAGTGGCCCAGGCCAGCCTAGATGTGTGTGTGTGTGTGGGGGGGTGATTTTCCACCCCCCACATGACGAACTCTGTGTGCGCGTGCCCACAGAGAGGGCTCCGAGTGCCACCTCTGGCACCGATGCCATAGGTTCGCCATCACTGCTCTAGGAGGTGGGGGAGGCTGAACTGTGCCTAAGAGGAAGCTTGTTCTGCAACTGTTCCTGGGAGTTGGGGGGGGGGGTGTCTCAATGGTCCAGCAGAGACGGCTCGTTCTGTGGCATGTGCCTGGTTGTGCCTTTAAGCTGTTACTAGGAGGTAGGGGAGGCTGCATTGCCTGGAGGAGGTGGCTCATTCCGCAGCGTGGGCCTGACTCTCCTGCTGCTGGTGGATGGGAATGGCGGAGTTGCCCAGCAGAGATGCTTCGTTCTGCACTTGGCGGCTGCTAGGAGGTGACGGGGCTCAATTGCATGGAAGTGACAGCAGGACCTGTTCCCCCATGAGGCTGCTGGGAGGAGGTGGGGGAAGACTCAATTGCCCAGCAGAGGTGGCTTGTTCTGCAGTGTGTGGTCAGTGGTGGCGAACCTTTGGCACTCCAGATGTGCATGGATTACAATTCCCATCAGCCCCTGCCAGCATGGCCAATTGGTCATGCTGGCAGAGGCTGATGGGAATTGTAGTCCATAACATCTGGAGTGCCAAAGGTTCGCCACCACTGCCCTAGCTGTTCCCCAGTTAAGCTGCTGCTAGAAGGCGGGGGTAGCAAGAGGGAAACCCCAGGCCCCAGAGGGGAGTCACAGCCGATGGTAAGGCAGGCTATTAGTGTGGCTATATTAGTCAGGCGAGACTATGGTGAGCAAAGAGAGGGGAAGCTGAAGGCTCCTGAGGAGATGTTCAAAAATGTCAAGTTCTAAGCAGTGGGAGACATGGACCCCCCTAGGTAACCTTCTTTGGCCTCACTAATCTCTCTCTCTTCCCCAGACCCTAGACACCCTCCACTCTTCCATCAGCTGGTGTCTGTTAATGCTGCAGAATACCTGATGAGCTCCTCCCCACCCACCCCACCCCACCCCACCCCGCCTTGTGCTGTGCTGAGGCTTTGAGCCGCCTGGAGTCAAATGTAGCAGAGGAGTAGGAGGAGAACAACAACAACAAGAATAACAATAACAGTTGGCTCCAAGGCGTGCGTTACTTAGGAGTAAGTTTGGTGGTAGTCGGTTGCTTTGCTTTGAAGCAACCGTGCAATTCTTCCAATGGCTGAATCACGACCCTAGGAGGATTTACTCAGAAGTAAGCCCCATTGCCAGCAACTGAGCTTACTCCCAGGTAAAGGATCGCGCTTTAGTTCTTTGCATGAAAATCAGTGGGGTTTAACAGCGCTTAACAGGGTTACCTACACTGCTTCCCCCAAACTAGGTCTTAGGTTTAATGCTAATAATCGAGCCCAGCGGCCCAGGCCAGCCTAGATGTGTGGGGGGGGGCACTCTGTTTGTGCGTGCCCACAGAGAGGGTTCTGAGTGCCACCTCTGGCACCCGTGCCATAGGTTCGCCACCACTGGGTTATTTCATCAGACCAGTGGCGTAGCGCCAAGGGGACGGGGGTGTTTGTGACCTGGGTGTGGCATGGCATTCTGGGGTGTGGCTTGGGCGGGCATGGGTGTGGCAGGGGCTCAGGGTTCATGCATGCCCCGGGCACAGTTCCCCCTTGCTACGGCTCTGCATCAGACATGTCTGTTAACTGGTACCAGTGTTGCTTGGCAAAACTGTGCCTCCGCTGTTTGAAGAAGAAGAGTTTGGATTTATGTCCCCCTTTTCTCTCCTGTAGGAGACTCAAAGGGGCTTACAATCTCCTTGCCCTTCCCCCCCTCCCAACAAACACCCTGTGAGGTAGGTGGGGCTGAGAGAGCTCCAGAAAGCTGTGACTAGCCCAAGGTCACCCAGCTGGCGTGTGTGGGAGTGCACAGACTAACCTGAATTCCCCAGATAAGACTCCACAGCTCAGGCGGCAGAGCTGGGAATCAAACCCAGATCCTCCAGATAAGAGTGCACCTGCTCTTAGCCACTATGCCACTGCTCTTCTGCAATAAGTCAGACTCGAGGGCTAGTGAAGTCTGTGTTTATTGAGAAATTGTGATGGTGACACAATGGGCTAGTGCCGGGACTGACCACAAAAAAAGCTTAGCCAAAAAAAAAGTATAAGGCTGAGCTGAACCTCCCCCTTTCCCTCTGTCTCCGGGCAAAAGCGAAACTTCTGCCTGACACAATCATCCCCAAGGTCAGAAGGTGAGATAGCAGCATTCCCAGATGGGGAGCCCAGAACACAATTGTCAAGCAAAGTGCTCCAAGCAAGAGCTACCACAGTGCCAATGGTATCATTTCCCATGTAGGGAAAGGTTATACTACTGGGGCATTTTAATTTAGAGGAAAAAAGAGGCCGAAGGAACACATGAGACAGCTTTTAAAATTATTAATAGTGAGGTCCTTGGATTCAGGGGAGAAAACTGTGTAATTAATTTATGGAATTCACTAGGGAGTTATTTGGTTTGATGGCTTCAAAGATGGTTTTCCAGCTCTATGGAGGTTTAAACATATCTGCTAGTGGCTAATAGTCCTAGTAGCCAAATGGATTCTCCATGTGGACAGCGCCATTTGAAACCAGGGGCTGGGAGGAAACGGCTGGGGTGCTAAATGTGCTTCTCGGAAGTTGTCAGAGGTTCTGGCTGGCTCCTGTTGGATTAGAAGGTAAACAACAACAACAACCTTTATTTGGCATTTAAAAATAGGTTCTAGAGCTTTGCCAGACATTTTTGAAATACAAATCGAGAGTACATTCAAAGCGCAGACAGGAAGACTAGATATAGCAGTATACATTACTTAGAAAGTTCTGTCACTTGTAAAAGAAATGTTGCTCCTTTTCCCAAGAGCATGACATCTGTGTTGTTTAACAGAAGCTCCACAACAGAGCAGTCAGAGTCACTTTCAGATTTGTCTAGGGCCAGCCTGGGAGAGAAATTCCTGATGCCCACATATCTCAGACAGTTGAGAATAATGTGAGCAAGAGTCTCCACTTGATTTTTACAGTGTGGACAAACCAGATCCTGGAGAGGGATGGACAAGTAACGACCCTTTGTAATGGCCGATGGGAAGGCATTGGATCTGGCCCTTGTGATAATCCATCTCTGTTGGGGTTCAGTTAATAATTCAAGATATTTGGCGATGTGCCCCTGTTCCGGTGTTATTCCGACAGAGAGGGGGGATTAGAAGGGTTTGTTGTGTTCTCAGACATGTAGGGCGTTGCTATAGAAAGTATCGAAGGGGAAATGTCTTCTCTTAACAATATGGGACAAATCTGGCAAACATCCCTTCATGGCTTCACAATTTGAAAAGCCTCCCATCCGGATCATCTGACACGAATCCTTACGGCCTTCCAACATGAGTTAGAAGAACAGACTTCTTTCAAGCCAAAGCATAAGGGGCAGAGGAGAGCGCAGAGGACCATCAGGGGTCTGCAGACCAGATTCTATGAAAAAAGGCTGTGGGACGGGGAAAGCTCAGGCTCATTCCGCACATGCAGAATAATGCACTTTCAAACTGCTTTCAGTGCTCTTTGAAGCTGTGTGGAATAGCAAAATCCACTTGCAAACAGTTGTGAAAGTGGTTTGAAAATGCATTACTTTGCGTGTGCGGAAGGGGCCTCAGTTTGGAGAGGAGGAGGTTGTGGGGAGACACTTTAAGTGTTTAAGTGTTTAAGCTCCCTTTAAGTGTTTGGAAGGCTGGCTCTTCGAGGAGGGCGGGGAGCTGTTCCGGTTGGCAGCAGAGAATTGGCAAGAATGGGTTTAAATCAGTGGTTGGATTCAAATAATTCAACAACTGGTTGTTACAAGCACAGTTTTAACAACCGGTTCTGACAAAGTGGTGTGAGCCTGCTGAATCCCACCACTGGTTGAAATTACAGGTGGAAAGGTACAGGCTGGTTATTAGGGGAAAATCACAGTAAGGGCAGTTCAGCAGTGGATTCAACTGTATAGGAAAGTTGTGAGGGAGGGGAGGGGGTGAGGGAGGGGAGGGATTGAGGGGTTCTCAGACATGTAGGGCATATAGAAAGTATCGAAGGGGAAATGTCTTCTCTTAACAATATGGGACAAATCTGGCAAACATCCCTTCATGGCTTCACCATGTGAAAAGCCTCCCATCCAGATCATCTGACACAATTCCTTACGGCCTTCCAACATGAGTTAGAAGTACAGACTTCTTTCAAGCCAAAGCATAAGGTGCAGAGGACTAGATGACCTTATGGCTCCTTACGATTCTATGATTCTATAATCACCAAGTGCAAGAGACCTAAATGCAGAAATATGGTCCCAGGAGGCATCTAAACATATTCTTTTAGATATTTATAGTCTCCACGGAGATCCAAAAGAGGCGTACAGCCTCATTTTCCCCATCCTAACCACACAACCACCACCCTGTTAGGTAGGTTATCCTGAGACAGGGTGCTTGGCTCAAAGGCACCCAGTGAGCTTCCATGGCAGGGTGGGGATTTGAACTCGAGTCCCTCCAGCCATGCTCTGCCCTGGCCCACTGGCTTTCAGCTGCTTTCAGTGGTTGAGACAAGTGATATGTGCATTCTCAGAGAAGCACATGGGAGTGGCGAATCTCACCATGAGAGTGATATACCATTCGACAGATATGGTGGACTCCTAGTCTTCGTGGAAAATGCAAGTTGCTATCAGTTGCTACTGCACATACCACGGACAGATAGGGTGACAAATGCAGAAGTCTTGAGCCTCATAAAACCAGATACATCACTAGAAGGGGAAATGACCAGGCTCAGACTTACATACTTCGGTCATGTGATGCAATCAAATTCGCTAGAAAAATCTATGATGCTCGGACTTGTCAAATGGTGGGAGAAGACCTGGATGTCAAAGAATATGATGGTTTGATTCCCAGCTCTGCCGCCTAAGCTGTGGAGGCTTATCTGGGGAATTCAGATTAGCCTGTACACTCCCACGCACGCCAGCTGGGTGACCTTGGGCTAGTCACAGCTTCTCGGAGCTCTCTCAGCCCCACCCACCTCACAGGGTGTTTGTTGTGAGGGGGAAGGACAAGGAGATTGTAAGCCCCTTTGAGTGTCCTGCAGGAGAGAAAGGGGGATATAAATCCAAACTCTTCTTCTTCTTCTCTTCTAGATACCATAAAAGCTGATGCAGGCATGAGCATCAACCAGCTAAAGGAAGCAGAACTTAATCAAAAATGTGGAAAGAGCTTGCATGTCGGGTTGCCAAGGGTCAAGAATGACTGAATGGACAACACCATCATCATCACCTCTGAGTAGCAACCCTAGACTTCCTTGGGAGCCTCCCATCCAAGGGCTCACCAGAGTTGACCCTGCTTAGCTTCTGAGATCTGACAAGGTCAAGCCGGCCCACGAGATCCGAGTGAGTCTCTGGTGTCTTTAAAACAAGACGGGGTCCTCTATTCTACAGAGTCCCCTGTAGTTTGGTTTGACTTCCCTACTTGCTGCTCCAGGAAATGCTAAACGAAACTGTAAAAGTCAGACTAGCTAATGAGACAATTTGTTCTGGTCTTAAAAATCCATGAAGATTCTCTGAACAGCTTGAACTGGGGGTGAGGCAACCATTTGCGGCATCTCTTCTCGGTTCTGAACGGCTGCTTCTGGGGCTGAATTGTGCAACTCCTCGCTGCTCAGCACCTGCTTCGTTGACTTGAAGAGCAAATGGAAAGAGGTGCCCTTTCTTCTTGCTACGGACTTAAATAATTAACTACCTGCGCACATGTGCGGGGAACCGTTGCATATTTTCATATATCTTTGATCATAATTTCTTCACTGGCTTCCCTTGCCTGCCGAATACGTTGTTGGATATGCATTAAAGTGACTTCCCATTCGTCAAGGAAGCACAAGGGGGGGGGGGGGGGAACCTGGCCCAGAAATAACAAACACCGGGACAATTTTAAAAAGTAAAAAGGCACATAATCCTTAATTAATGCCTCGGTGTCTGCATACTGTTACAGAAAATGCCAAGAAGGCCGCATTTAAGGAAGGCTTTTATAAAACCAGCCAAAAGCATTTATCTAGAACAGTGATGGCGAACCTTTTCGAGACCGAGTGCCCAAATTGCAACCCTAAAACCAAATGACATCGCAAAGGGCAATAACACGTACCTTAACCTGAATACGGAGGTTTTCGTTTAGAAAAAACGGTTGGCTCCGAGGCGTACGTTACTCAGGAGTAAGCTTGGTGGTAGTTGGTGGCTTTGCTTTGAAGCAACCGTGCAACTCTTCCAACAGGTGAATCACGACCCTAGGAGGGTTCACTCAGAAGCAAGCCCCATTGCCAGCAACCGAGCTTACTCCCAGATAAAAGATCGCGCTTTAGTTCTTTGCATGAAAATCAGTGGGGCTCTAATAGCTTTAAATTAGGTTACCTACACTGCTTCCCCAAAACTAGGTCTTAGGTTTAATGTTAATAATCCAGCCCAGCAGGCCAGCCAGCCTAGATGTGTATGTGTGTGGGGGGGGGGTGACTTTGTTGGCACATGCCCACAGAGAGGGCTCTGAGTGCCACCACTGGCACCCGTGCCATAGATTCACCACCACTGATCTAGAACAATGCTTGCGAATTCTCTTTTTTCACCATGTAGCCCTTAACAGTTTTCCTCCCCTGCCGTGACTGTTGGTAGTTCTCTCTGTTAAGAGACACCTTTTCATTACAGCAGAGTGCACAGAGGCAAAACACAGCGGCGTTCACCCAGGCAGGCGGGTGTACCCTGGCAGCAGAAGAAGCTCGGAGCCAATTCATAGTTTCTAATTAACAAGAGGAGTTTTTATTAGTGAACTCCATTCTGGATAGGAGAGAACGGCTCTCCCTACTCCAGTGATGGCAAACCTTTTCGAGACCGAGTGCCCGAATTGCAACCCAAACCCCGCTTATTTATCGCAAAGGGCCAACCCGGCAATTTCACCTGAATGCTGAGGTTTTAGTTTAGAAAAAAAAACGGTTGGCTCCCTCTTCCTCCGCCCCACTCGCTCGAGCAGGGGCCAGCCTGCTCTAGCCTCCAGCAAGTCCTGCGCGCTCCGCTCTGTGCCTCTCTAGCGTCTCTGCCTCCTCTGTGCCCCCCCCCCTCGGGCAGCAGCCACCTGGAGCACAGGCACTAGGCCCGCCAGCCGAGTCCTCCCTGCTCACCACGGTGCGTGCACATCGTGCTCAGTGGCCTAGGCCAGCCTAGATATGTGGGGGGGGTGTGTGTGTGATTTTCTGCCCCCCACATGACAAACCGTGTGCGCGTGCCTACAGAGAGGGCTCCGAGTGCCACCTCTGGCACCCGTGCCATAGGTTCGCCATCACTGCCCTACTCTAACCACTGCCAGTGGCGTAGCTGCCAGGGGATAGGGTGGGGCGTCTTGCCCCGGGGACGCGCTGTGTGTGGATGGGCTGGGGTGTGGCAAGGACGCTCGGCGAATGCGCTCCCCTGGCACAGTTCTCCCTTGCTCCGCCCCGACCACTACACTGTGCTAGATGTGTGATAAGACTTAGTATTTACAATACTAAGCTTTTAGAGCATCCATAGCGTTCCATGCATGTAATCTTTTCAATAGCCCTGTCAGTAATTTCTTTTCCCCCCAACATCCAGTCCTTAATTTCAGTTCACCCACCTGTTTTTGGTTTTCTCACAAGGTATGTTGACTGAGTACAGTACGTTAAGTTAAGTTAAAAACTATATGAGTTGAGAAGCTAGCAATTGTTACTATAGGTATAACTGAAGAATAATAGTGACGACTGGTTGAAGTCTTAATAGTTGAATATATGTTTTATTATAACAAGACAATCCCTGGTAAGGGATATGAATATATTACTATTTAATTTTTTTAAATGTTACCAGAAGGTCATTTGTATGTATTATACAATTTGAAATTTAATAAACATATTAATATATATATATATTTAAAAAAAATAGCCCTGTCAGGTGGTCAGTGGTATTATCGTTGCTGAGGGTGAGGAGTCTGGGATTGAAGAAGAAGAAGAGTTTGGATTTATATCCCCCCTTTCTCTCCTGCAGGAGACTCAAAGGGGCTCACAATCTCCTTGCCCTTCCCTGTGAGGTGGGTGGGGCTGAGAGAGCTCCGAAAAGCTGTGACTAGCCCAAGGTCACCCAGCTGGTGTGTGTGGAAGTGCACAGGCCAATCTGAATTCCCCAGATAAGCCTCCACAGCTCAGGCGGCAGAGCTGGGAATCAAACCCGGTTCCTCCAGATTAGATACATGAGCTCTTAACCTCCTACGCCACTGCTGCTCCTGAGGGAGGGGCTTTCTGAAGCCCGGGTGTGATTTGAACTGGAGACTTTCAGGTTCTCAGCTTAGTCTTTTAACCACCAGTCCACACCTGCTTGGTACAATAAGCTCTAGCTGTTATAAATCCTGTGAAAAAATGACGCCAATAGCAGAAATCACCATAACTGTTCAAAACAGTGACCCTGTTGAGATGCCTGCAAGGGATGCTGAATAGCATTCAGTAGTTCTGAGGACCATTGGTGTCATAGTTTAAGCCAGAGACCTGGAGGAACATCTGAACCTTACAGGCTCTGCATAACTGAACCCAATCTCCCTGGGCCTGTGACAAGACCTGCTCCATTCTCACCAAGCCTCCCAGACAAGACGTGGCATCTCTGCGTCTGGATTGTTATTCTAACTGATCCTTGCTAGTTCCCGGTTCCTTTTGCTTTTCGCCACTTTGCTATTTTTCTAGCATGCGGGCTTCAAGGACGCAGATTCTCAGGCAGGGAGATAACGCAGCTGTTTTCTGTCTGGGAACTTGGCACGGCTTAAGTAATGGTTAAGGGGGGGGGGGTTGAATTGCTTAGCAACGGGAGGAGGGCTATAGAGCTGTAGATCTTGGAGATGTGGGCACCAACAAGCAGTCTTGTCAAAGGTTCTTACCATGTTGCATTCCCGGGAGGTGTCTTTCCATAGAGGAGTTTGTTATCAACCGAGTCTGATTATTGGACAACCCAGGGCCACAACAACCTGAATCTCACTTTCTACAGAGTTCCACTAGGGCTCTGGTTGAGTACTATCTTTAGAGTCAGGGACCACCAAATGGTTGTTCCAAGATGTGTGCAATACCCTCTGGGAGGTGTATCAGCCCGAGAGGTGGTCCAGCAGGTACGATGGTCTCAGACCATTTAGGCCTTTAAAGGTCCACACCCACACTTTGAATCTGATTTGTACTCAACGAGGAGCCAGTGCTGTTGGCAAAGCTGTGGTTGAACGTGCGCCCTTGACAGAGTCCCTGTGAAGACCCTCACCGCTGCGTTCTGGAGCAGCGGAAGTTTCCAGAGCAACCTCGAGGGCTGTCCTGAATGGTGGGAGCGACAGTAGTCCAGTCTGGAGGTGACCATCACCATCGCTAGGTCAAGGCAAGGCAGATAGAGGGCCATTGAATAACCTGCTAAAGATGGGGGGAAACCACTCTGGCTGAGTTAGTGAACTGGGCCTTTGGAGAAAGGGTGCTGTTCAGGGTTACACCCAAACTGTTGACAGCTAGAGTTGGTGCGAATTCCATTATGTTCAGATAGCGTCACAATCCTGCAACCCCCGCCCCCCCCCCCCAACCCAGCCATAAAACCTCTATTTCTGAGGGATTTAATTTCAACTGACTCTGCTTCAACCTTTTCACCACACCTGGCCAAAGGTATTTGGGATGGTACCTGACTGGCCGTCCATCAGCAGATACAACTGGATAGTGATGACAATCCAGTCCAAAACTTGGACTAACTGGGCAACTGACTGGATCGTTCCCTGAGGGATTCCAAAGGGTGTTGTGGTGATTACCTTCTCTCCCTAGGCTACCCTCTGTCCCCAGTCCTGCCCCGTGTATCCCAGAACGCTGGTATTACCTTTAAGTATTTGAGGTCTAGTTTTCAATATGGAGACAGCTGACCAACAGGTAAAGTGGGATTTGTTATTCATTTACCTTTATCAACATCTGCATCTATTGCCTGGCAAAGCAAACCTCTGGATTTCATTACGAATAATGGCTGGATGCCAGTAAGAGAAAACCAACACCCCAGGAACACACACAGGACGGGGAAAAAAATATTTTGCTAGGGGTAAATTTCCGGCGTAGGAGGTTAAGAGCTTGTGGAGGAACCAGGTTTGATTCCCAGCTCTGCTGCCTGACCTGTGGAGGCTTATCTGGGGAATTCAGATTAGCCTGTGCACTCCCACACACGCCAGCTGGGTGACCTTGGGCTAGTCACAGCTTCTCGGAGCTCTCTCAGCCCCACCTACCTCACGGGGTGTTTGTTGTGAGGGGGGAAGGGCAAGGAGATTGTGAGCCCCTTTGAGTCTCCTGCAGGAGAGAAAGGGGGGATATAGATCCAAACTCTTCTTCTTCTTCTTTTCTTCAGAAGCAACATACAGCCCTTTGTCAGATCTCAGCACTGCTAAGATTATTTTGTTCTGTTCAGTTAAGTTTTTTTCTTTTCTCAGCATGGAGATAGTTTCAGAGGGTAGCCATATCGGTCTTCAGTAGAACAGTGAGATTTGAGTCCTGTAGCCAGTGGCGTAGCACCAAGGGGACGGGGAGGTGCACAATACACCGGGCAGGCGTTGGTGCGGGGGCGTTCCAAGGCATGGCAGGGGTGCAGGGCGCACGTGTGCCCTGGGCACAGTTCCCCCTTGCTGCAGCCCTGCCAGTAGCACTGTAGACACCAGCAAGATTTTGAAGGCATGAACTTTTGAGAGTCAAAGCACTGATCACCAGATACCAGTAGGAATGGAGATCACTGAGTCTTTATATCCCAGCCTAAAGGGAACCCTTCCGTCACCATGACGATCTGCATCCCTTACAATTATGCTGGATTGGAAAGCAAATCTGAAACAGCCGGCTCTATTAAGGTGCAGCATTCAACCATGGCTTACTGTTTAGGGGCAACTCTTGGGGCTCATGGGTGCGGGGGAAAGAGGAGTGTGGTGTAATGGTTAGGAGCCTCTAATCTGGAGAACCGGGTTCAATTTCCCACTCCTCCACGTGAACAGTGGGCTCCAGTCTCGACAACTGGGCTTGATTTCCCACCCATCCACGAAAAGCTTGCTAGGTGGCCTTGGGCTAGTCACGGTTCTCTCTGAACTCTCTCAGCCCCACCTACCTTACAAGATGCCTGTTGCGGGGAGATGAAGGGAAGGAGTCTGAGAGCTAGTGTGGTGTAGCGGTTAGGAGGAGGTGGAGTCTAATCTGGAGGACTGAGTTTGACGCCCTGCTCCTCCACATGAGTAGTTATCTGAACCCCCCCCGCTCCTACACATGAAGCCTGCTGGGCTAGTCACAGTTCTCTCAGAACTCTGTCAGCCTCACCTATGTCACAAGGTGTCTGTTGTGGGGTAAGGAAGAGAAAGGAGTTTGTAAGCCGCCTGGAGTCTCTTTACAAGAAAGGAGGGGTATTAAAAACTCGCCTTCTTCCTTTTGATAGAGAAAAGCAGGGTATTAAAACCAACTCTTCTCCTAACCAGGGCCAATCTTGTTTAGCTTTCTGAAATCTGACAAGATCAGGGAAGTCTGGGCCATCAAAGTCAGGGTTAATCTTGTGTATATCCATGCAGGAAAAAAGTTGGGTATCCAGCGTCTAACTACTAAAGATGCGCTCCGTTCTGTTCTAGGAATAATGGGGGTATCATCCGAATGCAGAGGCTTAGCTCTTCAGTAGGCACTGTCCACCAACGTTTTTGTAAAAAAAAGCCAGTCGACTTTATTAGCAGGTCGGATGTGTCGTGGTCTTTCCTCCTCCTTTATTTTAATATCCAACAAACACATTCTGTATTTGTGTTAGAAACTAAAAGCTATGAAGCACCTGAAAATAAAACCACCAAAGGCACTGCGCAGGCCCAACAAATCAGGGCGAATTTCGTTTGCGTAATAACGGAATCTTTGCCTGTTTGTGTCCTCCCAGAAAATTTAAGGGGCTTGTGTAAAATATGAGCGGGAACTGAGCAGGCCAGCTGTTTGTCTCTAATGTTTTGTGAGGCCAGCGCTTTTTTTGGAGCGGGGGGGGGGGGGGCGGGACTTGCACGATTTTTTTAATTGTAATTTTTAATTTTTTAAAAAAAGGTTACAATTACAAAGTGGGATTCGTTTGCATAGGCAGGGCTAGAAACATTCAATTAGACTGGGGTGGCCTACCTATGGGGTTCCAGATGTTCGTGGACTACAATTCCCATCAGCCCCTGCCAGCGCGGCCAATTGGCCGTGCTGGCAGGGGCTGATGGGAACTGTAGTCCATGAACATCTGGAGCCCCATAGGCTGGCCACCCCTGAATTAGACAGTGCCGTGCTAAACATCAGAATCCCACAACGTTCTTCATAATTTTTTAAAAAATAAAATCCTTGTTCAATAAGAACCCCCCCCCCCCCCACACACACACAATGACCTTGATGTCCACACAAACCTCAGGCAACAGCATTCTTATTTAGAGGTAAGGAATGAGAAAAATATTTCTTATGGCCTTCTTGGAGTTCTTTGGTTCTGCTCATTCAACGTGCCCAGAGTCGAAAGAATCCCATTAGAGAATTTTCATTGTGTCATTCTGGGAACTACAGGGGCTCAGTTCGGATACACAGAGGACGGTGGGAACCGTAAGAACGCAACCCTGACAGGAAGAGGTGGGGGAAATAAAGCAGAGCTACACTTTAAAAAAAAACCCTGAGCCTTCTCGTTTGAAAATTACACCCATTATGGCTAATTAGATTAGACAGAAGGATGGGAATTTGCTCACGTAAGCAAAGAAGTAAGAGTCAGTTACCTGTAAAAGAATTCTTAAAGGAGTGTTTTACAAGATTGCTTTGCTGGGAATATGGTCTCTGGGCAATTTCTCCACTCTTCGGCAAAATCTAAAATATCTACCAGTCCCTAATGCCTCTTTATTGTGAAGGAACAATTTGCAAACGGCTCTGTGCCAAACAGCCACCAGTTACCATGATTGCAACTATTTTCTGCGGTTACTATCACATATATATGTATACTGGAAAATAAAAGGACATATGTGGGGGGACAGACACACATTTAAATCATGCTTGTCTTCGAGCTGTTACAGATGAAACCCCCAAAGCGCAACAGCTACACGGAGAGCATCTTCAGGTTATCTACAAGGAAATTGTCCTCAGGTTATTATTTTAGAGGGGCTGCTATCTCAGAATTCAACAAACACAAAAGGAATGTTTTGTACGACCCTTCTTCAAGACAGGTATTCAGATTTTTCCAGGCTGAACTGTGTGTGTGGGGGGGGGGGAGTACAAGGTCACAGAGAGAATCAAAAAAGGAAACAATGAAGAACAACAACACTTGGCCATGTCTGAAAGACCTTGCGAGGTCTCCCCTACTCCGACGTACACGCGGACTCGTTGTGCGCGGCTCTGCTCACAGATGCTCATGTGGGTGAGTCTATTGTCTGCAAGAAAAAGAGGATGCAGAGGAGGGAGTCTGATGCTATCCCTCGTCGTCCTTGGATTGCTTCTCTTCCCAAGGTGAGCAGAAAGCTGCTTCCATCACAAGAGCTCAAAGGAACAGCGGGCTTTGGATCTCCTCCCCCGCAACCTCCTTTCTGTTTAAAACATAGACCCCTTGCCCCCACCCTCGATTTCATTCACAGACAAATATAATGTGGCCTTCACGTCATCTCTGGTCCTCTCTCTGACCCCCTTTTCTTTTTCACCTCTAAAGAATGACTGGATTGGCGGAGAAAGGGCACATATCATCTGCCCGTTCCCTTCCTCCCCGCACTTCTTGTCGACGGTCGACCGCGAGCGTTGCCAAGGCAGAAGGAAGCTACTCGTACATGTCCTCGAACATGCGTTGACCCATGGCGATGTAGAGTTCCTTCTCCTCGGGAGTCATCTGGGCCACAAGTTCCGGCCTCTGGTTCACCTGGCTGTATGAGAACGGCCGGCCGGCCACCATGATGGTGGGGTCTTCAGTCACCACCTCAAACTCGTCGTCATCTTCCTCCACTAGGTTGTAGAGCGTGGCAGCGGCTGCCCGGGGAGGGGAGTCGTCGTCCGATTCGCTCGTCTCGCTCTCGGAATCGCTGGCGTTGGCGCTGGATAAGGGTGCCGCCCCGCCCAGGGCGCCAACAGAGGCGGAGGGCGTTTTCTTCTCATGGATGAGCAGAGCGCGCATCACTTCCTCGTTATTATCCAGAGCACCTTGACTCTCTTCCCCTTCTTGGAACATATCCGTGTCTCGGCCACCTGCAGGCACACATGGACGACAAATGAAGGAAACAACGGGACAAACCGCAACAGAGATGCAGATATGACATTGGCATCCACGAGAATTCCCCTTGACTGCCTCACTGGAATGGGAGTGGTCCATCGGACCTCAGTTACTCTAGGGCAGGGGTCTGCAACCTGTGGCTCTCCAGATGTTCGTGGCCAATTGGCTGATGGGAATTGTAGTCCATGAACATCTGGAGAGCCACAGGTTGCAGACCTCTGCTCTAGGGCCGTGGTGGCGAACCTTTGGCACTCCAGATGTTATGGACTACAATTCCCATCAGCCCCTTCCAACATGGCCATGCTGGAAGGGGCTGATGGGAATTGTAGTCCATAACATCTGTGGGGGGGGGGGGTGGGGGGGGGGGGGGGTGGGGGGGGGGGGGGGTGGGGGGGGGGGGGGGTGGGGGGGGGGGGGGGTGGGGGGGGGGGGGGGTGGGGGGGGGGGGGGGTGGGGGGGGGGGGGGGTGGGGGGGGGGGGGGGTGGGGGGGGGGGGGGGTGGGGGGGGGGGGGGGTGGGGGGGGGGGGGGGTGGGGGGGGGGGGGGGTGGGGGGGGGGGGGGGTGGGGGGGGGGGGGGGTGGGGGGGGGGGGGGGTGGGGGGGGGGGGGGGTGGGGGGGGGGGGGGGTGGGGGGGGGGGGGGGTGGGGGGGGGGGGGGGTGGGGGGGGGGGGGGGTGGGGGGGGGGGGGGGTGGGGGGGGGGGGGGGTGGGGGGGGGGGGGGGTGGGGGGGGGGGGGGGTGGGGGGGGGGGGGGGTGGGGGGGGGGGGGGGTGGGGGGGGGGGGGGGTGGGGGGGGGGGGGGGTGGGGGGGGGGGGGGGTGGGGGGGGGGGGGGGTGGGGGGGGGGGGGGGTGGGGGGGGGGGGGGGTGGGGGGGGGGGGGGGTGGGGGGGGGGGGGGGTGGGGGGGGGGGGGGGTGGGGGGGGGGGGGGGTGGGGGGGGGGGGGGGTGGGGGGGGGGGGGGGTGGGGGGGGGGGGGGGTGGGGGGGGGGGGGGGTGGGGGGGGGGGGGGGTGGGGGGGGGGGGGGGTGGGGGGGGGGGGGGGTGGGGGGGGGGGGGGGTGGGGGGGGGGGGGGGTGGGGGGGGGGGGGGGTGGGGGGGGGGGGGGGTGGGGGGGGGGGGGGGTGGGGGGGGGGGGGGGTGGGGGGGGGGGGGGGTGGGGGGGGGGGGGGGTGGGGGGGGGGGGGGGTGGGGGGGGGGGGGGGTGGGGGGGGGGGGGGGTGGGGGGGGGGGGGGGTGGGGGGGGGGGGGGGTGGGGGGGGGGGGGGGTGGGGGGGGGGGGGGGTGGGGGGGGGGGGGGGTGGGGGGGGGGGGGGGTGGGGGGGGGGGGGGGTGGGGGGGGGGGGGGGTGGGGGGGGGGGGGGGTGGGGGGGGGGGGGGGTGGGGGGGGGGGGGGGTGGGGGGGGGGGGGGGTGGGGGGGGGGGGGGGTGGGGGGGGGGGGGGGTGGGGGGGGGGGGGGGTGGGGGGGGGGGGGGGTGGGGGGGGGGGGGGGTGGGGGGGGGGGGGGGTGGGGGGGGGGGGGGGTGGGGGGGGGGGGGGGTGGGGGGGGGGGGGGGTGGGGGGGGGGGGGGGTGGGGGGGGGGGGGGGTGGGGGGGGGGGGGGGTGGGGGGGGGGGGGGGTGGGGGGGGGGGGGGGTGGGGGGGGGGGGGGGTGGGGGGGGGGGGGGGTGGGGGGGGGGGGGGGTGGGGGGGGGGGGGGGTGGGGGGGGGGGGGGGTGGGGGGGGGGGGGGGTGGGGGGGGGGGGGGGTGGGGGGGGGGGGGGGTGGGGGGGGGGGGGGGTGGGGGGGGGGGGGGGTGGGGGGGGGGGGGGGTGGGGGGGGGGGGGGGTGGGGGGGGGGGGGGGTGGGGGGGGGGGGGGGTGGGGGGGGGGGGGGGTGGGGGGGGGGGGGGGTGGGGGGGGGGGGGGGTGGGGGGGGGGGGGGGTGGGGGGGGGGGGGGGTGGGGGGGGGGGGGGGTGGGGGGGGGGGGGGGTGGGGGGGGGGGGGGGTGGGGGGGGGGGGGGGTGGGGGGGGGGGGGGGTGGGGGGGGGGGGGGGTGGGGGGGGGGGGGGGTGGGGGGGGGGGGGGGTGGGGGGGGGGGGGGGTGGGGGGGGGGGGGGGTGGGGGGGGGGGGGGGTGGGGGGGGGGGGGGGTGGGGGGGGGGGGGGGTGGGGGGGGGGGGGGGTGGGGGGGGGGGGGGGTGGGGGGGGGGGGGGGTGGGGGGGGGGGGGGGTGGGGGGGGGGGGGGGTGGGGGGGGGGGGGGGTGGGGGGGGGGGGGGGTGGGGGGGGGGGGGGGTGGGGGGGGGGGGGGGTGGGGGGGGGGGGGGGTGGGGGGGGGGGGGGGTGGGGGGGGGGGGGGGTGGGGGGGGGGGGGGGTGGGGGGGGGGGGGGGTGGGGGGGGGGGGGGGTGGGGGGGGGGGGGGGTGGGGGGGGGGGGGGGTGGGGGGGGGGGGGGGTGGGGGGGGGGGGGGGTGGGGGGGGGGGGGGGTGGGGGGGGGGGGGGGTGGGGGGGGGGGGGGGTGGGGGGGGGGGGGGGTGGGGGGGGGGGGGGGTGGGGGGGGGGGGGGGTGGGGGGGGGGGGGGGTGGGGGGGGGGGGGGGTGGGGGGGGGGGGGGGTGGGGGGGGGGGGGGGTGGGGGGGGGGGGGGGTGGGGGGGGGGGGGGGTGGGGGGGGGGGGGGGTGGGGGGGGGGGGGGGTGGGGGGGGGGGGGGGTGGGGGGGGGGGGGGGTGGGGGGGGGGGGGGGTGGGGGGGGGGGGGGGTGGGGGGGGGGGGGGGTGGGGGGGGGGGGGGGTGGGGGGGGGGGGGGGTGGGGGGGGGGGGGGGTGGGGGGGGGGGGGGGTGGGGGGGGGGGGGGGTGGGGGGGGGGGGGGGTGGGGGGGGGGGGGGGTGGGGGGGGGGGGGGGTGGGGGGGGGGGGGGGTGGGGGGGGGGGGGGGTGGGGGGGGGGGGGGGTGGGGGGGGGGGGGGGTGGGGGGGGGGGGGGGTGGGGGGGGGGGGGGGTGGGGGGGGGGGGGGGTGGGGGGGGGGGGGGGTGGGGGGGGGGGGGGGTGGGGGGGGGGGGGGGTGGGGGGGGGGGGGGGTGGGGGGGGGGGGGGGTGGGGGGGGGGGGGGGTGGGGGGGGGGGGGGGTGGGGGGGGGGGGGGGTGGGGGGGGGGGGGGGTGGGGGGGGGGGGGGGTGGGGGGGGGGGGGGGTGGGGGGGGGGGGGGGTGGGGGGGGGGGGGGGTGGGGGGGGGGGGGGGTGGGGGGGGGGGGGGGTGGGGGGGGGGGGGGGTGGGGGGGGGGGGGGGTGGGGGGGGGGGGGGGTGGGGGGGGGGGGGGGTGGGGGGGGGGGGGGGTGGGGGGGGGGGGGGGTGGGGGGGGGGGGGGGTGGGGGGGGGGGGGGGTGGGGGGGGGGGGGGGTGGGGGGGGGGGGGGGTGGGGGGGGGGGGGGGTGGGGGGGGGGGGGGGTGGGGGGGGGGGGGGGTGGGGGGGGGGGGGGGTGGGGGGGGGGGGGGGTGGGGGGGGGGGGGGGTGGGGGGGGGGGGGGGTGGGGGGGGGGGGGGGTGGGGGGGGGGGGGGGTGGGGGGGGGGGGGGGTGGGGGGGGGGGGGGGTGGGGGGGGGGGGGGGTGGGGGGGGGGGGGGGTGGGGGGGGGGGGGGGTGGGGGGGGGGGGGGGTGGGGGGGGGGGGGGGTGGGGGGGGGGGGGGGTGGGGGGGGGGGGGGGTGGGGGGGGGGGGGGGTGGGGGGGGGGGGGGGTGGGGGGGGGGGGGGGTGGGGGGGGGGGGGGGTGGGGGGGGGGGGGGGTGGGGGGGGGGGGGGGTGGGGGGGGGGGGGGGTGGGGGGGGGGGGGGGTGGGGGGGGGGGGGGGTGGGGGGGGGGGGGGGTGGGGGGGGGGGGGGGTGGGGGGGGGGGGGGGTGGGGGGGGGGGGGGGTGGGGGGGGGGGGGGGTGGGGGGGGGGGGGGGTGGGGGGGGGGGGGGGTGGGGGGGGGGGGGGGTGGGGGGGGGGGGGGGTGGGGGGGGGGGGGGGTGGGGGGGGGGGGGGGTGGGGGGGGGGGGGGGTGGGGGGGGGGGGGGGTGGGGGGGGGGGGGGGTGGGGGGGGGGGGGGGTGGGGGGGGGGGGGGGTGGGGGGGGGGGGGGGTGGGGGGGGGGGGGGGTGGGGGGGGGGGGGGGTGGGGGGGGGGGGGGGTGGGGGGGGGGGGGGGTGGGGGGGGGGGGGGGTGGGGGGGGGGGGGGGTGGGGGGGGGGGGGGGTGGGGGGGGGGGGGGGTGGGGGGGGGGGGGGGTGGGGGGGGGGGGGGGTGGGGGGGGGGGGGGGTGGGGGGGGGGGGGGGTGGGGGGGGGGGGGGGTGGGGGGGGGGGGGGGTGGGGGGGGGGGGGGGTGGGGGGGGGGGGGGGTGGGGGGGGGGGGGGGTGGGGGGGGGGGGGGGTGGGGGGGGGGGGGGGTGGGGGGGGGGGGGGGTGGGGGGGGGGGGGGGTGGGGGGGGGGGGGGGTGGGGGGGGGGGGGGGTGGGGGGGGGGGGGGGTGGGGGGGGGGGGGGGTGGGGGGGGGGGGGGGTGGGGGGGGGGGGGGGTGGGGGGGGGGGGGGGTGGGGGGGGGGGGGGGTGGGGGGGGGGGGGGGTGGGGGGGGGGGGGGGTGGGGGGGGGGGGGGGTGGGGGGGGGGGGGGGTGGGGGGGGGGGGGGGTGGGGGGGGGGGGGGGTGGGGGGGGGGGGGGGTGGGGGGGGGGGGGGGTGGGGGGGGGGGGGGGTGGGGGGGGGGGGGGGTGGGGGGGGGGGGGGGTGGGGGGGGGGGGGGGTGGGGGGGGGGGGGGGTGGGGGGGGGGGGGGGTGGGGGGGGGGGGGGGTGGGGGGGGGGGGGGGTGGGGGGGGGGGGGGGTGGGGGGGGGGGGGGGTGGGGGGGGGGGGGGGTGGGGGGGGGGGGGGGTGGGGGGGGGGGGGGGTGGGGGGGGGGGGGGGTGGGGGGGGGGGGGGGTGGGGGGGGGGGGGGGTGGGGGGGGGGGGGGGTGGGGGGGGGGGGGGGTGGGGGGGGGGGGGGGTGGGGGGGGGGGGGGGTGGGGGGGGGGGGGGGTGGGGGGGGGGGGGGGTGGGGGGGGGGGGGGGTGGGGGGGGGGGGGGGTGGGGGGGGGGGGGGGTGGGGGGGGGGGGGGGTGGGGGGGGGGGGGGGTGGGGGGGGGGGGGGGTGGGGGGGGGGGGGGGTGGGGGGGGGGGGGGGTGGGGGGGGGGGGGGGTGGGGGGGGGGGGGGGTGGGGGGGGGGGGGGGTGGGGGGGGGGGGGGGTGGGGGGGGGGGGGGGTGGGGGGGGGGGGGGGTGGGGGGGGGGGGGGGTGGGGGGGGGGGGGGGTGGGGGGGGGGGGGGGTGGGGGGGGGGGGGGGTGGGGGGGGGGGGGGGTGGGGGGGGGGGGGGGTGGGGGGGGGGGGGGGTGGGGGGGGGGGGGGGTGGGGGGGGGGGGGGGTGGGGGGGGGGGGGGGTGGGGGGGGGGGGGGGTGGGGGGGGGGGGGGGTGGGGGGGGGGGGGGGTGGGGGGGGGGGGGGGTGGGGGGGGGGGGGGGTGGGGGGGGGGGGGGGTGGGGGGGGGGGGGGGTGGGGGGGGGGGGGGGTGGGGGGGGGGGGGGGTGGGGGGGGGGGGGGGTGGGGGGGGGGGGGGGTGGGGGGGGGGGGGGGTGGGGGGGGGGGGGGGTGGGGGGGGGGGGGGGTGGGGGGGGGGGGGGGTGGGGGGGGGGGGGGGTGGGGGGGGGGGGGGGTGGGGGGGGGGGGGGGTGGGGGGGGGGGGGGGTGGGGGGGGGGGGGGGTGGGGGGGGGGGGGGGTGGGGGGGGGGGGGGGTGGGGGGGGGGGGGGGTGGGGGGGGGGGGGGGTGGGGGGGGGGGGGGGTGGGGGGGGGGGGGGGTGGGGGGGGGGGGGGGTGGGGGGGGGGGGGGGTGGGGGGGGGGGGGGGTGGGGGGGGGGGGGGGTGGGGGGGGGGGGGGGTGGGGGGGGGGGGGGGTGGGGGGGGGGGGGGGTGGGGGGGGGGGGGGGTGGGGGGGGGGGGGGGTGGGGGGGGGGGGGGGTGGGGGGGGGGGGGGGTGGGGGGGGGGGGGGGTGGGGGGGGGGGGGGGTGGGGGGGGGGGGGGGTGGGGGGGGGGGGGGGTGGGGGGGGGGGGGGGTGGGGGGGGGGGGGGGTGGGGGGGGGGGGGGGTGGGGGGGGGGGGGGGTGGGGGGGGGGGGGGGTGGGGGGGGGGGGGGGTGGGGGGGGGGGGGGGTGGGGGGGGGGGGGGGTGGGGGGGGGGGGGGGTGGGGGGGGGGGGGGGTGGGGGGGGGGGGGGGTGGGGGGGGGGGGGGGTGGGGGGGGGGGGGGGTGGGGGGGGGGGGGGGTGGGGGGGGGGGGGGGTGGGGGGGGGGGGGGGTGGGGGGGGGGGGGGGTGGGGGGGGGGGGGGGTGGGGGGGGGGGGGGGTGGGGGGGGGGGGGGGTGGGGGGGGGGGGGGGTGGGGGGGGGGGGGGGTGGGGGGGGGGGGGGGTGGGGGGGGGGGGGGGTGGGGGGGGGGGGGGGTGGGGGGGGGGGGGGGTGGGGGGGGGGGGGGGTGGGGGGGGGGGGGGGTGGGGGGGGGGGGGGGTGGGGGGGGGGGGGGGTGGGGGGGGGGGGGGGTGGGGGGGGGGGGGGGTGGGGGGGGGGGGGGGTGGGGGGGGGGGGGGGTGGGGGGGGGGGGGGGTGGGGGGGGGGGGGGGTGGGGGGGGGGGGGGGTGGGGGGGGGGGGGGGTGGGGGGGGGGGGGGGTGGGGGGGGGGGGGGGTGGGGGGGGGGGGGGGTGGGGGGGGGGGGGGGTGGGGGGGGGGGGGGGTGGGGGGGGGGGGGGGTGGGGGGGGGGGGGGGTGGGGGGGGGGGGGGGTGGGGGGGGGGGGGGGTGGGGGGGGGGGGGGGTGGGGGGGGGGGGGGGTGGGGGGGGGGGGGGGTGGGGGGGGGGGGGGGTGGGGGGGGGGGGGGGTGGGGGGGGGGGGGGGTGGGGGGGGGGGGGGGTGGGGGGGGGGGGGGGTGGGGGGGGGGGGGGGTGGGGGGGGGGGGGGGTGGGGGGGGGGGGGGGTGGGGGGGGGGGGGGGTGGGGGGGGGGGGGGGTGGGGGGGGGGGGGGGTGGGGGGGGGGGGGGGTGGGGGGGGGGGGGGGTGGGGGGGGGGGGGGGTGGGGGGGGGGGGGGGTGGGGGGGGGGGGGGGTGGGGGGGGGGGGGGGTGGGGGGGGGGGGGGGTGGGGGGGGGGGGGGGTGGGGGGGGGGGGGGGTGGGGGGGGGGGGGGGTGGGGGGGGGGGGGGGTGGGGGGGGGGGGGGGTGGGGGGGGGGGGGGGTGGGGGGGGGGGGGGGTGGGGGGGGGGGGGGGTGGGGGGGGGGGGGGGTGGGGGGGGGGGGGGGTGGGGGGGGGGGGGGGTGGGGGGGGGGGGGGGTGGGGGGGGGGGGGGGTGGGGGGGGGGGGGGGTGGGGGGGGGGGGGGGTGGGGGGGGGGGGGGGTGGGGGGGGGGGGGGGTGGGGGGGGGGGGGGGTGGGGGGGGGGGGGGGTGGGGGGGGGGGGGGGTGGGGGGGGGGGGGGGTGGGGGGGGGGGGGGGTGGGGGGGGGGGGGGGTGGGGGGGGGGGGGGGTGGGGGGGGGGGGGGGTGGGGGGGGGGGGGGGTGGGGGGGGGGGGGGGTGGGGGGGGGGGGGGGTGGGGGGGGGGGGGGGTGGGGGGGGGGGGGGGTGGGGGGGGGGGGGGGTGGGGGGGGGGGGGGGTGGGGGGGGGGGGGGGTGGGGGGGGGGGGGGGTGGGGGGGGGGGGGGGTGGGGGGGGGGGGGGGTGGGGGGGGGGGGGGGTGGGGGGGGGGGGGGGTGGGGGGGGGGGGGGGTGGGGGGGGGGGGGGGTGGGGGGGGGGGGGGGTGGGGGGGGGGGGGGGTGGGGGGGGGGGGGGGTGGGGGGGGGGGGGGGTGGGGGGGGGGGGGGGTGGGGGGGGGGGGGGGTGGGGGGGGGGGGGGGTGGGGGGGGGGGGGGGTGGGGGGGGGGGGGGGTGGGGGGGGGGGGGGGTGGGGGGGGGGGGGGGTGGGGGGGGGGGGGGGTGGGGGGGGGGGGGGGTGGGGGGGGGGGGGGGTGGGGGGGGGGGGGGGTGGGGGGGGGGGGGGGTGGGGGGGGGGGGGGGTGGGGGGGGGGGGGGGTGGGGGGGGGGGGGGGTGGGGGGGGGGGGGGGTGGGGGGGGGGGGGGGTGGGGGGGGGGGGGGGTGGGGGGGGGGGGGGGTGGGGGGGGGGGGGGGTGGGGGGGGGGGGGGGTGGGGGGGGGGGGGGGTGGGGGGGGGGGGGGGTGGGGGGGGGGGGGGGTGGGGGGGGGGGGGGGTGGGGGGGGGGGGGGGTGGGGGGGGGGGGGGGTGGGGGGGGGGGGGGGTGGGGGGGGGGGGGGGTGGGGGGGGGGGGGGGTGGGGGGGGGGGGGGGTGGGGGGGGGGGGGGGTGGGGGGGGGGGGGGGTGGGGGGGGGGGGGGGTGGGGGGGGGGGGGGGTGGGGGGGGGGGGGGGTGGGGGGGGGGGGGGGTGGGGGGGGGGGGGGGTGGGGGGGGGGGGGGGTGGGGGGGGGGGGGGGTGGGGGGGGGGGGGGGTGGGGGGGGGGGGGGGTGGGGGGGGGGGGGGGTGGGGGGGGGGGGGGGTGGGGGGGGGGGGGGGTGGGGGGGGGGGGGGGTGGGGGGGGGGGGGGGTGGGGGGGGGGGGGGGTGGGGGGGGGGGGGGGTGGGGGGGGGGGGGGGTGGGGGGGGGGGGGGGTGGGGGGGGGGGGGGGTGGGGGGGGGGGGGGGTGGGGGGGGGGGGGGGTGGGGGGGGGGGGGGGTGGGGGGGGGGGGGGGTGGGGGGGGGGGGGGGTGGGGGGGGGGGGGGGTGGGGGGGGGGGGGGGTGGGGGGGGGGGGGGGTGGGGGGGGGGGGGGGTGGGGGGGGGGGGGGGTGGGGGGGGGGGGGGGTGGGGGGGGGGGGGGGTGGGGGGGGGGGGGGGTGGGGGGGGGGGGGGGTGGGGGGGGGGGGGGGTGGGGGGGGGGGGGGGTGGGGGGGGGGGGGGGTGGGGGGGGGGGGGGGTGGGGGGGGGGGGGGGTGGGGGGGGGGGGGGGTGGGGGGGGGGGGGGGTGGGGGGGGGGGGGGGTGGGGGGGGGGGGGGGTGGGGGGGGGGGGGGGTGGGGGGGGGGGGGGGTGGGGGGGGGGGGGGGTGGGGGGGGGGGGGGGTGGGGGGGGGGGGGGGTGGGGGGGGGGGGGGGTGGGGGGGGGGGGGGGTGGGGGGGGGGGGGGGTGGGGGGGGGGGGGGGTGGGGGGGGGGGGGGGTGGGGGGGGGGGGGGGTGGGGGGGGGGGGGGGTGGGGGGGGGGGGGGGTGGGGGGGGGGGGGGGTGGGGGGGGGGGGGGGTGGGGGGGGGGGGGGGTGGGGGGGGGGGGGGGTGGGGGGGGGGGGGGGTGGGGGGGGGGGGGGGTGGGGGGGGGGGGGGGTGGGGGGGGGGGGGGGTGGGGGGGGGGGGGGGTGGGGGGGGGGGGGGGTGGGGGGGGGGGGGGGTGGGGGGGGGGGGGGGTGGGGGGGGGGGGGGGTGGGGGGGGGGGGGGGTGGGGGGGGGGGGGGGTGGGGGGGGGGGGGGGTGGGGGGGGGGGGGGGTGGGGGGGGGGGGGGGTGGGGGGGGGGGGGGGTGGGGGGGGGGGGGGGTGGGGGGGGGGGGGGGTGGGGGGGGGGGGGGGTGGGGGGGGGGGGGGGTGGGGGGGGGGGGGGGTGGGGGGGGGGGGGGGTGGGGGGGGGGGGGGGTGGGGGGGGGGGGGGGTGGGGGGGGGGGGGGGTGGGGGGGGGGGGGGGTGGGGGGGGGGGGGGGTGGGGGGGGGGGGGGGTGGGGGGGGGGGGGGGTGGGGGGGGGGGGGGGTGGGGGGGGGGGGGGGTGGGGGGGGGGGGGGGTGGGGGGGGGGGGGGGTGGGGGGGGGGGGGGGTGGGGGGGGGGGGGGGTGGGGGGGGGGGGGGGTGGGGGGGGGGGGGGGTGGGGGGGGGGGGGGGTGGGGGGGGGGGGGGGTGGGGGGGGGGGGGGGTGGGGGGGGGGGGGGGTGGGGGGGGGGGGGGGTGGGGGGGGGGGGGGGTGGGGGGGGGGGGGGGTGGGGGGGGGGGGGGGTGGGGGGGGGGGGGGGTGGGGGGGGGGGGGGGTGGGGGGGGGGGGGGGTGGGGGGGGGGGGGGGTGGGGGGGGGGGGGGGTGGGGGGGGGGGGGGGTGGGGGGGGGGGGGGGTGGGGGGGGGGGGGGGTGGGGGGGGGGGGGGGTGGGGGGGGGGGGGGGTGGGGGGGGGGGGGGGTGGGGGGGGGGGGGGGTGGGGGGGGGGGGGGGTGGGGGGGGGGGGGGGTGGGGGGGGGGGGGGGTGGGGGGGGGGGGGGGTGGGGGGGGGGGGGGGTGGGGGGGGGGGGGGGTGGGGGGGGGGGGGGGTGGGGGGGGGGGGGGGTGGGGGGGGGGGGGGGTGGGGGGGGGGGGGGGTGGGGGGGGGGGGGGGTGGGGGGGGGGGGGGGTGGGGGGGGGGGGGGGTGGGGGGGGGGGGGGGTGGGGGGGGGGGGGGGTGGGGGGGGGGGGGGGTGGGGGGGGGGGGGGGTGGGGGGGGGGGGGGGTGGGGGGGGGGGGGGGTGGGGGGGGGGGGGGGTGGGGGGGGGGGGGGGTGGGGGGGGGGGGGGGTGGGGGGGGGGGGGGGTGGGGGGGGGGGGGGGTGGGGGGGGGGGGGGGTGGGGGGGGGGGGGGGTGGGGGGGGGGGGGGGTGGGGGGGGGGGGGGGTGGGGGGGGGGGGGGGTGGGGGGGGGGGGGGGTGGGGGGGGGGGGGGGTGGGGGGGGGGGGGGGTGGGGGGGGGGGGGGGTGGGGGGGGGGGGGGGTGGGGGGGGGGGGGGGTGGGGGGGGGGGGGGGTGGGGGGGGGGGGGGGTGGGGGGGGGGGGGGGTGGGGGGGGGGGGGGGTGGGGGGGGGGGGGGGTGGGGGGGGGGGGGGGTGGGGGGGGGGGGGGGTGGGGGGGGGGGGGGGTGGGGGGGGGGGGGGGTGGGGGGGGGGGGGGGTGGGGGGGGGGGGGGGTGGGGGGGGGGGGGGGTGGGGGGGGGGGGGGGTGGGGGGGGGGGGGGGTGGGGGGGGGGGGGGGTGGGGGGGGGGGGGGGTGGGGGGGGGGGGGGGTGGGGGGGGGGGGGGGTGGGGGGGGGGGGGGGTGGGGGGGGGGGGGGGTGGGGGGGGGGGGGGGTGGGGGGGGGGGGGGGTGGGGGGGGGGGGGGGTGGGGGGGGGGGGGGGTGGGGGGGGGGGGGGGTGGGGGGGGGGGGGGGTGGGGGGGGGGGGGGGTGGGGGGGGGGGGGGGTGGGGGGGGGGGGGGGTGGGGGGGGGGGGGGGTGGGGGGGGGGGGGGGTGGGGGGGGGGGGGGGTGGGGGGGGGGGGGGGTGGGGGGGGGGGGGGGTGGGGGGGGGGGGGGGTGGGGGGGGGGGGGGGTGGGGGGGGGGGGGGGTGGGGGGGGGGGGGGGTGGGGGGGGGGGGGGGTGGGGGGGGGGGGGGGTGGGGGGGGGGGGGGGTGGGGGGGGGGGGGGGTGGGGGGGGGGGGGGGTGGGGGGGGGGGGGGGTGGGGGGGGGGGGGGGTGGGGGGGGGGGGGGGTGGGGGGGGGGGGGGGTGGGGGGGGGGGGGGGTGGGGGGGGGGGGGGGTGGGGGGGGGGGGGGGTGGGGGGGGGGGGGGGTGGGGGGGGGGGGGGGTGGGGGGGGGGGGGGGTGGGGGGGGGGGGGGGTGGGGGGGGGGGGGGGTGGGGGGGGGGGGGGGTGGGGGGGGGGGGGGGTGGGGGGGGGGGGGGGTGGGGGGGGGGGGGGGTGGGGGGGGGGGGGGGTGGGGGGGGGGGGGGGTGGGGGGGGGGGGGGGTGGGGGGGGGGGGGGGTGGGGGGGGGGGGGGGTGGGGGGGGGGGGGGGTGGGGGGGGGGGGGGGTGGGGGGGGGGGGGGGTGGGGGGGGGGGGGGGTGGGGGGGGGGGGGGGTGGGGGGGGGGGGGGGTGGGGGGGGGGGGGGGTGGGGGGGGGGGGGGGTGGGGGGGGGGGGGGGTGGGGGGGGGGGGGGGTGGGGGGGGGGGGGGGTGGGGGGGGGGGGGGGTGGGGGGGGGGGGGGGTGGGGGGGGGGGGGGGTGGGGGGGGGGGGGGGTGGGGGGGGGGGGGGGTGGGGGGGGGGGGGGGTGGGGGGGGGGGGGGGTGGGGGGGGGGGGGGGTGGGGGGGGGGGGGGGTGGGGGGGGGGGGGGGTGGGGGGGGGGGGGGGTGGGGGGGGGGGGGGGTGGGGGGGGGGGGGGGTGGGGGGGGGGGGGGGTGGGGGGGGGGGGGGGTGGGGGGGGGGGGGGGTGGGGGGGGGGGGGGGTGGGGGGGGGGGGGGGTGGGGGGGGGGGGGGGTGGGGGGGGGGGGGGGTGGGGGGGGGGGGGGGTGGGGGGGGGGGGGGGTGGGGGGGGGGGGGGGTGGGGGGGGGGGGGGGTGGGGGGGGGGGGGGGTGGGGGGGGGGGGGGGTGGGGGGGGGGGGGGGTGGGGGGGGGGGGGGGTGGGGGGGGGGGGGGGTGGGGGGGGGGGGGGGTGGGGGGGGGGGGGGGTGGGGGGGGGGGGGGGTGGGGGGGGGGGGGGGTGGGGGGGGGGGGGGGTGGGGGGGGGGGGGGGTGGGGGGGGGGGGGGGTGGGGGGGGGGGGGGGTGGGGGGGGGGGGGGGTGGGGGGGGGGGGGGGTGGGGGGGGGGGGGGGTGGGGGGGGGGGGGGGTGGGGGGGGGGGGGGGTGGGGGGGGGGGGGGGTGGGGGGGGGGGGGGGTGGGGGGGGGGGGGGGTGGGGGGGGGGGGGGGTGGGGGGGGGGGGGGGTGGGGGGGGGGGGGGGTGGGGGGGGGGGGGGGTGGGGGGGGGGGGGGGTGGGGGGGGGGGGGGGTGGGGGGGGGGGGGGGTGGGGGGGGGGGGGGGTGGGGGGGGGGGGGGGTGGGGGGGGGGGGGGGTGGGGGGGGGGGGGGGTGGGGGGGGGGGGGGGTGGGGGGGGGGGGGGGTGGGGGGGGGGGGGGGTGGGGGGGGGGGGGGGTGGGGGGGGGGGGGGGTGGGGGGGGGGGGGGGTGGGGGGGGGGGGGGGTGGGGGGGGGGGGGGGTGGGGGGGGGGGGGGGTGGGGGGGGGGGGGGGTGGGGGGGGGGGGGGGTGGGGGGGGGGGGGGGTGGGGGGGGGGGGGGGTGGGGGGGGGGGGGGGTGGGGGGGGGGGGGGGTGGGGGGGGGGGGGGGTGGGGGGGGGGGGGGGTGGGGGGGGGGGGGGGTGGGGGGGGGGGGGGGTGGGGGGGGGGGGGGGTGGGGGGGGGGGGGGGTGGGGGGGGGGGGGGGTGGGGGGGGGGGGGGGTGGGGGGGGGGGGGGGTGGGGGGGGGGGGGGGTGGGGGGGGGGGGGGGTGGGGGGGGGGGGGGGTGGGGGGGGGGGGGGGTGGGGGGGGGGGGGGGTGGGGGGGGGGGGGGGTGGGGGGGGGGGGGGGTGGGGGGGGGGGGGGGTGGGGGGGGGGGGGGGTGGGGGGGGGGGGGGGTGGGGGGGGGGGGGGGTGGGGGGGGGGGGGGGTGGGGGGGGGGGGGGGTGGGGGGGGGGGGGGGTGGGGGGGGGGGGGGGTGGGGGGGGGGGGGGGTGGGGGGGGGGGGGGGTGGGGGGGGGGGGGGGTGGGGGGGGGGGGGGGTGGGGGGGGGGGGGGGTGGGGGGGGGGGGGGGTGGGGGGGGGGGGGGGTGGGGGGGGGGGGGGGTGGGGGGGGGGGGGGGTGGGGGGGGGGGGGGGTGGGGGGGGGGGGGGGTGGGGGGGGGGGGGGGTGGGGGGGGGGGGGGGTGGGGGGGGGGGGGGGTGGGGGGGGGGGGGGGTGGGGGGGGGGGGGGGTGGGGGGGGGGGGGGGTGGGGGGGGGGGGGGGTGGGGGGGGGGGGGGGTGGGGGGGGGGGGGGGTGGGGGGGGGGGGGGGTGGGGGGGGGGGGGGGTGGGGGGGGGGGGGGGTGGGGGGGGGGGGGGGTGGGGGGGGGGGGGGGTGGGGGGGGGGGGGGGTGGGGGGGGGGGGGGGTGGGGGGGGGGGGGGGTGGGGGGGGGGGGGGGTGGGGGGGGGGGGGGGTGGGGGGGGGGGGGGGTGGGGGGGGGGGGGGGTGGGGGGGGGGGGGGGTGGGGGGGGGGGGGGGTGGGGGGGGGGGGGGGTGGGGGGGGGGGGGGGTGGGGGGGGGGGGGGGTGGGGGGGGGGGGGGGTGGGGGGGGGGGGGGGTGGGGGGGGGGGGGGGTGGGGGGGGGGGGGGGTGGGGGGGGGGGGGGGTGGGGGGGGGGGGGGGTGGGGGGGGGGGGGGGTGGGGGGGGGGGGGGGTGGGGGGGGGGGGGGGTGGGGGGGGGGGGGGGTGGGGGGGGGGGGGGGTGGGGGGGGGGGGGGGTGGGGGGGGGGGGGGGTGGGGGGGGGGGGGGGTGGGGGGGGGGGGGGGTGGGGGGGGGGGGGGGTGGGGGGGGGGGGGGGTGGGGGGGGGGGGGGGTGGGGGGGGGGGGGGGTGGGGGGGGGGGGGGGTGGGGGGGGGGGGGGGTGGGGGGGGGGGGGGGTGGGGGGGGGGGGGGGTGGGGGGGGGGGGGGGTGGGGGGGGGGGGGGGTGGGGGGGGGGGGGGGTGGGGGGGGGGGGGGGTGGGGGGGGGGGGGGGTGGGGGGGGGGGGGGGTGGGGGGGGGGGGGGGTGGGGGGGGGGGGGGGTGGGGGGGGGGGGGGGTGGGGGGGGGGGGGGGTGGGGGGGGGGGGGGGTGGGGGGGGGGGGGGGTGGGGGGGGGGGGGGGTGGGGGGGGGGGGGGGTGGGGGGGGGGGGGGGTGGGGGGGGGGGGGGGTGGGGGGGGGGGGGGGTGGGGGGGGGGGGGGGTGGGGGGGGGGGGGGGTGGGGGGGGGGGGGGGTGGGGGGGGGGGGGGGTGGGGGGGGGGGGGGGTGGGGGGGGGGGGGGGTGGGGGGGGGGGGGGGTGGGGGGGGGGGGGGGTGGGGGGGGGGGGGGGTGGGGGGGGGGGGGGGTGGGGGGGGGGGGGGGTGGGGGGGGGGGGGGGTGGGGGGGGGGGGGGGTGGGGGGGGGGGGGGGTGGGGGGGGGGGGGGGTGGGGGGGGGGGGGGGTGGGGGGGGGGGGGGGTGGGGGGGGGGGGGGGTGGGGGGGGGGGGGGGTGGGGGGGGGGGGGGGTGGGGGGGGGGGGGGGTGGGGGGGGGGGGGGGTGGGGGGGGGGGGGGGTGGGGGGGGGGGGGGGTCGGGGGGGGAGGGAGTGGTGGGGGGGGGGGGTGGGGGGGGGGGGGGGTGGGGGGGGGGGGGGGTGGGGGGGGGGGGCGGGGTGGGGGGGGGGGGGGGGGGGGGGGGGGGGGGGTGTGGGGGGGGGGGGGTGGGGGGGGGGGGGGTGGGGGGGGGGGGGGTGTGGGGGGGCGGGGGGGGGGGGGGGGGGGGGGGTGGGGGGGGGGGCCAGCATGGCCAATTGGCCATGATGGCAGGGGCTGATGGGAATTGTAGTCCATAACATCTGGCGTGCCAAAGGTTCGCCACCACGGGTTAGTGTGTCTCCAGATCCCCAAGCCTGGCTCCAGGGCTAAGGTAAGGTTGCCAACCTCCAGGTGGTACCTGGAGGCCTCCCAGAAGTAGAGCTGATCTCCTTGGGGACAAGGCTGCTTTGGAGGATGGACTCTGGGCTATAGCCTTCTACCCACCCCTAAGATCCCTCCGCAATCCAAACCTCTCCTTCCCTAGGCTCCACCCCCAAAGTCTCCAGGTATCTGCAGCAGCAGTGGCATAGTGGTTAAGAGCAGGTGCACTCTAATCTGGAGAACTGGGTTTGAGCAGCAGTGGCGTAGGAGGTTAAGAGCTCGTGTATCTAATCTGGAGGAACCGGGTTTGGTTCCCAGCTCTGCCACCTGAGCTGTGGAGGCTTATCTGGGGAATTCAGATTAGCATGTACACTCCCACACACGCCAGCTGGGTGACCTTGGGCTAGTCACAGCTTCCCAGAGGTCTCTCAGCCCCACCCACCTCACAGGGTGTTTGTTGTGAGGGGGGAAGGGCAAGGAGATTGTAAGCCCCTTTAAGTCTCCTGCAGGAGAGAAAGGGGGGATATAAATCCAAACTCTTCTTCTTCTTCTTCTTGATTCCCCACTCTGCCACTTGAGCTGTGGAGGCTTATCTGGGGAACTAGACCAGCTTTGCACTCCAACACATGCCAGCTGGGTGACCTTGGGCTAGTCACAGTTCTTCAGAGCTCTCTCAGCCCCACCCACCTCACAGGGTGTTTGTCATTGGGGGGGAAGGGAAAGGAGATTGTAAGCCCTTTTGAGTCTCCTTACAGGAGAGAAAGGGGGGTGTAAATCCAAACTCCTCCTACTCTTTTTCTTCTCCGCCTCCTCCCAACCCAGAGACTGCAACCAGAGCTAAGAGCCCACTACCAGTTAAGGACATCTGGCTAGCCCAGCCTGCAGCTACAATTCAAGCAACGACTGGAACCAGCCAATAGCGGCACCCCCGCCCCATCCTTGCCAACAGTAAGAAACCCATTTTTATTCACATCCCACCAAAGCCGCAGAGAGCAATTACAGTTCTGTTTACATCCAAGGCCAAGGAAATACAACACCCCACCACCACCACCACTCGAACGCATTGACTGCCTAGACGCAGTTTATACAGCAGACTCCATAGAATATACCACGCATCCTAATAAGAAAAGCCTCGGGGTTCCTTAGACACATCCATTTAGATTTTGCACTATAATGCTCCCTGCCTTATTATGGCAATTTGTAATTCGGCCGCAAAAGGAAATCATTTACCTCTTTGAGTACCCTATAATGCTGAAGAACAGCATGCTCTAACCTAGAAAAAGCGGCGGAATTTCATGTTCCAGACATAATGGGGAGCAATTTCCGCACCGCGGACCGAAAAGAGCCTCTCCAACCATTTAGAAATTCAAACAGCTCCTTTGTATTCTCCTCCTTCCCAGTGAACAAACTAGAGAGACCAAACCACCTCCAGGTATTTCGAGAAACGTTACATCGACAAGGTAGCAAACAAAGACAAGTCGTCGTGAGTGGGGATCCTTTACTTTCCCCCACTAAGAGCCTTTTTCTTAACCTCCCTAGAGATCTAAACCATGACGATTTCTCAGCATGTGCCAGGCAAAATAGCAAACCTGACTGAATTGCGCTACTTGGAAAAGCACTTCCAACTTCATTTCAAGAACGTGAGAGCCACCACGGTGAAATAGTTAGGATCCAAGGGACCCACGTTCGAATCTCCACTCTGTCGTGGAAGCTCACTGCGTGATCTGGGGCCAGTCATACACCCTCAGCCTAAGCTACCTCAAAATAATGTTGAGAAAGTACAATGAAAGAGACAGAGATATAAATTACTTTAGGTCCACATGGGGAGGGGAGGAGGAGGAGTAGTAGGAGGAGTTTGGATTTATATCCCCCCTTTCTCTTCTGTAGGAGACTCAAAGGGGCTTACAATCTCCTTGCCCTTCCCCCCTCACAACAAACACCCTGTGAGGTGGGTGGGGCTGAGAGAGCTCCGAGAAGCTGTGACTAGCCCAAGGTCACCCAGCTGGCGTGTGTGGGAGTGTACAGGCTACTCTGAATTCCCCAGATAAGCCTCCAAAACTCAAGCGGCAGAGCTGGGAATCAAACCCGGTTCCTCCAGATCAGAGTGCACCTGCTCTTAGCCACTGCTCTTAGCCACTACGCCAATGCTGCTCCCAAGAAAAAGAAAGATTCAGACAGATCAAGACTGAATATATAGCCACACCCATGAAACTGTGTTATACTGGATTAGACCAGACTACTGGCCGATTATGCATGGAAGGCTTACCTTGGGACATTTCAGTGTGGAATGGGCTTATATTGGGGTCTCCTCATGTTTCTTTGTTTACACGTGAGGAGACACTCACTCTAGGTGTGCAATTTTTTCTGTAGCAAACTCTCCCATGCCTAGTTCCCTTAATTCCGCCCATCAACTTGTTCTTAAAGGCACAGATCTTAAAGGCATTTATTCTCAAAGGCACAGATCTAATTATACCCAGTAGTCAAAATGGCTGGCTTAGCCTTTAAACTGCACTTTTATTTATTTATTTATTTATTCAAATTTATATCCCACCCTGTTCCCACAGGGATCAGGGTGGGTCATAACGGCTTATGAATAATTGATTTAAAACGTTTAAAATATGATCATATAAAAATTAAAACAATAGTACAATATTACTGTTCCAAAAACATCCCCCACACCCCCGGCAAATAAAAGAGCAAAATAATTCCCTGCACCACATGCTGCAGAAGTAGGGGACACTGTGCTATAGCCGATATTCTCTGTTCCCCCCACTTCCTGCTGCTGCCGTGAGAGGACAGAAAGGTTTGTTATTTCCAAGCACTCTCTGTTCTTATTATGTTGTTGATATCTTGATATATCAACATGAGGAGGTGAAGGTCAGTATGTTCTGGCTAAGCCCATTTGAGCGAGCTTCTTTTCTGTAACTTTTCTGTGAGTCGGCAACATGGAAGGGGATGGAGTGGGGAAAGGGATGCAGTGTGAGAGAGTGGGAAGGGTGGAGCTAGGTAGGCTGGTTATGGCTGGAGGGAAGGTGTCTGGGGCAAAGCTGTGCTCAGTGGCAAATACACCCGCTTTGGCGGCGAAGCAAAATAAAATCATTATTATTATTATTATTATTATTATTTGGGTTTATATTATTATTATTTGGGTTTATAAACCGCCCTCCCCCGAAGGGCTCAGGGCAGTGTACAACATGGATAGAGCACAACAACATTTTAAATACAATAAATATAGATTAAAACAGCTCTAATAAGAATAAAAATAAACCCTTCCCCATTTAAAATGCAGCATTAATTGACTCAGGATGGCGGCCTCTACCAATTCCCATAAACCCCAAATGAAAGGGGTGGCAGGATCTCCATGATGTCATAATGGAGAGAAAAGAGGAGGAAGGAAGGGGGGCCCTTATCAACAGCTGGTCTCCCCAAAAGCCCGGTGGAACAGCTCAGTCTTACAGGCCCTGCGGAACTCAGCAAGATCCCGCAGGGCCCGGACGGCTGATGGAAGAGCGTTCCACCAGGCAGGGGCCAGAGCTGTAAAGGCTCTGGCCCGGGTGGAGGCCAGCCGTATCATCGAGGGGCTGGGGATCACCAGCAAGTGACATATGGGGTAAGACGGTCCCGTTACAAATGGTCTTGCTTACTACAGAGGGAATGGAAAGTGGGGTATGGGGTAAGACGGTCCCGTTACAAAGGGTCTTGCTTACTACAGAGGGAATGGAAAGTGAAAGCAGGGCTTGAGGAAATACATCCGTACAAGTAATCTCACTGCAACAGACATTTGCCCCACCATGCAACAGACACCTTGTGCACAACCTACTACTGTCTACTCAAACTAGGAGAAGCTTTCCTGGGTCTCAGGAAGAGGTATTTAGATCACCTACTCCCTGTTCTTTAACTGGAGGGGTTGAGGACTGAACCTGCATCCTTCTGCTTGCAAAGCCAATGATCTTCCACTGAGCCACAGCCCCTCCCCCAGTTCAGCAGCGAGCAGCAAGAAGCTCTCAAACAAGGCAAGGCACCAATTGCCTTCCCCTAATGGTTTTATTCAAATTCAAACTCAAGGCCTTTATTGGCATATAAAAGACTCCGATGAAATAGAAAATGAGTAGAATATAATCAGATCAATAAAATTCAAGGCTTCGGCATTAACAGAGCGATATATTACGTTTACGACTTCTCGTTCCTCAGTGCAAGAACTTCACAACTGGGTCTATTGTATCTGGATCCTGGGCTGTTGTAAGAAAAAATACCATACGGTCAGCAAAGTGCCGGTTCCCACTCCCAAACAATGAAGTTATGCGCTTGGACCGGATCACCTGGTAGAATGAGCAATACAGGAAAAATATGCGCTGCTGACCCTATACAGGGTTGGCTGCAAGGGCCTAGCCTAGCTGTGAGTGGAATGTTCTGGAATCTCCCACAGATGATTGTGTCAGACTCTCGAACGTGGAAATAACAGAGACTGTAGGAAAGTCCTAAAGCAGTTTATTTCTAACAACGCGTAGAGTAACAGTAGAAAGCTGAATCTAAGCTCTCCAGCTTAGATCCAGAGATTATATCCTTCAAACCCCCCCCATTTGTCCCACACCAAATGTGCCTCACAAATTCTACAACATTTGCACTACAGAGCTTCAAAGAACCTGAGAACCGTTCACACCTTCTTGCAGGAGAGCTGGCGCCAGGGGATTGCCAGGAAGGGAAGAGGGAAACAGAAAAGCAGTTACAGGAAAACGTTTGCAATTCTTACACAGCAAGACATCTGGGCACTGACAGGCTTGGGCCTGACAGATTGCTGGTTTTATTCCACGTCATTTCCCCTGCAGAGGCGCCCTGGTTGTGAACATTCAGTCTCCATTCAGTTATGACGGTTCAAAGACCGTCTCGCCAGTATCGTCTCTTTCTGTCACCAAATTCTATGAGGTAACTGTACCTTGCACAGAGTAGAATCTGGCTGTTCTCCTCATAGACTTTGATGCCAGAAACACAAATGCCCAGATGAGGAAACAGTTCTGAGAGCCAGTGTGGAACAGCGGTTAAGAGCAGGTGGACTCTGATCCAGAGAACTAGGTTTGATTCCCCACTCCTTCACGTGAGCAATGGACTTTCATCTGGTGAACTGGATTTCATTCTCTGATCCTCCACATGAAGCCTGCTGGGTGATGGTCCAGAGGTGGACCAACCTATGGCGCTCCAGAGGTTCATGGACTACAATTCCCATCAACCCCTGCCCACATGGCCAATTGGCCGGTTCCCACTCCCAAACAATGAAGTTATGCGCTTGGACCGGATCGCCTGGTAGAATGAGCAATACAGGAAAAACATGCACCGCTGACCCTATATGGGGCTGGCTGCAAGGGCCTAGCCTAGCTGTGAGTGGAATGTTCTGGAATCTCCTACAGAAGATTGCTGGTTTTATTCCACGTCATTTCCCCTGCAGAGGCGCCCTGGTTGTGAACATACAGTCTCCATTCAGTTATGACGGTTCAGACCGTCTCGCCAGTATTGTCCAATTGGCCATGCAGGCAGGGGGTAATGGGAATTGTAGTCCATGAACCTCTGGAGCGCCATAGGTTGACCACCCTTGGCTAGTCACAGTTCTCTCTGAAATCTCTCAGCCTCACCTGCCTCACAAGGGGTCTGCGGTGGGGAGAGGAAGGGAAAGGAGTTTGTAAGCTGCTTTGAGACTCCTTACAGGAGAGAAAGATGGAGTGTCAATCCAAACTCCTCTTCTTCTGCCCACCCAAGGAAGCTCTGATGCGGGGGACACAATTCAAAATGAGTCAGTTCCTCTTATGGGCCAGCGCCAAAGCTGGCTGACTCAGATATGCACCAGCATAACTCGGGTTGACAGGAAAGACCTGGAGAACACTCAGAGTGACAGCTGACATCCAGACTTCAGAGATAGCTCTGCTGGAGGGAATGGGTATCTTGTGGGGTGGACTCTGTGGCATTAAACCCACCGAGATCTCTCCTCTAGTCAACTATTGCCCTTTCCATGTTTCATGCCCAAACGTCCGTGAATTTCCTAAGCCAGAGATGGCAATACACTAGGCACCGCCCACAAGGGCTGCCGCACGCCAGCCAGGGAAGTACCACGTTGATGCAAGCTGTCCTAATTTTGTTGAGGTTAGAGGGGCGAAAACTGGGGAGGGCCTTCTTGCTCACGGCCCCAATGCTCTGCAACTCTCTCTCCCGGAAGATTCATCTGCCTCCTTCTGTTGCCATCTCCCACCAACAGGGGAAGGCTTTCCTGCTACGTTCAGCATTCCCTCCATGATCCCTGCTTCCGGAACAAACATTTTAAAGTTTTTGTAGGCATTTTAACTCTGGGGTGCTGTGTGGTTTCCGGGCTGTATGGCCGTGTTCTAGCAGCATTCTCTCCTGACGTTTCGCCTGCATCCGTGGCCGGCATCTTCAGAGGATCTGATAGTAGGAAAGGATCTGATAGATCCTCTGAAGATGCCAGCCACAGATGCAGGCGAAATGTCAGGAGAGAATGCTGCTAGAACACGGCCATACAGCCTGGAAACCACACAGCACCCCAGTGATTCCGGCCGTGAAAACCTTGCCCCAAAGCGCTTTGCAGCGCGCCGAGATCAGGTACATCAGGGGGTAAACCTTGTCCTGTCGCACTTCCTCTTTGCAGTGTGTCGAAAGAGGATGCTCGTTGGGGCAAGATTTCTCGTCTCAATGTGCTTCCTCTTTTGCCCCTTGCCTGTTTCTCGCTTTCCACAGGGAAATAGAGAAGAAGAAGAGTTTGGATTTATATCCCCCCTTTTTCTCCTGCAGGAGACTCAAAGGGGCTTACAATCTCCTTGCCCTTCCCTCCTCACAACAAACACCCTGTGAGGTAGGTGGGGCTGAGAGAGCTCCGAGAAGCTGTGACTAGCCCAAGGTCACCCAGCTGGCGTGTGTGGGAGTGCACAGGCTAATCTGAATTCCCCAGATAAGCCTCCACAGCTCAGGCGGCAGAGCGGGGAATCAAACCCGGTTCCTCCAGATTAGATACACGAGCTCTTAACCTCCTACGCCACTGCTGCATTCAACAGCAACAGAGAATTTTTGGCGCAACTTTTCGCACGAAGGTGGGGCAAGAGCAGGGAACGCCTGGCAGAGGGGAAATCGGCCTAAGATTCCTAACTCAATGAGTCACTGAAGGGCTGCCTGCTTGCCCCTTACCTGTCATAGGGTCAAATAACTGATTGGCCTCCAGGTCTGTGAAGGTACTGAAGCAAACAGGACACCGGAAGGACGCTCGGTTGGTGGAGTCCCTTTCGTCGGTCTCAATCCTTCTCCTCATGTGATCCAGTTTGTACTTCACCACGTTGACCAGCAGGCGGTAGTTGATGAAGTAATAGTTGTGCCGGGTGGTTTTGCCATCCGGGGCCGTCTCCACTCGCATCCGGCACTTGATGAACTTGTCTCCTTTGAGGGTATTGAGGACGGCTCGCAGCTGCTTCCGGTCGAACTTGAGCAATTCCAGCATGTCCTCCTCCTTCACGCAGGGATTCCGGATCAGAATGTCCAGGGCCAGAGCATGTTCTGTCCCATAGAAGCCGCGCACGACATACTTGGCCAGGCGCTTCAGAGCGGCAGGGACTTCCGTGAGAACGTCCGGGTCTGTCATCGCGAGCCCCCTGCAACACAAACACAAGGAAACAACTGGGTAAAATGCAATGCCCACTTCCTTATTACTTTGTAAATACATATACCGTATATACTCGCATATAAGCCGAGTTTTTCAGCCCTGTTGGAGAGGAGGCGTCTGAGGGGGGATATGATTGAAGTCTATAAAATTATGCATGGGGTCGAAAATGTTGACAGAGAGACATTTTTCTCTCTTTCTCACAATACTAGAACCAGGGGGGCATACATTGAAAATGCTGGGGGGAAGAATTAGGACTAATAAAAGGAAACACTTCTTCACACGACGAGTGATAAGTGTTTGGAATATGCTGCCACAGGAGGTGGTGATGGCCACTCACCTGGATAGCTTTAAAAGGGGCTTGGACAGATTTATGGAGGAGAAGTCGATCTATGGCTACCAATCTTGATGCTCCTTGATCTCAGATTGCAAATGCCTTAGCAGACCAGGTGCTCAGGAGCAGGAGCAGCAGAAGGCCATTGCTTTCACATCCTGCATGTGAGCTCCCAAAGGCACTTGGTGGGCCACTGCGAGTAGCAGAGTGCTGGACTAGATGGACTCTGGTCTGATCCAGCTGGCGTGTTCTTATGTTCTTATCCCACTGTCCGATAATTTTGGTTACTGAAATTGGTTTGGTTCCCGTATAACACCCTATGCTCTAATTCTGTCTCTCGTTTCTTCTGCTGCCATTATTTGTCTTACTGATTTTACAGCAGGGGTCCCTAATCTTTTTCAGCCTGGGATTTTGGGCACAAGATGGGGGACCAACCACAAAATGAATTCCTCATGAGTTGGAGTCAACTGCAAAATGTCAGGGCTTGAGGTTATACATAATTGTAATGGTAATTCTTCAAGATTTCAGGCAGAAGCACTGTTAAATAGGACACTATGCAATGCCCACTTTCTTATTACTTTGTAAATACATATAAGTGCAAAATAATGTTTATTTATTGCTTTCTTTCCCTATCTGTATTACGCTGACCAATAGAGCCCCGTAGGTGAGAAACAGCACTTTCAATTGCTATCCGAGGATATCAAAAGCAAACGTGATTTTCAATTCCAACAAGCTGTAATTTGCTTGGTTCAGGTACAACAGGGGTGCCCAACCTATGGTGCTCCAGATGTGCATGGACTACAATTCCCATCAGCCCCTGCCAGCATGGCCAACTGATATAATGGGGATTTGAAGTCCATGCACATCTGGAGCACCACAGGTTGGTCACCCGTGAGGTGCAACAACAAACTCTGGTTAGACACAAAAGAAGGAATGAATGAAGCACGGGGAGTGCGGGGTAGGGGAGGCATGAATCAGGTCAAGCCGTGATTTGCCATTATAAGGAGATGAAACCAAACTGTCCTTCCTCCAACCCAGCATTGCCACATCCCAGTCAGCAACGTCACATCTAATGTCAGTGTACGACGACAGCACACAGCTTCACTGCAAAAAGGCAGGTAAAAAGGTTGCCAACTCAGATCTGAGAAATTCCTGGAAATTGGGGAGGGGTGGGACATGGGAAGAAGGATTTCAGTATGGTAGGGGGCACAGTCCGCCCTCCAAAACAGCCATATTTTCCAAGGGAACCGATCTCTGTAGTTTGGAAATGAGCTGTAACCCCGGCAGATTTTCAAACACCACCTGAAGACTGACAATTCTAGCATACACCTGGCTACCCGCAAAGGATAGATTTAAAACACCTATCAAGGAACCTAACCACAGTGAAATAGTCACCCCTCTGAAATACAGTCACCCAAACCACAGTGAAATACAGTCATCACGACTTTCCCATCGTGGTTTTGATATATCGCAGGTCAGAATAAGAAATTAAATGGGATTTTTAAAGGAATTTTCCTTTAAAAGGAAAATTTTTAAGGGATTTTCGCACAGAGGACACACGAAGGCACAACGCAAAAAAAGTTTAGAAACTCAGAAAGGCATAAAATATACGTATGGAATTGCACAACATCAACTTATTTTATCTTTTAGAAGAAGAAGAAGAGTTTGGATTTATATCCCCCCTTTCTCTTCTGCAGGAGACTCAAAGGGGCTTACAATCTCCTTGCCCTTCCCCCCTCACAACAAACACCCTCTGAGATATGTGGGGCTGAGAGAGCTCCCGAACTGTGACTAGCTCAAGGTCACCCAGCCGGCATGTGTTGGGAGTGCACAAGCTAATCCGATTCACCAGATAAGCCTCCACAGCTCAGGTGGCAGAGCTGGGAATCAAACCCGGTTCCTCCAGATTAGATACACAAGCTCTTAACCTCCTACGCCACTGCTGCTCCTCATTTAATACCATAAATCTCATTTTAATACCATAAATATACACATTTCCTTTTTTTAAAGTTAGAATAAAAAGAAAAATTCAGACTTTTCTGGTACAAAGGAAGGGCCAAAAAGTTTTACACAGATTTCCAGATCACAGGAGGTGCCACGCCCCTAACCCCAGCGATGCAGAAGGGATAACTGTACTGTTAACAGGACTGAGATGAGGGGGTTTTTTGGTTATGCGACCTTGGGACTCAAGAACAAATATGTTTTGAAAAGAAAAAAAGCCCACACCAGGTTAACTGCTGAAGTTTTAAGAGAGAAATTGCAGAAATATTTGCAGGCACAAGTTGGCTCAGGCCAGGCCCTGTGTGAAGATTTTGAGACGCGCAGCAGGCTCCCGGAACACAGACAATTTCCAGCTATCAAATTTATCAGTTTCTAATTATCAGAACAAACAGTACCATGCCGAGTCTGTTCGTCAGCAATCTTAATTGCACTGTGAACTGCTGGAGCTGTTGAGAAATTCGTTGCACTGGGGCTAACAAGAGCAGTGGGTTCGTAAGAAGATTTGGACCTGGGCGACTGTCCCGGCGCTAGCGGAAGTGCTCAAATCACACCTGGCTGTTGGCCAGTGGTAAATGGAACCACAGCCAGTGTGCAAGATGAAATTTCCTGTGACAAAATAATAACAACAACAAGCATTTATTGTCATTGAGCAAGCACAACGAAAATTACAAGAATTTGCCTTCGAATGGTATCAACTTCTCAAATCAAAAATTTACTCAATAGGTTTATTACTTGAAGATCTCTGTATGCTGACACCCAGAGAGATTTTTCCGAACCTTAAAAAGTAGACTTCTAGAACAGGAATATCATATCTTGTTGGGGCAAGCAAATAAATCATGCTCACCCCTCTCTGTCGGAATAATACCGGAACAGGGGCACATAGCCAAATATCTTGAATTATTAACTGAACCCCAACAGAGATGGATTATCACAAGGGCCAGATCCAATACCTTCCCATCGGCCATTACAAAGGGTCGTTACTTATCCATCCCTCTCCAGGATTGGGTTTGTCCACACTGTAAAAATCAAGCGGAGACTCTTGCTCACATTATTCTTGACTGTCCGAGATATGTGGGCATTAGGAATTTCTCTCCCAGGCTGGCCCTAGACAAATCTGAAAGTGACTCTGACTGTTCTGTTGTGGAGCTTCTGTTAAACAACACAGATGTCATGCTCTTGGAAAAAGTAGCAAAATTTCTTTTACAAGTGACAGAACTTTCTAAGTAATGTATACTGCTATATACAGTCTTCCTGTCTGCGCTTTGAATGCACTCTTGATTTGTATTTCAAAAATGTCTGGCAACGCTCTAGAACCTATTTTTAAATGCCAAATAAAGGTGGTGGTTGTTGTTGTTATGGTTGAATACAAGCATTCCCCGATGCACACTATTTCAGACCTCACACCTCATCCTCACATTCCCCTTCCTCCAACCATCACTACACAGGCCCAACCACATCAGCACGAAACCATGGAGTTCAGCATAGCCACAGTTCCGTCTCTGAGCCTATTTGTCCTGGTTCTTATAATCCTATATTGTCTGCCAGATGGTTGTCTGCCAGATGGTAACATTTCAAAAAGAGAGTATGCCGGATGAGACGCGTCCTTCAGAATCTTCTGAACTTTCTTTAGGCAGCTGGAATTGTAAAGTTCTTCCAAAGAGGGGAGAGGGCAGCCAATAATCCTCTGGGCAGTAGTGATCACCCTTTGGAGCGCCTTCCTATCTGCCACTATGCAACAAACCATGCACAGATGCGGTATGTTAAGACACTCTCTATAGCACAGCGGGAGAAGGTCACCAGCAGTTTTTCATGCCGTTGTTGTTTCCTTAAAAGTCTCAGATAGTACAGTCGCTGCTGGGCCTTCTTAACCACTGTGGCAGTCTGAACACCCCAGATCAAGTCCTCTTTAATCATAACACCTAGGACAGTGATGGCGAACCTTTTCAAGACCGAACTGCAACCCAAAACCCACTTATTTATCGCAAAGTGCCAACATGGCAATTTAACCTGAATACTGAGGTTTTAGTTTAGAAAAAATGGTTGGCTCTGAGGCGTGTGTTACTCGGAAGTAAGCTTGGTGGTAGTCGATGGCTTTGCTTTGAAGCAACCATGCAACTCTTCCAATGGGTGAATCAGGACTCTAGGAGGGTTTACTCAGAAGCAAGCCCCATTGCCAGCAACCGAGCTTACTCCCAGATAAAGGATTGCGCTTTAGTTCTTTGCATGAAAATCAGTGTGTTTAACAGCGCTTAACAGGGTAACCTACACTGCTTCTCCAAAACTAGGTCTTAGGTTTAATGCTAATAATTGAGCCCAGTGGCCCAGGCCAGCCTAGATGTGTGCGTGGGGGGGGGGGGTGATTTCCCCCCCACATGATGAACTTTGTGGGTGCCCACAGAGAGGGTTCTGAGTGCCACCTCTGGCACCCGTGCCATAGGTTCGCCATCACTGACCTAGGAACTTAAAGCTGGCCACCCGCTCTACTCGATCCCCATTTATCACCAAGGGTTGAATTTCTAACCTATTCCTTCTATAGTCTGCTATAAGCTCTTTGTCTTGTTAATATTAAGAACCAAATTATTTCCCCTGAACCACAAGAGCAACCGGTCCACCTCACCCCAATAGGCAGACTCGTCCCCTCCAGAGATAAGCCCCACCACCGTTGTGTCATCTGCAAATTTGAGAATGGTGTTACTATGATAGACAGGGGCACAATCGTATGTATAAAGGGTGTACAGTAGAGGACTCAACACACAGCCCTGTGGCGTTCCCCTGTTGAGAGTAAGAACTGAGGAGAGCTGATTACCCAGTCTAACCCCGAATCCACAAACAGATTGAATGGGAGAGTCCAAGATCTAGTCCCGAATCCACAAACAGATTGAATGGGAGAATCCAAGATCCAGAAGTTTGGTCACCAGTCTTTGTGGTAGGATTGTATGAAACACGGAACGAAAGTCCGCAAAGAGCATCCTCACATAGCTCCCCTGTCGTTCCAGATGAGTCAAAGCAGTGTGTAGATTAATGGCTATAGCGTCCTCTGTAGATCTGTTAGTTCTATATGCAAACTGATATTTATCAAATGTGTTTGGAAGGCAAGAACTAACCTGCCTATGGGCCAATGTTTCAAAGCACTTCATGATAATGGGGGTGAGTGCCACTGGTCTGTAATCCTGAAGATTGTCAGCAGGGAACTTCTTTGGTAGCAGAACAACGATGGAAGCTTTCAAACACGATGGAATAATGGACTGAGATCAAGACCGATTCAAAATCCCAGTAAAAACACCAGCCAGCTGGTTAGCACAGTCCTTTAACACCCGGCCGGAAATACCCATTAATTTCAATTAATTAATTAATTTCAATAAGCCTTTATTGGCATATACACGATAGTATAAAAATACAGTTCCAGTTAAAAAGTGAATAGTAAAAAACTTCGCGTTTGTCATACATTCAGTTTACAAACTTCTGACAAAAACTTTGCCACTATAAGGCAACAATGAAAATCCTGACAATTTAAAAACTACTTTATCTGATTCAGTATAATCAATCATAGGGTCTATAGCTTGGGATAACAGGCTGGATCGGAGTTCTTGGTATAATACGCAGTTCAGGAGAATGTGTGGGATGGAATCCAGCTGTCCTATGCTACAGGTACAGAACCTCTTATCGCTTGGAAGACCTTTAAGTCTTCCTCTATGTAGCGGAGATGGCATGATGTTAAATCTAGCCAGCATATAGGCTCTCCTCTGTATGGGATTTGTGAGCGCTGTAATATAATAGGCTGGGTATCCCTGCGTGAAAGGAATTGACATATTTGTTGGTGAACAAAATTCATTTGCCAAGCTCTGCAGTTGTTGATAGTCCATTGCTAACAGCCTCCCTTTAAAGAGGGCAAAAGTTTCAGTGAAGGTTAGCATATTGAAGGAGTCACTGTCATAACCCAGTTACCCGATCTTTGCTGTAACTATTGTGCACCATTTTGAATGGTGGAGTTCACTCAAGGTAAGTTGGGTCAATGAGTTTCTGGAGCTTCGGCCGGAAATACCATCCGGTCCAGCAGCCTTCCTTGGATTCACAGCCCTCAAAACTCTCCTCACTCCATGTTCCTCCACAGTAAGGTGTGAGCTACAATCACCTCGTGGCCGTATGTCATCTCCTTCTGACGGACCTGCTCCAAGTGATTCAACTCCTCTGCCAGAGAAGCAATCCCCATCTACGGGAATATCGTTATTTAATTTATAGTCAGTAATTTGTTGAATCCCCCGCCACACCTGCCTCACGTTGTTACTGTGAACAATGTCAGGATTTAACAAAACCAAGCGAGCTGTCTGCTGCACGCTCCACCGCTCCATTTGAACAGCGGCTGTCTTGTTCAAAAACAGTCTTGCAGACGCTGTGTGCTACCACGGCCCTTGTGCTGCTGCCCATGCAAGCGGAACGAAGCACATTTCCCCTTTCTGCTCACGCATTGCTGGATCCGAGGCAAGGTGTAGAGAGCTCCCTGAGGGGGCACGGAGGTGATTGTTTCTGAACAAGTAACAGGACCGAAAGGCAACACTATTATCAACGGATTGGCAGCAGAAGACTCTTCTTCGCCGACTCTTATCGCTTTGGCTGCGGTTACGCAGGCTGAGGATTTCACAGCCGCAGAAGGAACGGTTGAAAAGAGAATCCCTATTGCCCTTGCTTTTAGCAGGCAACTTTTGTTGCGGCGAGGCAGCGCTGAGCGTTTTCGCAACCCCGTAGGAGACGATTTCTGCCGAATCATTCCGAGATCTCCATTCCTGAACCAAAGCTCTCAGCATCTCGGAAGGAGACCATCAGAACTCACGACCTCCACAAACAACTGACAGTTCGCAGGGCACTGCCTTGGCAAATCTCTGGGGCTCCATCTGACACATCTTTGCGCCGCACGCCAAATCCCATGTGTGACTCACCTACTGCTGACTCACCCTTGCCAATTAAGCTGCTGTTGAAATTTTCCTAGCTGTCCTTTATGTAACAGTCACTCGTCTCTGCAGCTTTCGAAAAATGCGACTGGTGCCTCTTGAAGAAACATTAAAGGCAAGAAGACAGGGGTGATGGACAGCAAGAAAGAGCTGTTGAAATTAACCACGCACCTGGGCACTCGGCCACATTCTATTAACCAAGCACCTGGGCTCACTGACACACGAACATGGGCAACCCTTCCCCCTCCCCCCCATATTTATGTGCCGAAATCTGAAGACAACCGAGAGGTCACCCAGCTTTTAATTTCCAAGTGAATGGATTCACTCAATGCTCTAGGAACTGTAGTCTATAACATCTGGAGGGCCACGAGTTTGACACCTGTGCTCTAGCACATGCAGACAGCCAAAAGAAATGCCCATCAATTTCCTCTTGCAGCCATCCACCCCGATCAGGTAGAATTCTGCCAAAGGCATGAACAAGCAACCTCTTTCCACAGAGGAGCTATAAAGTTTGTTCCTAAGGGGTCCCCAGCTGTCCTGAAGAAAGGAGAAACAGGTCTACCGTCTCCCGGTTGACATACCTGGCTGGTCTAAAACAGTGGAAGAGAAATAAAGTTGCTAGATCTAATTTCTTTAGTCAACAATCTTTTAATCTTTTGCCATCCACAGATATGGAGCACGTTGGATTCCTTAATAGTATCTTGCCTTGAAAATCCTACAGAGTCTACTGTATGTCTGCTATGACTTCATAGAACAAACACACAGAGAGTTTAATATATTTTCAGTGTTTTATAAAAATACTTTAAAACTGCTCAATGTTTGTTGCTGTTTTTTATGCTTTTTCTGGGATTTAAATAGTTAACTGGTTAACTGTCATTACTTTCATACTGTTGTATTTCTTTAAATAACGTTTTATTTGGAGAGTTGCTATACCAGTTAAGAGTTGCTATACCAGTTAAGAGAGTTGCTATACCAGTTAAGAGTGGCAGACTCTACTTGGGAGAACCAGGTTTGATTTCGCACTCCTGCACATGAAGCCTGCTGGCTTACCTTGGGCTTTAAAACTGCTCAATGTTTGTTGCTGTTTATTATGCTTTTTCTGGGATTTAAATAGTTGGTTAACTGTGATTACTTTCATGCTGTTGTATTTCTTTAAATAGCGTTTTATTTGGAGAGTTGCCTTAAGTGGGTTTTCCAGAGAGGCAGCATATAAACTTCCTAAATTAAAGGCATAAATAACGTTTTGTAACATTATTCACAGAGTCTGGAACAGATCTCCCACCTGTTTCAGGCTCCGGTGCTCTCTCTCTCCCCCCTCTCACTGTCGCCCAAAAATCTGGTCAACAGTTATGAAAGAGACCTCCGACTTGGCTGTACGCACTTAAGCTGTTCTAAAAAACCAGACTTCGCCTGCAACATTCCACTGCGTTGACTCTGACCTCTGAGACTCTTACCAAAGCCAACTATTGACTGATACTGCTCATCCCCCCACCCGGGGGTCTGCAACCTGCGGCTCTCCAGATGTTCATGGACAATTGGCCATGCTGGCAGGGGCTGATGGGATTTGTAGTCCATGAACATCTGGAGAGCCGCAGGTTGCAGACCCCTGCCCCACATGCACAGAGGGCTTAGAAGAAGGCCAGTCCCCACAGCTGATTTTGCACTGACTTTCAGGAGCACTTAAAATGACAGGTCAGATACGGGAAGAGGATGGTTGCCAGAGTAGCAGAGATTCGCTCACAGTGGCAGCTAAATTTGTGCCCCCCGTTAGGAGCTTTTTCTCAGTCTAGAGCAGTGGTTCTCAACCTTCCTAATGCTGCGACCCTTTAATACAGTTCCTCATGTTGTGGTGACCCCCAACTCTAACATTTATCCATTTTACAGATGGAGAACACTGATACAGAGAGTCTTAGGCGACTCCTGTGAAAGGGTCGTTCGACCCCCAAAGGGGTCCCGACCCCCAGGTTGAGAACCATTGGTCTAGTTTAACGTCACAGAACTGTAATCTAATAGTATCCAGAGCCTAGGAAAATAAGACAGTGGTTCTCATATTTGTGAATCTTCTTGCAATCCCCTGAAGATGCCTATGTCTTATATTCAGGGGATGTGTTATTTTTCTGTGTTCTGTTCGTCGGGCATGCTTCCAAACAAAAACTTTGCTACGTCTTACTTTCAGGGGATGCCTTATATTTCGCACTTCAGCAAAACCTCTACTATGTCTTATTTTCAGGGGATGTCTTATATTCGGAGAAACAGGGTACTATTGGCTGCCATTGTAATTAATTACCTTCACCCAGCTGGAGAACTTCAGGCTCTCCCATGATCGAACAGGAAAGTGTGTAGTATGTAAGTCACAATTTTACAATGGGTTGTGGGCCTGCTGTGAGAAGAGAAATATCACTTCATGGTGAAACCTCTGTTGACAATGCCTTTAGCATCTTACACTCTGGGTACAAATCCACAGGAATACATTTCCTTGAACACACCACTGGGTCCCTGGGGGCTTTCCATTATTCCCAAAATATGCTCACCAAGACTGCCTCGGCTCTGGTGGCGCCACAAAAGTCAAGCTACAAAACAGTTCACTTGCATTACCAGCAGTGGAGGCCCCAGAGCAACAGTTTACAATCTTCCTTCAAACCTTGGTGATACACACAACAGTACAAACCAACAAACACAATGGACCGACTGACATGGCTGTTCTTATGAAGCTGACTAGCAGTAGATTTGTGACTGGGTAAAAGGAGCGGTTCTTCACACAATGAACTGTTGCCCTGGGAAACTCACGGACCCAACAGGAGGTGACAGCCAATGGCCTGAGAGGGGTAGCTTAATACCCCTGAGGACAGGGCCAGAATTCAAAATGATCTGGACAGATTAGAGATCAGGGCCAAAACTAGCAATGAATTTCAAGAGATATTGAAATCTCAGGCAGAAAAAATGAAATGCACAGATATAGGATGGGGGACACCCGGCTTGACAACAGTCCATGTTAAAGTCTTAGTGGACCACAAACTGAACATGAGTCAGTAGTGTGATGTGGCAGCTAAGAAAGCCAATATGATTCTGGGCTGCATCAACAGTAGCATAGTGTCTAGATCAGGGGTAGGGAACCTGCGGCTCTCCAGATGTTCAGGAACTACAATTCCCATCAGCCCCTACCAGCATGGCCAATTGGCCATGCTGATAGAGGCTGATGGGAATTGTAGTTCCTGAACATCTGGAGAGCCGCAGGTTCCCTACCCCTGGTCTAGATCAAAGGACCTAATAGTACCTCTCTATTCAGCATTGGTCAGACCTCACCTGGGACACTGTGTCCAGTTCTGCGCGCCACAATTCAAGAATGATAGTGGCAATCTGGAACAGGTCCAGAGGAGGGTGATCAAAATGGTAAAAGGTCTGGATTCCATGCCCTATGAAGAGCAGCTTAGAGAGCTAGGTATGTTTGGTCTGGAGAACAGAATGTTAAGGGGTGACGTGATAGCCATGTTTAAATATTTGAAGGGATGTCGTGTCGAAGAGGGAGCAAGCTTGTTTTCTGCTGTTTCAGAGACTAGAACAAGGAGTAATAGGTTCAATATGCAGGAAAAGAGATTCCACCTAAACATTAGGAAGAACTTCCTGACTAGCAAAGGCTGTTTGACTGGGAATACACTGCCTCAGAGGGTGGTGGAGTGTCCTTCTATGGAGGTCTTTAAAGAGAGGCTGGATGGCCATCTGTCAGGAGTGCTTTGATTGTGCATTCTGGCATGGCAGAGAGTTGGACTCTGTGGCCCTTGTGGTCTCTCCCAACTCTATCATTCTAAGGATTACAGTATGGCCAGATTTGGGGATGATAGATCTATCACTGGTTAACATTCATGATAGCTAGTTGTCACCTCCAGGGTCTGAGGGACAACAGTGATTGACCGATGGGTGAGGATGGGTGTAGCCTGAAGGCCCTTCTTGCAGCATCCAAATAGCCAAACTGCAAACAGGAGACTGGTTCAAATGGGCCATTCATCTGAACCGTCATGGCTACTCTTATGCTTTTTAAATGCAACACATGCAGCAATGTTAATTTCACATCAACCCTGCACACAACTACAGCAGGGCATCAGGGGGGAACTTTCCAGCCGACAGATAGGCACAAATCTGGGGCATTCTACTCTCCTTTCTGTCTCACCCCAGGCATTTTCATGCCAATCCAGTTCTGCCCCACTACCGGAGCTGAGTTTGGGAAGAGAGGAATTTGGACAGTGGGTCACAAAATGCGCTGTTTGCCACACAGCACTTTCCCCTTGAAAATGAGACCCCTGTTCAGAAGCAACACAGATTACATGCACCATCTGTACAGCAGCATACACATGATGTTTAACTGCACTAGATAGTTCCTATTGTTACCTTCAACACAGGCAAAGCACACAATATGATTTAACTCCTAGATCTGTCCAGGGGCTGATAGCTAGGTTCATTAAGAACATAAGAACATAAGAACAAGCCAGCTGGATCAGACCAGAGTCCATCTAGTCCAGCTCTCTGCTACTCGCAGTGGCCCACCAGGTGCCTTTGGGAGCTCACATGCAGGTGCCTTTGGAAGTTCACATGCAGGATGTGAAAGCAATGGCCTGCTGCTGCTGCTCCTGAGCACCTGGTCTGCTAAGGCATTTGCAATCTGAGATCAAGGAGGATCAAGATTGGTAGCCATAGATCGACTTCTCATTTGTAAAACAAGTTCACGTTGGCTCTTTTCTTTCATACAGAGGTACACAGTCCAGTCAATAAACCTATTTCTGAACTCAACAGTCCAGTTATTGCGCGAGGTAGACAGATCCTGACAACGTAACACCATCAAACGTCTACAGCACTAGGTAACACAGCAAGCATGACCCGTCCTCTACCTGGCCAGCCTGGGGAAAAGAAGAAGAGTTTGGATGTATACCCACCTTTCTCTCCCGTAAGGAGACTCAAGATGGCTTACAAAGTCCTTTCCCTTCCTCTCCTCACAGCAGACCCCTTGTGAGGTTGGTGGGGCTGAGAGAGCTCAGAGCAGACTCATGATTAAAGGGGGGGGGGGGGGCTTAAAATCGAGCTCTTCCTGGGAGAGGAAATCCGTCTGAGCCGCTGCCCCTTAGCCCACAGGCACCCACCGCAAGTGAACGCTTGTCCCTGCATGTAGAAATCTGGCTGCACAGGCTCGTCTGGCCACCGGCACGCGCTCGACTACGGGGGAGGAAGGGAAGGGGTCGCTCGGTCAAGATCTGCCCCCCCCCCCTCCGCGGGGGAAAACCGCCGCCACCAGACTAACCTGTGAGACACCCCGGTAAAACCTACCGCCGAACGTGCTGGCGCTACAGATATGCGTCACGGTAACGTCATTCCGCGACGCAACTGGAATCCGGAAGCAAGCCTGTTCTCCTTGGCCACGCCCCCACTCCACCAGCAGCCAATCGTTGACAGGCTCTGGGAGCGAGTGACATGATTGCCAGCCAATGAGAAGAGCGAGGAGGATGTCGTGCAAGAGAAGTTGAAGGCGGGGTGGAGCTGTGGGCGGGGCTCGCTGCCCGGTTGCTGCCAGGGCTTCCTGTTGGGGAAATGGCGGCCTTGGAGAGAGTGAAGGTGCTGGTTTTGGGGGACTCAGGTGAGAGCTCCTTCCGAACAGGTCGCGAAAGGGAGCCGGGGTCTGGACCGCGCATGCGCGAGGAGGAAGTGGTACAGCCCTGCCCGGGGGAGGGGGAAGATTGTATCACACACGCTCCAAAAGTCTAAGACTCTCCTGGGCACAGGTGAAAGTCAGTTGCCTACTCTAAACCTTCTCTCCCTACTTTGCTAGTTCGTACTGTTTTTTACGTTTACATTTGAAGGTATAATTTCATTTATTTTAATTATTTTCATATTGAAGATATCTCCACTCCAGAGGTTTTCAGAGAGTTCCCTGCTTTTAACTGCCAATTGCTTCTAATCAGAAATCTGGTTCAAAGCCCTGAATGATTGACAACACTGTCCTGACAGAGATGCACCCATCTAAGTGCTGAAATCAATAGGCTTATAAAAGCGTAACTGCATAGGCTTTTATTTGCAAAAGTTATGTAATTGTCACCTACTTATTCTTGGCCACATCAATCTCCATTAGAGACGTAGGAAAAATCAAAAGTTGATATAATGACAGCACCCTGTGGCTTGACAAACAAATATGAAATTGCTTGAACAAATTAACAAACCTTTGAACACAACAACTTTCTATCATTTAGGTGATATATTTAGGTGATATATATCAACTCAATGATACAAAATCTTCAGTGCCTTTTAGGAAAAGCCTTCAAAAACAGTTATAATTTCTAACTACCCAGTAAATAAGGAAAAGCAAGAAAGTCCAAACAATTAATAATGCAAGGTTTCTTTCTCCCATCTGTTCTCCTGCATAGGGCGTAGCGGCTGCAGGAGGTCTTTCTTCAACTTGGGCCTGTAAAAAAATAAGCAATTCCCTCAATTGAGATGTGTGCCTTCCTTCTTATGTTACAGGCCAGATCAACTCATGAGCATTGCATAATTAACAGACTAATACATCCTTCCATTACATTGGGAAAATGCTAATATGCTTTTCTCTCTTATTGGGTTCAACACATACCTGTAAAAAAATAAGCAATCTTACCCACTACACATGCTCATTGAGCTCATATCCCCTGGACCCTATCCACAGCCCTAGGAAGCCAGGGTCAGAACTCCTACCGCATCACCCTGTAGCCCCCAGAGGGCTTTCCAGTGGCGTGGGGAGGTAGAAAATAAAGAAAAACCTCCCTGCCATCAGAGATCCCTCCATAGGGCTCAATGGACTTATGTCACCCGGAAGGGAGGTATAAGTCCAAGCCCTGGGTCACAGCTTTCCTGCTCACAAACCGAGAGTGGAAGCCAACTAACGTCAGCTCTACCCCTGGGAATGCCTCCGGCGCGCCTTCTACACTAAAAGGGCTGGTGGGGGTGCAAGAGTGCTGACATGGTGCCCATTGCCATATTTGGGCATTCCAGATGGCTGGCATGACTGCCCGTCGGCATGCTTGCCCTCGGCCGGCATGAGTCCGTACCCCTCCACAGGATGATTCCCCCACCGGGGGTACCTGGATTGGGCTGTAAATCACAGAGTTCATTAGTTTTGTCATGGTTGCATATCCAAGTCCTTTGTTTTCCAAGTTCTCTTGGCTAGGGCATTATTCTTCAGCCAGTGCACCCTTTCTTAATTTTAATCTCACATTCAGACTGAAATAATGTTACAGGCAACAACGGTGCACTCGTTCTAAGAAGGTTATTTTGTGATTTGCCTTGCAGGTGTGGGGAAGTCCTCTCTCGTTCACTTGCTGTGCCACAATCAAATGTTGGGAAACCCATCTTGGACTGTGGGCTGCTCGGTAGACGTTCGAGTAGGTGAACCAATTAACTCCTAATGCTTTGATGTATTGTGAATGTGCTTGAGGCCCTTTCCGCATGGGCCGTTTACAGCGCCCTAGGGACGGCAAAAACACTGTCCCTAGGGAGCTGTCTGCATGGGGGGCACAGCTGCTTCGCAGCCGCGCCGCCCTCGCTCCCCCCCCAGCGGCGGGGCAGCGGCTGGAAGGCGCCATCAGCAGCAGCTGGAAGGCGCCATCCCCCCCTTTCCCGATCAACTTTCCTTCCCTGCGACCTTCTGGCGCGTCGCCGAGGCCTGGGGACACACACCCCCTGCCCTGCGACTCTGGAGCGGTCGCGCAGGGCAGGGGGGCGTGTACCCTGGCCTCAGCGACGCACCGGAAGATCGCAGGGAAGGTAAGTCGATCAGGTGCCGGTGCAGCGCCGTCTTCCCTGTTGTTACCGGGACTGTTCGTGCGAACGGTCCCAGGGGAGTGCAGAAGCGGCCTCAGAGAGCATGAGAAGGGAGCCATTTAATTTTATTCGAGCTGAAACCCCGAAGCCTAGTTGGGAAAGTTGTCAAAACGTCCCCTAATGAAGATGGAAGGAGAACGTGGACACATGAAATTGTCATGCTGAATTGGACTCTTGGTCCACCAGTGTCAGTCCCGTCTACTTGCTGGCATTGGTTCTCCAGTGTCTCGGCTGGAGATCTTTAGCATCACCTGCTACCTGGCCCTTTGAAGATTAGACCTGGGACTTTCTGTATGCCAATACTTGTATGCTAAGAATGGGACTTTCTGTATGCCACAGCACTTTCCCAAGAGGCCAGTGATTGTAATGGGATCAATGGAGTCATTGGTCAGTTTCTGAACAATTCCCCACCCCCCACCATCACCAAAAAAAAGTTTAAAAGATGGAGGACTAGGCTAAGTCTAACCCCTTCTTGGATTGTATCAGAGGTTAACTATGTTGGTGTGCATGTTGGTCCACGGGGGCAACAAGATATTCAAAGTATAAGCTTTTGAGATTCAGAGCTCCCATTGTCAGATATCATAGGTGCTTTATAATTGTCCAACCTGGTTTGTGACCCAAAGGTTGGCCAGGAGGTCAAGGGAAAGCCTACTCTGTTCTGCTGGACTGAGTATACCCCAGAATGATGCTAGGAAATGGTCATTTCTTCCTAGGATCTATTCTGATGTTAGGAAATAGTCATTTCTTCCTAGGATCTATTCCATGTCTTTCTTCGGTGGCGTGTTCCTTCACCCTTTGTAGTATGTAAATGCATTGAGATGGGTGCAAAAGAAACAGCATTGATATGCTGATGACATTCAGCTCTTTTTCTCATCCTGTATCCGTCCATTCTCTTACAATCCATCCAGTGGTGGGATTCAAATAATTTAACAATCGGTTCCGGTGGTGGGATTCAAATAATTTATCAACTGGTTGTATGCAAGCACCATTTTAACGACCGGTTCTGCTGAAGTGGTGCGAACCTGCTGAATCCCACCACTGAATCCATCCTCACCACTATCTCCCCTATCCCCATCTCTGTCCTGCAGTGGCATAACGAGGGGGGACGGGGGGGCTGGAGCACCTGGTGCCACTTTCTGGGGTCACATGGGGTGCACTGCAGGATCTCCCTGCACGCAACTCCTGAACTCAACTCTCTGTGCAATTGTGAGGGGCGGAGTGCAGCTGAGGGGAAGGGGGGCACCCAGGGTGAGTCCTGGACACCGTTTTACACAGCTGTCCTCAGAAATCTCTTTTGTGACTTATCCTACCTTGCTCCAACAAGATGCAGGGAAGGGTCCTGGCAGAGTTCTCTTTCCAAGCTCATTATCTTGGAAAGGGACTTCTTAAGGAATTTAAGAAATTTCGTAACGAACTTCTTAAGCCTCTGGCAGAGTGGACAGAGGTTCCAGAGACTGCACTTGTGAAAATACAAGCAATCGTGCATTGCACACTAGCACGAGTGGAAGTGTGATACATTGTCTTCAGTATCAGTTTTAGAATCTCTTATCCAAAGGTATCCGGTTTTCATGCTTCATCACTTGGCCTTTTCGAGACTTTTTGTGACTATAACAATGCTTGAGTTGAGATATTTACAGTGTTTACTCATTTATACCCTACTTTTTCTCCAGTGGAGATCCTAAATGGCTTACTTTGTTCCCCTCTCCTCCATTTTAGCCTCACAAACACCTGGCGGGTTAGACTGAGAGTGTATGATTGGCCCAAGATTATCCAGCAAATTTCCATGGCAAACAGGGACTTGAGTCTGGGTCTCCCTTGGCCAACACTGTAGCCACTACACCAACTGATAAAAAAGCACCGTTTGCATGGGAAGGGCAAATGCTGAGGGCATCCAATTGAAGGTGAAGCTGATGCCCATCCAAACTTCAGCAAAATTGGCTGGTTCCTTTGAGAAGACTCAGCAGCAGCCCTGTGGAAAATTTCATGTTCCTACCCCTCCAAAGCCTCTAATAAAATCTCCAGCATAGAACCAGCTGGGCATAACATTGTTTTTTCCCACCATAAAACTTGCTGAAGAGCTGGGAGATTCTGTGCTCTAAAGTGGCTCCATTGCAACCAATGGGGAATTTTTTTTGGGGGGGGGGTATCTGTGGGGTGCACATGTTTAAAGGTAGAGGCACCAAATTGTCATGATATCTTCAGGAGACACTCCCAATGATAGCAGCCAGGTTTGGTGAGGTTTGGTTCATGGGGCTCAAAGTTATGGATCCTCAAAGGCAGATCCAGGATGGGGGATGGAGGATTCAGGATGGGGGATGCACCAAAGTTATGCACCACCTGAACCAATCTTCACCAAACCTGTGTGATATCATCAGGAGAGTCTCTAGTGCCTCTAGCTTAAGAAATGCATCCCCTACAGGCCAAAAAAGAAAAAATGCTAACAAACCCGAATTTTTCAGTGTATCCGAATATATATATGCGGATTCGGCTAATTCGGCCATACCAATAATTTTACAGCCAAATCAAGCCAAATCCGAATTTTCCCCATTTTTGTTACATTGCTCAAGTTTAATGGTGTTAGGATCTGTTGACCTTCCGCAATAATCAGACTCTTCAGTTCAGAAATCACTTTATTGACAGTCACTGTACAAACAGAATTCAAGCACGCTTTGCTGGAATCGAGTTTTACTACACAGCCACTGGTTAATATCCCTTCCCCAAACACCCATCCTCTCCCTCGACACCCCAGCCAGGTGAAATTGCCAGAAAATTCTCAGACTGTGCAATCGAAAACCAGGGCTGGATGCTGGCTGCTTTGAAGGCTGAGAAAAGTTAACACTGGCCTAAAAATGACAATACACAAGCACAGGGTCAACAGCGTAACAACCAAGGACGGTACCACCTTCTCCCCTCCTACACAGGGTCTCAAGAGCCAGGAAAGAGCCGAAATCTTGACAGGGTCTTGATGTATGTGATGGGACCGTTGTGCCAAAGGACATGGATTCGTATTGCAGTCCTTTTCTTTGTCACTCAACTTCAGGCTTTTGTCTTCTACTCCCTGTTAGATCCACGACTACAGAGAAGGAACTCCAGAAGAGAAGACTTACTACATAGAATTGTGGGATGTTGGCGGATCAGTGGGCAGCGCCAGGAGTGTGAAAAGCACCCGGGTTGTGTTCTACAATTCAGTTAATGGTAAGACAGGGTCCCCTTCTCCTGCTTAAGTTCCACAAAGTTGGTGGGTGGGCCTGCTGATTCCTTCTCCCTTTTTCCCTGCTTTGGGGCTGAATGTGGTTTGAACTGGCCAGGATCACCTGAAACTGTGGTTTGCCGAGAAGTGGCAAGCCCTAGTTTTAGGAAACCCTGGCCCAATGAACCCCAACATAGTTATCAATTCGAATCGTGCTCCTTAGCAAACTATGATTGATCCCACCTCTAATATTCAGGTTCCATTTGCTAGGGTTTCACAAAGTTTAGCTCAGCACAGGGATACCCAATATGGTGCCAGTGTGTGTCCTGCACTCTCTGACACCTTGTCGGGTACTGAAGTCGTTACGGACGACGCAATGAAGAGTCGAGATGCAGCGATATCAGGATCCGGTGGAGAGAAGCCAGTGGCGATCTAGCGTGATCCGTGGATCTGGCTAATCTGCCGAGCTGGGGTCCCTGGCACCTTTTATTAAGGGTTTGGGAATGTGGGAGAGCGGGAGAAAGTTGCGCAATTCATGACTCATTGGGGGCTGCGTGCGTGCGGGAGGAAACGTTCCTGTCTGGGTCGAATCCACATTCGGGGGTCTTGTGACCCTTTGTCTGGGGCATCTTGTGACCCGTGAGTCAGAGGGGTCTCGTGATGGGTGTGCGTGCGAGCCCAGGAGGGGACAGATGGCGCAGGCATTCCTGTATACTTTCTGAGGCTCTACTGGGTCCGCTGATGCACCCCTACAGGGTACCCGCCCGGTGGTCCCAGATGTGTCTGCGCACTTTGTTTTGCAAGTTTGACGGCTGGGCTGTGCCTTCCAAATAAACCTGGTTGAGGCTCAGAGGTGCCTCAGCCTACTGACAGCCTAATCCTGTTCTGCATGTCTGAGGTTGCCAACTAGCTAGCCTCCCATTCTGTCTTCCCTGTAAGCTGCGCGCATGCACAGCCGCGCGGCCACCATATTGGTGCTGTGGAACTGACCGAACTATCATCTGTACGTGCAGCCAAGTATAGCTCCATCCTGTAAACTCTTACTGAAAGTGCCTTGTTTTCGAAAGTACTGAGGGAGGTGGGGGCTGCTGATTGGGGAACAGAAGCCCAGGGCTACCTGGGCTACCTGGACTACTCCTTTGGTTCTTAGGGCAACCTCTCAGATCTGATTTTGGTGCCGTTTGGAAAACAATGCTTAATAAATGCCCGGCCCTTTTCTTCCTTAGGCATCATTTTAGTACACGACTTAACCAACAAGAAGTCCTCCCAGAACTTGTACCGGTGGTCTTTGGAAGCTCTCAACAGGGACGCAGCCCCCTCTGGAGTCCTGGTGACAAACGGGTGAGTGTGCAGAGATGCTGATCCATCTCCGCTCCTCTGGGTGGTATCTTAGGGTCAACAGCCAAGGAACAAGGTGTCATGTCCTGCCATATTGCTGCTGTCCTCTTCGACCAGGAGTCTGGGAGTCTTCGTACTGCTGCTTTTCCTGTTGGGAGTTTGGGAACTGATCTTGGTATTTGGAGAGAGGGAGAGAGAGTGCATGCTTGCCTGCTCTTTCGCTTTTTTGCGCCCTCACCTCCTTATCTAGGCCTCTCTGCCTGCTCGCATTCCATTGGCTTGGTGTAAGGATAACATAGCTCACTCTGTCCTGAGAACCCAGCTCTGCCGTTATGTCAACATCCGATTATATTAGGCTGTCTGCTTAAACCGGTTTCACCTGGCACTGGAAAAGGTGGTGGGGGGGAGGGGGTTCTAATGTGTATATCAATGGGGAGCTTGTGATGTATTCCCAGATCTGTCCATGATTTCTTACCTGCCAATATTCTGCTATAGTTCTGCAATAAAGAATATCATATTCCACTCCTGAGTTCTTCAGTTGAGACTGTAGTCACAGGGCACAACACAAGGGGTGCGATGAGATTGCAGAGAGGGAAAGAATTGCATTCCGCTTGCAGCGGGTGGGGTCATGTGAGACCCCGGGGCCGAAAATAATAGAAACTGTGGATTTGAGCTGTAGTCTTTATTTGGCACCTGAAGGCAAGTATCAGCAAAGATGTTTATGAAAAGCCTGCACAAACACTCTGCTTGTAAATATCAACAGGTTCTCTGGGCTGTTGGTAGCTTTAGCTCCTAACGTTTTTCCCGCATCTATGGCTTGCACCTCCAGAGGTGTGTCATGGTAAGATGTGTTTCTCTCCTTGGCTCAGGGTAGACCATGGCCATGCAGCCCAGAAAAACCTACGACAGCCAGTTGATTCTTCAACAAAACCATTGCTTCCTTCCTCTTATAACTGTGGTTCTTTATTTTAAGACGAAGAAGAGTTGGGATTTTGACCCCTCCTTTCTCTCCTGTAAGGAGACTCAAGGTGGCTTGCAAACTCCTTTCCCTTCCTCTCACCACAGTAGACACCTTGTGAGGCAGGTGGGTCCGAGAGAGTTCCGAAGAACCGTGACTAGCCCAAGGTCACCCAGCAGGAATGTAGGAGTGTGGAAGCAAATCTGGTTTACCAGATAAGAGTCTGCCACTCATGTGGAGGAGTGGGGAATCAAACCCAGTTCTCCAAAATAGAGTCCACCTGCTCTTAACCACTCTGACTCTCCATTTACTACATTTATATCCCTCCTTTTCTCTGATAGACAAGGGACATTATTCTGTACTTGGCTTCCTCAATGTCTTAACTTTGCAACAAGGTAAGTTAGGCATTAAAGAGTTACCCAGTGAGCTTTTCAGCTGGGTGAGGATTTCAATGCAGATCTTCCCAGCTCAGTTGTACAGCCCTTAAAACCAACCCATTTTTCTTCCCATATGTCTGTGCTTTCTCTGTGTTCCCTCAACATTCAGTGCTGCTTCCAAAATCAGTGCGGGCACCCTTCAGATCTCTTCCCCAAAGCTGATGTCGGCACATTTTGCAACTGAGTTGGGGCTCTCCTTTGCTGACAGCCACGTCCATCCTTTTCCCACACAGGGATTACGACCGGGAGCAGTTTGCTGATAACCAGATCCCCCTGCTCGTCATAGGGACCAAACTGGACCAGATCCCAGAGGCGAAACGCAACGACGTCTTGACCAGAACAGCCTTTCTGGCTGAGGATTTTGGCGCGGAAGAAATTAACCTAGTCAGTACCTTCTGTCATTTTCAGTGAAGTGTTGTTGTTTGAACCCAGGTCTCCCTGATGCTAGTCCCGTGCTTTAGCCACTACAGCCCGTGGTGGCGAACCTTTGGCACTCCAGATGTTATGGACTACAATTCCCATCAGCCCCTACCAGCATGGTCAATTGGCCATGCTGGCAGGGGCTGATGGGAATTGTAGTCCATGACATCTGGAGTGCCAAAGGTTCACCACCACTGCACTACACCATGCAAGAGAGTCGGTAGCCACTGGAGTCTGGCAGGGTAAAACCCATTTTCTTTGCCTGCCTCTGTAGGGAGACCCAAGTTCGAATCCTTGGGTTTTTAACTGTGCAGAGAGACCATTTCAGGAAACAAATTGACTGAGGCTTCTTCCATACATGCAGAATGATGCACTTTCAATCCACTTTCAATGCACTTTGCAGCTGGATTTTACTGTGTGAAATTTCAAAATCCACTTGCAAACAATTGTAAAAGCGGATTGAAATTGTATTGGTCTGCATGTGCGGAAGGGCCCGGAGTGGGATTCTGTTACCTAACGGCTTCTTCCTAAAGGTTCTCAGCACTAATGTGAAAAAGTGACCCGACCTCCTTCGGCCCAGTCATGAAAGGGAAGGGACAGCTAGTCCTTTCAGTAACAGATTAAGGCTTCCCCAGGCGATGCACTCCCAAGAACTACCAATCCCAGCATTCCTTGCTTCTAGACAGGAGAGAAGAACCCTGCACCTTATTAACAAGAGGCGTTCATCCCAAAGACCCCTGGAATAAGTGCTGGTGCTTTGGTCCATCACAATAATTTTTGAAAATTTGACAGGATAATACCCTAGTGCAAACCCAAATATTACAGAACAGTCGGCTGGCCTTTGAGACTCTTCTTTGGGTTGGATGTTTTATTACCACAAAAATAGCAAATGGCAAGGTTTCAGCTGTGGGGTGGGGTGGGGGGCAGTAGAAAAGCCCCAGGGTGGATAATAGTGTAATTTCAGAAACATTGAGAGGTACTTCTGGTGTTCCATTGAGCCGGTATTTATTTCTCCAACCTTTCTGACATGTAAATGGTGCCTGGGTAGAAACTGTCTTGTGAAGTGGACCTGATAACACAAATGCACCAGCATGTACACACAGGCCCTTGTGCCCGAGACAAAATTGCTGCCCTCCAGTGTCAAGACCCATTCCCACGCGGTCTTGCCGTGCCCCCAGGGGAGACCAGGAGAGAAGAAGAGTTTGGATGTATATCCCCCCTTTCTCTCCTGTAGGAGACTCAAAGGGGCTTACAGTCTCCTTGCCCTCCCCCCCTCACAACAGACACCCTGTGAGGTGGGTGGGGCTGAGAGAGCTCCGAAAAGCTGTGACTAGCCCTCCAAGGTCACTCCTAGCTGGCATGCAGGTGGGAGTGCAGCAGGTTAATCTTGAGATTCCCAGATAAGCTCCCCCTCAGTGCCTGCCGGCAGAGCTGGGAATCAAACCCGGTTCCTCCAGATCAGAGTGCATCTGCTCTTAGCCACTACGCCACTACTGCTCCCTGCCGAATGGCCCCTCCAATCCCTCTGCTTGGTGCGCAAAGTATAACGGTTGCTTGTTGCTGTTTCTGGCATCTGCTTGCTTTGGCAATCTCATTCCCTGACCTTAACAAACTCTATGCCCAGTTTCAGTTTTGGGAAGCTCTGCATGGAAGGAACCTGCTGGGGAATATAGCTACTAATTTACCTAGAAAATTCTGAAAAAGAATTAGTGTCCCATTCACAACTCTCAGTCAACAAAAAACCACGATGCTAACACAGGTGGCATCTGGCAATCTCCCATTATTGCAGAGATCTGGCAATCTCCCATTATTGCAGGAGCAGCAGTGGCGTAGGGGGTTAAGAGCTCGTGTATCTAATCTGGAGGAACCGGGTTTGATTCCCAGCTTTGCCGCTTGAGCTGTGGAGGCTTATCTGAGGAATTCAGATTAGCCTGTACACTTCCACACACGCCAGCTGGGTGACCTTGGGCTAGTCACAGCTTCTCGGAGCTCTCTCAGACGCACCTACCTCGCAGGGTGTTTGTTGTGAGGGGGGGAAGGGCAAGGAGATTGGAAGTCCCTTTGAGTCCTGCAGGAGAGAAAGGGGGGATATAAATCTAAACTCTTCTTCTTCTTGATCTCTGGACATCCAAGGGCAACCCTAGATAAAATGGCTGCTTTAGGTGTGGACTCTATGGTATTATACTCTGCTGACGTCCCTTCCCAACTTAAACCCTGCCCTCCCCAAACCCCATCCCCGAAATATCCAGTTATTTCCCCACCCGCTGCCAGCAACCTAACCGGAGACACTGCACTTCCTAGAGACAACAGTTTCTGTGAATTACCAAAACGAAGAGACCTTTTGTCCATTGCAGGATTGCACCACCCCGCGCTACTTGGCAGCCGGCTCCTCCAATGCCGTGAAACTCAGTAGGTTTTTCGATAAGGTAAGTCCTTCAGTTACATTTCGTGTTTACTTTCAGATGCAGGTTTGGGTCTTGAAACCGTCGATACGGATTCGGGTATCGCGCAGACTGCTGAAGCCCTGACGGTGCACTCTCAGCCGAAAGAGACTTGACCGGGTGGGGCGGGGTGAGGGCCTTAGTCGACCAGGCAAGCAGCTCGACCAGGGGCCTCCAAACTTCCTTGAACCCATGGAAATTTTTGTAATTCTTGGTACAGGTGCAGAATGGTGGAGCCAACAACACAATATTAGAACCGTGACATGAAGATACTCTAGGACAGGAGTGGCGAACCTATGGCATGGGTGCCACAGGTGGCACTCAGAGCCCTCTTTGTGGGCACTCGAGCTGTCGTCTCAGTTTGGGCACTTGGCAACGGCATAGCGCCAAGGGGGCGAGGGGTGTGCGACATACTGGGGGGTTGTGGCGAGGGTGTTCCTGGAGCGGGGTGGGGGTGTTTCGGGACATTCCAGGGGCATTCCAGGGCAGGGCAGGGGCGTGGAAGGGGCACAAGCGAGCCCCAGGTGCAGTTTCCCTTTGCTCCGCCCCCGGTACTCAGTCTCTAAAAGGTTCGCCATCACTGCTCTAGGACTCTGGCTCCCTATCTAATATACCTACATGTCTGTGGCGTAGGAGGTTAAGAACTCATGTATCTAATTTGGAGGAACCGGGTTTGATTCTCCGCTCTGCCGCTTGAGCTGTGGAGGCTTATCTGGGGAATTCAGATTAGCCTGTATACTCCCACACACGCCAGCTGGGTGACCTTGGGCTAGTCACAGCTCTCAGAGCTCTCTCAGCCCCACCTACCTCACAGGATGTTTGTTGTGAGGGGGGAAGGGCAAGGAGATTGTAAGCCCCTTTGAGTCTCCTACAAGAGAGAAAGGGGGGATATAAATCCAAACTCCTCTTCTTCTTCCCCTTAGGGGAGCTGTTACCCTAGCTAAGTGTGCAGCCAGATATAAGAAGAAGAGGAGATTGGATTTATACCCTGCTTTTCTCTCCTGCAAGGAGACTCAAGGTGGAGACTCAAGGTGGCTTACAAACCCCTTTCCCTCCCTCTCCCCACAACAGACACCTTGTGAGGTAGGTGGGGCTGAGAGAGTTCTGAGAGAACTGTGAATACCCAAGGTCACCCAACAGGCTTCATGTGGAAGAGCAAGGAAACAAATCCAGTTCACTAGATAAGCCTCTGCTACTCAAGTGGAGGAATGGGGGAATCAACCCGGTTGTCCAGATTAGAATCCACCTGCTCTTAACCACTACACCACGCTGGCTCTCTTATCCCTTATTCAGAAAGAATATGTCCTTGTACTACAGGGGAAGTTGAGACTATGGGTCATGTGCTCTTGCCCTTTTTAATAAGGACTTGCCCTTTTTATACGAAGTTAAGGGCAAAGATTATTCTCTCCCCCTTTGACACATTTCCAGCCTGTTCAGACAAGGTTTGTTTAGACAAACTGCTAGCCTATGAAAATCCAAATATCTTGGAGGCAGGTGGCAAATTTTTGTGCCCAGGTACTTTAAAAAAACGCACGGCTAGCTTGATCTGATTGCATTTTGAAACTAAATGTTATCCTTTAAGAAATGCTTTTGGGTTTAGTTTTATCTTCAAGCCTTATTAACTATATTTTCCTTTTATTTTTCTATATTCTTATTGCAAGTTAACATTTTTCTTGCTTTTATCGTTTCCCTTGAATGCCTTGCATTTTATTATTCTGCAACTTGGGTTGTTTTCCTCTATGTTTATGATTGATCTATGACTGTCAATCCAGTCAATCAATAATAGAATTCAGCTGCTGTGGAAAGGGTCAACACGAAGGAACTCTGATCCCCCTGACAAAGCTTATTCAGGAAAACATATAGGGCAGTGATGGCGAACCTTTTCGAGGCCGAGTGCCCAAATTGCAACCCAAAACTCACTTATTTATCGCAAAGTGTCAACACGGCAATTTAACCTGAATACTGAGGTTTTAGTTTAGAAAAAACGGTTGGCTCCGAGGCATCCGTTACTTGGGAGTAAGCTTGGTGGTAGTTGGTGGCATTGCTTTGACTCAACCGTTCAACTCTTCCAATGGGTGAATCATGACCCTAGGAGGGTTTACTCAGAAGCAAGCCCTATTGCCAGCAACCAAGCTTACTCCCAGGTAAAGGATCGCGCTTTAGTTCTTCGCATGAAAATCAGTGGGGTTTAACAGCGCTTAACAGGGTTACCTACACTGCTTCCCCAAAACTAGGTCTTGGGGTTAATGCTAATAATCAAGCCCAGCAGCCCAAGCCAGCCTAGATGTGGGGGGGGGGGGGCACTCTGTTTGCGCGTGCCCACAGGGAGGGCTCTGAGTGCCACCTCTGGCACCCGTGCCATAGGTTCGCCGTCACTGATATAGGGGCTTTAAATTACTATAAAGATGTCGCCTGGCCCTTCCCCCCCCCTTTTATTTGCGTATAGTTAGGTTACGCACAATTCTAATAGCAAATCTTCCCATTTCAAGCAGAATCTGCATTTTACAGGATTCCTTTCAAAGTGCAAGTTCACAGAAAAATCTGTTTAGCGTCAATATGATCCCAGTTCACCGATATCTGCAGATAGGAATCACACATCACTGTTAGATATATGATAACTGCCATTGGCTTTCCTTCTGCAATACGAACGCCAAGCTGCCGTGTATTTGTGCGGAACCTGGAACCCTGATAAATGACATCATGTGAAAGTACACTTACCCATATATACTCGTGTATAAGTCGACCCGCATATAAGTCGAGGCACCTAATTTTACCACAAAAAACTGGGAAAACTTACTGACTCACGTATAAGTCGAGGGTGGCTACTGGTAAGCAGCTACTGGTAAGCCCTGATTCTCCCTTTAAATCCACTCAGAAGGGGGTGGGGGTGATTTAAAGGGAGAATCTGGGGGAAATTTGAGGGTGCCTGTCAGGGGAGGAATGTTTGTGTTAGCAGTACCAACATTTCAGAGTATCTTTAGGAGACCCCCCTGATGATACCAGCCAGGTTTGGTGAAGGTTGGTTCAGGGGGTCCAAAGTTACGGACCCTCAAAGGGTAGCCCCATCTACTATTAGCTTCCATTGGAAACAATGGGGGATGGGAGCACCCACTTTGCAGATCCATAACTTTGGACCCCCCGAACCAAACATCACCAAACCTGGCTGGTATCAGCAAGAGATTATCCTGATTATACCACCCAGGTTTGGTGAAGTTTGGTACAAGGGATCCAAAGTTATGGACCCTCAAAATGTAGCCCATCTACTATTAGCTCCCATTGGAAACAATTGGGGATGGGGCATCCCCTTTGGGGGCCCATAGCTTTGGACTCCCTGAACCAAACTTTACCAAACCTGGGTGGTATCATCAGGAGTGTCACCTGATGATAGACTGAAATTTTGGAAAGTCAGCTTAGCCTAAAAAACTGTTTCCCCTGCAATCCCACAAAGTAAAAACCCTAAAATGTTTTTTTTTTTGAAACACACCTCACAGATAAGTTTAGGGGTATTTTCTGTACACAAAAATGTGCTGAAAAAGTCGTTTTATATGTGAGTATATACGGTATTAAACCGCTTGGACGGGGATAAAATCTACCCAAGCATGTCCTTCATTAAAATACCAAAAAAGCATCTACACTTCCAGGCAGTGGGATGAGAATTGCTTTTGGTTTCTGAAATGAGAAAATCCTGCCCTGTAGGTTTAGACAGTTGAGTCCCCTGGGAAGCCGGAGCCGAAGCGCCGAGAATGAAATTTCCAAACACCAGGCAATGACTTATTCCTCAAAAGAGTAATGGTATCTGCTTAGGTTCTTCCTTTTTAATATATTGTTTTAGGTCATAGAGAAGAGATACTTCCTACGAGATGGAAACCAGGTATGTGTTCCTTCTTCTGTTTTGCTTTTCTTAAGCAATCCCAGCTGTAATTTGGCTACGTATTTGTAAACCTTCAAAGATCAGTTCCTTATATACTCGAAGGCATATTCTGTCCACAGCTTTGCCTGTTCATCATTTATGGCTAAAATCCCAAAGATAATCTTTGGTTGCTATAGTTAAGGTTGCTAGGAAATCTTTCTCCTAGGGCTCTGCCTTCTCCCCACCACCACCACAGACCCCTCCCATTGGTTGTCAGGAATTCCCTGGCAACCAGTGGGAGGGTTGTGTAGGGGTGGTGGGAAGCAGAGTCCTGGGGGAAGGGAGGGGGAATTAAAAGAAAAATAAGGCTACTTACCCGAGATTTTGACCATACAATTTCTGGCGATTCCTAGAGCTACCCAGAAGTGACAAGGGTAGCTCTGGGAATTGCCAGGAACTCACGTTAAGATTACCACGGAGTTTCTGGAGGTTGCTAGACCTACTCCCTCCTTTCTGAATAGCCCTAGGAACCATCAGGAGCTCTGTGGTCAGAACCTCCTGTAAGTAGATGAGGCCGAATTTTTCTCCCCAGGATGATCGCGCACACACACACACACACACACACACACACACACATGTACACACACACACACACACACACATGTACACACACCCCACCAACCCCATCTTCCTACCTGTTGATCAACCGAGCATCAGTGGGCAAGGGCTACAGTCGGCTGGAGATTTCCCACCACAGGCAGGACAATGGGAACACAACCATAGGCCTCATGCGGCTGTCCATACCTGCCGTCCTGCTCAGATACAAGAAAATGCAGCTTACTCTGTGTTGATATTGCTGGTAAAAGATCTATGTAGCGTCACTGGGTCACACAGGGGCGCTGTAGAGGATGAGTTAACTACTCTCCTTAAACGTGGGTCAGGATTTTGAACGCACACACGGCTCAGAGAAAAAAATTGCCTTTAAAACATATTTCTGAAGTTTATTGAAGTCAGTGCCATTCAACAAACTATAGTCAGCTGGCATACTATGCATGCAATTAGTTGAACGAGAGCAAATAAAGACAAGGCTATTGAACCAACTAAAATCAAAATATAAACCTTATCCATGCTTGCTTAGTGGTTATAACAAAAAGCAAGCAAGTCTTATTGTCAAAAAAGACAGGCTCTAGCTGGAATGAGGTAGCGTTGTGTAGTATCAGCAGTTACAGGCAGGAAGAAGCAAAACAAACAAACAAAGGGAACCGCTATTACAATATTGAAATTGAAAAGCAGATATAGAGAAATTACATATCAGGTGATCTCAGCGAACCAATCACAAAACGATGCCAATTAATTAAGGCAGTTGGTATGATTCCTCATTCTTATCAGGTGTTGTGTCTGAGGGTTTATTGAAGTTTCAGCCGTTAGCAAAACTTTACGCAGCCGGGCCAAGACCTTCAATTAACCGCTGCTCGGTACCAGGATGGAAGAGCTGGTGGGAAGCCAAAGATAGGCAATTATTTTCGAGAACTGTTTCATGGAAAGCTTACAGCAGAAGGGCTGCGATTGAGCTATTACACAGTTCACAACAAAATGGCTGCGGTTAAGCTAATACGAATACTTTCCCTACAAGCGCATTCTGGCCACCTGTCCCCCCCCCCCCATGCTCAGCCCCCAGCCACAGCTGGCAAGACACTGGCGGCTGAGACATGGCACCGCTCAGAGGGATGCAGGAAAACTAGGTGCATTTTAAAATACACTTAACTTTCCTCCATCCCTCCAAATGGGGCAACGGCTGGCAAGACAATGGGTATGGTAGGAACCAGACCAGGGAAGGAGCGTGCCTTCCCTGGCCTTTTCCCCACGCCAGCTGTGACTCTGCTTAGAGCAGTGATGGCGAACACTCGGAGCCCTTTCTGTGGGCACACACACACAGAGTTCGTCATGTGGGGGGCGGAAAATCACACACACACCCCACACACACACACATCTAGGCTGGCCTAGGCCACTGAGCACGATATGCGCGCACCGCGGTGAGCAGGGAGGACTCGGCTGGTAGGCCTGGTGCCTGTGCTCTGGGTGGCTGCTGCCCGAGGGGAGGGGTGCAGAGGAGACAGAGATGCTAGAGAGGCACAGAGTGGTGTGCGTGGAACTTGCTGGAGTCTAGAGCAGGCTGGCCCCTGCTCGAGCGGGTGGGGCGGAGGAAGAGGGAGCCAACCAGTTTTTCCTAAACCAAAACCTCAGCATTCAGGTTAAATTGCCGGGTTGGCACTTTGCGATAAATAAGTGGGGTTTGGGTTGCAATTTGGGCACTCGGTCTCAAAAAGGTTCGCCACCACTGGCTTAGAGCGACAAAGGAAAGGTTGCGGGGGAGCTGCGGGAGTGGAGGGAGTTCAGCCAGGGGCTGGGCACAGGAGGGGGGGGGTTACGGTAAACCACTGGACTGGCTATTTCAGAATTCTCAACAGACAGAGCTTGACTTGCACTTGGTTCCTTTTGAGGTGAGGCACAGCCTGTGCAGCCAAGCTCTTAGCGCCTTTTACTCAGCCCCATCCTGAAGAATACCCAGAAGTCCCCCGTAGGCAGACTTAACCTGGGACAACAACAAGCAGACTGTTGCCCGTGGACCAACTCTGCCCAGCTCTGTCCTCCGCTGCTGACACGAGTGCCTGATGGGCCCAGATCAGAATGCTGCCGCTTGTCAAGGGGAGCAGCAGCTGATAGAAAGCATGGAGTGCGGCTGGGCTCAGCTAGCATAGAGCCGTGATGGCGAACCTTTGGCACTCCAGATGTTATGGACTACAATTCCCATCAGCCCCTGCCGGCATGGCCAGTTGGCTGATGGGAATTTAGTCCATAACATCTGGAGTGCCAAAGGTTCGCCACCACTGGCATAGAGGATACAGGCTGGAAGAGCAAGATTCAAGAGTCAAGTTTGGTGCCTCCTTAAAATTCAACAAGATTTCCAGATTCTGAGCTTTGGAGAGTCAGAGTTCCCTTTCCAGATATCTGAGAAAGGGAGGGTTGACTCTTATAAAACTTATACCCTGGAAATATTGTTGGTTTCTAAAGTGCTCCTAGATGTGAGCGTTGTTCTTCTACCACACCCAACTTGACCACACACCTGAAACAGGCTGAAAGAATTAACCGATGTGAAAATCAAGGCTGCTGTTCATTGGGCATCAGCCTAGCTGTCAGTATGAAGCTGACGTAATCACGGGCCCTCTCTTTTTCGACAGATTCCCGGCTTCTCGGACAGAAAGCGATTTGGAGGGGGACTCGTGAAGAGCCTTCACTATGACTGACCATCGCTGGCTGCAAAGAGGCTGTGGGAAATAAGTTACCTTGCTTTCTAAGACAACATTTCTGCCTCTTCAACTGACGATTGGGCTAAGCAAAATCGAGATTCTTCAGCTCGCAAATGATCAAGACCGTTCAAACACAAGGGCTTGGAAATACAAGACTTCTTGGCCGTAGTGCAAAAAATCCACCTGTGTATCCGGCGCTGTATGTTCTCACACAAGAGAGAAGCCTGTTTTCCTCACAACTGGAAAGATTTATGAATCCATAGCCCACCATAGCCGACTGATGCTGCTGAGACTAAAACCCACCCAGGAATCAGAGATTTGCAGAGAACGAAAACATCAGCACTGTCGTTTAATAGTTGAGGCTGTGCCACTGATTGTAATGGAATCCTGCCTTTGAAATGGCTGTGATTAATAAAGAATTGCTCAAAAACACCTGGGGGAAATGGGAAGCCATCTTAAAAAAAGGTAGACTGAAAATAAACTCCAACAGCGAGGACCTTTAGCAAGACTTAACACAGCGCTCACTCGATTGTCTGTCTTCCGCTGTGCCGTCCTAAAAAAGAGTTACACCTTTCAAAACTCATTAACTTCACTGGGCTTAAAAGAGCGAGGCTCTGCATAGGTCACAGTGGTGGCGAACCTTTGGCACTCCAGATGTTATGGACTACAATTCCCATCAGCCTCCCTCGCCAGCGTAATGAATTGGCCATAACCGGGCCCAGTGCAGGCCGGACGGGAATTGTAGTCCATAACTATCTGGCGCAAGCCAGCTAGTTCGCCAAGGATTCTACTCCCGGATGATCTTGGCCCGTTATTCAATTTGCACATTCCTAGAAATCAACCTTTCTTTAAAAAATGCTATCTCTGTTAGCTGGTTCAGAATGGTACACGATTCAAGTGACGGCATAGTGCTCTTCAAAGACCTTTGCAGTTGGTCGAGAGCCATGCTCTATGTCTGTCTGGGTGAAAAACATTTAAGCAGTAAGCATCCACAGTGTAATCTACTTTAAATTCTCCGTATCTTTAACCCGGTGTACAATTATTGAAATACTTTGAATGCAGATTATTCCAGCATGGAGGGTTTCGTTTTAGAAACACTTTCTGCATTTATGCAAATATTTTTGGACTGCAAATGTTCCCCAGTTCAAGAATCAGAGCATTAGAGGGAAGATCAACTGAACTATTGAAAAGTGTGTATTTTGTGTATGAATTTCAGGCTACGATTGATGGCAGGAAAGTACTGGTTTTCTGTATTTTGTTGTTTGGGGTGTTAACCATTGTTTTTGTTTCATTATAAATATTTTATGCATGCCTTCCAGGCACAAGGGTCAGTGTATTTTATATTTATAACACGGCTATTGGCTATGGACCAAAACAAAAGTGGAACTAATTTTGTATCCTCAAGGGAGTAGAAGAAGAAGAAGAGGAGGAGGAGGAGTAGTTTGGATTTATATCCCCCCTTTCTCTCCTGCAGGAGACTCAAAGGGGCTTACAACTCCTTGCCCTTCCCCTCTCACAACAAACACCCTGTGAGGTAGGTGGGGCTGAGAGAGCTCCGAGAAGCTGTGACTAGCCCAAGGTCACCCAGCTGGCATGTGTGGGAGTGTACAGGCTAATCTGAATTCCCCAGATAAGCCTCCACAGCTCAGACGGCAGAGCTGGGAATCAAACCCGGTTCCTCCAGATTAGATACACGAGCTCTTAACCTCCTACGCCACTGCTGCTTTAGACTTTTTCTCTCCCCTCAAAACATCAGTTTCTGCACTCCCAAACAAAGGGCCCTTTCAAAAGTAGCGTGTTGAGTAGAGGGAGAGAGTTTGTTCGTTCAAAGAAACGGTGGGTAACACCGGGTATCCCTTTCAGGAATCCAAATAGCTCTTTGGGTGCTGGCCAATGCGTTACAGTTAATTGGATCGGCTAATTGTTAAAACCTATGAACATTTTTGCCCTGACCTGGGTAGGTTGGTCTGAGAAGCTAAGCAGGGTCGGCCCTGGTTAGTATTGTGGTGGGAGACCTCCAAGGAATACCCGGGTTGCTACACAGAGACAAGCAGTGCGAACCACCTCTGAATGCCTCTTGCCTTGAAAACCCCATGGGTAAGGCTGAACACACTCAGACAAAGCTAACTTTAAAAAAGGAACTTTACTGAATTATGTCGCCCTAACTATTAGGCCGAATCCGAGGATTCTGTCCCTGTCTCCAGTGACATTTATTCTATTTACAAAAACAGGCAGCAACCAATCAACTTTTCCACTCCCTCCAGCTCCTGGCTTCTTGTTGGTTCTGAAGCTCCGGTGGGATGTAGCTTCTCAGTTTGTTTTCCCGCTCTTTTTGGCAAAAGGCGGGAGCCGGTGCATGCTGGGAGTTGCAGTCCTATGGGGTCACCATAAGTCAGCTGAGACTTGATAGCCCTTTGCACCACTGTGCCCTTTCCACCAAAAGATCTGAGGCAATTGTGAATTCATCCGCCACGTCTTCCTGGGCTTTATTCAGTGTAGGGTTCAACCAGTGGTTCCCCAGATGCTCAGGGAATCCGCTACTCCCATCAGCCCTGCCACTTAGCCATGCTGGCAGGGGATGATGGGAATTGTAGTCCACGAACATCTGGAAGGCCATAGTTTGAAGACCCCTGCTGTAGTGGAATTCTCCACACGTGTCCCTGGGCCTGCCTCGTACTGCTCTAGCACCCGCCATTTTATGTCAGCTTCAGAATTCTCCGCTGTCAGCCTCTATTTGGCATGGAACGCTTCCTACAGCCGCTCAGCCACAGCCTCCATCCGAAGGCCATTTGAATGTAAAGAGCAGATGAATAAAGTTTGTTCTTCCTGGCAATCCCACGCAGGCGTCATTTTCATTTTTGGTGGTTGTTTTAAATGAGAAATCTTTTGTAGTTAATGACGATTTATTATCAATATGAGAATCAAGGAACCGGCCAGGGAGGGCTGGTCTACCTCTCATTAAGAAGCAGTGGGCAGAGCTGTCCACAGAGGATAGATCTACCCACTGCCGCTTGATGAGTGGTAGACCAGCCCTCTGACCAGCTGCAATTCTCATAAGTCATCAAACTACGAATGCAAGCTGAGTTTATGGCGATCCCATGGGGTTTTCACGGAAAGAGACGTTCAGAGGTGGTTTGCCATTTTCTGCCTCCATGTGACATCCCGGGTATTCCTTGGTGGTCCCCCACTGAAATACTACTAATCATACTACAACAAAAAGGAAAGAGCTCTAAGGTGGGACAGGGGGAGGAAGAATGGGAAAATGAAATATCATTCAAGGCAATATAAATGCCCTTTTATCAAACTGCCATGTTTAATAGCGCACGAAATGATGGTTTTGACAAAGACTGGGCTGAAAAATGATTATTTAATGCTCATAGACATTTGGGACTCTTTTTTGCTGTAGAAGAGAAGAAGAAGAAGAGTTTTGGATTTATACCCCCCCCCCTTCTCTCCTGCAGGAGACCTGCTAAAGGCTTACACCCTGTCCTTCCCCTCACAACAAACACCCTGTGAGGTGGGTGGGCTGAGAGAGCTCCGAAGCTGTGACTAGCCTGGTCACCCAGTTGGATGGAGTGGGAGCGCATTATACAATCTGAATTCTGTGATAAGCCTCCACGGCTCAGGCGGCAGAGCTGGGAATCAAACCCGGTTCCTCCAGATTAGACACACGAGCTCTTAACCTCCTACGCCACTGCTGCTCTCTAGCAGAAAAAAAGTAGAAATACACTACTTTTACTTCCACCGCATCATGGCTGACCTCACTTAGATCTGTTGGTGGGAAAGGGTATAGTTAAGCCTAGGGAAAGTTTTGCCCTAACCTGGATAGCCCAGGCACTAGGTAAGGATGCGGCACTAAGTTGCGGTTCCTGATACGGTACCTATGAACTTCCCTCAGAAAGTTGAGCTGGGCCCCCTAGTTGAAGAATCTCCTTTCATGGAGCATGTTTGACTAAGGACCGGGCGGAGTGTGGGGGGGGACACACACCGCAGGATTGGTATCTCAGCAGCAGGACATTGCTGGGGGGGGGGGAGATAATAAAAGCTGCAGGAGCTTTCCGTTATTTATTCAGGATCTGTCCCCTCGTCAATCATTAATCTACAGCACCTGCAGTTCTTTGTGGTCTTGGATGCGTGGAGGTGACACTCAGCAGGGCCAGATCCCCCAGGCTTGCAGGTATCGCCACGAAAGTTGCCTGTAGGGAAAGAGGGAGGGAAGAAGAAACGTTGACTTCTACTGCCAGTTGCATCTGCCCCATTTGGGGCTCAAGCAGCAGACCTGCAGCAGCTCCTGTCCACCTGGCACGGGGCAGGTACCATCCTGTCTTTGGCCCCCGTCTGAGGGGTAGCAGCAATTCTGGGGCCCAGTCCCGGACTTTCACCCAGGGCTCCCAAATCACTGAGACCACCACTGGGGACCACTTCAGGCTATTTCAGTGGTGGCGACCTTAGAGCCCCAGGGATTGCTGGTCAGCCCCTGCCAGCATGGCCAATTGGCCATGCTGGCAGGGGCTGATGGGAATTGTAGTCCATAACATCTGGAGTGCCAAAGGTTCACAACCACGGGGGTATTTTATCACCCCTGGCATAGCACACCACTCTCTTTCTGGGCTTGGGGTGCACCAGTGTAGTGATGCACTGCCGACCCAGCAGCACCGTGGTAGAACGTTGGGACGCCAACGGGACCTGCTGGCTCGCCGGGTCGTACCCACCCTGTACCTCATCCCCCCATGAGTCGGTCATGAACTGTCTGGCTCAATTCCACTGCTTAGGGACAATGATCTTGCCCCCCAGGTGAGGATTAGGCTCAGACGACGCCCTCTCAAGATCGTGAGCTAGGTGAGATCATGCATCACATGATGATCTCCCCGACCTCCGGCCTCGGGCTTCCTCCCCGAACTCCCCGTCCTCCTCCCACCATAGAATAACAATGTGCTAAGAACCGCGATGGTGAGACTCAAGAACATCGGACCTCCTCCTGTCTCCCCCGGGCTGCTACACCCACCAGATACACCTCCGCCTCGCCTCTGCCTTGGCTGACCACGTAATGCACTACAAGCTGGTGCGCTTCAAACCCGGGAATCCCCCTCAACCTCCACCCTGCTCACCGTCGCCTGGGAAGGGGTCGCTGACACCGAAGCCTGGATCGGGCGCATCCAGGGACCACCGGCTGGGTATCGCCTGTCCTCTGATCGGCGATCCAGAGACATCACGCCCTAGGACATCTTCGCCCCGGGACGGAACACCGGGTGGAGTATGGGAGCTTGCAAAAGCAGGGCTTATGACAAGCACGCTGATCTAACTGGAAAGCGCATAAACGCGCAGGGAACCTCAGAAGAGTAGTTGGAGCTGCGCAATTGGTTGAGGAGATTGGAAGCTCAGTGTCCATGGTACCCAGAGGGGGGGACATTAACCTTAAGGACTGGGAAAACATCGGGTGCACTCTTCGCGACAGAGCTCAAGCAAAGGCCGATGTCGCTGCTACTGACGCGGGAGACAATGTTTGTCGCCATCAGCCTGCAGACCCATGGTTCTCATGCAGTCAGCCTCCTTCGATCTTTCACCTTCAATTTCAACCCGGAATTTTCTATCCACTAAATTGGACGCCTGTCCTCCTTCTGCCCCCCCTGCTCCTTCACCCACTAAACTCTCCTGCGGCTCAGTCAGCCCCTTGTTCGCCTTCACTGGCCACTGCACCTCCGGGCTTCAGCCACATAATGGCGCGGTTTCAGAACCTCGCGAGAACGATAGCTAATGATCTGCAGAAGAAAGAAACCCTGACGGGAAGACGATGCCAGATTCTTGCATTGTGCCCCGGCCCATTTCACAGATACCGAGGGGAGGGTATTATTCGGGCGGTTGTCGAAAATCGCCTCTTTAAGCTATAAATATCCTTCACTGAGTCTGCAGCACGGGACTAAGGGAGCCACTAGCCCCCTACGTGAGAGGCATGTTGAGGCCATCGCAAGGGAACCACCTAATGGTTCCAGACGACCGGAAGACCACCTTCGTGATGCTCCTGGAGCTCCTGCACAATTTGTGGTCTGGGAAGTGAGTTCCGCCAGTAGTGCTTCAACAGGCCACCCTGGATGGGCGCCTACACTGGGCCACAAGAAGCTTTACGGCTTGATGCTTTCGCCAACTCCCAACGACGATTATTCTTGCCTGAGGCCACCCCACGGTCAGCCTTCTGAGCTCTATAAGGCATTTGTTAGTCCCCAACGCCGCCAGCTAACCCAGAGTTTCTCCTCCATCCGCAAAACCCCAAGAGCTCCTAAGTGCCGAAGTTTGTGAACAGGCTCCAGGAAGCGCCAAGAGGCAGGTAGATAGCTAGGAGGCTCCAAACGAAGCTCCCTCATGCCTCAAGTAAAAGAGAACGCTTCCACGGAGGCCGAGGGCGACACAATGGGTCTGGGCAAAAATCCTGAACTGGCCGACATGCAGACACAGGACATCGGGTCCTCCGCCCACTGCTAGCCTCCTCGCCGCAGTGCGCACTTCCACCAAGGGTGCAGCCTCTAGGATGAATAAGCTTTAACTGCGGGTAGACCCCGACACACTTCCGGCGGGGAGTGTAGTAGCCCGGGTGGGGGCTTACAACCCCGGGATGGAGGGGAGGGTCCTCCCCCTAGGGAGGAGAAGGCTACCTAAGACCCGGCTGCCCACGCTGCTGTGCCTCCACCGAAACCACCGCCGGCCCCTGCCCCAGCCCACCGGCGGCTAGCGCCCCTGCAGCCGCCCCTGCCAAACCACCCCTGGCATCTCACGCGATGCACCTGTAGCCCATCTCCCTTTAAGTTCCCCACTCCAGGTTCTTGTCGCCCCAACCAGTATGACGCAGCCCATCCCTACTGGACTATTGGGCTGGTGCTGCCAAAGGCCTCCGGGCCGCTGAACAGGGACTGTTCATCGGCCCCGGGAGTGATCGACTCCACGCACTCAAGGACCCATCCATCTCCAGGTCTGGACAAACATCCCACAGGAGTTGCTCTGCCGGAGCCAGCTGCGCCAGTTGATTCTCTTTGCCCCATGCGCTGCCCGGGCTGTCGCCCACAAGCATGAGCCCCAGCAGCCAACATGGCGCAGCCTACACCACTGCCGCAGCGGTGGAGACGCTTCTATCGGGAGCTCCCCGCCCATACCTGAGCTCGCTATAGAAGGATGGTTCAAGGGGCCTGGTGGACACCGCTGATGTTACTGGGCTATCAGAGAAGCCGAGTGGGTCTCAACACCAGTGGGCCGACCAGGCTTGCCCGCGACATCTGGGGTGGGAGGCAAACCGCTGAGACGGAGACCGCCTCGGCCACGGTGTCAACAGCCCAGGGCTCGAAGCGCAGCTCAGTCCGGGCCCCATCGTCTTGACATCCACGCCAATCTCTGGGGAAGGGACCTCATGAGTCAGGTCAAAACGACTTTGGTCTGGGATGGGTAAGGCCATCACAGATCATTGATCCCAACTGTGACTCCAGAAGTTCACTCTCTATCTCCGTAAGGAAACTGCTCTCCCTCCCTCTCTCTTTCTGTTTTTTCGATCAGGTAGAGGCGGGAGGGCCAATTGGCTGACTCAGCTCCTCCCTGGATTGTACCTGCCCGCCCTGGTACCGCAGGGCACTGCCAGGACAGGCCCCAACTTAAGGGGTTGCTGCAAACACAGATCCACTCATGATTTGTGGTAGGTTTACAAAGCGCTAGGGCAGCTGTAAGGAATTCAGCTTGCAGGTCTTCTAGCGCTGGCCGAAGTCAGCCTCTAAGGAGCGGTCTCGGCGGATCGCACTCTCAAGATAATTCGGGGTCAAATTTTAGCGCCATCCAGCTTCCTGCATTAGCTGCCACCAAGGTCACGGTAAGTGTAACTCCCTGCAAAGAACCCCCCCCCTCTTTTCCTGTGTGTGTGCAGGAATTTGGCTCTAATTGCCTGGATTGCCTCTATTCCTCGATGCACTCCATCCCCCCCAAAAGGTGCCCCAAAGCCCCCCTTGTGTTGCTGATTAAGCATGCATACCCACAATCCCCCCCAGGACTTCTGTTCCTCCTCTCGAGGCTCTCGGACCTCGGGCCTTGACGCACTTCTGATGACGCCTGGAGCTACTCACCAGGGTCAGCCACCTCCTGCCCTCCTGTCAAAACAACCAAAGAAAGTGAGTAGGCGCTCCCCAGGAGGATTGCACAGGCAACCTTCACAGGCTGCAAAACAAGCCTTCTTCCTTCTTATATTAAATTCTAAACACTAAACTGATCCCCGACCTCGGCCATCCGGCCTAGAACTGAGCCTGGAAGGGACTCCGCCTGCACCTGGGAAAAGGTGTTTCAGTCCCTCTTCCTACAGGTCCCTGTGGACTCCGATTCGCCATGACAGGCCAACCCATGGAATGGCGCCAGGAGGAAACCAACCAGGCGGCCCCCAGGAGGATTGCATTAAAAGCAACCTTCACAGGCTGCAAACAAGCTCTTCCTTATATTAAATTCTAAACACTAAACTCGATCCCACCCCCCCCCGCCATCCGCTTAGAACTGAGCTCCGATGTGGGACCCGGGCTCCCCCCCCCTGTAACCTGGGAAAAGGGGGTGTGTTTCAGTCCCTCTTCCCACAGGTCCCTGTGGGACTCCTCGAGCATTCGGGCCAAGTGACATTGGTACAACCCATGGAATGGCTTGTGGAGGAAACCAACTCCTATCCCGGAGATGGAACACATCTCTCTAGAGGATCCCCCGCCCTTCTAGCCATCTCTAACAGGGAACGCCATCGCCGCTAATGCCCAAAGACCAATGACCTTGGGGAGACGCCAAGGCTTACCACCAACCAAGCTCCCAGAGGTTGCTGCGCACAAATAAGACCACCCCCCGACACCTGGAACCTCTGTACCAGCTTCTCTTTATGGATCATCACCGCCAACTCGGCGCGGGCACTGCACCTTGCCTGCTCTTGCTGCTCTCCCGCCGCATGGCGCATCGGCTACCCCTGACGAAGCGCTTTCTACCTAGACCAACATCTGGGAGCAGTTTGCTGCCGCTGCCAACGCCTCATCCTTCTCGCCTGGGCTAGTACCTAGGGAGTCGGGAGCCTGCTAAGCTCCTGCCTGCCTCGCCTGCAAGCGCCTGGAGACTTCCTAGCGGATCTGGCTAAGCGCCTCTTCATGGAATGCCTCATCCATCAGGGTACCTCCTAAGTGAGCGCCGACTGGGGACCTTGTCGCCCAAACCCTCGGGTTGGCGCCTCCTTTATCACCAAGACTGCCGCTAACCATCGACTCTAACACCTGGGCGCCAGCATCACCGGGGCGCAGCTAAGCTGGGAACCACCTGGCCCATTCATCGGCTCGGGCTAATTGGAACTGTACACACACGGGAGGGACATTCCCCCCCATGCTCGAAACATCCTGCCTCCCTCTAGGGCTGGTTCTTGGACCTGGGTGGGGAGGTGTTCGCTTTAATTATATTCCCGCCTCGGACCTCTCTGCCGGAACTCTTTGTTGCCTCTAGTCGCCTTCACCATCGCCCCTACTCCCAGGCTCCACCTCCCTGGGAGCTCCGACGCCAGCTGGGCCACCAAGCCTCCTCGCTTCTGCCTTTCGGACTCTCCTGTCGGAGCTGACGCTGTCGCCTCTCCTCCTAAGCAGAGTTCGCCTCCCTCGCCGCAACTTCCCTAGTGGGAGTCCCCTGCTCTCTTCACAATACGCAGACTATTGGCCGGCTGGCCTCATGCCTCTCATGCGAAGTCCATCAATCCTTACATTCCTCCACCGCTTCTGGACTCTGGCCTCCGAAAGCAGCAGGAACTCTTCGGCCAAGCGACACCCTAGACAATCGTACGGGCTATTGGATTACTTGTTGTTGTTACATCACCAAGGTTGTGAGAATGTACATAATATGTGTTGTTTTAATCTTTCTGATAATTCCCAGTTGATTCACATGAAAGCAAGCGTGAGCCAAAAGAAGTTGTGTCTAATCTGAAGCGCATGATGTTTTGCCCCTCTTATTGGTGGTCAGCCCCTGAGCTGGCTGGCCGGGAGGATGGTTGAGTGCTATTGTACAGCTCCTGCATTGGTTTAATTCAGTGCCTCAAGCTATCGGATCTTTGTTTCGCCTTCAATGCAGTTCAATATTGCCTGTAACGCGGTGTAAGTAGCCTCCTCAATTTCCTCTTCTTACCCTCAAACTGTTCTAATGTTACACAAGCAGCTTTGGTCAGCTTGGACCAGACGGGCGGAGGGAGACAAGCTGCCCTTTAAATCACCCCTTAGCATTTCTTCGTCCCCCCCTTTCTAAATGTAAAAGGGAGAGATGGGGTGATGCACTGCTGACCCAGTAGCACCGGGTGGTAGAACGTTGGGACGCTAACGTGGACTCTACTGCCTTGCCGGGGTCGCGACCTCCAGCACTCCCCACTCCTCTCATCCCCCCCTACAGTCACGGGTCATGAACTGTCTGGCTTCAATCACTGGCTACGAGGGACAATGATCTTGCCCCCCAGGTGAGGATTAGGCTCAGACGCCACGCCTCCTCTCCTCAGACGTAGCCAGGTGAGATCATGCATCACATGATGATCTCCACCTCCCCGCCCCGGGCCTCCCCGCCTGAACTCCCCCCGGTCCCTCCCTCCTACACTCGATAGAATAATAACAATAAAAGGTGCTAAGAACCGCATGCGAGACTCGCTAGGGGAACATCGGACCTCCTCGTCTCCCCGGGCTGTTGGCGATCTCCCACCAGATGTTATCTATTCCGCCTCGTCTCGTTTCTTGCTCTATGCTTTGACCACGTAATCGACTACACACCAGCTATCAGAGGTATCAGGCATGTCCAATTCTGACCCTCCAGATGTTCATGAACTTCAATTCTCATCCTCCTCTGCCAGTAGTCCATGACCATCTGAAGAACCAGAGTTGGACACCCCCGAGCTAGATTCATAAGCCAACTGAAACATAATGCTCTCAGGGGCTGATGGAGTTGTCCATGAACATCTGGCGGGCCAGAGTGGGATACCCTGAGCTAGCTTCAAGCTAGCGAAAACATAATGATGGCAGGGGCTGATGGGAATCATAGTCCATGAACATCTGGAGGGACAGAGTTGAACACACCTCCACAAGCCAGCTGAAGAATAATGCTGCCAGGGGCTGATGGGAATCGTAATCAACATCTGAGGGTGAGAGTTGGACATGCCTGAGCTAGATCCACAAATCAGCTGAAGCATAATGCTGGCAGGGGCTGATGGGAATTGTCCGTGAACATCTGGAGCGGGCAGAGTTGGATGCCCCTGAACTAGATTCTCAAGCCAGCTGAAGCATAATGATGGCAGGGGCTGGTGGGAATTGTAGTCCATGAACATCTGGAGGGCCAGAGTTCGACACTCCTGAGCTCGATTTACAAGCCAGCTGAAGCATAATGATGGCTGGAGCTGATGAGAATTGTAGTCCATGAACATCTGGAGGGGCAGAGTTGGACAGCCCTGAGCTAGATCCACAAGCCAGCTGTAGCATAAGCCCAGAAGAGGAAGCCAACATCCTTTTGTGCTGTCGACAGCAGGGAATGAGTCAAGACCCATCAGGGACAGAGTGCCCTCCCCAGAGCACAGCCCCAGTAATTGGTTACATGACATCTTCTATGGCTAGAAAGCCTTCCACTGTATTCATATGCATTCTGATTTGAAGTGGGGTTTTCTGCCCTGATTTCTCTATGCTCCTGTTTTCTATTGCTCTATTGCACCCGATCAATACCTTGGGCTACTCCAGGGGTCTGCAACCTGTGTGCTCTCCAGATGTTCATGGACTACAATTCCCATCAGCCCCTGCCAGCGTGGCCAATTGGCCATCTCATGTTGGCTCTTCCTTTTTTCTTGCTGCCTCCAGCTTTTCCTAGCATTATTGTCTTTTCTAGTTCTCATAATGTGAACAAAGTGTGATAGCCTCAGTTTGGTGGTTTTTCAACATGCCAATTGGCCATGCTGGCAGGGGCTGATGGGAATTGTAGTCCATGAACATCTGGAGATCCACAGGTTGCAGACCCCTGGGCTAGTCACAGCTCTATGAAGCTCACTCAGTCCCACCTACCTCACAGGGTGTTTGTTGTGAGGGGGGAAGGGAAAGGAGTTTGTCAGCCCCTTTGAGTCTCCTTACAGGAGAGAAAGGGGGGATATAAATCCAACTCTTCTTCTTCTACTAACACATGAGGAGATGTCACATCACAACTTCTACTACCGTGTTTCTCCGAAAATAAGACAGTGTCTTATATTAATTTTTGCTCCCCAAGATGCGCTATGTCTTATTTTCAGGGGATGTCTTTCCGCTCCACAGCTGCATGCTCTGGTGTTCTGTTCGACGGGCATGCTTCCAAACAAACACTTTGCTACGTCTTACTTTCGGGGGATGTTTTATATTCAGCACTTCAGCAAAACCTCTACCACGTCTTATTCTCAGGGGATGTCTTATTTTTGGAGAAACAGGGTAGGCAGACTATGGTGGTATCCACACAGCCCACATATAACAGGCTGAGGAAGCTATTTATCTCATTATGGGAAAGAACTTCGCACAGGGCTCTTCCCCAAAATGGGTTCAACCTGTTATATTTCCCTCAACCCAGATTTTACAAAAACCGCTAAACCAGCACTTTTGGGGGAGAAACCAAAGGAGCCACAGCAACCCAGACTGTTTGCAGTCGCTTCCGGGAGGGGTACAATCTCCCGTGCAAAGGCAAACAGGGGAAACCAAGTTCATTAATACCGTGTTTCCCCGAAAATAATATTAATTTTTGCTCCCAAAGATGCGCTATGTCTTATTTTCAGGGGATGTCTTATTTTTCTGTGTTCTGTTCGTCGGGCATGCTTCCAAACAAACACTTTGCTACGTCTTACTTTCGGGGGATGCCTTATATTCCGCACTTCAGCAAAACCTCTACTACGTCTTATTTTCAGGGGATGTCTTATATTCGGGGAAACAGGGTAACATGCAACATGTTATTAGTGTGCTGTGCAGAAACCACCTATGTTTATGAGGTGGTTTGCCACTGCTTTCCCCAGTCACCTACACTTTACGCCCAGCAAGCTGGATACTCATTTTTCCAACCTCAGAAGGCTGGAAGGCAGAGTCAACCTTGAGCCGACTGCTTGAAACTGACTTCTGTTTGGATCGAACTTAAAGTTTTGGCTGCAGTCGGGCGGGAGCAGCAGTGGCGTAGGAGGTTAAGAGCTCGTGTATCTAATCTGGAGGAACCGGGTTTGATTCCCAGCTCTGCCGCCTGAGCTGTGGAGGCTTATCTGGGGAATTCAGATTAGCCTGTATACTCCCACGCACACCAGCTGGGTGACCTTGGGCTAGTCACAGCTTCTCGGAGCTCTCTCAGCCCCACCCACCTCACAGGGTGTTTGTTGTGAGGGGGGAAGGGCAAGGAGATTGTCAGCCCCTTTGAGTCTCCTGCAGGAGAGAAAGGGGGGATATAAATCCAAACTCTTCTTCTTCAAACTCATCTGCACCACAGGCTCCTTTAGCTAACAATAGTTGCTATAAAATTACCTCAGACTTCTAAAGACGTGGGCCTTCTCCTTCCCCCCACCCCACTCCCCAGTTGATCTGCCACGATTGGTCCCTGGATTGGTCCCTGAAGCGAGCGGCCTGTTTCTGATTAATCCCAGGCTCACTCGGCTGAGTAAACAATTGGAAACATGCCTCGGACTTCCTCTCTTGCATGGCAAGGGGTTGCGAGTGCCGGCCGTCACACTGCCTCGCCCGTTTCGAACCGTTGCTGTGAGAAATCTGGAAGAGCGCCTCCTCTCTGATCACTCGGACCAAACACCTTCCTTCCTCCTCGGGCTGGGCGATCGTTCTCTCCGGACAATCAAGGGCCATGGAAAGAATGGCTGAGCTAAAGGTAAGTCCGTCAGAGCACCCAAATTCTGGGACCAGTCACTGGGGCTAGAGCAGGGGTCTACAACCTGTGGCTCTCCAGATGTTCATGGGCTACAATTCCCATCATGGACTACAATTCCCATTCCCTGATGGGAATTGTAGTCTGTGAACATCTGGAGAGCCACAGGTTGCAGACTCCCGGGCTAGAGGAATTTTGGCTTATCCAGTAATGCGGACGGTTCCTTTTTTATCAGTGGATCTAAAGCATGTTCTGATCCATGGGGCGATGTGCGTGGGTAAGCAGGTTTCTTTGCAGTCTTATTTATACCAGATGTTTGCACCAGCACGGAAATTCAGCCATAGGTCAGGGGCCTTTTGGAAGCCATATCCCTGCTAGTACTTGCATTGGACTGGGAGGATGAGTTTTTTACTAACTCATTTGACTTGCTTTTTTAAAAAAACAATTCATTGACCACATTTTACAAGTCAGTCATTTTGGCGAATGCAACCGGCCACCCTCATTCCCTTTGCAGCAGATCTTTCCCATCCAGGATTTTTTTTGGGGGGGGGGGGGATCCATTCAGAAGTTTTAGAAGACATTAAAACACCCCCTCCTCCCAGCACCATCCCCCAATAACATCCTCAAGCACTTTGGGGGCTGTTCCCCCTCTAGCCAATCAGAAATATCTCACCCCTGCGTGCCTCTCCGTTAACTCCAAAGGTCCCAGGCAGGACAAGCAGAAATAGGATGCGGCGACAGGGCAAGCCATTCCTGTTTACCCGAGGAGAGCCAAGAATGACAACTCGATTCTCCTTGACTCTGTCGGCTGATTTTGTGAACAGTGCTAATGTTTCCCAGTGTGTTCGGCTGTCCCCTGCAGATAGACCAGCAGTTAATCTGTAACAGGACTGGGGCAGGAATTCACTGCGCCAGAGCCCTTGCACAGAAAAAGCTATCTATTCTGCAAAATGAGGTCCCTACTTACACAAGGATTTCAGCCATTTCATCTGTTACACAGTGGACGCACAACTGGACGCCCCAGCTAACCCTTCTCTACCTGGTGATTATGACCATAAGCAAGCTCATGTCTGTCACTTTCATGCTTTTGCCTATCTATCTATCTATCTATCTATCTATCTATCTATCTATCTATCTATCTATCTATCTATCTATCTATCTATCTATCTATCTATCTATCTATCTATCTATCTATCTATCTATCTATCTATCTATCTATCTATCTATCTATCTATCTATCTATCTATCTATCTATCTATCTACCTATCTACCTATCTATCTACCTATCTACCTACCTATCTACCTATCTACCTATCTACCTACCTACCTACCTACCTACCTACCTACCTATCTACCTATCTACCTATCTACCTACCTACCTACCTACCTACCTACCTACCTACCTACCTACCTACCTACCTACCTACCTACCTACCTATCTACCTATCTATCTATCTATCTATCTATCTATCTATCTATCTATCTATCTATCTATCTATCTATCTATCTATCTATCTATCTATCTATCTATCTATCTATCTATCAGATTTTTAAACCGTCCACCCCCAAAGGGCTCTGGGCAGTGTACAACAGGCCAAGAACAGTATTACACACAATAGGCCAAAAGCAACATTACACACAATAAAAGAAATTAAGTTAAAACAATTTACAAACTCTATAAAACACAGTACAGTAAAATACAACAACATTACAAAGGTGTGGCGCCCGATCCCAAGTCCGGGAGGGGATAGCAGTGCTGATTAAATGATAAATTGGGCGTGCCAATGATGGAATAGCACGCAGCACAGGGGCATCCTGGAGGGGGAATCCGCGGCTGGCCTCACCAAAGGCCTGGTGGAACAAAACCATTTTACATGCCCTGCGGAATTTGCCGAGATTCCGCAGGGCCCGCACATCTGATGGAAGGGTGTTCCACCAGGCAGGGGCCAGAGCCATAAAAGATGTACACTCAACATTCTTTTTAAAAAATAGTTTCAAACAACATAAGAAGAAGCTACTGTGTTTCCCCAAAAATAAGACGTATATTAATTTTTGCTCCAAAATTGTCTCTCTCGGCCAATAGGAAAGTGGGGCAGAGGCGTACCGTCCCATGTTGCTTGGCAGCCATTTCAGGAGTGGCAGTGCAGGAAGGGAGGGCAGCACACCAGTGCCATCTTGGTTGTAGCACCACAGAGGAGGATTGCGCTGGAAGGGGGGTGGTGGTTTGCTTGCCAGACAATCATCTGGAAGTCTTGGCAGGATTGTTACAGAGGATTGCAGTGCCCCATCCAATTATGCTACAGATTGGCTGCACTGAGGTGGGGGGAGTTCGGCCAGGGACTGGGCATAGGAGGGGAAGAAGGAGGGAGTGGATGGCCAAAAATGCACCCCCACGTATGACCCAGCGAATAGCTCCTGGGCTGCATGCCTCCTCTGACCCACATAGATACGCCATTGCCTGACTGGGAAATACCGGGAGATTTGTGGATTGAGCTTGGGGAGGGGGAGGTTTTGGGAGGGGGGGGAATTCAGCAGGATACAATTCTATCAAGTCCACCCACCAAAGGAGCCATTTTCTGCAGACATTTTCTGATCACTGTCACGTGGAGATTCATTATAATTCAGAGAGATTTCCTGGGGCCACCTGGAGGTTAACAAGTCTAACCCTGTGACTCATCTGGAATGATCTCCTTTCGGCCAGCTACAGTTTTGTTGGAGGTCTAATACCGGGGCTACCAACCTCCAGCTGGCCTCTGGAGGTCTCCTGCTATTACCATTGGTTTTCCAAGATCAATTGACCAAGAGCAGTTCCCTCAGAGAAAATGGCTTCTTTGGAGGGTGGACTCTATGGCCTTAGATCTCCTGGAGCATAGTGGGCCGGGCGGGTAAAAGCTGGGATAGTTCCTTTTGTCAGTATATCAGTTCCTTTGACATACTTCTACTTCAAGTATCATGGGCCAAAGATGATATTGCTATGGCATCATACCTTACTGTGGTCCTCCCCTCCCCAAACCCCACCCACTTTAGGCTCTGCCCCCAAAATATTCAGATATTTCTCAACCCGTGGTGCGACAGCACTTGGGGTACTGTGTTCAGTTCTGGTCACCACATCTCAAAAAGGATATTGAAGAGATAGAAAAAGTGCAGAGAAGGGCAATGAGGATGATTGAGGGACTGGAGCACATTCCCTATGAGGAGAGGCTGCAGCGTTTGGGACTCTTTAGTTTGGAGAGGAGACGTCTGAGGGGGGATATGATTGAAGTCTATAAAATTATGCATGGGGTAGAAAATGTTGACAGAGAGACATTTTTCTCTCTTTCTCACAATACTAGAACCAGGGGGCATACATTGAAAATGCTGAGGGGAAGAATTAGGACTAATAAAAGGAAACACTTCTTCACGCAACTTGTGATTGGTGTTTGGAATATGCTGCCGCAGGAGGTGGTGATGGCCACTAACCTGGATAGCTTTAAAAAGGGCTTGGACAGATTTATGGAGGAGAAGTCAATCTATGGCTACCAATCTTGATCCTCTTTGATCTGAGATTGCAAATGCCTTAGCAGACCAGGTGCTCAGGAGCAGCAGCAGCAGCAGCAGGCCATTGCTTTCACATCCTGCACATGAGCTCCCAAAGGCACCTGGTGGGCCACTGCGAGTAGCAGAGAGCTGGACTAGATGGACTCTGGTCTGATCCAGCAGGCTAGTTCTTATGTTCTTATGTTCTTAACCCAGAGCTGGCAGCCTTATTCAACATCCACACATCTACTGAATTAATTTTGAGGTGGTGTGCTCTTACCAGTGGAGTTTTAGTAGTGGTGAGATGCTGGTCGAATAAAACACTCACACGGAACCCCTTAAAACAAATTTCTCACCTTCGATTGTGTGCTTATGAGCAGATCAGCCCTGGACCCCTCACAAGCTTGCTTAAAAGTTACCAAAGTATTCTCCAAAGATAGCCATGCTCCAGGAAGCATAAAAAATGGCATTGTGCACACAGAGTTTGAAGACCTGCCTTAATCCTATTCCACTCCATGGAGTCCGGCTTCAAAAGACTCGGTTTTTTGCCCCTGCTGTCTGCAAAAGGTCGTGGTTTGCGGGTCGGCCTCTTGCTCCTGAAGAGAACTCTCCGTTTGACATCCCACTTGATTCAAATCAAGGGGTTTAAATCCTGACGCCGTGCTGTGCTTTCATCCCCGCCCCAATTTGGTGGGAAAGATGAAATGGGAACAGATGATGTCTTTAATGTCACATTTGCATGCCGCACCAGAGGATCCTGAGCGTGCCAAACAAAATCGTAGAAAGCTTTAAGCTTTCCAGTTCCCGATGCCAACTAAATAGCGCCAGAGAATGTTTAAAGAGCCCACAAGTGGGTATCTTGAGAACACTGGAAGATCAGATAAGAATGTTAAAAAGCCCTAAATGGGTTGTGCAGTTTCAACTTTCTAGCAAATGATACAGCACACATTAAATAATAGCATAAAGTAAATAATGGTCTCCTTCATTTCCTTCTTTCAATTCCATGAATCCAGGATCCAGGACTTCAAAAGACATCCTAAATGTCAGGATTCATCTCTGACCACTTTGCCTTATAATTTCAGCGGGGTAGCCATGTTAGTCTCTTGCTGCAAAAGCGATCAGAAGTCCAGCAGCACCTTCAACAGCATTTATTCCAGCATGAGCTTTCATCAGACTGAGCTCACTTCCTCAGATGCAATGGTAGAAAGAAAATTGTTTTCCTCATTTTTTTTGCAGAAAATTACAGAAGGGGAGGAGAGAGAGGGACAAGTTGTGCAGAGAGAGATCTGGTATCATAAATTAGGTTAGATATTCTTCATGTAAGGACTTGAATGATGTGGCCGTCCATAAAACGCATGGTGGGAGAGATCAGAAGTTCTGAATTCTTTCTCATGCAATGAAGATAAACCTGCAGTAAAGGAGGGTACATAAACTAATTAAGGAAGAGGCAGTTTGAAGCATGAAAGAACTCACCGATACCAGTGATAGTTATGAAGAGGAGGAGGAGGAGGAGGAGGAAGAGAAGAGGAGGAGGAGGAGGAGTAGTTTGGATTTATATTCCCCCTTTCTCTCCTGCAGGAGACTCAAAGGGCCTTACAATCTCCTTGCCCTTCCCCGCTCACAACAAACACCCTGTGAGGTATAAGGGGCTGAGAGAGCTCCCAGAAGCTGTGACTAGCCCAAGGTCACCCAGCTGGCGTGTGTGGGAGTGTACAGGCTAATCTGAATTCCCCAGATAAGCCTCCACAGCTCAGGCGGCAGAGCTGGGAATCAAACCCGGCTCATCCAGATTAGATACACGAGCTCTTAACCTCCTACGCCACTGCTGCTCCAGCATGGAATTATGGGAGAATATAACACGTTAAGAACAGTCCATCTAAAAAAAAAATTTAAGAGGGTCTTTTGGGATTATTAGACATTATAATAAGGAAATCCAAGTCTCGGTTTAAACCAGGATGACAAAGGGGCTTTCATTTTCATTCCGTACTTTCACATGTCCTTGCCTTATCTTTATTCCGATGGGTCTGCCCGAGTTAAACATTCTTCCTCGATCTTCCAAGCAGTTGCCTTCCCTGGATAAGTTCATAATTTCCCATGCTGCCAGCAAGAGGCAGCACCCAAAGCAAAGCTAGTGTTCACAGTGCGGGCCAGAGGTTGAGTTTTCACAAAGGGGTCCAGAGTTCTGAGATTCGAAAACAGCTGGCCCAGGGAATCTTGACACAGAGGTCATAAACCCGCAGAGCTGAAGTCTGCTTGGTCATGTAAACAGGACGCCAAGGTCACGCTCAGACTCTGCCCAGAATGCTCACTTGCGCGACAGATTCCTTCCAATTGCTCCTTCCAATTAAAAGCTATCTAGTAGTCCCCAAATTATTATATTACAGGGTCCAATTTCGAACTCTCTGTATTGAAAGTCTTGTGCCACTCATGCATGTTAACTCTGAAGTAAATCTTTCTGAGCTGAAAAGTAAACCCTACTGAGAAACAGATCCCAGTGAGTTAGTCCAGGGGTGCCCAAGTCTGGCGCTTCAGATGTTCATGGACTACAATTCCCACCAGCCCCTGCTGGCATGGCATTGAGGGAACTGCAGCTGGGGCATGTGTGTGCCTGCGCCCCTGCCATGCCCCCACCCCCACCACACCCCGAGGACTCCTGGAACTCCCTGGGAGTGCTCCCCTGCCACGCCCCCACCACACTCCCGCCACTCCGGCATGCCCTCAGTGCAAGACGCTCCCCACCGTTCCCTGGGCGCTACGCCACTGCTCCAAATGCAAATGGATATTTATTTAGAAGTAAATCCAACTGGACTGATAAATCCTACATAGAACAAACCTTCTGAGAATCATTGCTGTATATTGGTTGGAGGAATGGACTAGGAAACCTGGGTTCTTGTTCTGCCTGACCTACCTCACAGGACTGTTGTGATAATAATATGGAAATGAATGCTGTTCTGAGAACCTTGAAAGGAAGAGTGGGATTCAGTGCACTAGATGTATGTGACCAAGCAGGCATGGGCAAGGCCTCGTCCCTTCCGATTATCCTTCTCCTAGATGGGACTCTGTACAGACGTAAGTCTAGATGGGTATTTTGCAGCAGCAAAATAAAACAAGAGCCCTGGGACACTTTACAGATGGGGGCCCCAGCGCAGTTCCCATGGGTGCCATGGCTCCTGTCAGCACCTTTTCTTGCCCCCACCAAGTGTTTTTAGGATGTGGGTGGGGCCAGGTGCGGCTCTTGCCCAGCAAGGCTTCTGATTGGCCATTGGAGAGACATTTGGCTGCGTAGATTTTTTAAAATGTTGCTTTAGCAGCAGGTGCCACCACAGCACAAGAACCTGCACTGTGTTACTGCCATAAAACTGCGGAAATTATTTTGTGGTTGATTCTGAATTGCAAATGTCTGTCACAACCAGCTCTGAAAGTGTTAATTATCTGTCTGTATGTAAACAGGTGTCAAACCTCGAGTCCGAATATAATAGAAACCGTAGATTTGTACTGAAGTCTTTATTTCACAGCGAAGGGTAAAGATCAGCAAAGAGGAAACTGAAGATTCCCGCTCAAACCAGGGCCTGTATTCTCTACCGCCTCCTCCCCCAGAGCCAAACGGCCTCTATATTCCCCACTTCAAAGCACTAGTGCAGTGATGGCGAACCTTTTTGAGACCAAGTGCCCAAATTGCAACCCAAACCCCACTTATTTATCACAAAGTGCCAACCTGGCAATTTAACCTGAATGCTGAGGTTTTAGTTTAGAAAAAAACCAGCTCGCTCCCTCTTCCTCCGCCCCACCCGCTCGAGCAGGGGCCAGCCTGCTCTAGCTTCCAGCAAGTCCTGCGTGCACCGCTCTGTGCCTCTCTAGCATCTCTGCCTCCTCTGTGCACCCCCCCTCGGGCAGCAGCCACCTGGAGCACAGGCACCAGGCCCGCCAGCCGAGTCCTCCCTGCTCGCCACGGTGCGCGCACGTCATTCTCAGTGGCCCAAGCTAGTCTAGATGTGGGGGGGATAATTTTCTGCCCCCCACATGACAAATTCTGTGTGCACGTGCCCACAGAGAGGGCTCCAAGTGCCACCCCTGGCACCCGTGCCATAGGTTAGCCATCAGTGCACTAGTGCAAGACTGGGAACAGTTCACACTCCCCTCCAGATAAGATCTGTGGCCAGGCTGTCCTGGGAAGGAGGGAGAGAGCCCCGGACATCTGCAAAGTGACAAGCAGTAATAAACCATTCTTCCCTTGCCATGCCCGCCACCCATCAACTGACAGGCACAGTCCTGACAACAGGATGCCAAGGTCACATTCTAATGAGCTGGCCTATTGATTAGGCATTGGCCAATTTAGTAGCCATTGTTTGGGCACATGTTACCTCTGTCCAAGGCAGCAGTCACGAACAGGACAAGGTCAAACAGCAATTGGATGACCGTTTCTTGGTCAGGAAGATGTTTTATTCAGGCCTGATAACAGCAACAGATAGCCATCTGGGTACGTGAGCGTTCAGGACCCAATCAAAGGCGTGCATAAACTTGTATAGAGAATACAAGTGGGCGCAGTTAGCTCAGTTAACCTATCAATTTCTATGTCATCAGCGCTACCTTATACGGCAAGCAGTTCCGTCTTACAAAAGCTAATTTAGCAAGGTTAATACATATTCTGCATACCCTGTTTCCCCAAATATAAGACATCCCCTGAAAATAAGACATAGTAGAGGTTTTGCTGAAGTGTGAAATATAAGGCATCCCCCGAAAGTAAGACGTAGCAAAGTTTTTGTTTGGAAGCATGCCCGACGAACAGAACACAGAAAAATAAGACATCCCCTGAAAATAAGACATAGTGCATCTTTGGGAGCAAAAATTAATATAAGACACTGTCTTATTTTTGGGGAAACACGGTAGCAACTCATGTTGGACAAGAGGTGGGGGCTACCCAGAATGTTACAGAACAAAGAACTTTTTTTAGTATTGCAAAGAACAAGAGAGGCAGACATCTTCTTGGAAACCGCCACAGGATGTGGCTAACACAAGCTAGCTTGCGGTTAGGCTCAGGTCAGCTAACAAACAGGATGCGACTCTGTAAGTTAAATCTGTAGTAGTGCACTGCTGACCCAGCAGCGCCGTAGTAGAACGTTGGGACGCCAACGGACCTGCGGCCTTGCCGGTCGCATCGCACCCCCACTCCTCATCCCCCCATGAGTCACGGGTCATGAACTGTCTGACTCAATCACCGGGCGCAGGGACAATGGTCTTGCCCTCAGGTGAGGATTAGGCTCAGACGCTGCACGCCCTCTCCAAGATCGTGAGCTGTATGAGATCATACATCACATGATGATCTCCGGCCTTCTCCCGCTCTCCCGAACTCCCCAGTCCTCCCTCCTACACCGATAGAGTAACAATAAAGGTGCCAGGAACCGGGGCAGACGGGAGATTCATGAACACGGACTCCTCCGGGTCTCCCGCTGCTGGCTATCTCCACCAGATGTTATCTCCCCGCCTCGCTCGCTTCCTTTACTGACCAAGGTAATTTACTACAAGCTGGTGCCAAACCTCCGAATCTCAACCTCCACCCTGCTCACCGTCAGCCTGGGAAGGGTCACATACCGAAGTCCGCTGATCGGCGCATCCAGGGACCACCGCTTCGTATCGCCATCCTCTGATCGGCGACCAGAGACAGCGGCCCTAGACACTCTCGGCCCGGACGGAACACCGGTGAGTATGGGAGAGCTCTTGCAAAAGCAGGCTTATGACAAGCACGCTTTGACGAACTGAAAGCCGCTAGCTTAAATGCCGCAGGGTCCCCTGAAGAGAAGGGAGCCGCGCAATTGGTTGAGGAGATTGAAGCCAGCGTCCATGTACCCGTGAGGGGGGACATTGAATCTTAAGGACTGGGAAAAACATCGGGCTTACTCTTCGCGACAGAGCCCGCCGACATGTCGCTGCTACTGACGTGGAGACAATGTTATGTCGCCATCAGCCTGCAGACCTATGTCTCCCTTTGCCAGAAAATGCCTCCTTCGATCTTTCACCTTCCAATTTCAACCCCGAATTTTCTCTATCCACTAAATTGGACGCCTCGTCCTCCTTCTGCCCCTCGCCTTCACCATTTCAAACTCTCCGCTCAGCCTCCCCTTGCTCCTCGCTTCTTCATTTTCCGGCCACTGCACTCCGCCAGCTTCACGTAATGGCGCTGGTTTCGAAAACTTCGCAGAACGATAGCCACGCATCTGCAGAAGAAAGAAACCCTGGACGGAAGACGCATGCCGATTCTGCATTGTGCCCCGCCCACTTCACAGATACTGAGGGGAGGGTGGCCATCCGGGTTGCTTCCAGTACCGCCTCAAACTATAACATCCTTACCGAAATTCAAGAAGCACGCGGGACGAGGGGAGTCACTAGCCCTACGCGGAGAGGCATGCTGAGGCCATCGCAGAACCACCTAATGGTCCCAGATGACTGGAAGACCACCTTCGGTGATGCTCCTGAGCCCTGCACAATTTGTGGTCTGGGAAAGTGAGTTCCGCCAGCAGTGCTTCAACAGAGCAGCACCTCATGCCTTCTACACCAAGACAGCTTTATGGCTTCATGCTGCCAACCCTAACGATCAGATTGTCCTGCCTGAGGCCACCCCACGGTCAGCTTCTGGAGTGCCTCGGCATTTGTTAAGGTCCCCAACGCCGCCAAATAACCCAGAGTTTCTCCCTCCATCCGCAAAACCCCAAGAGCCCTATACGCATTTTGTGAACAGGCTCCAGGAAGTCAAGAGGCAGGTAGATAGCTGCAGGAGGCCCAAAACGAGCCCCTCATGCTTCTCGCAGCGATGAACGCCCACGGAGTGCCGCAGGGCAATCACGGGCCTGGGCAAAAATCCTGAACTGGCCGACATGCTTAAGGCTTGCCAGGACATCGGATCCTCCGCCCACCAAGCTGGCCTCCCCGCCGCAGCACTCTCCGGGCGGGAGGCAGCCCCAGGATGACTGCTTTAACTGCGGCAGACCCCGACACTTCCGGCGGCAGGCAGCCCGGCGGGGGGCCTACAACCCCGATGGAGGAGGGTCCTCCCCAGGAGGAGAAGGCCACCAAAACCCGTGCCCACATTGCCAGAAGGGTTTCCACTGGAGAAACGACCGTCTGGCCGGGAAACTCCACGCCTCCCCAGCCCAGGACCAAGGAGGAGAGTACTAGAGCAGACCCAAATGCCAAGGCCCCTACCAAAACCACCCCTCTCGTGGCATCTCGCTCGCATGCACCCAGCCCATCTCCTTGGTTCTTAATGCAGGTTCTTGTCGCCCCAACCCAGTATGACGCAGCCCAGTCCCTACCGGACAATTGGGCTTAGTGTTGCCAGCGGCCTCTGCCGCTGAACAGGACTGTTCATTCCTCGAGTGATCGGGACTCCACACTAAGTGACCCATCCACCTCTCCAGGTCTGGACAAACATCCCACAGGAGCTGCCCGCTGAGCCAGCTGCGCCAGCTGATTCTTCTTTGCCCCATGCGCCCGCTGCCGTAATTCCAATAAAGGCTAATACGGTGCCCCAGCAGCCAACATGGCGAGCCTTACACCACCGTCGCAGAGCGGTGGAGACGCTTTATCGAGCTCCCTGGCCCATATCTGGAGCTCGCCATAGAAGGATAAAGTTCAAGGGCCTGTGGACACCGCTGATAAAATACCGGCCATCAGAGCAGCCGAGTGGGTCTGACCAGTGGCCGCATCGGTGGCTTGCCCGCGACATCTGGGGTGGGGAGACAAACCGCCGGTGACGGAGATCCGCCTGGCCACGGTCAACAGCCTAGTACTCGAGCGGCAGCTCACAGTCCGCTCCATCATTTTGGACATCCATGTCAATTTCTGGGGAAGGGACCTCATGAGTTAGGTCAAAACGACTCTGGTCTGGGACGGGTAAAGCCGCCACAGACGTTGATCCTAATCTTGCCCCTCCAAAATTATTTTCTACTTCCGCAGGAAAACTGTTTCCCTCTCCCTCCTCTCTTCTCCTCCTTTCTGTTTTTCGACCAGTAAAGGCGGAGGGCCAATTGGCTGACTGGCTCCTCCCTGGATTAAAATCTGGGTCTGCCCTGATATCAGCACTGTCAGGACAGGCCCCAGTTTAAAAAGGGCTGCCGCCATTATGCCCCTAATACCCACAAGGGGTTGCTGCAAACACAGATCCCTTCATGATTGGGTGGGTGGTGTTTGCCACGCTTCGCCGAAGCCGCCTTTATGAGCGGCCCCGCGGCTGCAAACTCTCGCAGATAATTCGGACACAAAATTTAGCACCATCCAGCTTCCTGCATTAGCCACCAAGGTCACGGTAAGTGCAACTCCCTTGCAAAGAAACCCCTTCTTTTTTTTTCCTTTATGTGTGCGAGGGGAACTGGCTCTAATTGCCGGGATTGCTTCTATTCCCGGATGCACCCATCCCCCCCCAAAAGGTGCTTCCAAAGCCCCTTGTGTTGCTGATTAAGCATGCATACCACAATCCCCCAGGACCTCGCCTGTTCCTCTCAAGGCTCGGACTCGCCTTTGACGCACCCTGATGACGCTCTGAAGCTACTTCCCACCAGGGTCGCCTCACCTCCTGCCCTCCCTGTCAAACAACTAAAGAAAGAGGAGTGTAGGCGCCCCAGGAGGTTGCATTAAAAGCAACCTTCACAGGCTGCAAAACAAGCCTTCTTCCTCTCCCATATTAAATCTAAACACTAACTCGATCCCGACTTCCGCCATCCACTCTAGAACTGAGCCTGGCGGGACCTCGCCCCCCCCGTAACCTGGGAAAGTGTGGGTGTGTTTCAGTCCCTCTTCCTACAGGTTCCTGGACTCCGATTCGCCCATGACAGGCCAACCCATGGAATGGCCCCAGGAGGAAACCAACCCCTATCCCGGAGATGGAACGTGCGATTCTCTAGAGGATCCCCCGCCCAGCCGCATTCAACAGGAACGCCGCCGCCAATGCCCAAAGACCCAATGACCTGGGAGACGCTGGCGACCACCAGCCAGGTCCTAGAGCTGCTGCGCTCAGCAAGACCTCACCCCGGTGACACCCGGTGAACCTCTGTGCCGCCTTTAAGCATCATCACCGGGCCAACTCAGCCACCACTCATCCTTTGCCTGCTCTGTTGCCTCCTGGCCGATGGCATCGCCACCCCCCTGACGAGCTTTCACCAGACCAACATCTGGGAGCAGTTTGCTGCCGCTGCCAACGCCTCATCTTTCTGCCTGGGCCAGTACTTAGGAGTCGGAGCCTGCTAAGCTCCTGCCTGCTCCCCGCCTGCAAAGCACCCGAGACTTCCTAGCGGAGTCTGGGCTGAGCCCTTCATGAATGCCTTCATCCATCAGATACTCTAAGTGAGCCCGACTGGGGACCCGCCGTCCAAACCCTCGTTGGCGCTCTCTCCTTTGTCACCAAGACTGTCGCTAACCCACGAATCCAACACCTGCGCCGCATCACCGGGCCAGCCAACGGGAACCGACTCCGGGCCTATTCGGCTGCTCGGCCAGTTGGAACTGCACACACATGGAGGACATTCCCCGTGTTCGAAACATCCTGCTCCCCAGGCTGGTTCTGGACCTGGGCGGGAGAGGACGCTTAACTACGATTCCGCCTCTCGACTCCCTGCCGGAACTTCTTGCTGCCTCAATTAAGCCTTCACCATTGTCCTACCCCAAGCTCCACCCCTGGAGCTCCGGACGCCGCCGCCCGGCTCTGCCTTTCGGACTTCTCCTGTCGGAGCTGACGCGTCGCCTCTCTCCGGGCAGAGTTCGCCTCCTCGTGAATCTAGTGGGAGTCCCCGGACTGGGCTTCCTACAATGTTAAGACTATTGGGCCGGGCTGGCCTGTGCCCTTCATGGTCCATCAACTCCACCTCCACCGCCTGGACGCCTCTGGCCTCCGAGCAGCAGGAACTTCCGCCAAGCGACCCTAGACAATCGTGGGTAGGCTATTGATTACTTGTTGTTGTTACACCACCAAGGTTGTGAGAATGTACATAATATGTGTTGTTTTAATCTCTGATAATTCCCAGTTGATTCACATGAAAGCGTGAGCCGCAAGAAGTTGTATCTAATCTGAAGTATGATGTTTTGCCCCATTGGTGGTCAGCCCTCTGGAGCTGGCTGCGGGAGGATGGTTGAGTGCTATTGTACAGCTCTGCATTGGTTTAATTGTGTGCCTTATTATCCGGATCTTGTTTCGTTCAATGCGCGTCTAATATTGCCTGTAACGGTGTAAGAATTCCCTCGAATTTCCTTACCCCGCAGCCAAGTTCTAATGTTACACAAGCAGCTTGGTCAACTTCTACTAAACGGGCGGAGGAGACACAAGCCCTTTAAATCGCCTCTTAGATTTCGGTCCCCTTTTCTAAAAAAAAATTAAAAAGGAGGAAGGTAGTAGTGCACTGCTGACCCAGCAGCGCCGTGAAGTAGAACGCTGCTGGGACGCCAATCGACCTGGGCGGCCTTGCCGGTCGCAACGCACCCCCACTCCTCATCCCCCCATGAGTCACGGGTCATGAACTGTCTGACTCAATCACCGGGCGCAGGGACAATGGTCTTGCCCCCAGGTGAGGATTAGGCTCAGACGCGTACGCTCCTCTCCGCACGTAGCCAGATGAGATCATACATCACATGATGATCTCCCGACCTCCCGCCTCCCGTTCTCCCGGAACTCCCCCCAGTCCTCCCTCCTACACGCCCCCAATAGAATAACAATAAAAGGTGCCAGGAACCGGCAGACGGGAGATTCGCTAGGAACACGGACCTCCGGTCTCCCGCTGCTGGCGATCTCCACCAGATGTTATCTCCGTGTCTCGTCTCGTTCTTACGCTGACCGCGTGGGTCGACTACATAAATCAAGCGGAGAATCTTTTTGCTCTGACTCCCTTTTGGATTTCTGTGTCCAGATCATGCTAACACATATACATCTGAGGTTATAAAGTTAACTTAGCTTCTTTATCCTGTGCATGCGCCAGCTGGAATATGTAGCAGTTAGAACCACGTAGATGAGAGTTTACTGTTTTCCTTCCACGTTTACCATTCTTTTAGCTAGTAAAACTTATTATTAAGCAACTCAATGGTATCTGCGTCACTATTGTTCTTTTGCGATGCTTTGCTTTCACCTAAATCCAGCCAACACTCTGGCGGCCATTTTGTGGCAGCCATTTTGCCACTGCGTTCTCCATGCCAAATCAGAGTTGCAAATATGCCTGCAGGCTACTGAAGAGTTAGGGACCCATGGTTTACAGGAATCTGATGAAATGGGTTGTGAACTTGCGACCAGTGCCGGATTTTCCTATAGACTTGGCAGGCAGAAGTGTAGGGTCTCAAACTCTAGGGGGCCTGCGACGAAGTTGTATACTAAATTTCACACTATCATAGGCCTTTCTTACACATAATGCCCTGTAGTCTCTGAACAACCCTTCAGGAATTTTTCTTGCACTCCATTTCGGAATAATACTGCCTCAAGGCGATAACTCGACGCTCGCATTGATTTCCATATTGATTTTGTCCTTCACTGAAATGGACCCCATTTTGTGACCCCATTTTGTCGACCCCATCTGCCTCTTGTCGTGAGGGGGGGTTAGGAGGGGCCTCACAAGTGGCATAGCCGAGGGCATCTTTTCATCGAAATCTGGCACTGTCTGTGACTCATGAAAGCTCTTACTGGCATGTCCTTTTTACGCATCTGCAAAGTGCCACCAGCTTCCTGATTTAATTCAGCAGGGAGCTACACACCCCAGTGGTTTTTTTCATCAATTGCATCATTCAGACATCTAAATCCCTGCAAGGGCATCATCTGCAAACAGTCCTGGAGAGCAATTGGAATCGATGCAGGATTGCTGGTTTGTCTTCATTGGATCCAGCTCTTGCTAGCTGCCCTGGGCTCCCTTCAACTTTTTTTTTTTTAATTGCATGACCCCTGCTCCAATCGAAAGTGAACGGCCTTGACTTGAAGAGTGACCAGAGCAAGAAAAAAGTATGCAAACAGTTGCAGCTTTTCAGAACAAAAACTTTGTACAGAGCCATGAGTGAAGGGTGTGCGTGCGTGCGTGCGTGCGTGCGTGCGTGCGTGCGCGTGTGGAACTGAGTCATCTTGTATTCAGAGAGCAAGAAGCCGACCTTGAATCTCAGGCATTGATAAAATGAAAAACCAAATTGGCACCTTTTCTCCCCAATCCGTGGGGCAGCAAAACTGCTGGTGTTTTTCCAGCCCCAAATTGCAGCACGGAATCTGCCCCCCCACCCCCACCCCGCAAGAACTCATGGGACAAACAATGAGTCATTCCTTTCCTCTTCATACCTATCTGGAGATCTGCAAAATCCATCGCCACTGTCTCTTTTGGGCTGGCCAGTTTGGGCTTGGAAAATGCCCAAAGATTTGGGGGATGGAGACGGGGTGTATCTTGACGGGGCAAGGGGTCTTGGGACCTAGACCCCATGTGGCTAGGCATTTGGCCACCTCGCCCCCATAGGCCAGAAGGACAAGCAGGGGCCGGACGGGACAGGCCAGCATTTGGGATTTAGGCGAGAAAGGACATAGCCCACTCACGCCTCTCCCTAAGTCCTCCCCCCAAGTCCTAAAGGAGCAGCAGTGGCGTAGGAGGTTAAGAGCTCGTGGTTTGATTCCCAGCTCTGCCGCCTGAGCTGTGGAGGCTTATCTGGGGAATTCAGATTAGCCTGTAGACTCCCACACACGCCAGCTGGGTGACCTTGGGCTAGTCACAGCTTCTCGGAGCTCTCTCAGCCCCACCTACCTCACAGGGTGTTTGTTGTGAGGCGGGAAGGGCAAGGAGATTGACAGCCCCTTTGAGTCTCCTGCAGGAGAGAAAGGGGGGATATAAATCCAAACTCCTCCTCCTCCTTTTCTTCCTCTTCCTCTTCCTCTTTTCCTCTTCCTCTTCCTCTTCTTCTTCTTCAAGTGCCAGCATGACCAGGACCAGGAGAAAGTGTGTGAGCAAGTGAGCCCCGCAGCCACCTCTCCTCCGCTCTGTTGGCCGTGCTTGCCAACTGGCTAGCCGGTTAGCAGCTGTGCCCTGCTCCCTTTGGTGCCTCCTTTTCCAGCCTTTGGTGCCTTTTTGGGTCGCACAATCCCACCCACCCCCCTTGCCCGCACAGCATCTCCTACCTTGGTCAGCCACATCTGCCAGGGCAGTGCAGCCTCACTTAGCATTCCCTTCCTTGTGTGTAGCCGCCCCAGGCACTGCCCTTTGGGGGGAAAGGAATGGGGCAGTGAGCAGCCAGTTCCCCGGGGACTGAGCAGCTGGGCAGGAGGTGGGAGGGCCTCCACCCAGGCACTGGCAGGCTTCTGTGGTCTTACATGTTGCTCCTTGACTGACCAACTGGGCACCCTGGGAGGGCAGCTGTGCTGTGCACAGCCTTCCAGCACCCAGAGGCGTAGAAAGGGGGGAGCGCCCAGTGAACTGGTGCATCCTCCACACCCGCCTTGCCCCGGAATGCCCCCGCCACACCCCTGCCATGCCCCACCATGCCCTCGCCACACTCCCACAGGGGCGCGCACCTGGTGCATTGTGCCCCCCGTCCCCTTGCAGCTACACCTCTGTCAGCACCTCTCCTTCCTCCGCAAATGGCTGTGGGGAGTTGTGCCACACCAGGAGCAACAGGACTTCCTCTCTTCATTCACTCTCCTCCTTCACTTTTCCAAACTGCTGTCTTTCCCTCCGTCTCTCTTTCTCTGTCTCCCTCTTTTCCTGTCTCTCTTTCTCTCCCTCTCCCTCTCTCTCTGTCTCTTTCCCTCTTTTCCTGTCTCTCTCTTCCTCTCCCTCTCTCTTTCTGTCTCTCCTGGGCAGGAGCAGCAATGGTGAGTGGAGGCTGGGGGCAGGGTGGAGGGAGGTTCCAGTTCTCCCCAGCGAGGGAGTAGGGAAAGGGCTGAGCAGCCACATAGACCCTCTTGCCATCTGGATGCTCACTGGGGCTCCTTCCGCACATGCAGAATAATGCACTTTCAATCTACTTTCACAATTGACTGCAAGTGGATTTTACTATTCCGCACAGTAAAATCCAGCGGCAAAGTGGATTGAAAGTGCATTATTCTGCATGTGTAGAAGTGTGCAAAATTAGTTATTGTCCCGGAATCACGTCCCTCAATCTAGACATGGATTCCTATTGATGCCGCCCAGAATGGCATTGGCTTTCTTGGCTGCCACATCACACTGTTGGCTCATGTTCAGCTTGTGGTCTACTTGGAGCCCCTCTCCTTATCGAAACACCTTTGAAGACAAATTGCTGGTCATGGCTTTTACAGTAATGGTATAAAGCAGTTTGAATTTAATACTGGCAATGGAAGGAATTGCTTAGCTAAATTTAACTTTGTGGAATAACTGTTCTTTTCTATCCGACACTATCCTTATATTCTGACTCAGTTTATAGCCTATGATTTATGGCTTTACTTCCTAATCTTGCAATCTACATCTTATCTTAACCCTCTCTTACTTAATACATATCAAATAATACTTCGAACTTATATGTGCATATTACTCTCTAATAACATAAATCCACTCTGTTCTGTCAAAACTAGTATTATTAAAATAATTTATGCCCAAGTATTTTTACTGGAACAAAAGAATATGCGTGCATGCTATTCATTTGCCTCGCATTGGCCGTCATATACAACATGACCAGGATAGCCAGACAAAGATCTGAGGGGGTCACAGAGGGTCATGGGCAGTGGTGGGATCCAAAAATTTTAGTAACAGGTTCCCATGGTGGTGGGATTCAAACTGTGGCATAGTGCCAATGGGGCTGGGCGGGGCATGATGGGGCGTGGCTGGGCATCCAGGGTTCAAAACCAGAATTCCAGGGTTCAAAATCAGGGTTCAAAACCAGAATTCCATTTCACTCAAGTCTTACAGAGAACAGTACATCCACGCAGGCAGAGACCCAGCTAATCTGTCAAGAGCCCCTTGTATTTGCGTTGGGGAAAGAAATACAGATACTTGGAGTACTGTGTTCAGTTCTGGTCGCCGCATCTCAAAAAGGATATCGAAGAGATCAAAAAAGTGCAGAGAAGGGCAACAAGGATGGTTGAGGAATTGGAGCACCTTCCTTATGAGGAGAGGCTGCAGCGTTTGGGACTCTTTAGTTTGGAGAGGAGACGTCTGAGGGGGGGATATGATTGAAGTCTATAAAAGTATGCATGGGGTAGAAAATGTTGACAGAGAGACATTTTTCTCTCTTTCTCACAATACTAGAACCAGGGGGCATCCATTGAAAATGCTGGGGGGAAGAATTAGGACTAATAAAAGGAAACACTTCTTCACACAACGTGTGATTGGTGTTCAGAATATGCTGCCACGGGAGGTGGTGATGGCCACTAACCTGGATAGCTTTAAAAGGGGCTTGGACAGATTTATGGAGGAGAAGTCGATCTGTGGCTACCAATCTTGATCCTCTTTGATCTGAGATTGCAAATGCCTTAGCAGACCAGGTGCTCAGCAGCAGCAGCAGCAGAAGGCCCTTGCTTTCACATCCTGCATGTCAGCTCCCAAAGGCGCCTGGTGGGCCACTGCGAGTAGTAGAGTGCTGGACTAGATGGTCTGATCCAGCAGGCCTTTTTTTATGTTCTTATGTTCTTAAGCAAACCTAAGCAGTCTACTCTGAAGCAAGTCCCATTTCAGTCTGTATAGCTTACTTCCAGGAAAGTCATGAGCGCATACCAGATTCTCACTGCATCGTAAATGTCAACAATTCTTACATTATTTGAAACCGTGTGTTTTCGCAAACATGCTTCTTGGTTTTTAATATAACAATTTTTAACCAAGTACGCAAATGTCTTTTTTAATTAAACAATTCAACAAAACTAAATGTTGGCATGTACCTTGATTTATTGATGGAATTTACGTACTTCGCAATAGGGTCGCTTTGAATGTAACCTTCTCCATACGCATCGGACGGATGCCGCATAAAAATGGGTAGTAAAACAAGCCTGAGTCAAAGACTTGTTCCTGAATAATTCTGAAGCTCCAAAGCGTCCCTTTTCTTCTGGGAAACTGAGTCAAGAGATGAGCTGTAATTCCAGAAGATCTCCAGGTCCCACTGGAGGTTGGCATCCCTAAGTGGCTGGCAAACTGCAGTGCTTGGCTGGTGTGTCAACCAGGGGCATAATGCCCATTGGGCAAGGTGGGCAGCTGCCCAGGGCATCACCTTGTGGGGGGCACCAAAAATGCAGGGTTCATTTTTAGGAATTTTTAGTGGTTTTCCGTTTTTGGCCTGCAGGGGGCGGAGTTTTTAGGCTAGCGGCACCAAAATTTCAGCATATCATCAGGAGACTGTCCTTATGCTACCCCCCAAGTTTGGTGCAGTTTTGTTCAGGGAGTCCAAAGTTATGGACCCTCAAAGGGGGTGCCCCATCCCCCATTCTTTCCAATGGGAGCTAAGGAGATGGGAGTTACCCTTTTGAGGGTCCATAACTTTGTCCCCACTGAACCAAACTGCACCAAACTTGGAGGGTAGCATAAGGACAGCCTCCTGATGATACGCTGAAATTTTGGTGGCAATTTGTCTAAAAATGCACCCCCTGCAGGCACCAATAACCTGGTGCAAAAAAACTTTTTGGGTCGTGGTGGGGTGGCCGCCCATGGTGGGGGGGGGCATCCAACTCAGGTTTTGCCCAGGGCTCCAGTTTGCCTCGTTACACCCCTGGTGTCAACAGTTACGCAGGCCTGTTTTATGGGAAACAGCATGGCCGTGGTTCATGGGGCAGGCCGGCGTTTGGGAAAAGCGGCCTCACCTGGGTTTTGCCTTGTTCTTTTGTCTTGCAGTACATGTCAGGATTTGGGAATGAGTTCAGCTCCGAAGATCCCCGCTGTCCTGGAGCCTTGCCACAAGGACAGGTATTTGAAAAGATGGGTGATTGTGGCGCAGGATACAGACCACAGTGTTGGGTTTCCCAGATGGCCCCGGCCGGGAGAATTCTGGCCAGTACAAGGCCCAGTTCAGATATTTCCTTTGCTAGCGTGCCATTTGAAGCCTTCAAGGCTTGGGAGGCAAAGGGTCTTTCTGCACAAATCACTGTAAATGTTTGTAAAACATTTTCAATCCCCCCCCCCCTTTAGAACGATGTACTTTCGGGCTCACCTCCTCAAAATGATTCATGGCCGCCTTTAAGTGTTTTCCCTCTCTTTTTCAGTTAGTTGGTGAATTGATGCCATAATGTACATTTCAAACTGGACGCTAATGGATAGTTGAATCTATATGACCCAGGATGATCCACCTGGATCCCCTGTGGTTCTGAGAGGACTTGTACAATCAAGGTTTTTTTATCCATGGGCGATTCCCCACTGGAAATGAAATATCGTTAAAACCAAGTTTAAAAATAAACTGCACCTTTTCATCGGGGTTTCAACCTCCCTACTGCAGCATTTATTCAGCGAAGGCATGTAGGACTATATCGGGTTCCAGAAATGCAGCAATCCCCACGACAAATTGATCTCTGTTTTTTCGTCTCTCCTGATTGGCTGGCGTGCCGTGTTGGGGCGCGTCCTTTTCCCCCCCGCAAAAAAAGTCAAATCCGTCATGACGTTAGAATGGTAACACGTCCACCCCTACTTTCTAATTGGTTATCGTTTTCTCGTTTTTACGTGTTTTCATGTTCTCGCGAGACCTAACGTTTTCTCGTGCTCTCGCATTTTCGTCAGCAGCTACTTTAAAAAAGTTTTCCTTTGCGGCTGGGGACAGGGTACTTATCTCTGCCTAGGCAGCATGCAGCTCGCTCAGAGGACAACGACTCCTCGTCTCCTTGTGCAAGCGATCTCTGACCCCAAAGGCGAAAATGCAACCAGGAAATGTTGTGTGCCCATCGCTCAGAGCCCGCCGATCGCCGATCGCCGATCACCGATCGGTTGTCGACATTTACGTCACGCTCTATGGCAGGAATTTTAATTGAAGATTAGTCCCCTGTTCCTCCCCTTGAGACTGGCAAAAACCGCAGTAAAAGAAAGAGTTATACTTTCAAGCAGGTACAACCAGGATGCAGAATAAGGGGGGGGACAAGCGCCAGAAACTGTAAGAGACCCTCTTTGTCGCTCAAGAAGTGGGGAGGCATTCCTGAATCCTTTTTTTTTTGCTTAAGTACCATGCGATTAATTGCCAGTGGGGAATCAACCCGTGTAACCTGTAACCTGTTTTGCTTTAGAATAATCCCCAGGTGTGTGCATATGGTTTGTACGCCGAGCAGTTGTCGGGCTCAGCATTCACCTGCCCACGATCCTCCAACAAGAGAAGGTATTGTAATGCCTGGATGTGGGGGGAAAGGGTCACACTTGAGTGAGGACAGAGAAGGAGGCTGTGGTAAAAGTATATCAGGAAGGCCTTGGGGGCAGTTTCTTCTGAAGAGAGAGGCAATCTGTCTCTCACGACTAGAGTTTCCAGTTTCGGGGCAGGGTCTGAGGATCTCCAGAATTACAACCCTCCACAGCCGCCATTTTCTCCAGGGGTTCTGATCTCTGTCGCCTAGAGATCAATTGTAATCCCAGGTGATCTCAAGGCCCCACCTGGAGATTAACAATCCAAGCAAGCACCTGTATGGCTAATGGTATTAATGTCCCAATGTCTCTAATATTCAATATACATACACTTAAACAATTACAAATAAGCTTTTGTACTGTGTAACCTAAACAATATCTACATAAGCTTATTACTGTGTGATAATTTACACACACAAAACAGAAGTCTTTCACATCATGTGTTTCCAGGTCCTTCTACCTGGAGATGCCAGGAATTGAACCCGGGACCTTCTGTATGCGAAACAGAAGCTCTGCCACGAAGTTACAATCCCTCTCCAGGCATTGCCTGAAACCCTCTACAGTGGGAGATGAATGTCCTTGTGCTTTAGAACCTGTCTCAGATGCAAGATCTCCCCCTCAGTAGCTGTCTTTCTTGTCGCTACAGTTGGCTGTATAGGATTCTGCCCTCTGTTTGCCACAAGCCCTTTCTGCCTCTGGATCAGGGCTCTCTGACACATAACTGGGATGAAGCAGAGCCAGAGCCCAACCAGGTAAGTAGACAGTGGCATATCTGCCATAGGGACATGGGGAGTCAAATGTCCCTGGGCGCCCCCTTGTGGGGGGGCGCAAAAATGCAGGTTTGTTGTTTGTTGTATTTTTTAGTGTTTTTTTCATTTTGGCCTGCAGGGGGTGCAGTTGTTAGGCTAGCAGTGCCAAAATTTCAGGGATTTTTTGGGAGACTGTCCTGATGACACCACCCAGGTTTGGTGAGGTTTGGTTCAGGGGGTCCAAAGTTATGGACTCCCAAAGAGGGTGCCCCTCCCCCATTGTTTCCAATGGGAGCTAATAGGAGATGGGGGCTACACCTTTGAGGGTCCATAACTTTGGACCCCCTGAACTAAACTTCACCAAATGGTTCAAAGTACAGGAAAAGGGATTCTACCTGAACATTAAGAAGAGCTTCCTGATGGTAAGAGCTGTTTGAGAGTGGAATGCACTGCCTCAGAGTGTGGAGGTGTCTCCTTTGGAGGTTTTTAAACAGAGGCTGGATGGCCAACTGTCAGTCCTTTGATTGTGTATTCCTGCACTGTGGTGGGGTTTCCAGGCTGTGTGGCCGTGGTCTGGTGGATCTTGTTCCTAACATTTTGCCTGCATCTGTGGCTGGCATCTTCAGAGGTGTATCACAGAGAAAAGTCTGTTTCACACCGTGTCTAGTGAGAAGGTGAAAGTTTAGTGGGGTATATTGTCCATGTCTCGGGGGGGGGGCAATAAGTAAGTGTTTGGGTGGAACTTTTTATGCAAAGGTGTCGTTGAGTGCATTGTATTGCAGGTGGGGTTATCAGTCCATTTTTTAAAGTACTGGTAGCCAAGATTTGCTAATTTTCAGAGTCTCTTCTTTCTTGTTGAAGTTGTCTTGGTGTTTGTGAATTTCAATGGCCTCCCTGTGCAGTATGACATAGTAACCTTCTGAATTGTCCAGAATTTCAGTGTTCTCAAATAAAATGTTATGTCTCGTTTTGTTTAACACATGTTCTGCAACTGCAGATTTTTCAGGATGGTTAAGCCGACAGTGTCTTTCGTGCTCCTTAATGCGAGTCTGAATGCTGCATTTTGTGGTTCCCATGTAAACCTTTCCACAGCTGCAGGGTATGTGACAGACTCCTACAGAAGTGTGGAGCTTTAAGACCAAGAGAAACCCAGAGGACTGAGGAGAAACAGCCCACCACCAGAAAAATATTTCTACCATACATCAAGGGAATCACAGATCAAAATTGGGAAACTGATGAAAAAACACAACCTACAAACCGTCTTCAAACCTGCCTGGAAAAAACAGCAGATGCTACACTCAGCAAAGGATAAGAGAGACCCCCTCACTTCTGCAGGAGTCTACCCTGCAGCTGTGGAAAGATCTTAGTCAGAGACTGTGAAGGAGCTAAACTGGATATGAATTGTGGGTGGGAGGCAGATACATAGTGATAAAGAACTAGTTGTTTCATGGTGTCATAATTGATTTTTATCTGTTTAATTCCAGCTGAGATGGAAACCTTTTGAGATACCTACAGCCTCACAGAAAAAGCTGGACTTTGTGACAGTAAGTTAACCCAAGAGTTTCTCAGGAGGTCCTTCTGACGAAGGAAGCCAGACAGTGGTGCAGTGGCGGAGCGGCAAGGGAACGGGGTGTGTGTTGCGCACCGGGCGCACGCCTGGGGGCAGAAAATTGCCCCGGCCCCTCCCACTTTTCCTTGCAACCCCCCCACACAGCCCCCCTTTCCCCCTTCCCACATTTACCTTAGTCCCTTTTCTTTTTCTAGTACTTTTTCAGGCTGAAAAAAGCAGCCTATTTACAGTTCAGGCTCAAACACAGCCTGAGGAATTACAGTTCCCAGGAGACCTTGGGGCTCACAAGGTCTCCTGGTACCCTGAAATTTTGGTGCCGCTAGCCTTAAAAATGCGCCCCCTGCAGGCCAAAACATAAAAAACACTAAAAAAAATTAAAAACACACAAACGACCCTGAAATGTTGGTGCCCCCCCACGTGACCAAATGGGGGCGCCCGGGGACATAGGGTACCCCCTGTCCCTAGGCAGGTACACCACTGCTCCTGGGAAGTATAGTTCCTCAGGCAGTTTTTAGCCTGAACTGTGAAGAGGCCGCTTTTTTCAGCCTGAAAAAGTACTAGAAAAAGAAAAGGAACAAAGGTAAGTGTGAAAGGGGGTGTGGGAAAGGGGGGGTACCACGGGGGGCGCGGGGGGCCATGGAGGGCGGAAAAAACACACTGCGCACCGGGCACACTTTGGCCCAGCTACGCCTCTGCAGTGGTGCTTTACAGTTTGCAACTGAGAAAATAAATGAGGCAAGATGACTGGCCCCAAGGCAGCTGCCTGTCAAAGTCAAGAGCCAGATATTACAGCAATCACTCTGCCACAGATACTGGCATGTATGACAAATACGGTAATAGCCAGGCTTTTAACAATAGGATGTTTGGGAAGCCATTCATTCGCAGGGTCGACATAAATCGGATGCGACTTGATGGCACTTAACACACACATGCATAATTGAATCATGCACGCACAGTTCACACTCTGGGGACTGAGATCCTCACTCCTAGTCTCCACCAGAAAAATAAAAGAGGGGAGGAAGAGTCGCCCGATGCTCTAATCTGATTTCCAAATGAGATGGCAAATGGATATAAATCACAGCCTGCTTAATGCAACGAGCATCTAAGCATGTAAGAATCTGGCTACCTGCAGAACAGGGATCCCCAGCTCAGGCCCCGTGGCATCTGCCGAGTGCTTTTAGAAAGCAGATGGAGCCAGGTGGGCCCTTTGCCCAGATTTTTAAAAACGTCGTTTTAGCACAAGCTGCCACCACAGCTCCAGGATCGTCACTGTGTGACTGAAGGTAAGCTGTGGCAGCCATTTTGTGACAGGCCCTGCCTCCTACAGCAGCCATTTTGTGAGTGGCTGTGCTTCTTGTGGCAGCCATTTTGTGGCTTTTCCATCATGCAGTGTCAGAATGCCAAAGATGCCAGGAGGCTCATAAATGTTAGACAGTGTTGGGATCCAAAAATTTTAGTAACAGGTTCCCATGGTGGTGGGATTCAAACTGTGGCGTAGCACCAATGGGGCTGGGCGGGGCATGACAGGGGCGTGACTGGGCATTCCGGGGATGGGGCATTCCTGGGCGGGGCTGTGGCAAGGATGCAGCCGCTGCGCCAGTCCTTGGGCGGGAAACAAATGCACACAGGCGCAGGCTGCCATGCACGTCGGTGCACCTCCTGCTAGACTGCTTCAAGTTCTGCTCGCTACTGCTGAGAGGAGGGGCGTCACTAAGGCAAAAATCCCGTGGCAAAATCACCAATAAGTAACCCCCTCTCAGCACCCACAAATAATTAGTAACCTACTCTCGAGAACCTGTGAGAACCTGCTGGATCCCACCTCTGGTTAGGGACCCCTACTGTTGAGGATAGCCACATGATAATGCAAACTCTTTATCGTGCCACTGTTTCCCACACTTTCAACCTGATGGGGAGATTTCTGACATACGGTGAACATGTTCTCTTTGCCTGGCCCCACACAGGTGGACTTCCCCATCCCCAATGACCACATATGAAGCAGAGAAGTACAAACCTCTGCCAACTTTTCTGCTGGTGAGGGTAAGAAAGGGGCTTCTTTTGGTAGCAGAGACTGGATTCGATAGAGCAGAACAAGTTGGTAGGATCCCACCCAATATGTAAGCCTAGAAAAAATATTTAAAGGAACAACATAAATTGGCCATTATCCCAAAACTCGTAAAGCAATTATGTCCTTTTAACACTCCGCATGACACTTCTGTGTTTCATTTTAATACGTTAGACATCTTACCATCAGAGGTGGGATCCAGCAGGTTCTCACCAGTTCCCGAGAGTGGGTTACTAATTATTTGTGTGTGCCGAGAGGGGGTTACTAATTGGGTCCGCTTTTCCATCTCCACGCCCTCGCCTACCCGAGAGGCATACTGCCTTTGAATGTGAAGGTTCCATATAGAAATTGCGACTAATAATGTAACTCCCTGAACTGGGTCAATCCCTTTCAGGTACTGCAATTCATGGATTCTCAGCCTTTCGTACCTTTTATCTCACCAGTCTCTATCAAAGAACCTGTGTGTTTCACCATTGGTGTGTTCAGATTTGTGAGTTGGGGTATTTTCTATAATGTGATGATGATTTAGAAATGACCTGGTGCAAAAAAAAATTGGGGGGGTCGTGGTGGGGTGGCTGCCCATGTGGGGGGGGGGCATCCAACTCAGGTTTTGCCCAGGGCTCAGGTTTGCCTAGGTAGGCCTCTGCTCCTTTTGCTGAGGGCGGGCTGGCGAGGGAACCTGTTACTAAAATTTTTGGATCCCACCATTGCTTACCATGATACGATTCTGAAGATGCCAACCAGAGATGTGGGCAAAATGTAAGGAGCTAAAACCACTGGACCATGTCCACAGTCCAGAAAACCCACAACAGATACATGTTAGATACACTGTGACATGTTCTGCCAATTCAGGCATGGAGACTTCCAAAGTTCTGGAGTTGTTCTAACAGACCAAGGGATTCTGTTTGATTGATATATGGACTTTTAGCAAGTGCTCTTACAGTAGAGGCATTTGCTGTTTGCTCTACCTTGGGATGTTTCTTTTCACAGGGGATGAACACACTGTGTGGGGCTGGAGAACCCAGGTCTAGGAATGGGCTGGCAGTCCACATCTTCACCTGCAACACTTCCATGGTCAACAGGTCTGTGAGTCATATGTTCGTAAGTGAGGTGTCATGCCTCTTTCAAAGTTCTGCTTCAAACCCCAGAGGGTTGATCTGTGATTTATGCTGTGTCTTCTCAAAAACAGGAGGGATATTGATGGTCCACTGAGATTCGACAGATGTCAAGTCAACTTCTCTCCCCTCTTCCCCCTCCGCTCTCCCTGTTTCTTACAGAGCCATGGGTTTTTAGAATGCCACTAAAGTAGTTTTGAGCATTAGGGTTGCCAGCCTCCAGATGAATCACTCTAAGAGCAGGGGTGGCCAACCTATGGTGCTCCAGATGTTCACAGACTACAATTCCCATCAGCCCCTGCCAGCATGGTCGGCCATGCTTGCAGGAGCTGATGGGAACTGTAGTTCATAAACATCTGGAGCACCATAGGTTGGCCACCCCTACCCTAGAGGAAACAGCTGTTTTGGAGAGTGGGTTGTATGGCATTATCCCCTTCTGAGGCCCATCTCCAAACCCCACCCACCCAAACTGCACCTCCAAAACTCTGGGAATTGTCCAACTTGGAGTTGGTAACCTATGAGGAGATGGATACTAATTGAGGACTTGTAGAGAGCTTTCAGTGTTCAAAAGTACATGACATGCATTGGCTTGTAATCCTTACTACAACCCTGTAAAATAAGACAGTGTTGTCTGGAGATAGGGTGGCTGAGACTTCCTGAAGGTCACTTATCGAATATGTGACAAAAATGAGATGCGGACCAGGGATCAGCCATAGGGGCTACACCAGCTTGCCAGTATACAGCACTTGCATGCTTGCTTATTTTCAGGGGGGGCTCAGCCATTAGGGGAAATGCACGGGCAGTACACAATGGGTTCTGACCTGGGTGGGTCAGAACCTGACCTGGGTTCTGACCTACTCCAATTTCATCATATCTTGAAAGCTAAGCAGGGTTGGACCGGGTTAGTATTTGGATGGGAGACCACCAAGGAATTCCAAGGTTGCTATGCCAAAGAAGGCAATGGCAAACCAATTCTTACAGTCTCTTGCTTTGAAAACTCTACGAGGTCACCAGAAGTTGGCTGTGGCTTGATGGCACTTTACACATAATACACCATGGGACAGGAACAGAGATTTCCAATCCCAGCTCCTTTCCCCCTCTCTTTCTTCTCCCAAATCCTGGCTTCGGCTACTCTGCACAGGAAAAGGAAAACGAACCCCAAGAAGAGATTAAGAAACCACTGCAGAGTTAGGATTGGCATATCAAAGAAAAAAGGGCAAGATAGTAAAGGGGAAGGGGAAACAGGAACCGGGTTAGCCAAAATCCAACAATAACTTGCCACAACACAAGGAAGCGTAATAAATTGATGAACTGTAATAACTATTACTCATGTACACAGCCCCGCCCAGGAATGCCCCGCCCCCGGAATGCCCAGCCACGCCCCCGTCGTGCCCCGCCCAGCCCCATTGGCGCTACGCTACAGTTTGAATCCCACCACCATGAGAACCTGTTACTAAAATCTTCGGATCCCACCACTGGAGCAAACCGGTAGATAAATTAATAGAATCCCACAACTGGCTGTAGGCCTAATAATTGGTTAGTAAAAGGTAGGACTGCCTCTTAAATTGGTTAGTGAAAGGCAGGACTGCACCCCCCATCACTGCCCAGAGAGCACTTTGTTGTACGGATAACAACTGGTTGACCTGAAAAATAGTCAAATAGCTTTCAGCTCTGGCTCCAGTCTGGTGGGATGCTTTGGCAAACGAGGTGCCAAGTTGGATTTATCATAGTTCTGCAGGGCCTGTGATTGAGGGCAGTTGTCCTCTCTCGTGGCCTTCCCCTACTCTATCCTCATGAAAAGAACATAGGTTGGAGTTGGTAGACAAAACGCTCGGAGCTCGGAGACTCTTCTGGCTGACGTGATGACGATCAGAAACAAAACCTTCCTCCTTAGCCATTTGAGCGGGATGCTATGGACAGGCTTGCAGATACAAAACTGATTAATTGACTGGAGTTCAAACAGGTTACACTTCAAAGATATTTGCCTAAACTAAAGCTTTTGCCCCCGTCCTTCCCATTAATTCCCTCTATTCCCTCAGTTGCTAAGCAACCCCCTCCTTTCATCTTCACTGCCAGTTCCCAAGCCTGCAACTCTCCAAGATCATGCTCTGAGATGCACCCCTTTCTTAGATGCACCCCTTTTAACAGTGGCGTAGCGCTCAGGGGACCAGGTGGGGCATCTTGCCCCGGGCACACTCCAGTGCGGGGGCATGGCGGGGGCATGGCGGGGGCGTTCCGGGCGTGGCAGGGGCGCAGGACACACACATGCCCCAGTTCCCCCTCGCTCCACCCCTGCCTTTCAATGAAGCCCACACATAGCATAGTTCTAATTCACACTATAAGCAACAGCAAGGAGGTTGCTTTCATCCTCTGTCACCGGAGACACCGACCAAGAGACCAAGGTTTTTGTGTGGGTTTGACAGCTAAACCGGTCCCACAACATAGCTGATGTCCTATTTCCCTTTCCCTTCCTTTTCCCTCCCTTTCCCTCCACCCTTTAATTCATTCCCCACTTCATAATTTGGATTAGGTTTTAATTGTAAATCAACTGTTGTAAGCCACCCTAAGCCCATTTATAGAGTCGGACAGCCTATAAATCACCAAACTATAATTGAATGAATAAATAAAAGCCCACCGTTGCCTCCACGCAGAGGTAGAAACTAGGCTGGTAATTTCCTATCTGGGCTCAACCACTTTGGACTCCAAGTGAGATCATATATAACTGAATGCTCCGCCATAAAAGAAACCCGTCTGTTCCTAAACTGCTAGCCAGGAGCAGCTAGAATGCATTTCCCTGACATGTTAGCTCTCTATGTGCACTTGGCAGCCGTGTGCCACTGATAAATCCAGCACACCAGGCACCTGAGAAAGTGGGGGCAAACCCAGAGTTGCTCACTCCAGGGACCGGTATATCCAGATGTCAGTCAACATGGCCTCTTTGGCCTCTAATCCTTTTTGTGGTAGAAAGTGCCATCAAGTCACAGCTGATTTCTGGCAATCCTGTAGGGCACAGGTGTCAAACTCACGGCCCTCCAGATGTTCATGAACTGCAATTCCTATCAGCCCTTGCCAGTATAGCCAATGCTCATGTTGGGAGGGACTGATGGGAATTTGAGTTCATGGACATCTGGAGGGCCGTGAGTTTGACACCTCTGCTGTAGGGTTCCAAGGAAAGAGATATTCACAAGCATATCTTGAGGGGACCGGGTGTGTGTGTGTCTCACGTCTCAGGTGCTACTTGCCTTGTCAGGTGGGGGGTGCATTTGGTCGCCGGTGCTGTCCCTTCCTGCCTCGCTTGCTGTATGAGGGTTGACTTTGCTCGACAAACTGTCTTCTGCTATCTTACTCTTTCCCTAATGACACCTGGAAATGGTTATCACAGGTTTCAGTGATGGAAGGGGCGAGCCCGTCTTTGAGCGGGGTAATTGACTTTTAAAAACTGTTGGGAGGTAAGAGAAGGAGGAGGCTGTGTTTCACTGAGAGTCGGTTGGCTTTTTCCTTCCTCCATAAGCAGAAGCGTAGCTGGGCAGAAGTGCGCCTGGGGTACACTCTGTGTTTTCTGCCCCGTGTGGCCATGCCCCCTCACCCGCGCCTCCCCCCGCCCCCTGTGGCTACTTACCTTTTTCAGCTGGCAGAAAACAGCTTTCTGTCAGCTGAAAATGGGCCAGGCCGATGGGGCAGGGCCAGGGGAGAAGCAGGTGGGGGTGATTTTCACACACCCCAGGCGCACGTACAGTGCAACACGCAAAAAAACCCTCATCCCCTTGCAGCTCCGCCACTGTCCCTAAACCTCTGTGACTCAGAGTGTTAATTTTGTATTTACTATCTCTTTTAAGATTTGACATATTACATGGGGAGCTGATTATTTAACCTCAGGGAATTTTTCCCAATAAATGTTCTCGCCTCTGTTTACATCTTTTTATTGATGGAGCCAGCAGTCTTCCCATTTACGGAGGGCTTTAAAAATGGGTTTTGCTGGGCGCCTTCGACTTCAATTTTAAATTTTGTACTAACCGCTGTTTTTAAAGGGGATTTAATAATTTATTTGTATTTAAATTTAATTGTTTAGTTTTGATTGTGCTTAGTTGTATTATGATTTAATTTTGTTGTACACTGCCCAGAGCCCTTCGGGGATAGGGCGGTATATAAAACTAAACAACCAACCAACCAATCAATCAATAAATAAATAAATCTTTGAGTTTCATTTGGACAATGGTGTTTGGAGGCTGTGATTGTGTTTGCAATAGCCTCCGTTTACAAACCCTTTGATGAAGATTAAGTGAGGAGAGACTTCCAGCTCATCCTCATCAACTGAACTGCTGTGTCCCCTGATTGAGTTTCTTGGAGTGTTGGGTATGCATGAGAAGCAGTTCCATATGCTTTCATCAGCTGCATCGCTAGCTGCCTTGCTTGGCAGTGGTCTGCACTCGCGCACTAACCACTTTTCAAACTCCCACTTGGTCCTGCTTTAGAGAGATAGAGGCACAATTATGGGGTGAGGACATGGTTTTGCAGGGCCCAGGGGCACAGTTTTTGTACTTGCTCTGGGTGCCATTTTCTGGCAGTATGCCACTGAGATGTTCAGAGGTGGTTTTCCATTGCCCGGCTCTATGTAGCAACTTCTTGGGCTATACCCGTACAATCAATTGATGAGACTTTGACCCTGTTTTGGCTTCCAAGAGCTGATGAGATTGACCGGCCTGGGCCATCCAGGTCAGGATCCAATTTTTTAACCAAAGCGCAAATGGACAATATATGTCTGCTGACAACAGAGCATCTGCCTCAGCACTAATTATTCACAAAGAAGTCCTGAGGTTTGAACGGCGTTGCTTCCTGATTTGGTGCTCAGCCGACTCGTCTGAGCTGAAACCGGCAACATGAAAACCCTCCCCCTCATTTCAAGGACAAGGACTCAAACTCCTCTGGCAGGATGCAGAATGTTGCTGTGTGTTCTGAGATGACTTGAGAATCCATCCGGCAAAATCACCCATCGTACGAGCCCAAATCAAATGTTCTTCTTTCTTCACAGATGCTTTTACAATTCAGATGGGGATTTTCTGATTGGTGAGTGTCTGTCCTGATCTGTTTGTTTGTTTGTTTGTTTTAAAAAAAACCTCTGCTCTTTTGTGGACTGTTATTGCTACCTTATGTAAAATTGAAGTATGGAAATGTAGGTGGTTGGAAGAATCTTAGAGGTTTGCAACATGGGTCGAATCCCCACTTGAAATGTGCACGCAGATCCAAACCTGTTCGATGTGAAACTGTGTCCTCTTCATCAGAGTTTCTCCCTCCCCATCGCAGCGAGCACACAGCAGACACACCCGGTTGCAGAACTCTTAGCAATCCCCACTACCAGGCGAGCTCGCTTCGCCGGTCTCCCCTGATTGGCTGGTGTGCCTTGATGGGGTGGGACCTTTTCCCACTGTGGAAACGTCCATTGTAGGGCCGTGATCAAAAAAACCAGCGTGTAAAAGTTTAACGTTTAACTGTTTAACTGTGCAAACAGTTAATCGTTACCTGTGTAAACCATGAACAATTCAAAGTTACGCGTTTGACTGTTTAATGTTTGCATCCCCTTCTGCTGGCCGATCGCAAAAGCAGAAATGAAACTAAAGAAAGGCTGCATGTTCATCGCAGTGCTGATTGGCTGCCCAAATTCTGCATCACACTCCAGGGTGGGAAACGAGTCAGGGTTTCAACCCTCATCCCTCCCCTCAGATCAACTCTGACCTGTGTTAATGGGGTCTATGCCACTTGCAACCAGGTCCTGCCAGAAAATATTGTAGTTAATGAGCGTAAGAAATGTAATCTGCTGCATAGTAATGGGAAATTAGATCCCTCAAAAGCATACCTCTGGTAGGATGTCCAGTTTAAATCAGTCACAGTGTATTGTGGGTATAGCAACCCAACATCTGTACCTCTAGGAGTTTGTCCTTTTGCTTCTTGACCATCTGCCCGTGTCTTGCCACCTTCTGAAGGTGGAACGGTTGGATTCTCTAATCATGGCACTACTGACTGTAACCACACCCATGGCGGGCTCAAATTTGATGAGAATTCAACACCAAGTAAAGACCTTTCTGTCTACACAGTATTGGATGCACTGCTTTGGTTTTTATCTTTGGTTTATGGTTCCTTGATTACTAAATTTAATCATCATCCATGCAGACTATTGTCATTTTAACTATCCTGCTTCACTACTTTAAGTGTTCCACTGCCATCTTTTGATTTATGATTGTCAACACTGACATTATGTACACATCGTAATTGTAATGTATTGCTCCTTTGCTGAAAGCCACCTTGAGAACCGAAGAGCTCAGAATACAGAGTATAAATCTTTCAAGTAAAATAAATAAAATGGTTTTAAGGAATCTGGGTGCAGACCAAAATGGAGAAATGTGACAGCTAGCAATCCTCATTGAAGTGGGACCACTTCTAAATTTAATGTAGTTTTCAGGACTAGGTTTATTATTTCTCCATTCCCCAGCATAAAATGCAGGGGTCATCCAATAATACCAAACAAATTAATATTTTATTTTTTTTCAGGCTCAGCATTGATAAATATATAATATCACTGAGCAGCTGGCTGTCTTCTATAGTTACCCCTCCCCCCTTCCTTGCATGCCACCCCTCCCTTCCCTTCCCTCCCTTGCATGCCATCCCTCACTCCCTCCCCTCCCTTGTATACCACCCCTCCCTTCCCTTCCCCTCCCTCCACTAGGGTGGGTGGGCCATATCCAGATGCCGGGCCCCCTCCCCTCCCCTTTCCTCCCTTGCATGCCATCCCTCACTCCCTCCCCCCTTGCATGCCACTATTCCCTTCCCTTCCCCTCCCTCCGCTACGGTGGGTGGGTCATGCCCAGATGCCAGGCCCCCTCACCCTCCCTCTTCTCCCTTGCATTCCACCCTTCACTCCCTCCCCTCTCTCCCTTTGCATGCCACCCCTCCTTTCCCTCCCCCTCCCAATGCTAGGGTGGGTGGGCCACGTCCAGATGCTGGGGCCCCTCCCTCTCCTCCCTTGCATGCCACCCTTCACTCCCTCTCCTCCCTCCCTTTGCATGCCACCCCTCCTTCCCCTCCCCCTCCCAATGCTAGGGTGGGTGGGCCACATCCAGATGCTGGGGCCCCTCCCCTCCCTCCCCTTCCCTTGCATGCCACCTCTCCTTCCCTTCCCAATGTTAGGGTGGCATGGAGGGAACTTGTAAGAACTTGTGGTTGCTTTCTTCTTTTCTCCTTATATATACTTATTGTTTTTAAGCTTACTTTTTATTTATATTCTTCTTTTTCCCCTGATTATGGATTCAGAGAGGCTTCTTGCCCTATTCTCCCCTCACCCACTTAATTCTCACAACAACAATTGTGTGAGAGTAGTTTAGACTAAGAGATTGTGATTGTCCCCTAAGGTCACCCGGCCGGCTTCCATTGTACAGTGAAGGATTTCAATCCAGTAACCATAGGCTCTGTTCTCTTGCTCCATTACACCACACAGCCCTTATTAAAGGTAAAGTTAGTCCTCTGTGCATGAGCCGAGTCATTATGATCCATGGGGTGATATCCCACTGAACAGCTGGCGAACTGCTACTGATACCACCCTGGTTTTGTGAAGTTTGGTCCAGGGGGTCCAAAGCTATGGACTTCCAAAGGGGGTGCCCCCATCCCCCATTGTTTCCAATGGGCGCTAATAGGAGATGGGGGCTACACATTTAAGGGTCCATGACTTTGGCCCCCATGAACCAAACTTCACCAAACCTGGGTGGTATCATCAGGAGGGTCTCCTACAGATACTCTGAAATTTTGGTGCTGCTAGCTGAACAATTGCACCCCTGACAGCAGCCCCCCCCCCCCCCAAGGGGCAGGCCTCGACATCTTCACTAGAAACATGCTGCAGTGAGGATGTTGGAACCTGGACGAAAAGGGGCCGACTCTTTTGAAACTTGGTTGTATCTAGATTAAATTTTCAGTGGGGATTTGGCCAAGAAGGTGTACTTTCCTTTTCTTTCCTCCAGTACCCCAACAAGGGAAGCTCCTCATCACTACAGAGTTTGGGAAGTTACTAGTGGATATCAACGAGATCTGTGTCATACAGGTAAGCGACAGGTGCTCTTGGTCTCCAGAATGAAACAGGATTTTCTCCATCACAGACCTGAGCAAAAGGCATCTAACATACAGTTGGAGGGGTGGCGGCGGATAGAATCAGAAGAAATCTTTCCTCTGTGTTGTGGTTTATTGCTAGAATATCCTGTCTGTGTTTCTGGACATATTTCTAGAGCCCCACATGCAAAGCCTGCCTTATATTGAATCAGTCCCTTGGTCAACCAGACTGGCAGCAATTCTCCTTCAGGTGGAAGTTTTCACCTTGGATCCTTGAAGCTGCTGTACACTGAATCAACCAATACAAAGGGAAGATACAGGGTAGTAACTAGTAAAAGAACAAAGAAAACTATACCTATGGAAAGTCAAGAAAGAGAAGAGGAAAGAAGAAGAAAGAAAGAAGAAGGAAAGAGAGAGAAGAGAAGAAGAAGGAAAGAGAAAGAAGAAGAAGAAGAAGAAGAAGAAGAAGAAGAAGAAGAAGAAGAAGAAGAAGAAGAAGAAGAAGAAGAAGAAGAAGAAGAAGAAGAAGAGTTGTACAGAGACTTAAAAGGGTTTACAATCTCCTTTCTCTTCCCCCCTCACAACAAACACCCTGGGAGATAGGTGGGGCTGAGAGAGCTCAGAAGAACTGTGACTAGCCCAAGGTCACCCAGCTGGCGTGTGTTGGAGTGCACAGGCTAATCTGAATTCCCCAGATAAGACCCCACAGCTCAAGCGGCAGAGCGGGGAATCAAACCCAGTTCCTCCAGATCAGAGTACACCTGCTCTTAACCACTACGCCACTGCTGCTCCCTGCATTGTTATGTGCTGTATTGTGTTATGATGTATCTCATTATTTGATGTTGTTCATCACCCTGAGCTCTTCGGGGGAGAGCAGTATATAAATTAATATCCAAGAATCCAAATACTACATTAAGGTGTATCTGCACTATGGCAGTCTATTGCAAAATACATCACTCCCAGCTTGCCATCTTTGACGAACCCCCCCCCCCCTTGTGAAAATTGTGAAACAGTGCACTAAATTCAAGGGAATCCAAAAGAATGATCTCAGATTACTTAAAACTTTCAGGAATGCCAAAGCCGAAAATGAAAGATGGCTGCCATGTTTTGGTGTCATCCTTGGCCCAACAAAAGCCATATGCTGGTCTTCTTCTCTGATCCAAGGAAGTCAATGGTGTTTCATGCACTCCTGGGCAGGGGCCGTGGCGCAGTGGTAGAACATTCACTTGGCATGCAGAGGGCCCTGGGTTCAATTCCTAGCACTTCCCTTGAAAAGAATTAGGTTGTAGGTGATGGGAAAGACCACTGCTTGAGGTCCCAAAAGAGCTGCTGTCAGCCTGAGCAGACAATACCGACCTTGGTTTTCTCATTCAGCAGAAGGCAGCTCCACGTACATGACTGCCCCTGGATCGACCGGATGCCCATCCACAGCAATTGGCCCAAGCAGGCCTTTAATATCTAGCTTTGTTTGTTTGTTTTTTGTCTCCCAGCTGAGGAATCGCGTTTCGAAAGCGTGGAAGTGTTTAGGGAAACCGGGGCTACATCCACAGGAAGTCTATGGAGGTACATTTTGGAGTTGCGGACCCTCGGACCCACGTCGGTAAAGATTTGCTACTAAGGAAACTTAATTAAATGTGTAAAAAAAAAAGCCAAGAGTTACATACCTGAGAGGCCAATCCGTTACATACGCTGGCCTTGCCAAATCCCCTCCGTGCATTTACTGCTAGAGGATCCTTATCGTTTTCTGCGTTATCTATGGGTGCTAGAAGGTTTGGGAGTGGATAGGTTTAAAAAAGTGAACACAGCAAATCATTAACTTGTGGAGGTAACTTAGAAAACCTTTTTTTGAAAAGGATCAAAGCTACAGAAGATAGGTCTATTAAGAAGAAGAGTTTGGATTTATATCCCCCTTTCTCTCCTGTAAGAGACTGAAAGGGGCTGACAATCTCCTTGCCCTTCCCCCCTCACAACAAACACCCTGTGAGGTAGGTGGGGCTGAGAGAGCTCCGAGAAGCTGTGACTAGCCCAAGGTCACCCAGCTGGCGTGCGTGGGAGTGCACAGGCTAATCTGAATTCCCCAGATAAGCCTCTACAGCTCAGGCGGCAAAGCTGGGAATCAAACCCGGTTCCTCCAGATTAGATACATGAGCTCTTAACCTCCTACGCCACTGCTGCTCCTTAAGGGCCTGAGCTTGATGGCCTGATCTCCTCAGATCTCAGAAGCTAAGCAGGGCCAGCCCTGGATGGGAGACCGCCAAGGAATACCAGTATCACTATTCATTCCATTCCATTCATTCATTCATTCATTCATTCATTCATTCATTCATTCATTCATTCATTCATTCATTCATTCATTCATTTATATCCCGCCTAACCCCCGAAGGGCTCTGGGCAGGTTACAGCAAGCTTAGAACATTAAAATATGGCTCTCATCTCAAACTGGCTGAACACATCATTAACAAGCAGTGACCCTTGCTGGAAAATGATACTCTTCTCACAGTCAATGGGAGGCAAACCTTTTCTTGCCCAAAGACAGTCTCCAACTGGGGCAAGTGGAGGGGTAGGGCAGGGGGCGCAGAGCAGAGCTTCCCCTCATCCCTGGAGGCTGGGGGTGGGGTGCCGGGCGCTGACACCAGCCTTTCGGTCACGTGGGGGGAGCCAGAGGCAGGGACTTGGTCTGCATTCTCACATGCAATAAGTATTTCCTGAAAAACATCACAAGTGTTGTGGGCTTTCAGGACATTCCATATTATCGCAAGGTATCGCATAAGGCGTTTGCCTAATGCTACGCCTGTTCAGGAGCTTGCTTGCTTTCATTTGACTATGTTGCATTTGTTGGGATTTGCACTTCTATGGCATGATATAAACTCACGTGTTTCAAGCATGCTATCTATGCGTGTAAGCCCTTGCATGATAATGTTTTAGGGATTTCCACTATTATTGTATTTAATTGAGACACTTTGCATGGTTTTTTGAGTTTTGGCTTTTGCTGTAGCCACCACAGCACAAAAGGATCCTAAGCTGTGTGATTGAAAGTAAGCTGGGCAGCCATTTTGTGGCTGGCTTCAGGTCCTGTGGCGGCCATTTTGTCCCCACACAGGCCATGCTGCGTCAGATTTCCAAAGGTACCCTCAGGCTCAAAAAGGTTATGGGCCCCTGCATTAGAGGCTGCTCAGGAGTAGACCAACAATCCACATCTGCTGTTCCAGTATGTAAGATGTTACCAAGACCTGCTGCTTTCTCCCTCAGGAGCTAACGGTTTGGCTAACCCACGGGATTTCCTTGTGCCCGTTGCACCAGGGTTTAGAAGGGGCAAAGCTGAAAGGAGTCGCAGGAAAGGGTACACAGTCGTCAATAGAGGCTGCCAGGGGAAGCTCGCCGCGTGACATGCAGGTTGGGAAATCAAGCATCGTCTGTTCGTAGCATGAACAGGGGCGTAACGAGGCAGCCCTGGGCAAACTGTAGCCCTGGGCAAAACCTGAATTGGATGCCCCCCCCAGGCGGCCACTCCACCATGACCAAAAAAATTTTTGCACCAGGACATTGGTGCCTGCAGGGAGTGCATTTTTAGACATATCCAAGACACTAGAATTCCAACATATCATCAGGAGATTTGTCCTTATGCTACCCCCCAAGTTTGGTGAGGTTTGGTTCAAGGAGTCCAAAGTTGTGGACTCCCAAAGGGGGTGCCCCATCCCCCATTGTTTCCAATGAGAGCTAATAGAGGAGATGAGGGCTACAGTTTTGAGGGTCCATAACTTTGGACCCCCTGAGATAAACTGCACCAAGCAGGGGGGGATTACCATCATCTCCAGATGATGCCACTGAAATTTTGGTGCTCCCAATCCAAAAATGCGCCCCCTGCAGGCCAAACACATCCTAGAAATTTGCCCAAGAATCTTTGTTCTGCATTGAGTTTTCTGCATTGCTGTCAATGGGGGTTGCAGGCTGTGGGGGCACATTTCTGAAGGCACAGTCTCAAAACTTTCAGGGTCTCATCAGGAGACTTCCCTAATGATAGCCCCCAAGTTTGGTGCAGTTTGGTTCAGGGGGGCCAAAGTTATGGACCCTCAAAACTGTAGCCCCCATCTCCTATTAGCTCCCATTGCAAACAATGGGGGATAGGGGCACCCCCTTTGGGAGTCCATAACTTTGGACTCCCAGAACCGCTCTACCGTGGGGAGTACAACAAGAACAGATCCTGATGATACGCTGAAATTACAGTGCCGCTAACCGAAGCAACCGCACCCTACCTGCAGGCCGCAAATGGAAGAGCTTCACGCTAAAATACTTGAACCCAGCATTTTTGATTACTTTACAAGGTGATGCCCTGGGCAGCTGCCCACCTTGCCCAATGGGCATTACGCCAGTGAGCATGAAGGATTTCACTGAAAATAAGCTGTGGGGTGGAGTTAAGCAGCTGACAGGGTGGAGTTCCACTGAAAATTGTGCTGCGGAAAAGCAATGTCTGTCCCCTTCCTCTGCCGGAATGGGCCGTTGCAAGTCCTATTTATGCCGCCCTGAAACAAGGCTAGAGCTCCCAAATAGCTGTTCGGCTGAATGGTCCGTCTTACACCTTTTTGTTTCCAAACTCAGAAGCCAGCTGCTAAAGACACTGCGGAAAACTCATCTTACCCTTATGTTAATCCTACCCCTGTCAACAACTAGGAGTGACCCCCACCTCAGCCCCTCTGGCTTGACTTCTCTTAGCCCACCCCCTTTTTCTCTTAACGTCTAACTCCTGCCCTTTTGTGTTGCTTTTAAGTATAGAAGTTTGCCACATACATGCCATGCAGCTGATGAAGTGCTAACATCACCACTGAACTGCTGCTTAACGTTGCGGCAATGTACTAATGTGGCTACCCCTCTGAAATTTATTCATGTCCCTTACACTCTGCCTTTCTCCCCAGCGGGGACCTAAAAGAGCTTACAGCATTGTCCTCCAGGGCTGGAGCGAGGGGGAACTGCGTCCACGGCACGCATGCGCCCCGCACCCCTGCCAAGCGCCTGTCCACCCCCGCATCGGCGTGCGCCCAGTGCATTGCGCACCCCCCCCCGGGCCCTTGCCGTTATGCCACTGTTCTCCTGTGATCCATTTTATTCTTATAGCAACCCTTTGAGGTAGGTTAAACTGGAAGTGACTGGCCCATCATTTGGTCGTGACCCACCCACCCAGCCTGGGGGGAAGGGGAGGGGAAAGGGGGCCCAGCCTCTGGTTGTGATCCACCCACCCTGGGGGGAAAGGGGGAGGGGGCCTGTCATCTGATCAAGGCCCACCCATTCTGAGGGGAAAGGGCGGGAGGGGGCACCAGGGGCCTCCTGGATTCTAGTCAAATACTCTAAGCAGGATGCAATGCTGGCTCTTCGAGATTAGACCGAGTGGACAAAAACTGGTCAGAGTCAACAATGTAAAACTGAAGCTGGTCAGATCAGCTGGCTCAATTTGAGCCGGCCCACTGCAAGGCTTGGCTCAAGCTTTAAACTGCAGGCTTGTAGCCTGCAGTGTAAAGTTGGACCCAGGCAAGCTGAAGCCAGCACCAAAAAGGCCCACATCCCTCCCAAACTCCATGTGGAGTTTAGGAACCAGGTCAACCCCATTGGTTGGCCCAACTGCGTCCCTGCCACAAATGCCACAAGGAGTTTGGGGACGGGGTATAGCTGTTTGGAGACAGTGCCCAGGGTAAGCCCTGGTCGCTGCTTTAATCAGCCCCTGTGTAAGAAAAGCATTCCTAGTCGCTGTTTGGCTCATTCCGCACATGCAGAATAACGCACTTTCAAACTGCTTTCAGTGCTCTTTGAAGCTGTGCGGAATAGCATAATCCACTTGCAAACAATTGTGAAAGTGGTTTGAAAACGCATTATTTTGCGTGTGTGGAAGGGGCCTTTGTGCTGTACCAGTTACCTATTCTCGTGCCTTCTGGTTATCAGACTAATTTTGCACTCTGCTCCATCTTACAGGCATGTTCTCCATTCAATGTCGCGGCCTGGCATGGGAACTACGCGCCATATAAGTACGATCTCAGCAACTTCGCGGTCATCCAGCGTGAAAGCTTTTGATACGCAGTAAGTTCTGGGCTTTCCTATGCGGGATCAAAACTACCCATTTTAGGGGACCAGCATTTCTTTCCAGCGACCGAATGGAAGAAGACCGGCCTTCAGCCTCAGAAGAGCCAGAGGGCACCTATGGCGAAGCCGGCTGTCAATCATCCAACGTTAAAAAAAAAGCGGCCACAGCGGGGGTCCCCAATCTTGCGAGCCTGAAGGATACCTCTGCCGGGTTCAGGCTCAGGGTGAGTCAATGCAAACCTCCAAGAATAGGTGCCACGGGAATTGGCGATCCACAAAAATTGCTACCACAGGGCACGACAACAAGTTGCGAGGGTGTCAGGCCATGCACAACTCTAAAGCGGATTCTGCATGGGCCAAAAACGATTAGTGTAGAAACGGTGTTAAAGGCCCAAATGGCGTAAAACGCCCGCTTTCCTTGCGCTGTTTTACAGCCACGTCTGAAATCTTTCTTTCGACCGACTCTTTCTGCACAAGTCACCAGAAACATTTGCAAAACATTTTTGGTCCCCCCATTTACAATGTTTGTCCACCCTTGAAAAGATTTATGACCACCATGAGGTGCTTTCCCCCTTTTTTGAGATATTTTTTACAATTGATGTTTCATTGCTTAAATGCTTCCTAGCAGTGATTCTCTGTAGCTACGTGTATTTGATGGTTCAAAGATTTAACCCACCACAAAGGGGGGTGGGTGGGTGGACAGAAATGTTGGAAATAAGAGACGAGGGGGAACCGAGAGAGCTCAGGGGCACGATAAAATGGCACCAAGGAGGAAGTTTGGGCCTGGCGCAGAGGTGTGGAAAACTGGAGCAGGAAAAAGAAGGTGTTTTTAATATGCCTGCTGTCTAGAGGAGAATGCTCTTTACCAAATCGTTTTCCGGAAATAAAGAATCGTTTTAAAGGGGGATTCAGATAGAACGTTTCCAGACTGGAAATGAAATGTTTTTTGGAAACAAAGTTGGGGAAAACCAATGTTGAATTCCAGAGGAAATATTTTATTTCCTGCCTGAAAACGTTTTAAAGGGTTTGTGTGGAAAGGGCCAGTAATTCTCCAAGGGTCTTTTTAAATGAACACATTGTTTAAAATATTTTCTTGCTGACCAACTGCTTACCTTCAGTCCCATAGTGAAGATCTGAGTGTTGTGCGGGTGGCTGCAACTTTTTAAATGACTTCACAGCCAATCAGAAGCCCTGCCTGCCCCCATCTACCCTCTAAAAATACTTGGCAAATGCCTGGAAATGTGCCAATAGGTGCCATGAGGCTCACGGGCACCATGTTGAGAATTTCTGTGCCACAGCATTTAAGCCCAAGACTGTAACTTCCACCGCAGGATCACTTTTAGATTTTATGCCAGGAGTCACCAAGAAGTGATTTTAATACTTTCAAAGGAACCTGAGTGAGCACTGATTTTTAATAACATGCAGCTTATTTTCCCTTTGGTTGAAGGGATCGCCCGATCTTCACTGAAGATGTTACGACGCCAAAATCAACTCATCCCGCAGATTACGCGATTGCTGATTTTGTCATCTTTCCACCAGCTGGGCAGTAGCCACCAACGTTGCTTCGATCCGCCTTACAGCCCATCAAAGCCGTGCGGTAGGTCACCCTCCGCCGCGCACAATGGAAAAACATCTCCACTAAAATGCATGTAATAATGATTTCAGGTCTCCCCAAGGCTTTGATGGAGATAAATTCCATAAATATGGGTATGTTGGGATGTAAGCTGAAAACTGATTGGATGAAGAGATATTTCCTCTGCTTGCATAGGAGCTGGACCTTACTGGCATAAGGAATTGAGGTAATACTTATTTGTTTCCGCCAAGTAAAAAAAGCCACACAGGGTCCATTGAAGGTCACCTTCCATGTCTCCTAGGGATGGCCCCAGTCCCAAAAGTAGAGTTGTTACCCTCAATTTGGATCTAGTCTGTTCCCCAAGGATTAGCTGATCTCCAGATGACAGAGATCAGCCCCCCTGAAGAAAATAGCTATTTTGGAGGTTGGACATTATATCCTGTTGAGTCCCCTTTCGTCTCCAAACCCTGCTCCACCCTCAGGAATCTCCCAGTCTGGAGTTGGCAACTGATCTGCTCTCAAAATACCTTTGCCAAGCTTGCAGTCAATACATTTGCCCTTTTTGTTGTGGGGTTTCCAGCCTGTGTGGCCATAGTCTGGTAGATCTTGTTCCTAACGTTTCGCCTGCATCTGTGGCTGGCATCTTCAGAGGTGTATCACAACTACACTGTGTCCAGTGGGAAGGGAATGTTTAGTGGGGTATATATTGTCCATGTCCCATGTTTATCCTGTTTTTCTATCTGCAGGGAACTGCATGAGCGAGTTTATGGGCCTGATCAAAGGACATTATGAGGCCAAGGAACAAGGATTTCTACCGGGAGGGGCCACTTTGCACAGCATGATGACACCCCACGGACCAGACGCTGAGTGCTTCGAGAAAGCCAGTACAAGCAAACTGGAGCCTGAGCGGATTGCTGAAGGGACAATGGTAAGAAGGTCAAAGACCAGCTTTGACAGCCAACTGGTCTGTCATGGTGGTAGCAGAGACAGAAAGTGGCACCAAATCATAGCCAAGTTACGGTGACCCCGTGGAGTTTTCAAAACAAGAGAGGAAGAGAGGTGGTTTGCCATCACCTGCCTCTGTGGAGCCACCCTGGACTTCCTTGGTGGTCTTCCATCCAAGTACTAATCAGGGCTGACTCTGCTTAACTTCCAAGAACTTATTGGATCAGGCTTGCCGGGACCATCGAGGTCAGGGCAGAGATGAACAGAGGTGGTTTGCCATCATCTGCCTCTGTGGAGCCACCCTGGACTTCCCTGGCAGTCTTCCATCCAAGTACTAATAAGGGCTGGCTCTGCTTAACTTCCAAGAACTTATGAGATCAGGCTAGCTGGGACCATCCAGGTCAGGGCAGAGATGAACAGAGGTGGTTTGCCATCACTTGCCTCTGCACAGCAACCCTGGACCTTCTTGGTGGTCTTCCATCCAAGTACTAACCAAGACTGACTCTGCTTAGCTTCCGAGATCTGAGGAGACTGGGGTACCCTTGGCAGTGGCATAGCGCCAGCAGGGCAGAAAGCGATACCAGTGTGGGGGGCATGGCGGGGGGGTGTTCCGGGGCATAAAGCGGGGCTGGGGGGCATGTAGCGTGCCCTGGGCAGGCTGGACCCCCTTGCTCCACCCCTGACCCTAGGCTATCCACGGTAGGGCAAGATCACCATTATGGGCTTTACAAGCCTCGCTCCACAGTTCGAATTTCCTCAAAGGCTGGAGATGCAAAACAGAAGTGAACAACATGATGTGACCTGCTTGTGTTTACAGCTGAACTCACTGCTAGATATTTACAGGCCTGCTTGTGTTTACAGCTGAATTCACTCCCAGTTTTTAACAGGATGTGACCCAATGGAGAAGATTAGGATAGGGAAGTAGCATTTCCCCACTCCCATAAACAATTATCCAAACAGCACATAATGCCAGAGAAAAGCCACCGAAACAAAGATTCTGTAAAGGAACCGTGTCATAGCACGGGGAAATGTGCTAAGCCTAGCAGGCAAGAAGCGGGAAATTATTTTTTTGAAGTCACAGGCAAAACAGACCAGGAAAAGGATGCGACTAAGGATGCATTGTACCCCATTTGTGACACCACACGCTGCAGTGATTCACTTGTGCACCCAGCTGTTGTTGAATTGTGAACCCTATCAAAGTCTTGCCAGGAGATAACAGTCACTCAAATTCAGGAACGTTGAGAAATTAGTTTTAGAAGAATCTGCCTAAATAGATACAAAAATGGTCACAGGATCATTCTCTGAGCATGCTGGAAATGCGAGGACTCTATTCAGAGCACATAACTGAGCTCTGTTGACTCTAAATTGTCTATCACTTTGATTTTTAAACCCTGCAAAGATAGACTGGTGGGATTTCAAAAGGGGATGAATGCTGAATATGTTATTTAGTGGCTGAAGAACACAGCTTCACTGCCCTTTGTGAAATCAGGAACAGCAGAATAAAATTCATGAAAAGAAATAAACTTGTACAAATGTGCACACCTGCACAGATACCAAACTCAGCTTCTCTTGGCAGAACCCATCTATCCAACACATACAGTCCAGAGCAGTGGTGGGATCCAAAAATTTTAATAACAGGTTCTGATGGTGGTGGGATTCAAACAGTGGCGCCGCTGCACACGCGCACCTCCAGTCCCTATTGGGCAGGGAGGTTACTTTAGTAACCCCTTCTCGGCACTCAGAAAAAATTAGTAACCACTTCTAGAGAAGTGGTGAGAACTGGTTGGATCCCACCTCTGGTCCAGAGCATTTATCTTATTCCTTCTAACAGAAGGAAAGATGGAAACATGACGCAGTTCCTATTTACAACCAGATCAGAATAGGGGTCCTCCAACGTGGGGCCCACCACTTTTCCTGATGCCCACCAGGTGCTTTTAGAAAGTGGTTGCGGCCAAGTGGAGCATTTGTCCAGCAAGGCAGAAATTTGATTGCATGGTCAGATTTTTAAAAAAGCGGCCGTTTGACGGCGGCTGCTGCCGCAGCACAGGGACGTTAGATTTGTGTGTGTCTGAAGCTCAGCCACAGAAGCCGCAGGTTCAAAGAGACTGGGGAGGGGGGGGCTGATCTAGATCAAGCTTGAGATCTAGACTATACACATGTGCACCTCTGGAACTCCCAGCTACCAGTCCTTCTCGGCCAGTGAGCTCAATTAACATGTTATTACCCTGTTCCAACCACACAGAAACATCTCTGGTATTGCTGGAAGCGATAGAGCCGTAGCGGCTTGCATCGCGCATTGACAGAATCTGTTCAACAGCCAGTTGTTAGAACGGTGTGTGACGGTCTGCAGCGCACGGTGAATGTGTCGTAGCGCGTCGGATGCTGCAAACTCAGATCCCAGTGGCTTTCGCCGGGCGAGTCTTCTGGTAGCATGGCCGTCACCAATCAGGGCCTGAAAGCGATCCCTGGATACAAAGGCGTGCTTTAAGTGCTGGGAATCTCTCAAGAGCCACTTCAATCCCAAACCCTGAAGTGAAATTGCACCTGAGAAGTGCACCTTCAGCCAAAAAGAATCCCCTGGGGAAGGCGAGGGTCATGCACTTCTGCATCCAGAAATTCAACAATTTCAGGAATGGAATGGGCTGGAAGAGAGACCATCCGGCGGCCCCAGAAAAGTAAATAAATAAAATAAAACCACAGATCTTAACTGTTTGAGAGTTGTTTGTGAGAAGAGTTGGAGATTCCTTCTAGCCTCCCCCTGCAGGGGACCAATCTTTACACAATGCAACTGAGCATTTACTTATTTGCTCTTTCGGCTGTCAGAGGAACCGATAATGAAACAAGTGTCCTACAGTAGTGCCAGCGTGGTGTAGTGGTTAGGAGCAGGTGGACTTTAACCTCGTTTGATTCCATACTCCTCCACTGGAACATCAGACTCGATTTGCTTCCCAACACCTACACATGAAGCCTGCTGGGTGACCTTGGGCCAGTCACAGTTTTCAGGACTCTCTCAGCCCCATCAACCTCACAAGGTGTCTGTTGTGGGGAGAGGAAGGAAAAGTAGGAGGTTAAGAGCTCATGTATCTAATCTGGAGGAACCGGGTTTGATTCCCAGCTCTGCCGCCTGAGCTGTGGAGGCTTATCTGGGGAATTCAGATTAGCCTGTACACTCCCACACACGCCAGCTGGGTGACCTTGGGCTAGTCACAGCTTCTCGGAGCTCTCTCAGCCCCATCTACCTCACAGGGTGTTTGTTGTGAGGGGGGAAGGGCAAGGAGATTGTAAGCCCCTTTGAGTCTCCTGCAGGAGAGAAAGGCGGGATATAAATCCAAACTCTTCTTCTTCTTCTAAACTTGCAGGCAAACCTTGAGCTCTACAGCCCAGCTGCAGCCCCTCTTCAATAAGGAAAATGCACACAAAACATTCTTCAAAGCTGCGTCCTTTTCTATCTAGAAATCCTAACACTGGAACCAATGTTCCCTATAAGCTGCACGGCCACCGAATTGGTGGCTCAGTAGGTGGCTCAGTTCTACCCAGCAGTAGGGAACTTCTACGCCAGGGGTAGGGAACCTGCGGCTCGAGAGCCACATGCGGCTCTTCTGCCCTTGCATTGTGGATCCACGAGCTGAGCCGCCGGCCCCATCCTTGCCCGCCCTGCAGGCAGCAGGGCGGGCGCACCAACTGCCCACGGTCGGCCGCGCCGCGGGCTTCTCCTCTCGCCCGCCCCGTTGGAGCAGGGCGGGCGCTTTCCCAGCGGCCGGTGAGGCCGAGCTGCCGGCTTCATCCTTGCCCGCCCTGCAGTGTTATCTAGTGTTATCTTTATTTTAAATGTCAAAAATTATTTGCGGCTCCAAGTGTTTCCTTTTCCATGGAAAACGGGTCCAAATGGCTCTTTGAGTGTTAAAGGTTCCCTACCGCCGTTACAGAGACCATGGACCAGAACAAGAAATTAAGCTTACAACCCAGAGGCACTGTAGCAACAGCAAGGAGACAGCAGGCCTCCCAGACGTATGAGAGAAACCCACAGGAGATTGGCTTTTCGAAATCCACCACAAGCGTTCTTTATCGCCACCGCTTTTGAAATCAGAATGGCTTCACTCTGCAACACACCGCACACGGGCAAGTATCTGTTAAAGCATACCGACTCAGATAAAAACGGAGAGTTTAATTTACGAAGCTGATATCTTATAACAGTGGTGGCGAACCTTTGGCACTCCAGATGTTATTGACTACAATCCCCATCAGCCCCTGCCAATTGGCCATGCTGGCAGGGGCTGATGGGAATTGTAGTCCATAACATCTGGATTGTCAAAGGTTCGCCATCACGGTCTTATAGTTAAAGATTGCTGACATTTTAACAACTTTTTGTGGGGTTTTTTTGTACATTTACTCTACAATAAGTACTTTTGTTTCAGGGTAGAAAGCATATGATTTCATGAGGATCCTGACAGTATAAGCTATTTGCAAGTGGAATACGCTGACTCGAAGTGTGGCGGAGTCTCCTTGTTTGGAGGTTTTTAAGCAGAGACTGGAGGGCCATCTGTCGGGAGTACTCTTCCTGCATGGCAGGGGGTTGGACATGACGGCCCCTCTCTTTCAACTCTATGATTTTATGATTCCAAGTAGGCATCACAAAAGAGAAAACTCAAAAACTGTACTCATCACAGCAGAAAGGAACCACTAAACCAAAGGTCCTCAACATGATGCGGGTGACAGTGGGTGGAGCTCTTGCTCAGCACTGCTGCTGATTGGCCACTGAAGATCAGATTGACAGTACAGATTAAAATGTTGCTTTAATGACAGCTGCCACCGTCGAGCTAGAGTTATTCTGTGTCATTCCCATTTCCCAGGGTTTTGTTTAAATGACCCCTCTCCTCCTGCGCATTTGGACCTTGTGTGTGTATGGTGCCACCTTCCACAGCAGCCGTTCTGTGACTGCACTCACCATCGCTAGGGTCAGAACTCCAAAGGTGCCCACAGGTCAAAAGTCTAACCGGAGCCCTGCCAGGTGAGAAACTCCCAAAGCTTTCTATAATGAAACCTACCTTGGCTATGGACAAAGCTAGGATCTAGATCAAAGCTACCCTAAGTCTTTAGGTATAGAATTGGCCCACGAGCCACTAAGCGGATGGTCACTCTCCCGCTCCTGCCTGTCCCCCATTTCTGGACTGATACTGCTTCTCTCTGTTCATAGTCCCCAAACATGTGCACATTTTACCATCCCAGAAAGAAACCCAAGGTCTTGCGTTTTAAAATATGCAGACATGTAAGGAATAGATACATTTCAAAGCAAAGAGAAGTATTTTTGAGAAGTAGTTTATTGTAGATGACTTCTTGGAACACAGAAGAGAGAAACCGGCTCCTGAGCAAGGAAAGTTTACTTGCAACAGGCCCAACGCCGCTACACGGAGAGCGCAAAAGTGCAACAGTGTTCAGTCGGCAGCAGTCCAGCACACTGTCCGCAGGAGCTCAGTAGACGATATGGAAGGGCCGCTCATACTTGCCTTCTTGGATGAGTTTCTCTTTATAATCCTGGACGGAAACAGAAGTGCAGGAAATTAGAGCTGCGACATTTCCCAGGGAACCTCAGAATCAACTGAGATGAAGTAGCGAAAACCACAAACGGCAGATGCTGGGCCTTTCGCACTGAAAACCCTAGAGCCAGGAAGTGATGGGGGGATGTGGCCAGAGGTGGGATCCAGCAGGTTCTCACCAGTTCCCGAGAGTGGGTTACTAATTATTTGTGTGTGCCGGGAGGGGTTTACTAATTGAGTCCGCTTTTCCATCTCCACGCCCTCGCCTTCCCGAGAGGCATATTGCCTTTGAACATGAAGGTTCCATATAGCAATTGTGACTAATAATGTAATGCCCTGAACTGGGTTAATCCCTTCCAGGTACTGCAATTCATGGATTCTCAGCCTTTTGTACCTTTTATCTCACCAGTCTCTATCAAAGAACCTGTGTGTTTCACCATTGCTGTGTTCAGATTTGTGAGTTGGGCCATTTTCTATAATGTGATGATTTAGAAATGACCTGGTGCAAAAAGAATTTGGGGGTCATGGTGGGGTGGCTGCCCATGGGAGGGGCATCCAACTCAGGTTTTGCCCAGGGCTCAGGTTTGCCTAGGTACGCCTCTGCCCCCTTTGCTGAGGGGGGGCTGGCAAGGGAACCTGTTACTAAAAATTTTGAATCCCACCACTGGATGCGGCATACCAAACTTTTCAACACAGATTCACCAGATCACTGTTTGCAACCAAAGTTCAAGTTACATTTATGTCCTTGTGTTACTTCAGAAGCTTCATTTCCATAGGACTTTTGAACATTCAAAATCTTGCAACATTGTTATTTTTTCCTCCACTGCATTCTTAGCCCATAGGTGCCCTCCAGATGTTATGGACTACAGTTCCCATTTCCCCCTGCCAGCATGATGCTGGCAGGGGATGATTGGAACTGTAGTCCCTGCTTTTATCTGGAAAACTGCCAGTTTAACACCTGCTTGGCTGCTTGATTTAGCCAGTTCTAAATTACTGTCAATTAGCAAGAACAACTTACCCCACCCTGAACTAGAAGGACCACCATATGTTAGATATTTAAATTTCAAAGGGATTATAGCTGTTAATTGTTACAAGTGGCAAAATGAAATAAAAAGGTAGGGAATGAATGAATTCACTTGTCAACGCCACAGGTTTCCACAAAACACGTATTTTGAGCCAATGCGCTGTCAAAGGTCAAATCCAAATCTCTGCTGGCATATGTCACAATATTAAAATAGTTAAAATTCATACATACCACAACGAAAGCTAACAGATTTATAGCATTAACAGGGCTCCGATAAAAGGAACTAACATAACTCTCCCACCCTATTATATTCTGGATTTGCTACAACCAGGCAAGGGGAAGAGACACAATTATGAGTCCCTATTCCTTTCCTAAGGATGGAAAAAGGGCTGGTTTGTATTCCGATCCTCCGGTTTTGCAGACTCTCCGAAACAGTGCAGCTTTCCCACTGCCGAGTCTCTCCAAACCCACTGTTATAAACCCAGCACCAGCATCCTCTCAGGGGCAAGTCCTCTGTTGGTATATGGGTCCAGACAGATGCTCCATCAGGCTGATGCCAGGCCTGCTCAGAGGCAGCTAGGGCTTGGCGTCGCTGCTTTAGCAATTGAGGCATCATCATTTCCTGAAGCCTCTGGTCCAGTGATATGAGACCTTTTCGAGACCGAGTACCCAAATTACCGGCCGCCAAATACTTATTTATCACGAAGTGCCAATGAAGCGAGGCAACCTGAATGCTGAGAGTTTCGTTTTAGAAACCTGGCTGGTTCCAAGGCACATATTGCTCGGGAGTAAAGCAGTGGTAGTCAGTGGCTTTGCTTTGGAAACAACCATGCAGCGCTTCGAACGGGTGAATGTACAACCCTAGGAGGACACTCAGAGGCTCAAACCTCATTACCAGCAGCCGAGCTTACTCCACAGGAGTAAAGGATCACGCTTTAGTTCTTCCCATGAAAATCAGTGGGGTTTAACAGCGCTTAACAGGGTTACCTACACTGCTTCCCCAAAACTAGGTCTTAGGTTTAGTGCTAATAATCTCCCTGAAATAACTGGACTATTATCACATGACGAACTCTGTGCCCACAGAGAGGGCTCTGAGTGCCACCTCTTGCACCCGTGCCATAGGTTCGCCACCACTGCTCTAGTCTCTGGAGCCGGCTGTGGGGCGAACATTAATTTAAAATTTCCCTGAAGAAACGCTACAAGAACCGAAATGTTTTCAAACAAAACTGAAAAGCATAGAACTTATGCCTTATGTTTCCCCCCTCAGCATTGTAGAACTCAGCTACACTTTAATATCCTGTTGTTTCGCTTTTTAAAAATAACATAATACAATTTCTCTTCATTATATGCACATTCTGTATCACACCCAATACACTACATTCGTTTCGCTTGTATACCTGAAACGCACCAGTAGTTCTCTGAGCTCACGTATTTATACTCACTCTTTCCGTTTTGAAGACGTACCACCAGAAAAAAACGGGCCCGACTGCAAACACGGCACCCAATAAGGACGTTTTCTTGTTGACTCGGAAGTTAGGGTAGACGTTCGCTTTGGCGTAGGTCCACTGAGTCACGGCAGGGTCATCCTGCGGGGAAGAAAGAAGACAGTGACGGAGCTGGCCAATTCAGCACCATCGGCTGCATTTTTATCTCACTCCTTCTGCAAGAAAAGGCAGAACAGAAGGGCGTTTTACCCTAGCCACGTGAGGACAGCCGGCTGTTGCGGATTTCCCGGGCTGCGTGGCCACGATCTGGTGGCTTTTGCTCCTACCATGTCGCCAGCATCTAGGGCTGGCATCTTCACAGGCAGGTCACAGTGTCTCTCTTTAGATGCCACCAGCCATGAATGCCCAGGTGAAAGGAAGGGCTTAGAAACTTCAAACCAACGGCCGCAGAGCCCTAAAATACAACAACCAGTTAGTTCTCAATCAAAGCCACTGACAATACGTGTGAGTGACAGTTTTTTTATAATATTAGAATGTCTCATTGGGATCCATCATAGCATGACTTTATTTTTATTTTATTAGTGCAGTCTTGGGTAAATGCACCGGTTTCTCTGATAATGTTAGAATGTCCCACTGAGATCCATCATGTTATGACTTTATTTCTATTTCCTTTTATTTTATTAGTGCAGTCTTCACTGCATTCACTTGTGTGTGTTTTTGCTCGTTTTTTGGCTCTATCTCTATCTGTTTTGAATGAACTCTTTTCAGTTTGTATCTTTTTTTTCCACGTCCATCAAATATATTGCTAACGTTAATTAAAATGTATATTTTTAAAAGACAATATATGTGAGGTTAGTAGAAAGCGACTGGCCCAAGTTCCCAGAAAGAATCATGAACTTCCCAACGTTTTAATCACTGTGTTGGTGGGACCGCCTAACTCAGGGGGTCCCCAGCTGGGACCCCAATACCTTTCCTGGGACCCGCCAGGTGTGACTAAAAGGTGGGCGTGTCCAGGTGGGCTTCTGCGCCCTTAAGAGCCACTCACGATGAGGTGGGTCCGGCGGGGGTCGTTGAGCTGCAGCAGGAACTTGTGCTTGAGGCGGGCGCGGATGGCCAGGCGCTCGGCCTCGGCGCGGCGCTTGGCGGGCGAGGAGTCGTAGTAGGCCGGGTCCAACGTAGGAGGCAGCGGCGCCAACGGAGCCGGCCGGTAGCTGAAGTTCGACCCCGAAGAGGACGACGAGGACGCCATTTTTGCGCAGGCGCCCGCCCACCGCCCCACGTGGTTGCTTTTGGAAAACACGACCCCCGGCCCGGAAGTGACGCGTCCGCTCGCCCAAAGAGGACAGGCGTCGGAAGTGTCTACGTCCGGTTCCTAATTAGGAGTGGGTGGAATCCTCCATGTGCGGGGCGAGAGTGGCAGAAAGGCCCAAGAATTCATTCTTTCTCTCTGTGTTTATCTACCTGTTTTTCTGCCTATCTTATTTATTTATTCATTTATTTATATTTAAATATTTAAATTTATTTATATTTAAATTTGCCAAATTCGCCGAACTCAGAGTAGCTCACTAAAATTAAAACAAGTTGCACTTTCCACCACCGCTCAGGTACACATCTGTATATCTATTAGGTCTGCTATCATTTTTCTTATCTGTTTGTCACCCTTGCCCTGTCAGTCTATCATGTCTATCTACACCAATCTGTCAAGACTGGGCATGCGTCCATCTACCTACCTACCTGTCTGCCTATCTTGTCTGTCTGTCTGCCTGTCTATCTTGTCTGCCTGTTTGTCTACCTATCTTGTCTCCCTGTCTTATCTGTCCATCTGTCTAGTCTGTATGCCTGTCTTGTCTGTGTCTACCTGTCGGTTTATTTTGTCTGTCAATCTTATCTGTCTACCTATCTGTCTACCTGTCTATCTATCTTATCTGTCTACCTGTTTGTCTGTCTGTCTGTCTGATCTATCTGCCTGTTTGTCTTGTCTGCCTGTTTGTCTAAGTCTATGTTTTCTGCCTGATCTGTCTGCTTGTCTTTTCTGTCTGTCTACCTGTCTATCTTGTCCATCTGTCTACCTGTCTATCTATCACCGTGGTGGTGAACCTATGGCACTCCAGATGTTCATGAACTACAATTCCCATCAGCCCCTGCCAATTGGCCATGCTGGCAGGGAGTTGGTAGGCCATTCCTCGCCTCAGTAAGCTGCGGGGGTGCCATAGGTTCGCCACCCACCTGATCTATCATGTCTGTCCTAACCTGGGCCTCCCATCCCAATGCCTGTCACTGTCTTCACTGTCTTCCTGTCTGTCCTATCTGTATCTGTTTTCAAATCTTAGCAGTGAGAAAGGCTTAAACTTTAACCTGTTGGACTGTTACCATCATCAGGTTTTAAAAGCACGAAATTGACATTTTTGAGGTTTTTAGCCTCAGCCCATGAAGCTACCAACCTCCAGGTGGGGGCTGGAATTCTCCCGGGATTGCAGTTGACTCCAGAGCTTAGTTTTCCTGAACGAAATACCTACCTTTGAGGGGGTGAGTGGACATGATGGCATTATATTCCACTGAGGTCTCTCCCTGCCTTCTCTCCCCAGCCTCCACCCCAAATCCTTCAGGAATTTCCCAACCTGAAGTTGCCAAATCCAGGCTAAAAAATTCCTAAAGATTTGGGGGGGGGGGGGTGGAGATTGAGGACAGTGAGGTTTGTGGGGAAAGGGACCTCTGTGGGGTATAATCCTATAGATCCCACCCTCAAAAGTTGCCATTTTCTCCAAAGGAACCTAGTCTGGAAATCTGGTGTAATACCAGAAGCTCTCCAGGCAGGCCAGCAGCCCTAGCAGAAAGATGGGCAAATAAACATTGGAAGATGAGGTGGCTATAGCAAGGCAGAACAGTTTACTATGTAGGGTGCGAAGGCAAATGCTATAAATGTATCGTGCTTGACCTGATGTAAATTTGCTCACAGCACCACGCTTCCTATCTAGATGAGGCAGGAGGGATTTACTTACCTGCAGTGGGGCCAGCTGCATGTGCTGGACCCCCAGGTGTTCCTTAGATGAACTCGTAAAACTCAGCCCAGCTAGCAGATCCCGGCATGGTCTTCCACCCTTCTTTTTTTACCCCAGAGGCCCTGCTAAATCGCCAGGGCTTAGCAGTCGACTGCAAAAACGAGGTCATCATACAAACAAGTTTATTGCCTTTCAAATGTGCTGTCCTGGTCTTTTGGTAAAGCGAGCTCCTACGCTGTAGTGTATCATCAGACTGGTCCTAACAGAAGGCTTTGCACGGATGATGTCCTCTTGTTAGACGTGATGCCTGCCTCCTAGTACAATCTGTTTACAAAGGGTGGTGCATTGTCGAAGGCTTTCACGGTCGGAATCTCTGGGGTGCTGTGTGGTTTCCAGGCTATAGGGCCGTGTTCTAGCAGCATTCTCTCCTGACGTTTCGTCTGCATCTGTGGCTGGCATCTTCACAGAGAGAGAGAGCATCTTTTCAGAAACACAGAATTCATCTTGTAAACAGCAGCCCCCCACCCCCACCCCACAACCAAAATGAAGAAGTTTTGCACTAGCAATAAAACAACTCCAAATTGGTCTGGAAAAAAATTGTGCTAAAAAAAATGCAGTTGGAAAACCCAGGGGGGAAAACAAAGAAAAGTCAAACCAACTGCTGCAGACACCTGAACATATACAGAAAACAAACAACCCACCTCCTGCAAAGCAGTATGGGGCCCAAGGTAACAAAAATCCTATGTGTCCAAAAGGTCTTTGTTTCATTCAGGTTCTGTAGGGGCCCTTTCTAGAATAGAGATAGGAATGTGACAGAAAGATTCTTCTATACTTCTTTTCTTAGAATTCAAGAACTGCCCCCATCCCTCCAAAAACATTCAGGGCAGGCACAGCAATAGGGAATACCCCTTCTGATCACGGCCCTTCACCAGTACTTAAAAACTGGATCTTAGTGGAAATTAAGACCAGATGGATATAGCTAGCATTGTAGCAGAATGTCTCTGGCTTGAGAACACAATAGAATCTATTTGCATCAGAATACAATAGAATACATTTCCTAGCTGTGGGCTGGGAAATTCCTGGATATTTGGGAAATTCCCGGAGATTTGGAGATTCTGGAGATAATTGTAATTCCAGGAGAATGCCAAGCCTTGCACTCTCTAGGTTAGCAACCCTAGGGTACTAGAATCTTGCCCAGTAGCTTTGAGAGACGTGCATTGAGTTGAATTTTTCTCAGAAAGAAATACAATATAGGAAACCCTTTCAGGACTATGGGTATAGAACAAGGAAGAGGAGGAAGAAGGAAAGGAAGAAGGAAGGAAGGAAGGAGGAAGGAAGGAAGGAAGGAAGGAAGGAAGGAAGGAAGGAAGGAAGGAAGGAAGGAAGGAAGGAAGGAAGGAAGGAAGGAAGGAAGGAAGGAAGGAAGGAAGGAAGGAAGGAAGGAAGGAAGGAAGGAAGGAAGGAAGGAAGGAAGGAAGGAAGGAAGGGCACCTCACACGAGGCAAAGATGGCCAACTTATCAAAGTGGTGGCTCACGATGGACCACTCCACAAGTCACTCAACTGACTCAGAGCCAAGATTTTGAACAAGCCTTCTGTCCAACTAGACCAGGAGTCTGCAACCTGCGGCTCTCCAGATGGTCATGGACTTCAATTCCCATCAGCCCCTGCCACCATGGCCAATGGTGGCAGGGGCTGATGGGAATTGTAGTCCATGAACATCTCTAGAAGGAAGGGAATCTCAAAGGAAACCTAATCAAAATTCCCAGCCAGTAGTCTATGGGAACAAAATGCTCTGGAGAGCCACAGGTTGCAGACCCCTGATTTACTAGACCTTTCACAGTGGTCTTGAGGGCCAGTCTGCTCCAGGAAGGGATACTGCGAAAATTAGAAAAGATAAGTCTGCGCTTTTTTTTTAGAAAACCAGGTGTAATTTTATTAAACCGGAAGTTACATATTTGGCCTAATGAATAGACCAAGAAGGCTTTTCTCCTATAGGCAAGAAGGCTGAAGCCATTGGAAGAGCCTCAGTCCCATAAAACACAACTGAGTAATGGACAGGGCTGGGAAGGATGAATTACTACCACGTGTTTCTGCCCAGTATCTCTGCCTTATTGGGACAATCCCCCTGTGGAAAGGTATGGCCGGGCAGTGTGTGTGTGTGGTGGTGGTGGTGGTGGTAGTGGAGACGTCCAGAAAAAGCATTTCAACATTTCAAAAGATTATTTCACCCCACAAAATGATGGGCAGCTTTTCTCTATTCAAAGTAATAATTCTTCCTTGGGGAGCCTCCTCCTTTGGGGAAGGGCCAGGGAGATAGCTACGGACAGTGGTGGGATCCAAAAAATTTAGTAACAGATTCCTATGGTGGTGGGATTCAAACAGTGGTGTAGCGCCAATGGGACTGGGCCGAAGGGGGCATGTGAGTGGCTGGGCATTCAGGGGTGGGAGCATTGCTGGGCTGGGGCTGTGGCAAAGGGCAGCTGCTGCTCATGTAGATCGCTTAAAGGTGGGAAGCAGAGAATGCTGACAGGCATGAGCTGCCACACACGCCAGTGCACCTCCTGCTAGACTGCTTCAAGTTCTACACTTGCAGCTACTGCTGAGAGGAGGAGAATGAAACTAAAAGCCAAAATCATTGGCAAAATCACCAATTAAGTAACCCCCTCTCATTCTGACACACACACAAATAATTAGTAACCTACTCTCGGGAACCTGTGAGAACCTGCTGGATCCCACCTCTACCAAGAAGGCTTTTCTTCTATAGGCAAGAAGGCTGAAGCCATTGAAAGAGCCTCAGTCCCATAAAACACAACTGGAGTTATATGGACCAGAGCTGAGAAAGGATGGAATGGGGCCAAGACTTGCCAAGTATAATATGACAGGAATGAACAAACCAAATCGGCACACTAACTTGGACTTATGTGTATATAACAATTGTAATAAATGTGTGGATTCAAAGATCTGGCTTGTACAAAGTTATTGAAACAATTATTCAGCATAGGCTGAATGACGGCATGATTATATGCTAATACTAACCCTATTCTAATATCATATTGATGAAAGTCATAAAGCGCAATACATTTACATAAAGTGCCCGTGTCAATAAAACAATGTCAATATACAGTTTTCATCCTATCACTTGTCAAGCGTATATTCAAAAGTCCATATGAGACTTCAAATTGAGGAGTCCCAAGAAATATTTACATTTCCATTTTTATGTGATTTCCCAAATGGAACCTCACAAATTCTCACCACATTAATTGTCAAGCGTATATCCAAAAGTCCATATGAGACTTCAAAATGTTTAATTCCAAGGAAAATTTACATTTCCATTTTCATGTGATTCCCAAATGGAACTTCTCAACACAGCTAGTGTATCCCGTGCCTTGAGTCCATACAGTTCCAACGTACCATCCATTTTGAAGTCTCATATGGACTTTTGGATACACGCTTGACAATTGATGAAAATTGTATATTGACATTGGTCTACACACGTTTCAACCTCCTTCCAGAATAGATTACATCTTCAAGCAACTAATAGTGGGACTAATGGATGTGTTTACGAGGACACAAATGGCTCTTTAAACAAACTTATTGAATTAGATTGACTATTTGATCATTGCTTAAAGATCATAACTTGGAATATTGCTGGTTGGCATAATAAGATCCAGGATGTTGAATTTTCCAATCTCCTAACCAGGTTCAATATCATTGTTTTATTGACTTTCATCAATATGATATTAGAATAGGGTTAGTATTAGCATAATTGTGTTATAAACACATAAGTCCAAGTTAGTGTGCCAATTTGGTTTGTTCGTTCCTGTCACACCTCCTCACTGTGTCCATGGGAAGTCTTGCCCTATGCATGAGGCAGGGTTTAGCAATCTCCCTGAATCTTCAGAGATCACTTCCCCGGGGAGAAAATGGCTCCTTTGGAAGGTGGATTCCATGGCATTATATCCCCACTTTCCCTTGGTTCACCCCCAAGTGTCCGGTAATTTGCCAACCCAGTGCCGGCAACCTGTCAAACCTGGGTCTGAAAATAATAGAAACCACAGATTTGCTCCAAAGTCTTTATTTCAAGACGAATGGTCAACACCAGCAAAGACAAATCTGAAGATCCCGCACACAACGACTCGCCTCTACTTCCAAGAGTTCCCAGCCCCCCTATAGCCAAATGGCTCGCTCGATTCCCACTACAAAGTACTGTCAGGCTGGGAACGTTTCACACGTCACAAATGATAAGATCGGCTCATCCAGCCAGCCAAGGCCTCTGGCAAAGGAGAGTGTGAGAACCGGACACCTGCAGAGAATAAAGCAACACAGTTCTCTTTGCAAATGCCCACCCCCACACACACCCCCAACTGCCAGGCACAGCCCTGACACAACCCTACTTCGTCTGTATCAAAAAAAATCGTCCTCTGAAAGTCCTGGTGGGTTTCAGGAATCGAAATAGGGATGGGTGGAGGAAGGGGAAAGTGAGGATGGGGTATGAGTCTGAAATTGTGTGCATCGAGGAATGCTGCTGTAAATTTCGTTGTGCGTGCACAATGACAATAAAATGCTTATGCTTAAATCAGGATAAGTATCTTTTCAAGGTCATGTTCACAGAAGGAAGTATGAATCCCCTACAGTAGTGATATGCAGTGGCTCAAAAGTCACCCCTGGCTCTTTAACTTGCCACCTGTTGCTCTTCTATTGCCCATTGTAGCACCTGCCCCGCCCCCCGTGGTATAATGAAGTAGGCAAGACACTTGCCCAGTGGGGCTTCTACTTGGCAGGCGGCTCCCATCCTGAAACAAGCGTCACTCTGTTGAGGTTCTTCCTTGCCTTCCTTGACTCAGCTCCAGCTAAGTCTGTGGGCAGAAATCCCAGCTTGGAGTGTGCTCTTATGTCAAAAAACACCCTGCAAGCAGAAAGCAAGTGCCACAAGGGAAGAGGAGAGCAGTGTTGAAGCAGCGGATTTACTCGGAGTAGACCACCTTGTAGGACGCAACATAGACAAGAACTGATGGACACACAGTCACCAGTGCAGTTCTATTTATTGCTATCTACTAACAAAGTGCTTCACCAGACCACAGGTGTTTGTAGGCACACATCACTCTGCTGTCTGTGCTAACTATATACAAAAGTGGTACCAATCAGGTGCCCTCACCTTATCAGGAGTGCACACGGTACAAGCTGTGCACTCAGTCCTAATCTGCACACGGCACCTGTTAGAAGGAGGGTCCAGCTGTCATTTAGATTTTGCTCATCTAAACTTTTACACATGTTCTGACAAGCAGAACCCTTATTTTTCCAAACTCCACCCCCAAATCGCCAGGAATTTCCCAACCTGGGGCTAGCACCCCTATCCCAGAGATGGGAGTAAAGTGGCTTTTGAGGGACATTTGTTCTCAACGTTCCAAGGCAAAGCTGTGACCTCTTAAAAGCAATAGACACGTCTACAGCCCGCAGACTGTTTGGGGTGGGCTGAGGACAAGGGTGTCTCGTTCCCACCTATCAGCCACACATGAGGCATCTGGCATTATCTTCTGGGATTGCCTTTCAACAGCGTGGTTTGAGCTGAGGGTGGCCCAGGCAAAGATGGTGGTTAGCCTATCTTGGTTGGGGCAATCAACCCTCGACAGATCCAACAAAATCAATAACAAAGTCATGATCTTTCTGCAGTGGCAGTCTTTCAAAGACAAGATGTTCCCTGACCTATTTGAGCCTATAATCACTGTAGGAATTCTGACGCAGGGTGACACAGAATGGCGGCCACCAAATGATCCTCCTAGGATCATCCTCCAGGAGCAGCAGTGGCGTAGGAGGTTAAGAGCCCGTGTATCTAATCTGGAGGAACCGGGTTTGATTCCCAGCTCTGCCGCCTGAGCTGTGGAGGCTTATCTGGGGAATTCAGATTAGCCTGTGCTCTCCAACACACGCCCGCTGGGTGACCTTGGGCTAGTCACAGCTTCTCGGAGCTCTCTCAGCCCCACCCACCGCACAGGGTGTTTGTTGTGAGGGGGGAAGGGCAAGGAGATTGTCAGCCCCTTTGAGTCTCCTGCAGGAGAGAAAGGGGGGATATAAATCCAAACTCTTCTTCTTCTTCTAGGAAGCACAGCCAGTGAATGACTGCTGAGGCTTACCTTCAGCCACACAGTGAAGATCCTTGTGCTGTGGTGGCAAAATCTGCACTGCCAATAAAATCTCCAATGGCCAATCAGAAGCCTTGCTGGGCAAAAGCTCACCAGGTCCATCCCACTTTCTAAAAAGGAACCAGGAAAGACATCAGCGGGTACCATGATACCCATGGGCACCAATGCTGTGGACTTGATCTAGTATTCCTGTTACAGCCAAACTAGATGCTGATAACCCAACACCTATAGCAATGATGGCGAACCTTTTCAAGACCGAGTGCCCACATTGCAACCCAAAACCCACTTATTTATCGCAAAGTGCCAACCCTGCAATTTAACCTGAATACTGAGGTTTTCGTTTAGAAAAAAATGGTTGGCTCAGAGGCACGCGTTTCTCAGGAGTACGCTTGGTGAAGCAACCGTGCAACGCTTCAAATGGGTGAATCACGATCCTAGGAGGGTTTGCTCAGAAACAAGCAACTGAGCTTACTTCCAGGTAAAGGATCATGCCCAGGCCAGCCTAGGTGTGTGTGTGTGGGGGGGGGATGATTTCCACCCCCCTCCCACATGATGAACTTTGTGTGGGAGTGCCCACAGAGAGGGCTCTGAGTGCCACCTTTGGCACCTGTGCCATAGGTTCGCCACCACTGACCTATAGTGCCCTCTTATTTTCAGAGGCACTCCCATACTGTTGCTTCATATCTTCTTCCAGGGTTGCCCAGACCATCGCCAACGGATCAAGGAAGCTCTGGGGCCAAGAGGCTTGGCCCTAGCCAGCCACCGTGGCTTGGGGTGTGGGGTGGGGACAGACAAAGTCCTACCAATCAGTTGCACAGCAGGGACAAGACCAGCGATGGGTGGTGCAGCCAGCTCTGGACCCCAGTTCCTCTCCATCCATTTTCTCCACACCTTCCACCATTGTACAAACCTTTTGAACCATCTCCGACCTGTGGGATATCAGGTTTGGATCATGCCTGATGCCAGAGTACAAGGTCACAGAATAAACGACCGGCTCCAGCTAAGTCTGTGGGCAGAAATCCCAGCTTACGTCAAAAGCACCCTGCAAGCAGAAAGCAAGCACCCCAAGGGAAGAGGAGAGCAGAAGCTAGTTTTCTGTTTTCAGGGAGCACTTACGCAAAGGGACAAACCAAAGAGGAATCCACCTCCCTGCAAGTTTGAAAGGATGTGTCTATTCTACCCGCTCATTCTTCTGCATGTAGAACCCAGAGAAAAAAAGACAGGTATGGGGAGGGTGCAGGAGAGACCAGAGATTTACAGCCATTTTTTAAATCTCAGTTCTTCTCAAAGAGGAAGAGAAGAGGAGGGAAATGGAACACCAGCCAGCCTCCACGGAACCTGAAGGAAAGCATTCACCCTGCCATTTCTCTTGCAGTCATTTCAGTGCAGAACAATACGTTGCATGGGATGGGTCTGGAGGGGGACTCTGTAGACTACTTTGTGGCCCTGCACATCATTTCTTCGCCATCCTGCGGGACCTGAGAATTTGGGTGGTGCAGAAAGCTCAGAGGTGGGCATGTTCATTTTGTTTTCTTGAGTCTAGGACAGTGGTGGCGAACCTATGGCATGGGTGCCAGAGGTGGCACTCAGAGCCCTCTCTGTGGGCATGCGCAAACAGAGTCCCTCCCACACACATCTAGGCTGGCTTGGGCCGCTGGGCTCGATTATTAGCATTAAACCTAAGACCTAGTTTTGGGGAAGCAGTGTAGGTAACCCTGTTAAGCGCTGTTAAACCCCACTGATTTTCACCGAAGAACTAAAGTGTGATCCTTTACCTGGGAGTAAGCTCGGTTGCTGGCAATGGGGCTTGCTTCTGAGTAAACCCTCCTAGGGTTGTGATTCACCCGTTGGAAGAATTGCACGGTTGCTTCAAAGCAAAGCCACCGACTACCACCAAGCTTACTCCCGAGTAGCGCACCAGAGCCAACCATTTTTCCTAAACTAAAACCTCAGTATTCAGGTTAAATTGCTGTGTTGGCCCTTTGCGATAAATAAGTGGGTTTTGGGTTGCAATTTGGGCACTTGGTCTCGAAAAGGTTCGCCATCACTGCTGTAGACTATTCTGTGGCCCTGCACATCACTTCTTCGCCATCCTGCGGGACCTGAGAATTTGGGTGGTGCAGAAAGCTCAGAGGCGGGCATGTTCATTTTGTTTTCTTGAGTCTAGGACAATCCAGTTCATTTGGTTATGGTCAGGAACCCCCAGGGATATGTGCCAGAGTGTTTGGGGGACATGTGTAAAAACACAAGATGGGTTTACTAATATGGGGGTACAGCTTTAGGGTAACAGGTTGCCGAGGAGCAGAGGCGTATCTAAGAAAACTGGAGCCCGGGGACAAAACCTGAGCTTTAGTGAAAAAAGGTGGGCATCCGCTTGTACTTTGTCGAGGTTCAAACTGAGACGGTCAGGGCAAGTTTGGGTCCACCAGAATAAGTTTTCCTTCGTCGAGATGATCCAGTACTTTTGTACGGGGCCAAAAGGGTCGGGTCTCCAGCACCCCGGAAGTTGGCAACCGTGACAGCCCAGTCCTTTGAATACACTGCCCTTGAGTGGCTGGCTTAGTTCCACCGGCATAGAGGGCGCTGGTTGCCCATCCACGTGGGGGCGCCCGAGAGCCGCGATCTGGCCGAGCATCCTCGGGTCGAAGAAAGGAGACGGGGCGGGACGAGGATGCCTGGGCGGCCGCCCCTCCGTCTAGCCGGGCAGGGTGGGGTCTTGGGGCGGGTTGGGCGGCGCGGAGGGAGCCGCCTCTCCCTCGCCCGAGACCCTCCCCCGTGGCCGCCCGGAGAAGGAGACGCAGCGCAGGCCAGCCCCAGAGCCACGTCCCGGGGCTGTTGCAGCGCGATCCGGCAGGATGGTGAGCCGGAGCCGGGCTCGGTTTGGGGCGGGGCGGGCGGAGGGGATCGGCGCCGCTGACTCCTCTCTCTGCTTCTTTCCCCCCCGCAGCTCCGCGAGAGCCTCTCGGTGTTGGTGGCGGTGGCGGCGATCGCTTGGGCGCTGCAGGCGGAGGTAGGCGCAGGCCGGGCTGGATGCGTAAAAGCGCATCGGTTTTGGGAAGGGCGTGGGGGGGCGGCCGTCGCGGACCCCCGAGGGACGCCCCCTTCCCGCTGCTCCAGCCTCGGGGCGGCCCGCGGGGGCCCCGCAAGGTGGAAGCTGGGGCGCGGAGTGGGGGGGCTCAGACGGCCGGACGTCGGGGCTTCCCAAGGCCCTCCCGGAAAGTGAAGTCAGGGGCGAACTATTTGCGCGCGGCGCCCGGGCCATGTGGAAGCGATTTGCCCGGCAAATGGACTCCAGCTGCTGGGGGGGGGGAGGGGTCTGCCTGTCCCCTTCCCGGCCCGCATTCCTTCCCTCCGGGCGGCTTAAGCGCAGCTGCACGATCCCTCAGCAGCTTATGCCTCCTCTCCAGGCAACACACACGCAAAGCCTTTCTCTTTTTTTTTTTGGGGGGGGGGGGAATGGAAAAAGGAGTTCTTGTCCCCTCCTGGCAGGAATAACAGAGGATTTTTTTGTTTGTTTGAGAGTGTGTGTCCCAACCAGTCATGAAAGGGTTAAATTTTCAATTGAAGAAAAAGATCCCCCCCCCACCCAGTTGTGGATATGCGGGATGCTGTTGAGCATATTCGCAAGTTTCAGTGACGCAAGAGCGCCCCCAGGCATCCCAGCAGATGCAGCACGCTAATAACAACAGGGTCATCGAGGTAGCGGAGGGCCCGGGGATGCCAACCTCCAGGCGGGGCCGGGGGGGGGGTCCTCCCAAATTGCATCTCTCCTCCAGGCTGCAGAAATCAGCTTCCCTGGAGAAAATGGGTTCTTTGGAAAGAGGGTGGGCTTTATGGGACTGTGTGCCCGCTGAGGTCCTGGACCTTCTCAGTCTCCGCCCCAAAATCTCCCGGAGCTCCAGGACCTGGATCTGGCAACAGTGGTGGAGCAAGAGGGGGATGGAGCCCCGGGTGGATTTTCCTTGGGGGGCGCATTGCAATTGTGCCCCAGCTCCGAGCTACGCCCCCGCCTGGCAACCCTACCTGCCCATTTCCTGCCGCTGTTAGTATACTACAACAGTCATACTGTTCAATTCTTAATAAAGGAGGAATCAAAAGTGTAATCGTATTTAAATGTTATTTATTCTATTATAAAAATAATTATAATGTATATTGTTTTAATTGGTTTGATTCAATTGGAATTTCATATTCCAGAATAGTTTTTATAATTATATTTTAAAATGAATTTTTTGAAAACGATATATACTTATATGGTAGTTTATACTGCTACTTTTAGACTGTATGCATCTTGTATGTCCTTGGAATATGCTGCCACAGGAGGTGGTGATGGCCACTAACCTAGATAGCTTTAAAAAGGGCTTGGACAGATTTATGGATGAGAAGTTGATCTATGGCTACCAATCTTGATCCTCCTTGATCTGAGGTTGCAAATGCCTTAGCAGACCAGGTGCTCGGGAGCAGCAGCAGCAGAAGGTCCTTGCTTTTACATCCTGCATGTGAGCTCTCCAAGGCACCTGGTGGGCCACTGCGAGTAGCAGAGTGCTGGACTAGATGGACTCTGGTCTGATCCAGCAGGCTAGTTCTTATGTTCTTATCATTCTGTTTAAAGCAGGTTTCATTGTAGGGTTAGATGTAGGTTAAAAGGGTAGCCCTGACCACCCTAACGGGTCGTTGAGCCACAGATGGAGAAGGGTTGCAGGATTTGGATTCCAATCCCAAGGGCTGATGGGAATTGTAGTCCGTGAACATCTGGAGGGCCAGAGTTGGACACCCCTGCTCTAGACAGAGAGGAGGTTTGGGCATCATCCCAAGTCTTTCCCCTTCTCATGGTTAGCCGGGTGTTGGCTGAACAATGAAGGTGTCTCCCTCCATTCCTCGTGTCCTGTCTAGCCATACTCTGTGGCTCTCTGGCTTCCCAAGAGGCACGAAGGGCCAATTCCCTGTTCAAATTGTGGTTGACTTGGGTGTTCATGCTAATGGATGCTTTCAGTCTCACCCTTTCCGGAAGGTTCCAGACTGTATTTTAAAAACCCTTTCAATTTCAAAGCAGTGTCAAGACACTTATGAATTCAAACACTTAAGGCACTTAAACATTCATGCGTGTGAGAGAGGCACTTAAGGCGTTTAAAAATTCACACGTGTCCCAAAAACCCCCCCAGAGAAATCATAAATTACGGGGGTGGATGTCTCAGCTGACTTATGGCAAACCCATAGGCTGATTCCGCATGGGCCAAAAACAGCAGTGTGGAAATGGTGTAAAAGAGTTTAAAATGGTGTAAAAGGGTTTATACTGTTTTCACACCACTGTTTTTGGCCCATGGGGAATCAGCCATAGAGTTTTCAAGGCAAGAGACGAACAGGTTATTTGCTGTCGCCCGCCTTGATGTGGATTTGCTGTGGTCTCCCATTAAGATACTAAGCAAGGTTGACCCATTTTAACCTAATTCTAAACCTACAATGAAACCTGCATTTAAACAGAATGATATATGTGTAAAGGACGTACGAGATGCATACAGTCTAAAAGTAGCAGTATAAATCCAGGTTACACCTGTAAATTATGGCTGTCCCCCAAATGTCTCTTTTACTGTTCCATGAGAAATCCAGATGTGGGTACAGATGTCGTGTTTTTGCAAAGATCACAGGCTCCCTGCAAGGAATTGGCTCTTACTCCTTTAGATTATTTTCATAGTCTGCATTGCTAAAGGAATGCTCGCTCCTTCAAATGGGCCTCGGATGTCATTCATTTCAAAATTAACCAGATTTTTAAAAAGTAAACATGTGCATTTAGTATGGTCGCTGCTGTACTTCTGACTTGCAGGAGAGAGAGAGAGAGATTATAAATGCCAGGAATTAGAATTTTAAGAAGAGAATTTAACATGTCAGATTGCATCGTGCAAGCATATAATTCTGCAGTCAAGGTGTGTAGTCTGACCTCTGAATTTCCATATCTTTTGGACCTCAGGTTTGTAATTTTAATTCTTCTCTTAAAACTGATTTTTTTAAAAAAGAATTGAGAATGGCTTTGTTTTTTTCAAATGGAAAAACACAGACTTCTGCGAGCCCTCTGCTGCGATGAGAGCAAAACAGTGTTTATTTTTCTTCCCTTTTCCAAAATGCAATAGCAGCTCCGGACGAGAAACCCCAGCCGACCTTTCCTTCACGTTGAAAAAAAAAATGCATCAGCCCCCAAATTCCATTTCCTTTACTTCATCTTTCTCTCACTCTGTCTTGGGACTTCTCTCCCCAATCCACCAACATTTTGTAATAGTTCATGGAGTCTCTTCTCTGTTTCCTTGGGCAAGGGGTAATCATTTTCATTTTTTAAAAGGCATTTTGGTGGGGAGGGGACTTGTTTTACTGACTTCACATTCATTCATCATTTGGCTCTACTTCGTTGAATAATTTAAATGGGAGTTTCTGAACTGCATAGCACTATGAATACTCAAAGGGATTTCACTGAACCAGAGCAGAATTCCTGGTATATTTCTCAGCTTCTGACGGTGTATACCAGTGGTGGCGAACCTGTGGCACGGGTGCCAGAGGTGGCACTCAGAGCCCTCTCTGTGGCACGTGCAAACAGAGTCCCCCACACACACACACACCTAGGCTGGCCTGGGCCTCTGGGCTCGATTATTAGCATTCAACCTAAGACCTAGTTTTGGGGAAGCAGTGTAGGTAACCCTCTTAAGCGCTGCTAAACCCCACTGATTTTTCATGCAAAGAACTGCTGATCCTTTACCTGGGAGTAGAAACGGTTGCTGTGTGTGGCTTGCTTCTGAGTCAACCCTCCTAGGGTCGTGATTCACCCGTTGGAAGAGTTGCACGGTTGCTTCAAAGCAAAGCCACCAACTACCACCAAGCTTACTCCCGAGTAAACCATACCTCCGGGAATAACCGTTTTTTCTAATCCTAAAACCTCATTCGGGTTAAATGGCCGTGTTTGGCACTTTCTGATAAATAAGTGGGTTTTGGAGTTTGCAATTTGGGCTTTTCGGTCCCGAAAGGTTAAGCCATCACTGGGTGTATACACTGGCAAAGGAAGTCAGATGCAGCTTACGATACTCAAACTTTTAAAACATTCAAGATCAAGTCATTTTTTTTCAAATTCAGCCATTTTGCATAAGTTTTTTGAAGCCTGGCCAGGTTTTCTAGATAGGTTTTCCCTTTTCTAGATAGGTTTTCCATGCCAGACTCCAGATTTAGGGACGTTACAATGAATGGAATTTTCAGGCCTTCTAATGCAGAAAAACTGGCGGGACTGAATTATACAGTCAGTCCAGTGGCTGTGTCATCACAGAGTCCAGTACACAGAGGAAAATATAGGAATCGGACTTAAATTATTCTCATACAATTTAAGACTCTAAGCAACTATAATGGATTTATACCCCCACTTTCTCTCCTGTAAGGAGACTCAAAGGGGCTTACAATCTCCTTTCCCTCCCCACAACAAACATCCTGTAAGGTGTGTGGGCAGAGGTGGGATCCAGCAGGTTCTCACAGGTTCCTGAGAGTGGGTTACTAATTATTTCTGTGTGCCGAGGGGTTGCACTGGTGGTGGATCTTGCCCGTGGTTGCCTTGAGATTCACGCCCCTCCTCTCAGCAGTAGCGTGCAGAACTGGAAGCAGTCTAGCAGCTTTACGGCACTCTCCACCACCATCCTTGCAGGAGGTGCACCAGCATGCTTGCGTGGCAGCCTGCGCCTGCATGCATTAGATTTCCCGCAAGGGACGAGCGCGGCGAGCTCAGGTCTTACCACAGCCCACCCAGGAATGCCCTGCCCGGAATGCCCTGCCACGCTCCCGTCGTGCCCGCTTAGCCCCATTGGTGCTACACCACAGTTTGAATCCCACCATTGGGAACCTGTTACAAAATTTTTGGATCCCACCACTGTGTGTGGGGCTGAGAACTCAAGAGCTGTGACTAGCAGCCCAGGGGGTAGGGAACCTCTGACTCTCAGATGTTAGAGACTACAGCAATTCCCATCAGCCCCTACCAGCATGGCCAATTGGCCAGCCGTGAAACTGATGGGGAATTGTAGTTCAAAATCTGGAGAGCCGCTACCCTGGACTAACAAGGTCACCCAGCTGGCATGTGTTGGAGTGCACAGGCTAATCTAGTTCCCCAGATAGCCTGCATAGCTCAAGTGGGAGAGCGGGGAATTAAACCCGGTTCTCCAGATTAGAGTGCACCTGCTCTTAACCACTACATCACTGCTGCTCATATTGGGTTGGTCGCAATGATTCCCTTTTGGTAGGAGTGTTGGATCTAAAGTGTGTGTGTGTGTGTGAGTGTGTAGTTTTAAACACAGGTTTAAAATTGGAAAAAAGCTGTTTTGGGAGGGGCACTTCACACAGATCCCACCCCTGAAGCAAGTCTGCTCTGTCTTTCCCCAAACCGTGTTTTCTGAGAATCATGCTGTTTGTGAATCTTTTGAAAAATCCCGGGTTGCAGCTGCTTGCGAGCAAACTGCCGAGCAAGAGGCGCTTTATTTGGCTGCTCTTTCCTTTTAAAAAAATGTTGTGGCTTGCATCTGCGTAGCCCGCGCAAGGAACAAATGGTGCGTGTGTGAGGCGATCCAGCATGGCAGCCCGGGGTTCATTTGACTGCGTACCCTGCTTGGCCAGCCATTGGTGGGAGGTAAATAAAAAAAAAATTAAGGCCCAGCCTCCGTGCGGTGATCCAGCAACCCGCGTTGTTTCCGTGAGCTCCAATCGCAGCCCGCATGGATGCATGTGAACGCAAAGACAGGAAACCGGGTTACTTTTTCCCAACTGCAGCCCGCTATACATTTGCTGTACTGAAAAGGCCTAAGCTGCTCGTGACAGATTCTCCAACGCTTTGACTTGGATATATTGTTTTCCCATTGTTCATGGAAACAAGAGATTTGCATACCATGTGACATACGGATATTGTTTCATGCTACCTTGCTGGATATGGTGTATGTATCATTAGCCTGACATGTTTAAAGGCTGTTTTTAGATCCTAGTACTTTAGCTACAATAACTGTGAATAGCAGAAACAATCGTTACAGTTTACATTTATAAAATGTAAAGCTTGTTGACATAACATTGACTTCACTAACGCTCACCTATTCATTCATTTCCATTGTCCTATTTAATGTAAAAATGGGGCACACTTGTACAGGTCTGATGTCATCATTAATTCTCCAAAATTCAGAAAAAGATTTCTGGCAATCAGAAAAAAACGTGACTTTTTTATTTTAGCGGTCTCTTCACTTGAACAAGTTCCATGGCGTTGATGGTTTCTACCCCACTGCTTTGGTCAGGCCCCTTCCGCTGCATAAAGTAATGCGTTTTCAAACCACTTTCACAACTGTTTGCAAGTGGATTTTGCCATTCCGCACAGCTTCAAAGAGCACTGAAAGCAGTTTGAAAGTGCATTATTCTGCATGTGCGGAATGAGCCTATGATTTGATTGCGAGAAGTCTACCAGTTTTCCAGAGCTTTTTTTTTTTTTGCTAATAGCTATTTTGCAGCAGTGGCCACATCAACCGTTATTTCTCATACTAACTTTTCAACAATATGCATTAACTGGTCTCAGCGATGCCACCTTGGAATCTAAAGGGAACGTCATCCTTGTAATCAGAAAACATTTCTGTAAGCATCTTAGACCAGAGTATTTTCACCGTTTAAGACAGATGGTCTTAATTGCTGCATGAAAAGTCTCTCCGGGGGGTAAACGGAGGAAGTGTTCAGAAGTCGGTGTGACTCCGGGTGTCTGGGTTTCAAAGAAAAGGCAGGAAAATATGACTTGCCCTTCCCATCACAATGTGAGAGATTCTTAAGGCCTTCCTATGTAATTTACAGTTTAATCCAGAATAGTTACTCCAATCTAAACCCATTGTCTCCAGTGAGTTTAGACTGGGGTCATTCTGTTCTAGATTGCACTATTAACCCTGCAAGGCTGTTATTTATGTTTTAATTAAGAATTTTGCAGCCAGTAGACCCATACAAAATGCAAGACATAAAATGCAAAATACAAACCCAACATCCAGTGGTGGGATCCAAAAATTTTAGTAACAGGTTCCCATGGTGGCGGGATTCAAACTGTGGCGTAGCGCCAATGGGGCTGGGCGGGGCATGGCCAGGCGTGGCCGGGCGACCGAGTAGCGGGGGGGCATTCCTGGGGCGGGGCTGTGGACGCTGGCCACTGCTTGCGGTCCTTGAAGCCCGAGGCTGAATGCCTGCGCAGGCTGCCACACCTGCCTTGGTGCACCTCCTGCTAGACTGCTTCAAGTTCTGCAGCTGCTGCTGGGGAAGTGCCACTAAGGCTACCGTAAAAATCCGTGGCGAATACACTGATTAAGCCCCTCTGGCACACACAAATAATTAGTAACCTACTCTCAGGAACCTGTGAGAACCTGTTGGATCCCACCTCTGCCAACATCAGATTAACCCACAAGGCCAAATCAAACCATAATAGTTGACCCAGAAATATCTGAGAGTTAAAAAACAATTAGTGTCCGATAGTCCACGATACTTTCTCCCAAACACCTCTGCAAAAACTGTACTACGGCCAAGGTGATATGAGGACTCTTATCCTCTAATAAGAATGTCAAGTTAGACCGTATGGAATTTACACGTATTGATACAGCAGGATACTGGAGGGGAGGGGGTCGCCTTCGATCAAGTTGCTTCGTTTGTGTAGGTGTGGGGTTTGTAACCAGACTCCGTGGAATTTCCTCTTCCAAAGTCGCAGGACTCCTGTTAACAAGACTTCTTTTTAAAAAATCAGACCCCTTCTGTGGAACAGTCAAGACTGCGTTGCAGACAGTCCTACTGAGCCAAGTTTTGTCTGCCTGCCTGCCCATGCCGTTGTGTAAGCAGCCGTAACAAGCTCCAATCAAAATTACCTCAAAAAATAGCTGGCAAGTTTTGAGTTCCTCGACCACTTCACCAAATCGGACGTTTGCTCCAAGGAGATGAAAGGGTGGGAGAAAAGATGCAGGCTGACCATACTGTAGGAAGCAACACGTTGGTAGTGTATGAACATAGTCTGCATTAATGTGTGGCAAACCCTAATTGGAGTGGGCGTCCACTAGGCAAGGTGAAAAAACAGCATTCAAAAGCTGCACCAGAGAGTGAAGGATGGAATTGGGGTAGTTGCAGGTGCAGTAAAACTGCCATTCACTCTGGCGAGACCTGCAGGGTTTCAGCTAGGACAGTGGTGGCGAACCTATGGCACTCCAGATGTTCATGAACTACAATTCCCATCAGCCCCTGCCACAGGGGCTGATGGGAATTGTAGTCCAACAATCCATGAACATCTGGAGTATACCATGGGATTCACTCCTGGGAAACAGGAGGATGTTTAGAGGTGGTTTGCTATTTAGCAGCGGCCATGCATAGAGAGACCACCGGACTAAACTCCCAGACCTATTCACCTCCGAATGGTATCAATTACTCAAATCAAAAATGTATTTTCTGGGTTTACTATTTGAAGATCTTTGTATGTTGTCACCCAGAGAGATATTCCAAACCTTAAAAGCACACTTTTAGAACAGGAATACCATATCTCATTGGCGCAAGCAAACAAATCACGCTCGCCCTTTTCAGCCGAGATAATTACCTGAACAGAGTCTAGCTAAATATCTTGAATTATTAACTGAACCCCAACAGAGATGGATTATTACAAGGGCCAGATGCAATACTTTCCCATCTGCCATTACAAAAGGTCACTATTTATCCATCCCTCTCCAGGATTGGGTTTGTCCACACTGTAAAAACCAAGTGGAGACTCTTGCTCACATTATACTCGATTGTCCGAGATACATGAGTATTAGGAATTTCTCTCCTTGGCTGGCCCTAGACAAATCTGAAAGAGACTCTGACAATTCTGTTGTCTTCTGTTAAATAATATAGACATCATGCACTTGGGAAAAGTAGCAAAATTTATTTTACAAGTGGCAGAACTTTCTAATGCTTGGTGCAGTTTTTCTGTGTTCTGATCATATTCTTGCTTTGTACATCACAAAGGTCTGGCAACGTTCTGGAGCTTATTTTATATGCCTAATAAAAGTGGTTGCTGTTGTTGTTGGCCACAGACTTCCATATGGTCTCCCATCCAAGTATCAAACAGGGCTGACCCCATTTGGCTTCTGAGCTGTGATAGTCTCCGAATACAGTACTCTGAGTCTGATTCATATGTAATTGACATGTGTAACTCACCGATCTATAAGCTGCAACTGACTTATGGCGTCCCCAGCAAGGGGCTTTAAATGCAAGTGAGAAGCGGAGGTGGTTTACCATTGCCTTCCTCTGCAGAGCCTTCCTCAGTGGTCTCCCATCCAAGTAACAATCTGGCTTCGCTTCTGAGATCTGGTGAGATCAGGCTATAGCGTGCCATTCCACACACCCCAGTCTGATCCGTAAGGACTGATTTAAACCATTCTTGGTCGCGCCCCTTGATACCTACGTCAAGCTTAAAATGTCTCAATGGCATAGCATGGTCCACCATTTGAACAGCTGCTGATAAATCAAACCAAAAGATGCTAGCCCTTGTCCATGTTGAAATGGCGATCACCTCCAGCAGTTCGGGCCCTGCGGGACCTTGGAGAGTTCCGCAGGGCCTGCAAAACTGTGTTGTTCCACCAGGCTTTTGGGGGGACCGGCCGCTGAGCCCGCCCCTCTTGTTGCCCTGCGCACTGGCTATATATTTGACCATCTGCCAACCCCCTCCCCTCCCAGGGTTTGATCACTGGGGTCTGATGCCAGACGTCTCTTATTATTAATCACTTATTGTAGGTTACTGCTGCTATAGTTTTATAGTTTTAAGGTCTGTACTGTTTTAACTGGGGCTATTGATTTGTTTTTATTGTGTTTGTTTTGTCTGTTATTTGTACCCGCCTGGAGCCGCGCCGGGGAGGTAGGGCGGTTTATCATCAATTAATCATCATCATCATTATCTAAACAACAATAATTCGCGTTGCACCTGCCGCAATTTTATAAAGTGAACAGTGCAGTTAACATAATACGTGAAGTGCAAATGCAATAATAATATCTACAGTTCCATACATTAGGCTATTACAGAAATTTCTTTAGAAGGGTAACATTACAGTTCTCTCTTATTGTCCTGTAATGTTACCCTTCTAAAGAAATTTCTGTAATAGCCTAATGTATGGAACTGTCGATATTATTATTGCATTTGCACTTCACGTATTATGATAATTGCACTGTTCACTTTATAAAATGGCGGCAGGTGCAACACGAATTGTTGTTGTTCGATGTCATATTGACATTGCACTAACGTAGAGACCATCATCTAAAGCAGGGGTCTTCAAACTATGCCCCCCCCCCCCGATGTTCATAGACTACAATTCCCATGAGTCCTACCACTTGGCCATGCTGGCAGGGGCTGATGGGGTGTAGTCCACATCTGGAGGAACCATGGATTTGAAGACCCCTGATCTAAAGCCATCAGAGCCACCCCTAAAACCAGACGGAAGGGATCTAGAGCAGGGGTTTCATCCAGAAAAACATGGAGTTGCTCCGCCTCAATTCTCTCGGTTCTCTTCCCTCAAAAGAGCAGATTGGTGACTGGACAAGAATTTGCCTCGTAATATGTGGTAGTTTTTATAGGAACATCGCTCAGAATTAATTTTAGGTTATATTCTAGCTAAAAGTGCCAGTAGATGCCAGACTGGACTATAGTATACAATTATTGGTGGGTGAGCAATCCTCATAAGCAAAATCTTTTGTTGAAAAATCCATCCCTGAGGTAAATTAAATAAATTGGAATATTAATGTTTAGCTGGTTTTATTATTGGAATGTTTTAATATTTAGCTGGTTTATGTGTTTGATGTATGTTGGGAGCCGCCCTGAGCCCGAAAGGGGAGGAGCGGCATATTAAATCCAATAAATAATAATACATTTATATCAAACTTTTCTTCCCAGTGGGGACCAGCTGCCCATTCACATGCTTCCACTGTGGTGGCTCCTACTTTGTGGAGCTCCCTGCCTGAAGAGGTCAGAAAGGCTCCCCTGCTCATTCTGTAGCATATACAGAATAGAAGTGTTTAGTGGGGTGCTGTGTGGTTTCTGGGCTGTATGGCCGTGTTCTAGCAGCATTCCCTCTTGACGTTTCACCTGCATCTGTGGCTGGCATCTTCAGAAGATGCCAGCCACAGATCTAGTAACTTTATCAGGGCTGCTAAATTGCAACCAGCAGAAGTACAACACCAATGTTCGACCGTGAAAGCCTTCGACAATACATAGAAGTGTTTAGTTTAGTTTAAACTATGCTTCACCAGGGGTGAAGCATAGTTTAACATTAGGAATATATTATCGTCCCCCTGACCAAAGCGCACAAGAGGATTCTGAGATGGAAAAAGAAATTAGAGAGGCCAACAAAAGCAAAAATGTAAATTGGTAAGTGGGATTTTTAACTATCCCCATATAAACTGGAAAAATGCATGTTCAGGTCATAGTAAGGAGAGAACATTCCTGGATATGCTAAATGACTGTGGCTTAGAGCAGATGGTTGTAGAACCAACCAGGGGAGATGTGATCCTAGATCTAATTCTATGTGGGACCCAGGACCTGGTGCGGGAAGTCAGCGTTGTTGAGCCGATAGGGAACAGCGACCACAATGCTGTCAGATTCAGTATCTCTGCATGCGAACAAGTGACAACTACTAATGTAGTTACATTAAGCCTTCAGAAAGGGAAATTTCTCAAAGATGAGGGGGATAGTACTTGAATGGGACAGGGAAAATCAAGAGAGTCAAAAATGTCCAAGATGCTTGGAGGTTATTTAAAACACAGTCTTAAAAGCTCAAGCTGGAATGTGTTCCACAGGTTAGGAAAGGCAGCTCCAGTCCAAAAGAAAGCCACCATGGTTTAACAAAGGGGCGTTGAGGGAAATTATTAGGAAAAAAAAGATGTCTTTTAGAAAATGGAAGTCCAACTTAACTGATAAAGAGGCCACCAGAGAAACACAAATGGTGGCAAAAGAGAAGCAAGTTAGCTGTAAAGGGAGGCAAAAGGATTATGAGGAACATGGCTGTGAACATCAAAACCAGCAACAAACAGTTCTTCAAGTACATCCAAAAGCAGGAAGCCAGCAGGGGAAGTGGTAGGCCCGTTAGATGACAAAGGAACAAAGGGTGTGCTAAAGATGACAGGGAGATTGCAGAGAAGCTGAATGAATTCTTTGCATCTGTCTTCACCCAAGAGGAGGTGAGGAAAATTCCTGCACCTGAACCAAGCTTCTTAGAAGGCGAATCCGAAGCACTAGAAGATAGTGGTAGACAAGGGAAAGAAGTTCTGGCAGCCATTGATAAACTAAATGCTACCAAATCCCTGGCCCAGATTGCATTCACCCAAGAAGAGTTCTTAAAGAGCTCAAGCATGAAATTGCCTGATGTTCTCACTTTAATATGCAACTTATCCTTGAAATCAGGCTCCATCCCACAGAGACTGGAAGATGGCCAATGTCACACCAATCTTTAAGAAAGGATCTAGGGGGGACCCAGGAAATTACAGGCCAGTCAGTTTGACATCTGTTCCTGGTAAATTAGTAGAATCTGTCATTAAAGATAAAATTATAAAACATGTACAAAAGCAAAACCTGCTGAGAAAGAGTCAGCATGGCTTTTGCAGAGGCAAATCCTGTCTTACAAACTTACTAGAGTTCTTTGAGGGATGTAAATAGGCATGTGGATAAGGGGAACCAGTGGACATTGTCTACTTGGATTTCCAAAAGGCTTTTGGACAAAGTTCCTCACCAGAGACTATTGAGAAAACTCAGCAATGAAGGAATAAGAGGGGAAGTCCTCCTATGGATTAAAAACTGGTTGAGAAACAGGAAGCAAAGAGTGGGTGTAAATGGGAAATGCTCACAATGGAGAGATGTGGGGAGTGAGTGTCCCCAAGGATCCGGTAATATTGGGACCAGTGCTCTTTAACCTATTCATAAATGACCTGGAAGTAGGGGTGGGTAGCGTGGGTGGCCAAGTTTGCAGATGATACCAAATTATGTAGGGTGGTGAGAACCACAAAGGATTGCGAGGAGCTCCAAGCGGACCTTGATAAATTAGGTGAGTGGGCTAAGAAATGGCAAATGCAGTTCAATGTAGCAAAATGCAAAGTGATGCACATAGGGGCAAAAAATCCAAACTTCACATACACGCTACAGGGGTCAGTGCTATCAGTCACAGACCAGGAAAGGGATTTGGGCGTCTTAATTGATAGTTCCATGGGAATGTCAACTCAATGTATGGCAGCTGTGAAAAAGGCAAACTCTATGCTGGGGATAATCAGGAAAGGAATTGATAATAAAACTGCAAAGATTGTCATGCCCTTATATAAAGCTGTGGTGCGACCACACTTGGAGTACTGTGTTCAGTTCTGGTCACCACATCTCAAAAAGGATATTGAAGAGATAGAAAAAGTGCAGAGAAGGGCAACGAGGATGATTGAGGGACTGGAGCACCTTCCTTATGAGGAAATCCATTGAAAATGCTGGGGGGAAGAATTAGGACAAATAAAAGGAAACACTTCTTCACGCAACGTGTGATTGGTGTTTGGAATATGCTGCCACAGGAGGTGGTGATGGCCACTAACCTGGATAGCTTTAAAAGGGGCTTGGACAGATTTATGGAGGAGAAGTCAATTTATGGCTACCAATCTTGATCCTCCTTGATCGGAGATTGCAAATGCCTTAGCAGACCAGGTGCTCGGGAGCCACAGCCGCAGAAGGCCATTGCTTTCACATCCTGCATGTGAACTCCCAAAGGCACCTGGTGGGCCACTGCGAGTAGCAGAGAGCTGGACTAGATGGACTCTGGTCTGATCCAGCTGGCTTGTTCTTATGTTCTTATGTTCTTATGTTCTTAGTTTAGCATTTTTATAAAGAGTTTCGAATTGCACTATAGACTGTGAGGGTGTTTTTATAAGGGAATAAGATGATAACCTGTGGCAACATATTTTGCTTTTGCTGTAGTGTCTTCGATTTTCTACATTTCACGTTCTGCGTTATGCGTTTTCCGGACACTTTTCCATTTTCCGTTTGCCTGGTTTTCCAATTCTGGAGTACAAGGTCTATTGCCGTGGTGGCAAACCTTTGGCACTCCAGATGGTATGGACTACAATTCCCATCAGCCCCTGCCAGCATGGGCCATGCTGGCAGGGGCTGATGGGAATTGTAGTCCACAACATCTGGAGTGCCAAAGGTTCGCCACCACTGGCCTATTGCGTTCATTATTGGAGGTCTAGTGCACAGGTGTCAAACTCGCAGCCCTCCAGATGTTATGGACTACAGTTCCCATCATCCCCTGCCAGCTGGCAGGGGGTGATGGGAACTGTAGTCCATAACATCTGGAGGGCCGCAAGTTTGACACCTATGGTCTAGTGTTATCTGTTCGATTTCCTTAAAAAATATTTTGTAACCTGCCTTGACCCTCAGCAAGAAGGGCCGATGATAAGCAAAGCATATTAAAAAAAACATATATTGTCCAGCATTTAGTTTCCGGGTAACATAGTCAGTAGACGTTCAGTTTTAGCCTGGCTTTGCGGGCAGTTTCCTGGAAGACAGATGGAACTTAGAGCGGAGAAGAAAGAGAAGAGCCACACTTTTTGCCAAGTGGTCTGAGAAAGTTCCTGAAAGCGAGCGAATGTTTTTCTAGGATTCTTTTGTGAATTCTCACGCCACTCTGGCACTTCGGAGGGTTTCAAGGAGATGCTGATTCAGAGCACTTAGTTGGGGCCTTCATCATGCAAATAACTGGCCAATCTACAAAACGGCTCTGAGATGTGTTATTATGTAAATTTAGATATTCGGTCAGGCTGATTCGGTTTCAGCTGATTCGCGTGGATGAAAGGGCGAATAGTTGACTCAGAAAGGATTGCCTTTAGAAGAATTTTTGATGGTTTCAAATATGATTTTAGTACATTGGAATGTAAAAAGAGCCTTGCTGGATCAGACTGGTGGTCCATCTAGTCCAGCATTCTGCCTCACGGAGCACCCAACAGAGGCCATGTCCTTTTCCTGATGTTGCTTCACGTCACTGCTGTTCAGACGTTTAGTGCCTCTAGATGTGAAAGGTCCCGTCCGGAGGTGGGATCCAGCAGGTTCTCACCAGTTCCTGAGAGTGGGTTACTAATTATTTGTGTGTGCCGAGAGGGGGTTACTAATTGGGTCCGCTTTTCCATTAGAAATTCCACTAGGTCCAAAAATCATAAAGTCCTGTTGTCTCCACTGCGGCTGGTTAGCGAAGATAGAAAACGGGATAATTCTCCCTGTTGGGCTGTTTTAAAAACGTGTTTTCAAAATATGGTAAAGTTCCTTGTTTAAGGAAAGTATCCTTCTTTTGATTTCTAGAAACAAAATGAAGTATTTGAAAGTATTAAGTATTTGACAGGCAGTCAATTAGAGGAGAAGTAGTTGTTTCTGTTGGCAGTAGACGATAGGACTTGCTATAATGAGTTTAAATTATGGACAGAAAGATACCAGCTGGAAATTAGGAACTTTTTTTTTTACAGTAAGAGTTTTTTACAGTAACAGAGAAAATATTAATGCCCCGCCCCCGGAATGCCCAGCCACGCCCCCGTCGGGCCCCGCCCAGCCCCATTGGCGCTACGCCACTGTTTGAATCCCACCACCATGGGAACCTGTTACTAAAATTTTTGGATCCCACCACTAGTCCCGTCAATCACCATGGCTAGAAGAGAAGAAGAAGAAGAGTTTTGGATTTATATCCCCCTTTTCTCTCCTGCAGGAGACTCAAAGGGGCTGACAATCTCCTTGCCCTTCCCCCCTCACAACAAACACCCTGTGAGGTGGGTGGGGCTGAGAGAGCTCCGAGAAGCTGTGACTAGCCCATGGTCACCCAGCTGGCGTCTGTGGGAGTGCACAGGCTAATCTGAATTCCCCAGATAAGCCTCCACAGCTCAGGCGGCAGAGCTGGGAATCAAACCTGGTTCCTCCTGATTAGATACACGAGCTCTTAACCTCCTACGCCACTGCTAGTAGCTGTTGATGGGTTTCTCCTCCACAAATCTATGTACCCCCCCCCTTTTTTTTTAAAGCCCTTAAATAGAAGCGCTGGAGAGGAAAGGAATTGCTTCTATGCCTTTCCGACCTCTCAGGCCTTCATTGTTCATGAAACGCTCAGCGACCGACAGGAAAAGTTTCAAAAGCTTCTGAGGCGAAAAAGAGCCTTGCAGTTGTTCGCCTTGTGGCGCACATTTGCACCCTTGTCTCTCTCAGGGCATTCCAGTCCGCTGACAAGAACAGGGAACAGTGTTTTCTGTGCGGGCGGCCCCGTAGTCAAAGTCCTGAGGGAGGTTTTTGCAACAGCTCTCCCCACTGCTGCTTTATTGTAACTTTCTCTGGAATGCGCTGGCTGGCCGGCCTCCTGGAGTCTCGAGACTCCATTGGACGGGCATGTTGGTTTCCCCCCCTCTCCAGCAGTGCATTTTGCAGCTGTTTCTAAGCGTGCGAGCGAGCCAAGAATATGTAAGGTGGGTGGAGCGTCTGGCTGGTTTTCAACACTGGAACAGGGTGGGAAAGAAAACTGTGTCATGCAAGGAAAACTTGGTTCATGTTGGACCGTGAGCAAAAGGGTCTCCGAGTCGTCCCCCCCACCCCTTTTCCATGGTCCTCTTTTCCTTTTGCTCCAACTGGTGTGGATGTTGGTTGGTGTTCCTGCCATCCTGTCTCTGGTCTGGGCCAAGCACGGGCAGGAGAAGAAAGGAAGGCATTTGAATGTTTTCATTAACCTGCAGAGACGAAATTCACAGACTTGTGGTCTTCCTGCTTTGGGATTCAGCCGCCGCCGCCGTCTTTCCTCCCAAACAGCCTCTGCTGGCGTTCGGGAGGAAAAAACACGAACTCTGCTCACTCTGTCTTGGAACACCGTGTTAACAGGCGTACATTTTCTGCCGCTGACCCATTTTGCACAACATAAATAAAACAGGATGTTTTAAAAAGCATCTTAAGGTGGAATTCTGCACAGTTCCCCACCCCCGTTCCCAAAAATGTTTGGAAGATGTTTTATTTCTGCTCCAAAGGGATTTTTTCCCCAAAAAATTTTAAGCTAGCGACTGTTTTCCTGAAGTCGCTTTGAAAATGTTTCCTGCTCGCTGTGCGGAGACCAGGAAGCGTTTTATTTTTCCCGCCCGACTTGTTACAACTCCCACTTTCGGTTTCTGAGCGACTCACGCCCACCATTTCCTGCCGCTTCAGGAGAGCAGCAGTGGCGTAGGAGGTTAAGAGCTCGTGTATCTAATCTGGAGGAACCGGGTTTGATTCCCAGCTCTGCCGCCTGAGCTGCGAAGGCTTATCTGGGGAATTCAGATTAGCCTGTGCACTCCCACACACGCCAGCTGGATGACATTGGGCTAGTCACAGCTTCTCGGAGCTCTCTCAGCCCCACCTACCTCACAGGGTGTTTGTTGTGAGAGGGGAAGGGCAAGGAGATTGTAAACCCCTTGGAGTCTCCTGCAGGAGAGAAAGGGGGGATAGAAATCCAAACTCTTCTTCTTCTTCTCCGTGCCATCCACCGTTTGCAGAAGGTTCCCATGGATATTTGCTCTGCTTGCGCAACTGCCCGCCATTTTCATATCTAAAGTACATGAATAAAGTTCATATCTAAAGTACATGAATAAAGTTAGTTTTGACTGCTGATTCTGGGTACATGTCATTATTCCCCCCCCCTTTTTTTTTTTTTGTTTTCTATGAGAGATCTTTGAAGCTGCAAAGACTCATATCCTGCTCAGAAATTGAATGTGACAACTGGCGGAAAGCAGACAAAAGAACCGTTTCCCCATGGATTGCTTTTTTCCTCCCTGCTATGCGGACAAAAAAACCCAAAATGGTTATTTTTTAAAACATCTGCAAGACGTTGTATTTGCGATGTGTGGAATGGGCTACTATGGTAATGCCACATGGAAAGATGCTGGAGACCACAGATAATCTTTTCTCTACTTTCCTTGCTTCTTGCGTCTGGACTTTACCACTTCAGCATACATGTGATAACCTGCATGATTTAATAACCCTCCCCCCTCCAGTTGGCTAGAACGCTTCTCACCAATGGTAACCATATACCTGACTTACTAGCTTTCCGTAGCTTCATTCACATGTAGTGTCTAAAACACAGAAATCTAGCATAGTGTCCCCATTCGTAACCACATGTTAGTTTTTCAAACTTTTTATCTCTTCTGGGTGCTCAGATTCCCTGCCTAATTCTTGATTTTTGTAAATTTCCTGTCGTGTACTAAATTCACTTGCACCTTAGAATTGGAATCCAGAGTTTGGACTTGGTTGCAGTTCTGGTTTCTATACCATCTCTGGTTTGTTGAAACCATCGCTTGTATCTGAATGGGAAGGTCCCACTTAGTTACTAAGACTAACAACCACCGTTTGAGTTTATCTGTTACAAAAATACTGTGCTCTGTCCCTTTTTAAACCCATAACCCGGGAGCAATTGTCTCATCTTGTGACTACAAATTCCATAAATCGATTAAGCATCACCTCGAGACGTCCTGCCTTTGTTCTGAATCTGCTGGTTTTCAGTCTGGTAGCTATTTTATGAGAGAGACATTGACGTCACTTTTTCCACCGCATTTGTGGTTTTGTAAGGCACTGTAAGAATTTAAGAAGGAACTTTCCCAAGGTTCCTAGAGGCAGACGAAGGAAAATCATTTCTTGAATTAAGAAGAAGAAGAAGAAGAAGAAGAAGAAGAAGAAGAAGAGTTGGATTTATATCCCCCCTTTCTCTCCTATAGGAGACTCAAAGGTCTTACAAACTCCTTTCTCTTCCCCCCTCACAACAAACACCCTGTGAGGTAGGTGGGGCTGAGAGAGCCCCGAAGACCTGTGACTAGTCCAAGGTCACCCAGCTGGCGTGTGTGGGAGTGCACAAGCTAATTTGGTTCACCAGATAAGCCTCCACAGCTCAGGCAGCAGAGCGGGGAATCAAACCTGGTTCCTCCAGATTAGAGTACACCTGCTCTTAACCACCATGCCACTGCTGCTGCTGTGGGGACTCAGTGCTGGTGACACTCAGCTGTATAGCTCATTAATTTTGCTCCATTGCCCAGATATTGTGATCAAGTGACTAAAGTTGGGGTGCCCAACATGACACCCACTGACAGCTTTCTTGGGGCCTGCACAACTTCTTTAGAAAATGGGCGGGACTGAATGGGACTCTTGCTCAATACTAGAAGAAGAGATTGGATCTATACTCCCCTTTCTATCCTTTAAGGAGACTCAAGGCGGCTTACAATCTCCTTTTCCCTTCCTCTCCCCCACTACAGACACCTTGTGCAGTGGGTGGGGCTGAAAGAGTTCAGAGAGAGCTGTGACAGACCCAAGGTCACCCAGCAGGCTTCATGTGGAGGAGCAGGGAAACAAACCAGATTCACCAGATAAGATTCTGCCGCTCATGTGGATGAGGGGAGAATCAAACCTGGTTCTCCAGATTAGAGCCCACCTCTCTCAACCACTACACCACCCTGGCTCTCTGATTGGTCTTCTGATTGGCCACTGAAATGTTGTTTCAGCAGCCGCTCCCACCCATGTTGGTTTTGTTCTCTCTCACTCTTCTTTCCTAGTATATTTTTTAAAGTGCCCCTCTTGACCCCTGGACCTGGGCTCCCTGTCTGTGTGGCTCTCCATTTTTCGGCAACTATTTTGTGTCCAGCTTTGCCTGTGGTTGCGCTCATCACCCAGTGCTGGAAGTCCACAAATCCCCACATCCTCCCAAAAGGCAGGGACCCCAGGTTAAGATGTGGGAAGATGGAGAGCTGAAGCTCTAACCCGGACAAGGAAGAGCTGATACAGGTAGGAAACCTTGGCGCTCTGGAGGGTGCTTCTGTTTTTGGAAGGGGCAACTCTTGGCAGAATACCGTTTGCCATCAACCATTATTAGCCTCCAACTGTTATCCTTAGCGTGGTAGGTTTTTTTTTGGTATAGAATATTATTATATTTGTTACATTCAATATGTTTGTTCCAACTATACATTTTTCCTTTTTCACCCCCCTCCCCCCCCTCTTTTCCATTGATTATTTCAAGCAAGCAGCAGAAGGTTCATTCTTCTTATTCTCTTATTCCATGGTTCTTCGTTAAATCCGGCTTCTTCCAGCCATTTTTCATACAATGTCCACAGCTTCGTAATATCTTCTAGTTTCTCTTGCCATAGTGTATTTTTTGCCAGTCTCTCAAAAATCTCTAACTGAATTTGTTCCCAAATATATTCCAACCGTTTTGAGACTGTCCATTTCTTGTGATCTTTCCATCCCAACGCCAACACTGCGTGTGCTGCTCTAATCATTATTTTATACATTGGTTCCAAATTTCTGTTCACTCTTACATCATCTATTATCCCCACAATTAATAAATCATTGTTTATATCAATTTTTACTTTTACTAACTGCTCTACATATTTCAAAATATTCTCCCAAAACTTTTTTACCACTTTACATTCTATCCACATATGAGTATAATATGCTCCTTTTTCTCCACAGTGCCAGCGTGGTAGGTTTTAATTGTTAGTAGTGTTGATAAGGAATTCACCATCTGGACCGTTGTCTTTTTAGATATTTTAATGATGAAACTAGGCTGGTTGTGATATTTATTGCTGTTTCTGTTGAAATGTTCGTATGTTTGTTGTATGCCACCCCGAGCCCGAAAGGGGAGGGGTGGCCTATTAAATTGAATGAATGAATGAATGAATGAATGAATGAATGAATGAATGAATGAATGAATGAATGAATGAATGAATGAATGAATGAATGAATGAATGAATGAATGAATGAATGGCATTTGGGCAGTGGTGGGATCCAAAATTTTAGTAACAGGTTCCCATGGTGGTGGGATTCAAACTGTGGCATAGCGCCAATGGGGCTGGGTGGGGCACGGAGGGGGTGTGGCCGGCCATTCCAGGGGCGGGGCATTCCTGGGCGGGGCTGTGACAAGGACGCAGCCGCTGCGCCAGTCCTTGGGCGGGAAATGAATGCACACAGGCGCAGACTGCCACGCACGCCAGTGCACCTCCTGCTAGACTGCTTCAAGTTCTGCGCGCTGCTGCTGAGAGGAGGGGCGTAACTAAGGCAAAAATCACGTGGCAAAATCACCAATTAGTAACCCCCTCTCGGCACACACAAATAATTAGTAACCTACTCTCGGGAACCTGTGAGAACCTGCTGGATCCCACCTCTGCATTTGGGGGTTACTGTGGGGCCCAGTTTAGCTGATGCTGAGACAAGCATGTGTTGTTGTTAAGAGGGTTTTGTGCTAGTTTGTAATATTAATGGAGGCACAAAGAGATTCCTGTGAAATGCAAGAGAGAGAGAGAGAGAATAGGGACTGTGGAACAGTGTCAGTGACTTTTGCTTTCGACTCAGCTTCCTTGGACTATGTACAGTACAGTAAACCTTTATTAGGCATAAACAATTCTGCATACAGTGTGTTTGTATGATAAACAACAATACAACGAGGAATCCAATACACTAAGTTGGGATAGAATTATACACAAACTTTCTGGAGACCTATTGTGATATCCATGTGTTAATTAAAACCTATTTAAATGACTTCTCGTGTTTATTACAATGACTTGAGCCTCAGATATTAAATCGATGTAATTTAGATGATTTGATACATCGAGGGACACATTTCAGTACCGTCTTTGAGATATTACTTCCGCTAGACATGTAGCGACCCTAAAGGTTATCTCAGAAGATGCATCACTCAGTAAATACTTCACTACATAAGTCTTCAGAGTTGCTTTCTGGCAAGAGGGAAAAGGGCATTTTAGATAGGTAGGGCAGCCCTGCTGGCGGATAGAAAGGTGGACAACAGTGCCGCCTGCTGTTAAATGTTTGAATTGCAAGCACGTTGATTTTATTTGAAGAACCTTTGGGGGGGGGAAGCGTCATAAGAACATAAGAACAAGCCAGCTGGATCAGACCAGAGTCCATCTAGTCCAGCTCTCTGCTACTCGCAGTGGCCCACCAGGTGCCTTTGGGAGCTCACATGCATGGTAGTCATGTTAATCTGTAGCAAAATCCAAAACGAAAAGGTATGACATACCTTTCATTACGTCTAACGAAAATAACGCAACAAGAGTGTGCAATCTTAAAAGTTTTTCAGGACTGTTAAGCTTGTTGAAAGCTCGAAGTAAAGGGAAGGATTGTTTCAGTCATGATAATAAACCTTTTCAGAGGGTTCAGTTGATTTCTTTATTATGAAACAGCATTAGGAATAAGGGTTGCCAGCTGCCAGCTGAGCCTGGAGATCTCCCAGAATTGCCATTTATTTTGTGACTACAGAGATCAGGTTTCCTGCGGGGAAAAGAGCTGCTTTGGAAAGTGGAATCTAAGGTATTGGGCCCAGCTGAAGTGCTTCACCTTCCCAAGCCCCGCCCTCCTCAGGCTCCGCCCCCAAAGCCCCAGGAATTTCCCAATCCAGAGTTGGCAACCCGATGTGTTTTGTCATCTAAGGCTGCTTTGCTACCTTCAGTGGGAGTACGATCTGACTCTATTTGGGGATGCTGGGAAGAAGGATTGAAAAATGGATGCCATCCGACTGTGGACGCCAAAATCAGGAGCCGGTTAAAATGTTTCTCTGAAACCACATGGATCACCCAGGTCCCTTAAAAGACTGAAAGCAAAAGAAAAACATGGCAGTAGCAATATTTGGACATTAATTTTAGTTGATTTCAGGAGCTTGTTTCAGCTTTAAAAATATTAATAATTTGTCATTCTCTGGCTGAAAAAACATTATAAATGTGCTACAACTCCCCTACTCAAATTTACTTTTCCTTTTATGTCCTTCTCTGAGGAGCAGCAGTGGCGTAGAAGGTTAAGAGCTCGTGTATCTAATCTGGAGGAACCAGGTTTGATTCTCCACTCTGCTGCCTGAGCTGTAGAGGCTTATCTGGGGAATTCAGATTAGCCTGTACACTCCCACACACGCCAGCTGGGTGACCTTGGGCTAGTCACAGCTTCTCGGAGGTCTCTCAGCCCCACCTACCTCATAGGGTGTTTGTTGTGAGGGGGGAAGGGCAAGGAGATTGTAAGCCCCTTTGAGCCTCCTACAGGAGAGAAAGGGGGGATATACATCCAAACTCCTCCTCCTCCTCCTCCTCCTCCTCCTCTTCTTCTTCTTCTTCTTCTGTAGGTGTAGCAAAGTAAGGGAATCAAATAATATATTAGCTTTAAAATAGAACAGAAAACGGGGGTAAAAAACCTCCATTACCAAAAAAAAACATTTAAAATAGTTTCAGAGGGGGAGCGTGTTAGTCTGCAGTGGATAGCCGGGCACAAGAAAGGAGACATGGCAGGAACAAACAGGGGCTGATCATGCGGAAAATACCACAGTAAACACGCTTCAGTTTAGAGTTTTGTAACGTTCATGGTGTTTTGATGCCACAACTGGGCACATACCATTAAGGTTAGTTTGTTAGAGCATTTGTAGTGTGCTACTCTGTGTGAAGATGCTGCTTTTCACAAAGGAAACTGCTGTGTCAACTGTGCGTTTCCTTTTTGTGCAGGAGGAGCCTAAAAGCAAATCCAAAATCTGTGCCAACGTCTTCTGCGGGGCTGGCCGGGAGTGCGCTGTGACGGAGAAAGGCGACCCCACCTGCTTGTGCATTGAGGTAAGACTTGGACCGAGATTTTGGCGTCCGATTCCTGGGACTGTGGAGTCAAAGCTCGATGTGGAACAAATGGGGCACTCCCAGACTCTAGAGATTCAACTGGTCCAACAGAGAGTATCCTGCATGTTTCCTCTGCTTTCTTCAGGCCTTTCTGCAGTCTACTGTCGAAGGCTTTCACGGCCAGAATCACTGGGGTGCTGTGTGGATTCAGATCCTCTGAAGATGCCAGCCACAGATGCAGGCGAAACGTCAGGAGAGAATGCTGCTAGAACACGGCCATACAGCCCGGAAACCACATAGCACCCCACTTTCTGCAGTCTTTGTTCAATATTATAAATTTGCTTCTATCACAGACGCAGACAAAATATTGGGTGTTTTTTTAACATTACTAGTATCATTTTGTTAATTTATTGAATGTAAGGTTTCTTTGGGGAGAGAATTAAGGGGGTATATCTGGAAATGCCTGCACTAGTTCTCCATTTAACTCTTGAGAGGTCTCTCGCTGTTTCTTTAACAGAGACCGTTTCAAAAGTGGCCATAGCGTCGTGAGCTGCCTGCTTTTTCGTAGACATTTGTGAGTTTGCTGCAAGCCTAATGCTATCTAGGTGGTTAAGAGCTCATGTATCTAATCTGGAGGAACTGGGTTTGATTCCCAGCTCTGCCGCCTGAGCTGTGGAGGCTTATCTGGGGAATTCAGATCAGCCTGGACACTCCCACACATGCCAGCTGGGTGACCTTGGGCTAGTCACAGCTTCTCGGAGCTCTCTCAGCCCCATCTACCTCCCAGAGTGTTTGTTGTGAGGGGGGAAGGGCAAGGAGATTGTCAGCCCCTTTGAGTCTCCTGCAGGAGAGAAAGGGGGGATATAAATCCAAAAACTCTTCTTCTTCTCTTCTTCTACTTAGTCAGAGCCTCCAATGTCGTTAGACAAGTTTTCCAAATACAGTGGTTAAATTATCTTCCACCTCTTTCTCTTATATGCCTCTAATATTAGGGTGTGATCCTTGGCTTTTATTATCCAGCTCCTCAATTTTCTCTTCTGTGTGATCATCTCATCAGAACTTCTCTGGCACCATTAATGGGCATGGTGCTTGACAGAGTAACAGTAGACCAGGGATGGCCAACCTATGGTGCTCCAGATGTTCATGGACTACAGATGGCCAACCTATGGTGCTCCAGATGTGGCTATGGTTAGCCAGGGATGGCCAACCTATGGTGCTCCAGATGTTCATGGACTACAGATGGCCAACCTATGGTGCTCCAGATGTGGCTATGGTTAGCCAGGGATGGCCAACCTATGGTGCTCCAGATGTTCATGGACTACAGATGGCCAACCTGTGGGGCTCCAGATGTGGCTATGGTTAGCCAGGGATGGTCAACCTATGGTGCTCCAGATGTTCACGGACTACAATTCCATGTACCCCTACAGTAGACAGATCCCTGCTCCACGAGCTTCCTGCAGCAAACCTGAAACAGTAGAGGTACCAGGAGAAAGATAGAGGTGTGGGTAGATGGGAAGCCCTCCAGTTCAGTTGTTCATTTGTAGGATTAGTTACAGTGAGGGTCGGGACAAAGTTGCTTTCCCCCAAAGATGGGTTTGGAGATGACATTTGGAGGAAAGAGGATGCATCAAAGAAGTATTCTGTGAAATCCACTTGATGCGCAACCCAACCTCTTTCCCCTCCCAGAGCCCCACCGTTATGAGAAGTTTTCTTTTATTTGGGTCTCTTCCGTATTTTTTGAAGTTCTGCCCTTTGAACTAGAACAGCTTCAGACGAAGATCACACACTTTGCCGTATTCTTGCCACTGAAAAGTCACTTTGGGGGATAATATGCGGTGGCTAAAATGTTTTTGTTTGTGCAGAGATGGCTGCCAGATGGATGTCGTGTAAAAGATGGGCCAGGCGTGGTTGGCTGGGTGGCATTTTGTAGTATCCAAAAACTCCCATCTAGAAATCGGCATGGCTTTGTCAGTCTGGGAGATGCGTTTTATAGTTTTCTCCAGGTTGTCCCCACTTCAGAGGCACCCCCAAGGTTTACCACTAGCTCTTCCACCTCTGTACACATGTTGATACAGCCCTGTCACATGACACCCAGATGTGGGAACAGCCCCCCTTCCCCCCAATGAGGTTGCTGTCTCCACCATCAGCAAAGAGACACCTTGTATTGTCGAAGGCTTTCACGGCCGAAATCACTGGGGTGCTGTGTGGTTTCCGGGCTGTATGGCCGTGTTCTAGCAACATTTTCTCCTGACATTTCGCCTGCATCTGTGGCTGGCATCTTCAACTGCCTCTTAGAGCAACTGTGAGGAGGTCAGGTGAGTGTCCCTGAGGTAGTTCCACAATTGAGGGCTGCCACCAAAAAGTCCCTTCCTTGTGCATCCACCAAATGACCGTCTATGATTGGTGGGATAGCCAGGAGGCCCTATCTTTGTGATCTTAATTCCTGGGCAGGAACATATGGGAGAAGATGGTCCTCCAGATACCCGTCTCCCAAGCCAGGTAGAAGAACATTTTGGATTTTTACCCTGCTTGTCTCAATCATAAGGAATCTCAAAGCAGCTCACAAACCCCTTTCCTTCTTCTCCTTACAACTGACACCTTGTGAGGCAGGTGGGGCTGAGAGAGATCTGAAGAATTGTGACTGGCCCAAGGTCACCCAGCAGGCTTCATGTGGAGGAGCAGAGAAACAAATCCAATTCACCAGATTAGAGTCCACAGCTCATGGGGAGGAGTGGGGAATCAAACCTGATCCCCCAGATTAGAGTTCACCACTCTTAACCGCTGCACCACGCTGATCAAGTCTGCATGATTCGTATTTCTCTCTGCTAATTCTAACAGGCAATGTAAGGTGCTTCGCTTTATTCCTTTCATACTTTGACCGACCTCCTCGCATCTTTTTTCTTTTTAAGAAATGCAAACCCCACAAGAGGCCTGTCTGCGGCAGCAACGGCAAGACGTACCTGAACCACTGCGAACTGCATCGTGATGCCTGCCTCACTGGCTCCAAGATCCAGGTGGACTATGATGGCCACTGCAAAGGTAAGCCAGCTGTCAGGTGGGGCCGCCTTGGAAGAACATCTTGAGAAAATGAACGGCGGAGTTTCTGTTTGATCTCACAAAGGGACGTGATTCAACAGTGTGCTTGTTTGCACCAAAAGTTGCTGGGGAACAATATGGCGGGTTGGGAAAGGGCCCGTTCAGGAAACGAAATGAGGCAGGAAGCTGAGCATCTTATTGCCATGGCAACAGAGGCACAACCCTACCTGTTGAAGCAGATGGTACCAGCAGCATCTGTTGCTGGGGGAGGTACTGTGGCTGCATGGTAGAGCATGAGACCTTGAAAAGTCACTGTCAGTCTGGGGTAGACAATAATGAGCTTAATGAACTAAGTGGCTGATTCACTATCAGACGTCTTTATGTGTTGATGTGTAGATGGTGGAGGCGTGCCTCTATCTCTCAAGACAGTCTGGAGCAGCGTGGTGCCTGTGAGCATCAATCAATGCCTTTCTTGGCGCCTGTCAAGTGGTTTTAGGTAGTGGGTGGGGCCAAGTGGGGCTATTATTATTATTATTATTATTATTATTATTATTATTATTATTATTATTATTATTATTATTATTATTATTATTATTATTATTATTATTATTATTGATTTATTGATTTATTGATTAAATTTATAGGCCGCCTCATCCCCGGAGGGCTTGAGGCGGCTCACAACATGACTGTTTCCAGAACAGTAAATCAATATAACATAACATCTAACTCATTAAAATTCAGCAGCAATTAAAACAATAAATACAAATTAAAACAAACAAAATAAGCCGTTGTGTAAAACCTTACACACACACACAGGTGCTTTCGGCTCTAAAGGACGTCAAAGGAGAAGCGGAGGAGAAGTTGCAGGGCCCATTGGGATGGAATCGGGGGCCCTACCAAGGATAGAAAAAAGCAGCTTCAGTTCCGGTCGCTTCAATGCGGGGGGGCAATGGGGAAATCCCCGGACCCGGCCCCTCCAAAAGCCCGGTGGAATTGCTCCGTCTTACAGGCCCTGTGGAATTCACCAAGGTCCCGCAGGGCCTGGACAGCTTCTGATTGGCATTGGAAATATGATTGGATGTATACTTTTTAAAAAAACATTGCATTTTGGCAGTGACAGCACAAGGATATTCACTATCTGGCTGAAGGTAAGCTGTGGCAGCCGTTTTTGTGGTTGACTCCACCTCTTGAAGCAGCCATTTTTGTGGTTGACTCCACCTACTGAAGCAGCCATTTTTGTGATTGACTCCATCTAGTGTAGGAGGCATTTTGCGGTGGTGCCCACCTCACGTGTCAGAATTCCAAAGGTGCCCATAGACTCAAAAATGTTGGTCCAGAGGTCATTGAAGAGGCGCCTCGCTGAACTGGCAAAGTGTTTATGGGAAGAGCCTTTTGCCAAGATTTTCTCATTTCTTTCTGTTAATAGAGAAGAAGACTGATAACTCTGCTGCAAGCCCAGGTAGGTCCACTCTTCTACTTGTAGTTGATCACATGCAAACTCTGCCATAATTAGCTATGGTTCTAATAAATATACATCTCTGCATTGATTCTTGGTATCGATTACCAAGCAGGTAGCTGCAGTTCCTTCCTGTGGCCACAGCAGTGGTGGCGCTGGAGTGCAGCAGAGGAAACCAGTCGGCTACCTCCTTTGGCAAACTACCAAAGAGGCCAAGCAAGTTGGGCGTCTTGATTCTGTTCGGGGAATCCCTGGTTCGAAACCCCTGTTGCCTCCCCAAATATAAACGCCACCTTTATTTCACTAGGCTTTTGGTCATCCGTATGTTGCAGATGTCACTAACATTTACAGACGTTCTACAAAGTAATGCTTGAGCCATTTCTCACAGTGGTCAAAGAGATCGAGGATAACCCGGTGGAAACGTGCTATGCAGATTTCATTGTCGATCCCCATTCTAATAAATTACTATAACCTTGTTTGGAAATAACAACTTGCTGACATGAAATTTGATGTGATGTCACGAAAATGATTTGATTCCCTAAGAATATCAGGTTACTCCTGAATGAGAGAGATTTGTCTGGAAGAAGGGTTGCATGGACCGTCTTTTGGACTATGCCTGGTTTATTACATGGATTGTTGCAATGTGCTATACATGAGGCTGCCTTTGAGGACGGTTCGGAAGCGGCTCGTCTGCCGACCAGTTCTTTGTGCCAGGATCACACGATGCCAATTTGCACTGCACTGGCTTCTGATGTGCTACCGGGCCCAATTCAAAATGAAGAAGAAGAAGAGAAGAGTTTGGATTTATATCCCCCCTTTCTCTCCTGCAGGAGACTCAAAGGGGCTTACAATCTCCTTGCCCTTCCCCCCTCACAACAAACACCCCGTTAGGTAGATGGGGCTGAGAGAGCTCCGAAAAGCTGTGACTAGCCCAAGATCACCCAGATGGCATGTGTGGGAGTGCCCAGGCTAATCTGAATTCCCCAGATAAGCCTCCACAGGTCAGGCGGCAGAGCTGGGAATCAAACCCGGTTCTTCCAGATTAGATACATGAGCTCTTAACCTCCTACGCCACTGCTGCCCCTTGGCAGGCTCCTGGCTCAGTGCCAGCTGCTGCCGGCCCCGCCCACCTCCATCAGAGGCCCCTTACCTTCGCCTCGCTCAGAAAGGGACTTGCCAGCAGCCCGGGCGCCCGGCTTGTTGAAGGTCGACAGGGAGCCTTCTCATACCTGCCAGAGGGACATGCAGGCTCCTGGCCCTTGACCACAGCTTGATCGCATGGAGGGGTATGATTTTGTGCCCCCCACGTGATCAAATGGGTGTCTCCCGGGGACATGAGACCCCACATTTCCCTCTGGCAGGTACGCCTCTGGTGGAATGCCCTCCCACCAAAGGTCCGGCACTCACCTACCCTCCTGAGGTTTCAGTGCCTGGTGAAGGCCAGCCTGTTCGACTGGGAATTTGGATGTACTCTAAATCAGTGATCCATCGCAGCTTAGTGGATCGTGGGCTGTCACTTGCGGGGATTCAAATAGGGCTTGGATCTGGAAAGTTTGACGTCCCTGGCTCTAAACTACCAGACCGTCCACCTTCATTCAGCAAGTGTAACAAGAGATTCCCTTTTGCATCCTGTTATTTAGGAGGGACTTGGTTTATGCATACAGACTGCCTTGGCTGTGGTTAGCAAGAAGGCTCCAAAGCAAAGACTGTAAATTTATCTTGAGGCTTCTAAGGAAACAACAACTGAATGGAAAACTCCTGGTGTCCTTTTACCGCTGTGCTATAAGTTAAGGAGAAAGTGTCTTAACCTACTGCATCTCGTGTGTGGTTCTCCAGTTGCAATAAGTGGCAATGTGGCAGATAGGAAGAAGCTTCCAAAGGGTGATCACTACTGCACAGAGGATTATCGGCTGCCCTCTCCCCCCCTTGGAAGAACTCTATAATTCCCGAAGCCTAAAGAAAGCCCTGGGAAAATATTTCTGAGAGACCCTGGTCTCATCCCAGCACACACTCTCTTTTTTTTTGGCAGACTGTTAGCCATCCGGCAGACGCATCCCAGGTCTATCAAAACTAGGACAAAGAGGCTGAGAGACAGCTTCTACTCTAGAGCTGCGGCGATGCTGAACTCCGTGGCTTCGTGTTGATGTGTTTGGGGCTGTGTAGGGATGGGTGGAGGAAGGGGAAAGTGAGGATGGGGTATGAGTCTGAAATTGTGTGCATCGGGGAATGCTGCTGTAAATTTCGTTGTGCGTGCACAATGACAATAAAATGCTTATGCTTATGCTTAGGAAAGATTCCCTCTTGCATCCTGTTAGAGGATGCTGACGAAACAATTTTTAAGGCTTTGCCTGTGCAAAACTGATTGGGCAGCCAAGTTCTCCAGGATTTATCTTATTAAAGGAGATTTACAACTAACTCTGATAATATACAAGAGCAAGGCGGGTAAAGTTCAGTCCTCTGAACTATTAACCAGGGAACCAGGCAGAACATCGGTAGAAACCTTTATCCTTTCTTGAAAAACGGAAGGATTCTTTTTATTGAGCAAGACAGGGGGGAAAAATGTAGGCATTGAAAAAACTAACCCTACAATTTCTGTGAAGATAAAGGCTAAAATGATAAAGGTTCCAAGCACTGTTTAATCATATTATAGCAAGAAATAGTTTTTAAAAGCAAATGAGCTTTGAGCTTTGCGTCTCTCTGCTTTTAGGGATCATCAAAAAGTCCAAGTCGTACAGCAATGAGAATCTTCTACCTCGATCTTCTCAACTTCCGTCCAGAGAAATTTGATTTGCTTGTAGAAAAATATCAATCTGATACTTCTCTAAATCTCCTGATCTGTTATAATCATGTCATCATATCTAGATAACTGCGTGGTTGGTCACCAAATACCTAGATAGGCAAGGCGTAGATAAACATAGGTGCCAGTATCGAGATGCATTCCTGATTATGAAGCAAGATAAGAAGGTCAGCTCTTTGCTATTCAAAAGCAAGCAATCTAACGATATTCTGTAATTGTTTCAACTAACAGTCCTAGATGAAGGTAGCTCTAAGCAATTGAGTTCACTGATAGGGGAAATGCGCTCTAACTCTTAGTCAGCATGCCGAATTCCTTCAGCAAGAAACAGACAAGTGATAATCATAGCTGCCAACCACGCAAGCTGCCATACACTGCAAACATTGAACTTCCATAGTCCAGATTAGTTCAGGGTTGGCGTCAGTATTCCAGTGAGGTGGGCAGCTTGCCGACCCATTATGTTCTCACCCCTCGCCCACCATTTGCAGTAAGTGCCCCAAGCCCCTGCAGCCAGTCTTACCTGTGGTGTAGGTGGCTGTGAGCACAGTCAGTCAGAGGGATTGTGAGGAGGGGGAAAGAGGCACAGTCAGGTGGGGGAAACATGCAGGCAGTGTCGTCAGGATGCCTATGGCGGCGGGGGTGGGCACATGCATGTGGGGGTGGGCAGCAGGGGCAACAGGGCGTGTAGCAGTTCTGAGGGCTAAAGTTTCCCCTCGCTCCGGCCACTTCTCATGCAGGTAGGTGAATGAAAAGTGTATACAGAGGAGGAGGAGGAGGAGGAGTTTGGATTTATATCCCCCCTTTCTCTCCCGCAGGAGACCTCAAAGCGAGCTTACAATCTCCTTGCCCTTCCCCTCACAACAAAACACCCCTGTGAGGTAGGTGGGGCTGAGAGAGTCTTCGTGAGAGCTGTGACTAGCCCAAATAGTCACCCAGCTGGCGTGTGTGGGAGTGTACAGGCTAATCTGAAATTCCCCAGATAAGCCTCCACAGCTCAGGCGGCAGAGCGGGAAATCAAACCCGGTTCCTCCAGATTAGATACACGAGCTCTTAACCTCCTACGCCACTGCTGCTCCTTGTGCACGGAAGGGCCCCTCAAAATCTGGAACTGGCACTTAACCCATGGCCATAAGCCACCTTATACGGGCACTTGTGGTCTTTGCATTCGGAGGTATATTCCCCAATCGGGTTGATTTTTAGTTACGACGCTTGCTACTCTCTCTAGAACCTCGTCACGCCCAAGATCAGAGAAACCCTGTGCTTTGTGAAAGCAGGCAAAGTGTGATTTCCAGGGGCCCCCGTCTGTGCAGGGAAAGCGCGGTGAACAAAAGTATGCGTTTTGCTTCTCCGGCGCTTTTTCTTCGACCCCTTTCCCTGCCTTCCCACTTAACGCTGCTCACCAGTTCTGCCCATTCCCTCACGGACATTTCTGGAAAAAAAAATGATATCTTCAATCGCCCATTGTAGGAGGATATGGGATTATGGCGTAAATTAAGCTTTTTTTAAAAGTGAGGGCGGCAAACGGACTCTCTCTGACCCAGCAGAAGCAGGGGGCAGGCAAAGTGGCAGCTAGTTTTGGGGGGAGCAGCAGGACACCTCCTTGCATGTGAATAAAGAAATGCGGGAAGACCCTAATTACTGTCAGCACCTCTCGAACGCGTGAAATAAATAGAGACCGGGGAGGGAAAGTGCCTAGAAGCGTAATTTCATATTTCAGCACACAATGCGTAGAGTAATATTAGAAAGCTGAATCTAAGCTCTCCAGCTAGATCCAGAGATTATATCCTTCGTAACACACAATAATATCACCCATCTACTGTCCCACACCTTCAAATGTGCCTTCACAATTCTTCTGGCCACAACATTTTGCACTTCAACAGAGCTTCAAAGAACCTGGGAACCGCTCGCGACCTTCTTGCAGGGGAGCTGGCGCCAGGGAGTTGCAAGGAGGGGAAGAGGGAAACAGGAAAGCAGTTGCAGGAAAACATTTGTAATTCTTACACAGCAAGACATCTGGGCACAGACAGGCTTGGTCCTGACAACTGCGGAGCACACAGCCGTGCTGCAAACAGTGAGGGAACTTCTCCCCCGGTCAAATCACAGCTGACTTGTGGGGACACCATAGGATAGGGATGGCCAACCTATGGCGCTCCAGATGTTAATGGACTACAATTCCCATCAGCCCCTGCCAGCCTGGCCAATTGGCAGGGGCTGATTGGAATCGTAGTCCATGAACATCTGCAGCACCATAGGATTTTTGAGACAAGAGGTGATCGGAGGTGATTTGCCATTGTCTGCTGTCACGTCATGCCCCCCGGTATTCCCTGGAGGTTTCCCATCCAAACACCAGTCAGGGCTGACCCTCCTTAGCTTCTGAGATCTGACAAGATCAGGCTTACCTGGGCTATCCAGGTAAGGCCAGGTAAGGCCAGGTCTCTGGAGCTAATCTGGAATTAAATAGATACCATTTTCATGCCGGGACCGACAACTTACTTAGGACCTCTATAAACCTTTCAGTATTTACATATGTAGTATTTTCATCATGCCGGGACCGACAACTTACTTAGGACCTCTATAAACCTTTCAGTATTTACATATGTAGTATTTTCATCATGCCGGGACCGACAACTTACTTAGGACCTCTATAAACCTTTCAGTATTTACATATGTAGTATTTTCATCATGCCGGGACCGACAACTTACTTAGGACCTTACGGTACCTTACCTGCTGTGCTCCATTAGCTTTGCACTGTGAGCAGCAGCCGTTGCTGTCTCAAACTGAAGGCTCATTGGATAATCGAGGAAGAGTCTTAAGATGGGTGACCGAGCAGTGTCAAGGGAGATCAGAAATATAGCTTTTGCCTCCTTTAAGCTACTTGCTCACCTCCTGGACACAGCAATCTTCAATTTGCCTGGGTTGCCAACCTAGTACTTGCTGTGTTGTTATTCCTGAGAAAGGCAGAACATCAGGGGTTGCTCCAGTCTGAAGAATGGGGGTGGTTCTCATTTCCACTCCAGATGAATGGGAAGAAACTCCATTCGTCTTTTCCCCCTTCTCTTTCAACTGTTTGTATCAGTGGCGTAGCTATAACGGGGATGGGTGGGGACAAACGCCCTGGGCAGGCCACCGTTGGGTCACGTGGGGGGCGGAAAATCACCCCAGACACCTCCCCCCTCACCTGAAGGAGCAGCCTCGACCCCCGCCAGGCCGGGCCCCGCCAGTCTGCCTGAGACTGCTGTCTTGCCAGCTAAGGTATGTGCGGTGCAGGGAGGTGGGGGCATAGCCTGGCCCTGAGGGGGCCAAGCAGAGCCTTCCCCCCACCCCACCCCAAAAGGCCAGCCGGGCCCACGAGAACTCAACAGAGGCCTTATCACCCCATGCCACCCCTTGCTACCCTTCCCCCCCAGCCACCCCAAGCTATCCCTTGCCACTTTCTCCAATCCCTACCCAACCCTCACCTCCCTCCCCCCACCCCTAGGTCAACTGGCATTGAGGTGGTGATTTGGTAGTGCAAAATTTTTTATTTATTTATTTATTTATTTATTGTATTTGTATACCGCCCTCCCCGAAGGCTCAGGGCGGTTTCCAACAAAATAAAAAGTTAAAACATCATATATATAAGATAATTAAAATACATAAAATATTATATTAGAGATGGCTTCAGCTATTCTATTCCCTTCTACATGAACCCATCCTGAGGCCAGATGTTTGCTTTTTATTGCAGTTGATATCCAGCCCGGTTGGAGTCTGAACTTCATCATGGAACAGGTCCAGCTTTTACAGGCCCCGCGGAAACTTTGTAAACTCAAGCAGGGCTCCCCTGATCTCACCTGGAAGCCTGTTCCACCAAGGTAGGGCCAGGAGCCGTAGTGCCCTGGCCCCTTGTAGAGGCCAGCCGGATCAGCTTCTGGGGCCAGTTGGATCACCAGTAGGTCCGCCTCTGATGAACGGAGGGGCCTAGAAGGGCGATATAGGGAGAGACGGTCCCTTAGATATGCAGGGCCTAGGCTGCGAATGGCTTTAAAGTGCTAGTCAAAACCAAAACTTTTAAACATGACCTGGTACTCGATCGGCAGCCAGTGCAGTTGGTATAGGACCGGAGTAATCCGGTCCCTTACTGTTGCTCCGGAAAGGAGTCTGGCTGCCGTGATTCTGTACGAAGTTTCAGTTTCCGGATCATGGCCAAAGGTATAAGCTCCGCCATGAGAGCCAGAAGTTAAGCAGTAGTCTAATCTAGAGGTGACCGTGGCATAGATCACAAGTGGCCTAGATCAGGAACGTGGGAGAGATACGGGGCCAGTTGCCGTGCCTGGCCGCAGATGGTAAAAAGCTGCCTGGGTTGTCTGGGTGACCTTGGGACCACCCTCAAATGATAAAGATGGATCCAGAGTCATTTCAGGGCTCTTGGCGGACAAAGTATAGCATTTTAACGTCTCGCCAAGAAGGGTAGGGCAGGCCAAAGGCCATCGGACACTCCCTCCCAGCCCAGCCACATTGTTGGACCTCCGCCTTCTAGTGGGATTCCTGAACTTCTAGTTTCCGACTTCTAGACTCAATCCAAATTCAGCCACAGAAGACATCAAGACAACGCTAGAGAGCAATCAGGGGCCGAGGTCGGCTGCCTCCATTGTGAACATAGGAGCTAAGGGTCATCAGCATATTGCTGATGACATTCTGCAGCCCAAAACTCCCTGAACTAGACTCGCCAGGGGTGCATGTAGATATTAAAAAGCATCGTGGAGAGAAAGTATCGCCCCTTGCGGCACGCCACACATTAATGGGGCTTAAAGCCTTTGGAGATCTTGCACCTCTCTGAGCAAGCCACCTTGCTGGTCTCCCTGGATCTCGGAGGTGGAACGAGATCAGCCAATTTAATGCTGAATCTTCGAACCCCTCGACATACCATGACGTAGGCGGTGGACCAAATTGTGGTCAGTGGTTCACCATATTGAACGCCGTTAGTGGAGATCTACCAACAATTAACAGCGCCGAACCGCCTCTGTCCAAGTGTAGTCGGAGGTCATCCACAACAGTGACCAGCACCGTCTCGGTCCCATGACCAGTGCGGAAGCCAGACTGGAAGGGATCCAGTACGTTACTGGATCCACAAGTATCCATGTTTTCCAAGTTGGTTGGAGCGTGGGATGCGTGATTGTTGTGTTCAGGCATGTGGCCTGGGGCTATGATTTGTTGCTGATTTTTTTGGGGGGGGGGACTTAGCACAAAAATCATAAGGATCCATGAGGATCCGTGTTTTCCAAGCAAGTTTGGGCGCCGTTGCGGTGCCAGGGAGCATGGGATATGTGATCGTTGTGTTCAGACATGTGGCCAGGGGGCTTGGGCTATGATTTGATGCTGATTTGGGGGGGACTTAGTGCAAAAATCATGAGGATCCGTATTTTTCAAACAAATTTTTCCACCACTGCAGCACCACAGGGTGTGGGATGTGTGATGGTTGTGTTCAGACATGTGGCTAATGGCTGGAGTTGTGATGTGCTGGTGATTTTGGGATGACTTAACTGCAAAAATCATGAAGATCCGTGTTTTCAAGCAGGTTTTGCGAAATCCTCTGGTGGCAAGGCCACAGAGTGGGATGCGTGATTGTATTAGGTGCTGCTCTGTAGACTAAGACATTACGTCTCTCAGAAGTTTTCATGGTGGTTTCATCTCAGACACCTAATGCAAAAAATCATATGAATTCATGAGGATCTGTTAAAAATCATCTGGATCCGAAATTTTTCCCAATTTGTGAGTTGGGGCATGTTCTTTAATGTGATGGTGACTTTGAGATGACCTGGCGCAAAAAAACTTTGTTTGGTCGTGATGGGGGGAGGGCTGCCGCCCATACGGGGGGGAGGGGGCACCCTCAGATTTTTCCCCGGGCTCCATTTTCCCTAGCTGTGCCTCTGGTTTGTAGTTCTCCACCTTTCCCGGCCTGACTTCCCCATTTTGCTCCTCACTCGACAGTGGTCTGCTACCAGGCTGACCGGGACGAGCTCCGGCGTCACCTCATCCAGTGGCTTGAAGCAGAGATTGTTCCTGACGGCTGGTTTTCTAAAGGCAGCAATTATACAGAAATCCTGGACAGGTATTTCAAGGTAGGGATGACAGCAGAGGAAAAAGAAGACAGTTGCCTGCTACAGGAAGCAAGTGGATGTTCATTGTTCTAAGATGCTGATGTTAAGATGGACCAGCTGGAATGATTGATGTGTTCAGCTTCTGAATCGTCCACTTCTGACACCTTTGATTTCAGCCTCCCCGCCCCCACCTGCCTGCATGCATTTACAGTGAGTAGTGTTGCCAGCTTCCAAGTGGAGCCTGGAGGTCTCCCAGAATTACATCTTATCTCCAAATGACAGAGATCAGTTCCCTGGAGAAAATGGCTGCTTTGAAGGGTACGTTCTGTGGCATTATAACCATGAGTTCCCTCCCCTTCCCAAATCCCACCCTGCCAAGACTCCCCCTTCAAATTTCCAGGAATGTCCCAATCCAGAATTGACAACCCTAACAAAGAGGGTGATCTGCTTACTTAACTTTTAGAATAAGCATTTTATCTTCAGCAAGGTTCAGCCATGTTGGCATTCACTTGGGAAATCATCAAGGGACCACCTGGGCAGCTCGGGGGGGGGGGGGGGCGTGGCAAGCTTTGTAAAGCTTTGTAATGTCACTGCCCCCTCTTTGACTACTCTGGCTCGTGGATATAGGAGGAGGAGGAGGAGGAGGAGGAGGAGGAGTTTGGATTTATATCCTCCCTTTCTCTCCTGCAGGGGCTTACAATCTCCTTGCCCTTCCCCCCTCACAATAAACACCCTGTGAGGTAGGTGGGGCTGAGAGAGCTCCGAGAAGCTGTGACTCACCCAAGGTCACCCAGCTGGCGTGTGTGGGAGTGCACAGACTAACCTGAATTCCCCAGATAAGCCTCCACAGCTCAGGCGGCAGAGCTGGGAATCAAACCCGGTTCCTCCAGATTAGATACAGGAGCTCTTAACCTCCTACGCCACTGCTGCTCCTTATAATACAATTCTGATACTCTCACAAACAGAACCATGATGCCCCCACAAACAGAACCATGCAGGCAAAGGGTCTGGTGGAAAAGAGGAAGGAAACTGAGAAACTGTAAGGAATTGAAAAATAGGGTCAACTTAAAAGGAGGCAAGAAATGATAGGCTCACTAAACGTCAGCCAGAATTCAGTCACATGGGCAAGACATGTTAGTGTCCTTGCAGTACAACAGAAGAATTAGATGTGCCCAAGAGATCGGTGGGAAAGAACGGAAGCCCTTTGGACTATACCATTCGGGATGGGTAGAGGGAGGGGGCTGGCTCCCCAGGAAGGCCGTCATCCCGGCCCTGCGTATGACCCAGTCCCATCCAGTCACTCCTTCTCAAAAGGACGAAATCGAATGCCAGCGTCCAATAAGGTCTTGGAGCAGTTAGCTCATAGCCACACCTACAGCTTTGACACTAAGGTGATTAAAGGATCAGTTCCTAACGAGAGTCACTCAAGTCCAATCCCATTCATTTCACTGGGTGTAGACCGGAGTAACCCTGCATAGAGTTGTGCCGTAAGTGAACAATCCCAAACCGGTGTGCTCAGAATCCTCCTCAAACCCTCTTGATGGAGCTCATTCCCGGATAAGGATTCCGGGGATTGCACTCAATGGCGTATCTAAGGGGAGAAAGAGGGGGCACGCGATCCAGAAGGGGCACATTTTGCCCACTGGTTTCCTCTCTTCCCCCCCTCATGCCCAACCCCTGGCCAAACTCTCCCTGCCCCCCACCACACCCACACACGCCACTCCCACCATTGTTGCCAACTGTGGAACTGCCCAGAGGGACGGAGGAAATCTAGCTGCATTTTAAATGCTCCTAACGTTCCTTCATCTCTCTGAGCAGTGCCATGGCGGGCAATACACTGGGGGCTAAGGCCCGGTGCCGCTCAGAGGGGCGGAGGAAAGTTAGGTGCATTTTAAAATGCAGCTGACTTTCCTCCAATGCTCCCTCCATGCGCTGCTGCAGCTGGCAACACACCGGGGGTGGGAACAAGACACCTTGTGAGGTAGGTGGGGCTGAGAGAGTTCGGATAGAACTGTGACTGGCCCAAAGTCACCCAGCGAGTTTCATGTGCAGGAGAGGGGAAACAAATCTGCTCCACCAGATAAGAGTCCACCATTCACATGGAGGGATGGGGAATCAAACCTGATTCTCCAGATTAGAGTCTACCACTCTTAACCACCACACCACACAAAGGGGAAGGGTTTAGATCAGTGGTGGCGAACCTATGGCACGGGTGCCAGAGGTGGCACTCAGAGCCGTCTCTGTGGGCACGCGCAGAGTGCCCTCCCCCCCACATCTAGGCTGGCCTGGGCCTCTGGGCTCAATTATTAGCATTTAACCTAAGACCAAGTTTTGGGGAAGCAGTGTAGGCAACCCTGTTAAGCGCTGTTAAACCCCACTGATTTTCATGCGAAGAACTAAAGCGTGATCCTTTACCTGGGAGTAAGCTCGGTTGCTGGCAATGGGGCTTGCTTCTGAGTAAACCATCCTAGGGTCGTGATTCACCCGTTGGAAGAGATGCACGGTTGCATCAAAGCAAAGCCACCGACTACCACCAAGCTTACTCCCGAGTAACCACGCCTCGGAGCCAACTGTTTTTTCTAAACTAAAACCTCAGTATTCAGGTTAAATTGCCGTGTTGGCACTTTGCGATAAATAAGTGGGTTTTGGGTTGCAATTTGGGCACTCGGTCTCTAAAAGGTTCGCCGTCACTGGTTTAGATACAGTCTTTGAAGTGTGAGGAACTGTCGAGGAGAAGGGAAGATATGGTTCTTGGGTGCTTCAGTGAAACATTTGCAGAAAGGAAGAGTAAGTAAAGCCTCTTTTTGCCTCCCGCTTTCCAGAACGTCGACGACGGGGACTCTCGCTTGGACCCCAGCGAGTTCCTAAAGTTTGTGGAGCAAAACGAGACTGCTGTCAACCTCACCACCTACATGGACCCAGAGACCAACAGACTGCTCAGGTAGGCCGAGGCCAGAGGAAACGGGAGAATAAAGTTCAGCCGACATGTAGAATTCTGTTATGTTGTGCTAGCAGGGAAGAGTTTTTTTAAAAAAAACGTAAGCAGGGGCTGTAATTGAAAGCAGAAAAACGGTGGGTGGGCTGCTCGAACCCTTTCCGTTCCGATTGAGTGTCCGTCTACCCCGCATTTTGCTGGCCTGCTTGGGAAAAGAAAAACCAGCCGATGGAAAAGCCGTTTGAAGAGGGAGAAGAAAAAGGGCAGGAGGGGACTTTCCGTTGCAGCTTCCACCTTTTTAATGAAAAAGAAATGCAAAACCCAATGACGCCAGCGGGGAAACCGTCTCATCAACGAATATCGTCGGTGGCTTAAAAAGGAAAGAAACTTCTCTGTCAATTACCAGAGAAGCGACACCTGAGAAAGAGTCGCAGCGATATGCCTGCGTGTGACTGTCGCTTCTGCTACCTGTTCTTTAAAAATAATTTCGCCTTCTGGAGCAGCAGTGGCGTAGGAGGTTAAGAGCTCGTTAATCTGGAGGAACCGGGTTTGATTCCCAGCTCTGCCGCCTGAGCTGTGGAGGCTTATCTGGGGAATTCAGATTAGCCTGTACACTCCCACACACCCCAGCTGGGTGACCTTGGGCTAGTCACAGCTTCTTGGAGCTCTCTCAGCCCCACCCACCTCACAGGGTGTTTGTTGTGAGGGGGGAAGGGCAAGGAGATTGTAAGCCCCTTTGAGTCTCCAGCAGGAGAGAAAGGGGGGGATATAAATCCAAACTCTTCTTCTTCTTCTGTAGCTGAGTAAAAAAGCAATTTAAATTGCCCTGGCACTGAATTGCTCTGTTCTGCTTTAGATGTCTCCTCCTCTTAAAAACAGGACCATGAGCAAAAATAATTTCCACTAGGCTTTTCTGCTCTGGTTCTCACAGGGCTGTCCTCGCCGTGAACTGGCACTTTGCTCATTCAAGCAAATATATCCAAAGTTCTTGCCATCTGGTTTGTAAGTCATCATTCATTAACCTTGCCAACTCCTGGAGTTTGCGTTTCTCTTCAGAAGCGACTGAGAGTGGCCAGTGGTTGTGGGACTTTCCAAATCAATAAGGAAAGGGTTCTATTAATTTACTCCAGGGATCCCAATGTGGTGCCCATGTACACCTTTTCCGGTGCCCACCGAATGTCCTTAGAAAGTGGGTGGGTCTTTTCCCCAGCAAGGCTTCTGATGGGCCATTGGAGATTTGATTGGTGGCCGCCAAGACAACATGAGCATCTTCACTGGGTGACTGAAGGTAAGCCAGGGCAGCCATTTTGTGTCTGACTCTGCCTCCTGCAGCTACCATTTTGTGGAAGCGATTTTCTGACTATGCCCACCCCACTGGGTCAGAATTTCCACAGCGCTGACTGGCTCAAAATGGTTGGGGACCCCTTATTTAGGCCACAGAAGGTCAGAAGGATGGCTACTCCCAATAGCCTGAGGGCCTTCTGCATAAGTGCTCCAGAAAACCCAGTTAAACTGAGTTGACTCCAATGGCTTGTAAAAATGTGAACTGTTCCTGCTTTTCCTGAATCTGCCTCAGGGTGGAAGATTTCCGGAGCCAATTGACCTCTCTCTTCTCTTTCTTCTTCTCTTCTTCTTTCCTTCTTCTCTTTCCTTCTTTCTCTTTCTTCTTCTTCTCTTTCTTCTTCTCTTTCTTTCCTTTCTCTTCTCTTCTTCTTCTTCTTCTTTCTTCTTTCTTCTCTTTCCTTTCTTTCTTCTTTCTTTCTCTTCTTTCTTCTTCGTTCGTCTTTCTTCTTCTTTCTTCTTTATTATTTCTTCTTCTTTTTTCTTCTTTCTTTCTTTCTTTCTTTCTTTCTTTCTTCTTTCTTTCTTTCTTTCTTTCTTTCTTTCTTTCTTTCTTTCTTTCTTTCTTTCTTTCTTCCAGGGGACTGTGTGTTGATGCCCTCATTGAACTTTCCGATGAAAATGCTGACTGGAAGCTCAGCTTCAACGAATTCCTCAAATGCCTCAATCCATCCTTCAACCCTCCAGAGAAAAGTAGGAGCGGCTGGCCTGTATGAGGGATGGGGGGGAGGGCTATGAAAGAGCAAAGCAGTCTAAGACATGAGTTTGAAAGCCTGGCTGGACGGGGCTGGTGTGCTGCCATAGCAACACACAGCACTGAGGAGGCTCAGAGCTGAGTCTGTGCTGACAATAGTTTAGCAGGGAATAATTCAAGAGATACCAAGTCCATGGGAGAGTCCAGAGCAATGTTCATCAAACCAGGAGTCAGAAGCCAGGAAGGTACACAGCAACAAGGAGAAGCCAAAAGCAGAGGGGGTGGGGGTGCGCATTGCACCGGACGTACGCCTGGGGAGGCGAAAAATCGCTGCCCTGCAAGGGGGGGGGGCACTTACCTTAGTTCAGCCTGAAAGTGCAGTCTGGAAAAAGTGGCCTGTTCACTTGAGGCTGAAAACAACCTGTTGGGAACTACACTTCCCAGGAGACCTTGCAAGCCCCAAGGTCTCCTGGGAAGTGTAGTTCCCACCAGGCCTTTTGCAGCCTCAAGTGAACAGGCTGCTTTTTCCAGCCTGCGCTTTCAGGTTGAACTAAGGTAAGTTGGGGGCGGGGCACAGAGTGCGTACCGGGTGCAGTATGGCCCAGCTCTGCCTCTGGCCAAAAGTCAAGGTCAAGAAGCCGGTCCATAGTCAGTCAAGGTCTGGAACCAACAGTGGCATGCAGGCACAGGTCAGGAAGAACACACTTTGCAACCACAACTGCAGTTCCTGCCAAAGACCTTTTACTCCTCAGAGCTACTTGCCTGGGACTGCTCCTGCAAAGACTCTGGGTAATGCCTAGCCTGCAACCTTGCTGAGCGGCACTGTTCCTTTAAGGCCAATCTCAACGTTTGTCTGCAACGCAGGCTCACATCTGGAGACCCAGAGCTACTGGTATATTCCTTAGTCTTGTTAACTAGCTCTGAGCCAGACGCCTGTGCTGGTTCCGGGTCTATTTCTTCAGCTGGTGTCTCTCTGTGAAGCTCTATTAACTCTTCCTTGGATGAGCTGTTAACTGCAGCAGGAGTGGCCATGACATCCCCCACCCACTCCTGTTCCTGGTGATCACTGGCTCAAGTTTCATCCCACACCTCTGCTACAAAACTGAAGCTGCAAACGCTTGCTTCTGCGCCACCTCGCAAACAGGGTAGTTTCCAGCCATCACCAGCACAGCGGACACCAGCGGTTGCCCTTATTTTTGAGCAAAAACCGTCAAATGTAGCGGGTCAGGCAAGAATGCAGGTAGCGGGTCTGATCGGAAGACCAACGTGGGGCACTCCAAATCTAAACCATTCCACAGACGTTCAGACCAAATTCTCTCCTCTGCCATTTCAGAGTGCGCCCTTGAAGACGAGACCTACGAAGATGGGTCGGAGGCTCAGGTGGAGTGTAACCGTTGCGTCTGCGCTTGTGGGAAGTGGGTATGCACAGCCATGACATGCGAGGGTACGTACAGCTGAGAAAGACGGTTTTGTTGTAGAAGGATCTCTTTTGTTGATCCCATGGTTGCTAGCATGGGCAAGAAGTACAATGCAGACCGTCTTAACAGCATTATAGGCCATCTGGGCAAAGCAGTGCCCTAGGGCTCCTACCCAAACTACTCCCAGGAATAAAAATGTAAAAGGTTGATAAATTCGTGTTAGGTCTCAGACCTTGAATCAATAAACGGGCTCCGTATTGTTGATCAGCAGCATTTATTGGAAGGCAATGAAGCATCCAGCTTGTTAAAGCCCGCTCTGACGATCCTGGCTTTTGCTACCCCATTTATTCAGAAATAGTCCCCCCTCCCGTCTTCCCAAAGAATGTGAGAAAAAGTTACTTTGTAGCCAAGGCACCCCAAGGTTGATGGCAGAGAAATATATAATCAACCTGGCCTCCTGCCCCCACAGAGCAACGGAAACATCCTGTTTCCCATGGGAGCAGAAGGTGTCGAGGTAAGCTAGTTATCTTCAAAGCGTGTAAAGCCATAAAGAAGAGATCAAGGGAAGAATGTCCCATTACAGCAGTGGCAACATATAGCAGGCTGGTTATCTATATCTTGTAGCAATTACACTGAGGTAGGAATGCATCTCAATCAACTAGATACAATCACCCAATATATTTTGTGGCAACTATTTTGACTTAGGAATGCATCTCAATCAACTAGGTGCGATCCCTGGCAATTCATAAACTTGAATAACTACTACTACTACTAAGTGTTCCTAATGAATCTCAGATTCAATCTCTAATAACCAATGGCATATAAATATAGTTGCTACCGTGTTTCCCCGAATATAAGACAGTGTCTTATATTAATTTTTGCTCCCAAAGATGTGCTATGTCTTATTTTCAGGGGATGTCTTATTTTTTTGTGTTCTGTTCACGGGCATGCTGTTCTGTCTGTCAAGCATGCTTTGCTCCGTCAAAAAACTTTTGGGATGTGCCTTACATTTCAAAGACTTGGGGATGCCTTACATTTCGCACTTCTTATATTAATTTTTGCTCCCAAAGATGTGCTATGGTTCTATGTCTTTATTTTCAGGGATGTCTTATTTTTTTTTTGTTCATTGTCTCTGGCCGGGCATGCTGGGCATGCTTTTTCCAATAACAAAAAACTTTGCTACGTCTTACTTTTGGGGGATGCCTTACATTTCGCACTTCAGCAAAACCTCTACTATGTCTTATTTTCCGGGGATGTCTTATATTCGGGGAAACAGGGTATGTTGCTATTAACTGTCAAGTGAGTTGAAGTGACATTGACATGTGCTTTTACGTTGTGTAGTGCGTGAAATACGTACTGTGCGGCCAGCAGACAGGGGTGTGGATGCCCTCGTTGAACTTTCCGATGAAAATGCTGACCAGGGCAAGCGTTGAACTGTGGGCCCCCCCAACCCCCTTACTCCATGTGAAGTTGGGGGGTGGGGCCCACTTCAAGGCTGGCCTCACCTGCTTTATCTTTAAATTGCAGGCTGCACCTCCCAAGACTACAGTTTAAAGCTAGATCTAATGAGCCCAACTTTGAAGCGCACCCCCAGCCCCCGATCTCCACATGGAATTGGGCAGGGGGCAGTTTGAGGGGGGGTCTTCTGGGTGGCCTGGCACCCCTCTTCAAGCAGCACCCAGGGCACAAACCCTGCCTTGCCCACCCTACTGACACCCTTGCCAATGAGGTCTTCTCCTCAGACTCCACTCCAAATCTCCAAGCATTTCCCAGCCTGCAGTTGGCAGCCCTACCCTGCTATTCCCCTGCCAATGGCCAGTGAGGACGTGGCAACCCTACTTAAATCTTGGCGTGGCCCCAACAGTGGCCTCAATAATCTAATTACGCCGTCTGCAGAGAAGGGTTTCCTTTGATCGACAGAGGGTTTGCCCCTATTCAAAATCACTGAATACCTTCTCCTTCTGTTCTGTGGGCCTTCCACAAAAAAACCACCTCCTTCTCTGCCTTCCAAGTAGCAGCTATTATTGTGGGAGTAGATACAGTCCCTTTCATTATGTCCCCTCTTATTGATCCTTTTCCGAGGTCAAGAATCCCAGCCTGTTCACACTTCAGCATGAATTTTCATCTCAGACCCGTTTCGGCTGGCCATCTTTGAATCTCACTCACGATCTGCCAGGCGTAGCATTGCTGAATTTCCTTTCCTTTCTTCAAGTTTGTCACTAGCTACAATACTCTCCCCCCTCCAAGGCTGACTACTCTGATTTCTCGCTGGCTGTTGATGAAAGCAGACGGCAGGCATCCAAGCGGTTTGGCTTCTCGGGGAAGCTTTAAGTGATTGTACCCAGCAGTGTGTGTGTGTGTGTGTGTTAGTGTGCCAAGCCAAAAACAAGATCTGACAAAATGCTAGCGCCCTGAGTTAAATCTAAGCTCTGGAAGATTGTGGGAACAGTCTCAAGATGGGATCAAAAGGGCTGAGTGGCAAAGAAGTGGCAGAGACTTGGGGCTTTGTAACTCCCTCCCCAGGGAGATTTGTCGGTCTCCCTCTCTGAGTGTCTTTCACCAGCAGGGGAAGAATTCGTTTTGTTTTGTTTGGCGTTCCCCCGGTAGCAATCACTGGCCCTCCTTCCTGATTCTGGTGTTGTTTATGTGTTTTTATTGAATTGCTGCATACATTGAAACGTTCTTTCGCTTGTTCAAAGGTTTTAATGTTTGACGCTTTGGGGAGCCCAGTCAGGTGGGAAGGTGGCATCAAAATGTATTAAATACATAAATATTTTGTTCATGTTCAGCAGGCTGCAAGTGTTCTTTTCCTAACCACAGATTCTTCAGTTGTTAAACTTGATGGAGCTTCCGGTGACAATGCCCTAGCCCAGGGGTCTGCAACCTGCGGCTCTCCAGATGTTCATGGACTACAATTCCCATCAGCCCCTGCCACCATGGCCAATTCGTAGGAGGAGGATTGGCCACCATGGAGGATTGGCCATGCTGGCAGGGGTTGATGGGAATTGTAGTCCATGAACATCTGGAGAGCCGCAGGTTGCAGACCCCTGCCGTACCCCTTGCCCTGAAACACCCTAATGATCCTTATCCTGCCACCTGCGACTTGAAAACTCTGCTTGCTTTTTGTAGGTAAGACCCAGCAGGTGCCTTCCCAGGGGCAGCATCCGGAAGAGAAGCTGACGGAAGAGGAACTAGCCAGATACGTTCAGGAGCTGCAGAAGCATCAGGTAAGAATGGGCCTACAGGGATCATAGAATCATAGAGACCAGAAGGGCCATCGAGTCCAACCCCCTGCTATGCAAGAATACACCATCAAAGCACTCTTTACAGGTGGCAATCCGGCCTGTGTTTAAAAACCTCCAAAGAAGGAGACTTGACCACACTCCAGGGCATTGTATTTCACTGTTGAGCAGCCTTGACGGTCAGGACGTTTTTCCTAACGTTTAGCTGAAATCTCTTTTTCTGTACCTTGAACCCATTACGCCTTGTCCAATCTCTGGAATAGTAGAAAACAAGCTTGCTCCATCTTCAACATGACATCCTTTCAAATATTTAAACATACCTGTTGTGTCACCCCTGGTACCTTCTTTCCTCCAGAATAAACACCAGTCAGGGTCTCTTCAGTCTGTGTACCCTGAGCTGGTGGCGGAATTTTTATACCTGATGTTGGATCATATTATCAGCCCTTCCAGCAATGCCAATTAGCCATGCTGAGGGGGGGCTGGATACCGTAGTCCAACATCTGGAGCGCTCACCACTGTTCTTATAGTTGCAGGGAGCACTATACAGGGCTGTTGGTTTTCTTATCAGCCCCTTCCAGCAATGCCAATTAGCCATGCTGGAGGGGGCTGATGGGAATTGTAGTCCATAACATCTGGAGTGCCAAAGGTTCGCCACCACTGCCCTATAGTCATATCAGAGTTTTTTATTCGTCTGGAAAGCCAAGAGTGTCTTTGGTCGTTGGATTCTGTGCATGCTGGGGATAATCAGGGGTATGATATCCTGCAAGCAGCGTTCCATGGAGGGCTGGGCCTATGTAGATAAATTTTTATATTTAGCAAGCCTTTATTGGCATAGACAACAGTACAACAATAATAAAAAACTGATTAAAAATCATATACAATACAGGAAATAAATGTTAGGTCAAAGGAAATCTACTGGCGTTTAGTAATTTCCAGGAGAAAGTCTGCCACTATCATACAGAGAGAAGGATCAGGATTGTCCAACAAGTAGTGTAATCTAATTAAATTGGGGAGATCGGGTAAATGTAAAGGAGTAAGATTCACATACTTGGATCTGATTTCCTTGAATCTGAGACAGTGTAGTAATTGGTGGGCCAGAGATTCAACTGAGCCATCATTACATGGGCACAATCTTTTAGCCTTTTCTTGCTTATTAAATCTGCCATGTAACAAGGCAGAAGGCATAACATTAAACCTGGCGAGCAATACAGGTAGTGTGCCAAGTGGCCCCGTTCAAATGGGAGAGAAAAATACAGGGGGGAGCACGTTTTCTTGGCTGCAGTGATTAGAGTAGAGAACTCTCTATCCAATAGTTGACCTTTTAATTTCCTATAAGCTTCTGAATAGGACAAAGGGCAAAGTGAATCCACTGGCAGTCCAATAGAGGCCATTTTTTCTTCAATTATGGAAAACCAGGGGTTGGAATGGGTGTCAGAGAGCAGACGGTGGACCAGGGAATTACAGTCTGAGAGAAAATGAATTCGCAGCCAGAATCTAAAAGTCCTCAGCCAAGCGGCTGATTCCAAGGAGTTTTGACCTAACTCCAGACAAAGGGCTGCATAGGGCACGCAATTTGGGAGTCCAGTTATCTTATGAAACATTTTCATGTAGATAAATTTGAATTGTAAACACTGCAAAGGAGGGATTGTCTGGTTTATATTTTTCTATAAGCGTGGCCACTGTGTGTTCTGTACACATGTCTGAAGAAGTGAACTTGACTGATGAAAGATCACGCTGAAATAAATGCAATTAGTCTTCAAGGTGCCACTGAACATTTGGGAAGGGTGGAGGAGTGGCAGCCAGGCACGATTTATCTCTGCCACCTTTAATTTCTATAAGAGACAAGCAGCCAATCCTAAAGGAAGAACAAATGGATGGCAGCCAGGCACGATACAGGTCTGCCACCTCCAAAGAGGATCGCAGAGCCTCAGTGAGCAAGGGAGAAAGAAAGTTCCCCCAACCATACTGCAGGACCGCTATACAGCTCAGAGGCTGTGCCTGCCTGTTGCCGGCATAAGTCTACGCCGGCAAAAGAGGTGTTCCAGGCAGTGGCGTAGCAAAAGGGGGACAGGGGTGGAACACACCAGGTGCGTGCCCCTGCAAGGGCGTGGCAGGGGCACAGGGCGCACACATGCCCCGGGCACAGTTCCCTTTCGCGCCGCCTCTGGTTCCCAGGACTAAGGGACTCAGGAAGCCTACAAAATCTGGGTCCGCCACTGGGAACACACACACACACACCGTGGCACTGGCGTGGGCTCCTATGCTGGATAAGTGCCAGTGTTGTGGCTATGTCTGCTCTTGGGTGTCGCACAGCCACGCTGCTCCCCGCCACTGGTGTAAATGCCACTTAAGCCAGCATTAAGGGGCATGCTGCATCCAGATCCCGCCCCCAGGACTGCACAGTAACACAGCTACCCTTTAGCAATCAGCGTATGTCCCAACATTTTAGTTTCTTTTTTTAAACCTTCGGAAGGCTCTTTCTTATGTTCTTAAATGTTTTATTATTAAACCAGAGCATTGTTTTTGCATATGTGATGTTGTTTTAAATCTGAGCCACCCAGAGCCTGGCCTTGGGCTAAGTAAGGGCGGGATATCAAATCACTTACGGGTAGTTCTAGGAATCAGCAAGAACTCTATGGCCAGACCTTCTGTAAGAAACGGAGTCTGTATTTTTCTTTTTAATGATTCTCTGAGGACCCTTCCTGCCCCATCAACTTGTTCAACTGCTTCCTGACTCTGAGCATCCCTAAATCAACATCTGTCTTCACAATGTCCTGACCGCAGTGCGTGCAATCTCAAGACAACCGTTTACACCTCTTTTCTTTCTTTCTTTCTTTCTTTCTTTCTTTCTTTCTTTCTTTCTTTCTTTCTTTCTTTCTTTCTTTCTTTCTTTCTTTCTTTCTTTCTTTCTGCAGGAGACGTCTGAGAAGATAAAGCGATTGAGCACCAAAGAGATATAAGAAGAGGATGTCTTCAGGCGGGGGGGGGGGGCGGGGGTGTTCCTTGCCCCGCTCACCAGTCTTTCCTCAGTGCTGATCTCAATATGCAAACGTGTTTAGGATTGATTGCCCAATTCACAGATATTTTACATTGTATAGCGTCGGAAGGGGGACAAAGAAAAGCAAGCTCTTCTGAAATTTAAAGGAGGGGCAAGACCCCGTATAACGGTCTGTAGCGAGAGGGTCAGGAGCTGCACTGTTAGGGATAAGTGAGGATAATACACTGTTCTGCTCAGAGGAATCATCACCGTGACCCCGCAGTCTTTGGAAGCATCTGTGGGAATTTATTTGCCAGTAGCGGAGTCCTTCCCAATGAACGGCTCCTGGGATTTTCCATGACAGTTTATCCAGCCACGTCCACAACCACTAGACAACCACAGGAACCAGGGAAGGAAATGCTTGTTGCTAAGCATCTGTTCTAGGCAACGTTGCTAGATCTCACACCTCCCATTTTTAACATCTTTCTGTTTCTCTGTGCATGCACACACGCGCTCGCCCTTCATTCTCCCCTCCATTTTCAATCCACACCCTGCTTCAGGCAACAATTCTTGTTCACGTACATTCCCACATTGTTGGCTTCCGGCCCCCTGAGGTCGGTTTGACGTTTGGCAACTGGAGAGGGGCTTCCTCTCGATCTCAGACCAGACTGCCTCTACTTGCCCAAAACTGGCCATCTTCGGTGCATCGCGGGCTCAAGAGTGACCTCGTTTTCTTTCCCCCTCCCTTTGCAAAGGTGCTACAATATATTTTCTTATCACACGCACACCGGCTCCCTTTTTTTAATTAATGACTTTTAATTGAGCTTTTTGTATCTTGGATTTAATAGATATTGTTTTTGTATTTACTGAAAAAATGCTGTACTTCCGGTCCAAGCTTTGTATTATAGCGACATGTATCCCAAAAAGTAAAATCATGGCAGCGCCAAGAGGAACCGGAGAACTGGAGACCCTTCCAGCATCCGGCATTTAAATTGCCCTGAAGAGGGCAAGGCTGGGTTTTCAGAACAGGACCACAAGTATAATAATTGCCTTCCTGACTGGTCCTCTCTTGCTTTCTATCACCCCCCAAGATTTTCTTCTACGAGGAAGGGATTCTTGAGCTCACACTGGGAGGAGCTGTGGCCAAGCCTGGTCATTAAATAGAAGGCATTAGAAATGTTCGGTGGACACACACACAAGTTGTTCTCCCCATAACTTTCTCAAGAGAGGCTCATGAAGTAATTCAGTTATTTTCAGATAGTAACTTTGGACACTGCAGCCCCACGTAAATGCCTGGGCAGTTCTGGTTGTGTTCCCTCTGCTCTGAAGGGGAACTCGCCCAGCCAAGATTTTGGTTTTCCCATGCAGTGAAAGGGAATAACTAGACCCCCAGCAGTCTAAGTAGAAAGGTCGTTGAATTCCTTGGCGTGAGATCAGAGCCTGTCCCAATGCAATTTAGGAATCCTGACAATAAAATCCGGGGTCACAGTCTCCTCACTTTGGTATACCAAACATTGAAAGCTGCGTTGTCGTCCTTTCATGTTAAAAACTTGTTTGCTTGAAGTGGAAGCTGTTTGGCGGTAGGGGTGGGGGTGGAGCCTGTGTACAGGAAAAGGTAAATGACATTGCCTCGTTCTTGGAAGGGGGCCCCACTGAATTCAGCGTTGTTTACTTCTGAGTCAATAGAGCCATGGCAATAGCTACTGCATTCACTGGGTGTTTACTGCCCCACAAGAAACATGAGATTAGGGCTTTAGAGGGAAGAGGGTTTTGGATTCCTGGTTATGGCTTTAAAGACTAGCCGATTCACTAAACGAGAGTTATATCAGCAGAGTTGAAAGCGGAATCACTCTGATAAGATAAGAAGATCTATAGTCTTCTTGCACTCACTGCAACCTTCTAGCGCTCTTGGAAAAGAATACTCTTCACGCAAGATGCTCTTTCCATAGGAAGGTTTTGCTTTAGCAGTTGCAAGGTTACACAAGTCTATGCTATACAAGACTATAAGACTGTACAGAACTCTTCAGCAAGAACAAAGTTGAACACACACAGAACTCAACTTAGACTCAGTCTCTGAACTTAGCATACACAAAGCATTGCTTATGGCACCTCCGCCCAGGATACTTTCCCCAGGCATCTGCCTCCCATTGCCCAACTCCCATGGTGGCGAACATCTGCCACAACAGATGTTATGGACTACAATTCCCCTGGGCCCTTCCAGCATGTTCAAATGCACTCATCTGTCATTCTGGAGGTTAACTGCCATTTCTCACCCTAGACAGCCAATTGCGCCTCCAGATGCCTGGGAGAACCTTGGCTTTATCATCCTGCCAGCATGATGCTGGCAGGGGATGATGGGAACTGTAGTCCATAACATCTGGAGGGCCACGAGTTTGACATCTATGCCCTAGACTGACTGTCTCCAGCCTCTGTGTTGGGCAAACTTCTGCTAACTTGAAGATGACCCTTCTGTGAACCTTTACTCTCTTTTTTAATATATCATGACAAGTTAGCCTCTGGACAAGGCATTTATTCTCCCTATGCACAAATCTATGAGCAAAGGTGTGATATCAGAACTTGTGAAAGTGTTACTCCTTGATAGTGATTCTGGACTCTCTTTCTTGTAAGAGTGTTTAACCCTAGCTCTGGTAGCCTTTTATCACAATGAAGGCCTTGTTTTAAGTTCCTTAGGATTGATGCCTGGTCTATCTGCCCTTTGTAGGGGCCAGGAGATGAATTGTATTGGTTTGCACCATCTGATGCTGGACATCAGCACAGAGTTCCTCCCATGCTGGTGTTTTCTTCTTAAAGTCCCGGCTAATACTTCTGACTCGGGACCAAAGTGTATCAAGCCAGGAATAAAGGAGTCTCCCCTACAAAGCGCTGCATGACAGTTCGATGCTCACTGGCTGTAAATAGCTCATATTGGATCTCAGATTATATTGCCTCTGCAAACCCCCAAACTATACCTGTTTAAAGGAGTTAATTAGAAGTACCGGCGTACCACCCTAAAATGGCAGAGAGCCATACCAAGCCACAGCTCCTGCTATGAAACACTACATGTATTTATTTCAAAAACACATCCCACCTTAGCCAGACTTGAAACTGGCTTAGAACCAGTGCTATCCGTCTCACCAGAAGTTCAGAACCTGGGCTGAAAACCTGGTTTTATGATCAGTTGCGCTTCTGGCAAATTGCCTCGCTCTGCATTCCTTGTGGTAGGTTCCAATTTATTACAGTATGGAGCTGTTTCTAGAGGAGTGCCATATTCCCAGTTTGGGAGCAGATGTGTGACTCCATTTCTAGCAGTCCGGGTGGTTATGCATCGGGGCTCAGGCCACGAATGGACTTAGTTTGTGCTACCTGAGGTACAAGACTCCATGTTGCGCATGTGCCCGATAAGAGCATACCCCTTGCTTTTGCTTTCTTAAGTCTGGGGCCTTGGATAGCAGGAACTGAGTGATCTGGTGTAATACAAGATGGGGTGTATAAACGCAGTGGTAGAGTGTGTGTCCTATTCCCCAAGTAAAACATCTTAGGGTGCCCTGTATTCCACCTCAGAACAGAGTGGAGACTCCGCTGCAAGCAAGGTGTACCAGTTTTTTTAAAAAAAAGGTTTTGATGCAAGGAAGAATCAAGACCCTAACTCCTCCCCAGGGGTCTGACTCAAAACAAAGTACTTGCTTCTGACTAACTTGAAGCTTGAGACTCTTGATTCTTTCTTGACTCTCTTCCAAGCGAAGTCCATACTCTTCATGTTCTGTAAGCTCTTCTCTTGGTTCCCTATGCGCTTCTATCTGGACTCTTACTTTCTGTAACACCTTTAAACTCAATGCCTCTTTGGTACACCTTATGACGTAAGAGATATTGGGTAGCCTTCCAGCTCCACTGGCACCTTAGACTAAATTAACTGAACAGGAGCACTACTGGGTAATGAAAGGAAGACTGCCTCTAGGGGGGCTTTTAAAGGGACAGGGTCTAACTAAAGTTCCATCCCATAGAACACTGTGCAAAAGGAACTAAACCCAAGCTAACTATAGGGACAACTGATGCATAATAATGAAAATAGTAAGAGCTCTGGGGGCATGACAGAGTGCATGTATTACATGTGGGAATTTGAGTCATCAGAATCTCCAGCTCCATAGTGGGCTGGCTCATGGGGTTTTCTTTTTAGTGCCCTAAGCAAATTATGGCCATTTATGCATGCATTATTTACCCAGCAGTTGAGAGGCAGTGAACTCTCAAACTTTCCTTCGCAGTGAGATTTTCTGTTTGCACTTCCCTGTGGAGGCCGGGTCTACCCATTGGTTCTTAACTGTGGCTAGAGCAGCCCTCCAATCAGCAGTGGCTCTCTGCTCAATGCCAGGCTCCCACCTGACATTCCACCCCCCTTAAGGCCTTTCCCCCCCTTCTGTGGGTGATCAGGATAAGACCGGTGGAAAGCTTTTATTAGTAGAGGTGCTTGTACATGGCAAGCATCCATCCACCCACTCATTAAAACCAGGGGGTAGGGGATAATGAGTCCATGACACCAGGTATTGAAGTTTCTTTCTGTGGATGCAGGAATCTAGGATGGCTTCAACCTCATGGTAAGATACACAAACACTCGTGGCACATAGGCGCTGGCTCAAGCAATTTATATTACCTACTAGTTACTTGTAAAGTATCCCAAATTGTTGGCTATTAGACTTATCAAACTATTGTATCTCCATAACACATATATATCTCCACTTTAAATCCAATTCATGCAACAATTTATTACAAGACAACCTTCTCTCAAGTCCATAATCATGTATTTGTTAAACCAACAATGTTCATAATCTTGTAAATATTATTAAGCGCCAATGTCACCTGCCGTGACTGTGGATACAAGTTCATACCACCAATGAAAATCCTGGATTGGTGGCTTGAATTACTTATAAATACTGTCCCAATTCAAGGGCAGTCAAATTTCTCATCATTTTCAGTTGTATATATTTCAATCCGCTCCGTTGTACTTCCTTTCGCGCTGATTACCGTGTTTTCGTCTGCCTTCTTCAAGGGAAGTGTTCGTGCACTTGATAAGGAACCCTCAACAGGTGATTCTGTACATAACAATCTTTATATCATCTTATTATTGCCATGAATGAAGGTTTATTTCTTTTTGTAAAGTAACTGCATCCTTCCTGGCTTTTTAAAGCTTACGGTAAGCTGACACTGTCTCTTTGATGTGTCAATTGCTACTCTCAGGGAACTTCCTTCCTTCCTGCTTCTCCTCCTCCACACCCTCCTCCTTGCACCACGTGTGCAGAGAGAGATACGGACACCATCTCTCACCATCCAGCTAGATAGTTTAGAACAGAGAAACTCTCCACTTTTCTTTCTAGAATGAATGGAGCTCACTAATAACAACTCCTCTTTTTAGTTAGAAACTATGGGTTGGCTCTGAGATTCTTTTGTTGCCAGCACACACATGCATGAGTAAGCTTTGCTATATTTTGCCCCAGCGCACTCTGCTTGTAAAGCAAAGGTACCTGTTACCAGAGAGAATTGCCAACACTTTGTATGAGGCCAAAATGGCTAACGTATGATAGCAAGAGATAGGGACTGAAGAATATTGCCACATTGGGATGCATTGCGCCACCACCAAGACACGACGCCAGTTGCGTTTCTTGTGTTGTTCAAACGTGGGACTGGCCCAAACCTATTCCCCTTTGTTTCGTGGAAAATTACCAGCATGTTGTTCGTGCCAACAGCTGCTGAATGCATAATGGGTTCAAAGTGCCTGGCTGTCGTTCACTGCATTCATTGCTTTAGTGACCCTAATACGCGTTTGTCTTTTCTTTCAAGCTTTGAAATATATACTGTGGAACCTGAAGAATTCAAGGAGGGGAATATCAGCTTTTTTAAAAAAGCTTTAATTTTATAACTTTTACCTATAAAGTGTATAACTATCATGTGGGGCCCCAAAGAAAACAGTTCCACCTATTTTGTATGCACGGCTTAAGCAAAATTAGCTTCACAGTGTCTGGACTTCACCCAGTGACATAGGTATAGATTTTTTTATGGGGTGGGTTCAGTGACTGAGGGCTTTCCGGCTGTTCCATTCCATGCATTGTTTTAAGGAAGCCGGACATGTAACGGGAGGGGTTTGAACCCGAGAACCCCCCCCTTACCTACGTCCCTGCCTGTGCTCTCTCTGCTCTGTCCCATGAATGCATAAAGAAATAAATTGCAGAAATGGAAACTGCTACACAGCAAAAATACAAATATGTTCATGCAACTTAAAATCAAAATATCCTAACAAAAGGCCCCAAATCGGCTTGCAAACATACATCAATGAAAATCATAACACATAAAGCCTTGTGCAATAGACTGAGACCTAAACGCATTTCGACCCATCAGCCTTCTTCGGTGGTCAAAAATAACGTCACAAAATATTACAGTCTGCCAAAATGTAACAATATTGGCAAAAATGCCTGATAAATGATAAAGGTCAGTGTCTGTAAAACAGAAAATCAAGGGGTGGGTTAAAACGCCACCATTTCAAGATTTGGATATTTCTATACAAAGCTCAAAATCTGCAATGTTAACACAGCCATAATAAGCGAAGCTGATTGTAGGAAGCAGTTCAAACACTCATCCCAATTAAGGAAGGTACCATTTCTGTTTAAATCTTGCCCGATACAGCAAATTAGTTCTAATTCAGCATTTTCTTGCTGGAAGCTCCACAGACATGCTTTTGCTGATGAAAAATGACTTTCTTGCCTGTTATGAAAGGAATTAGTATTCTTTTCATTTTTAAAGCCCATCCTTCAGGTTGAACTTGCAGGTTGAAAAACTGGAGAGTTAGCAGTTGAGCCTGGGAGTGCGGGGTAAGGTTTGGAAAAGGTAGGGACCTCAGTGGGGTATAATGCCACATCCCACCCTGCGAAATGACCTCTTTCTCCTGGGAACTGATCTCTGTAGCCCGGAGTTGTTAAAAATTCGTGCATCTAGCGTCCTCACAACAGACCTGTGATGTAGGCTCGGCCTAGTGAGGAACGATTGCTCCAGTTTCTTTGGCTACTGGTTAATATAGGGCAGATCATGGTATGCTCCCTCACTTGTCATAGCATTCTAGATAGGGTGAGGGGAGGGGAGAAAATTCTAGCCCAGATTAGCCTCCTTTCTCCCTGAGAGGCTAGTCTTCTTCCTGCAAGGCTGCGGTTTTGTGCTGGGCGGGGCATCCCAGCCTTTAACCAACCGCTTTCATCTAAAGTGGTTCAGCCCGGACTCCATTTAACTTTTGTCCCGTCGCATGCCCGGAAAGCTGCATTGGTCATAAGAAGGGCTGTTTGGTCTGCCCGGGAATTCGAATGAGAGGGGAAGCCTTGCTGGGGGAGCAGGGTCAGACTTTGCCCTAGTCAGGTTCCGGGGCGGGGCTCCGGGAGAGTAACCTCTTTGGGGCTACCCGGGATCCTGGATGGCAGCGAAAGGTTTGCTGAGAGAGGAGGGTCGGACTTTGGCCTAGGCAGGTTCCGGGACAAGACTCCGTGGAGAGCGAGACCTTCGGGACGACCGCGGAACCTGTATGAAAGTGGGAGGTTTGCCGAGAGAGGAGGGCGGACCCTTGCTGTAGGTGAAAGTTCCAAGCGAAAGCGCCGAGCTGCTCCGGCAGCCCGGTAAGGAGGGCGGGGAAGCTTGCTGGGGAGGTGGAGGCTGAGCCCCCGGGCTCCGGGGCAGGTTCCGGGGCGGGTCCCGCAGTGAACAAGATGGCGGCGGCCGGGGCGAGCACGGCGAGGCTTGAGGAGCCTGAGGCAGCGGAGGCGTCCGACGGGGCGTCGCGGCGCCTGGTGCTGTCGGGCCGGCTGCCGGCGGGGCTGGAGCGCCGCTTCCCGGCGCTGGAGGTGCTGGACGTGAGCGGCGCGGGCCTGGTGTCGCTGGGCGCGGAGCTGCTGTCGCTGGGCCGCCTCCACACGCTGCTGGCCAAGAACAACCGGCTGGGCGCGGAGGGCTCGCTGCCCAAAGGCCTGGCCGCCTCCCCCGTCGGCCGCTCGCTCCGCGTCCTCAACCTCAGCGGCAACCGCTTCGCCCACCTGCCCGGCGCCCTCCTCGGCCTGCGCGGCCTCCAGAGCTCTCGCCAGTAGCCTGGCGGCAACTGCCTATCGCCATCCCCTGCTGCCATCCAGGAGAGCTCAGCAGGTGGGCTGCCGGGCCAGGAGGAAGGGAGGGGAGCCCCTTTCGGCAGACCCTCCTCGAGGGCCTTGGGCGGAGGGGGGGGGGGGAGGGAGGCTCAGGAGTTCACTGATAGGGGAAATGCGCTCTAACTCTTAGTCAGCATGCCCACTCAGCAAGAACAGACGAGTGATATCATAGCTACAACTACTGCGAGCCAAGCAATAAACTCAAACATTGAACTTCTTCATAGTCCAGATTAGTTCAGGGTTGGCGTCAGTATTCAGTGAGGTGGGGCAGCTTGCCGACCCACATGCACCACCCCTGCCCACCATTTGCAAGTGGCCCCCCAGCCAGTTTTACCTGTGGTGCAGGTGACTGTGAGCACAGTCAGTCAGAGGGATTGTAAGGAGGGGGGAAGAGGCACAGTCAGGTGGGGAAACATGCAGGCAGTGGCGTAGCGCCCATGGAGCAGGGGTGGGCCATGGCAGGGGTGGGCGGCGGGGGCACAGGGCGTGTACGTGCCCCGGGCGCAGTTTCCCCTCGCTCCGCCTCTGCATGCAGGTAGGTGAATGAAAAGGGGAGCATAAGGAGGAGGAGGAGGAGGAGGAGGAGGAGGAGTTTGGATTTATATCCCCCCTTTCTCTCCTGCAGGAGACTCAAAGGGGCTGACAATCTCCTTGCCCTTCCCCCCTCACAACAAGCACCCTGTGAGGTAGGTGGGGCTGAGAGAGCTCCGAGAAGCTGTGACTAGCCCAAGGTCACCCAGCTGGCACGTGTGGGAGTGTACAGGCTAATCTGAATTCCCCAGATAAACCTCCACAGCTCAGGCGGCAGAGCGGGGAATCAAACCCCGTTCCTCCAGATTAGATACACGATATAAGGACAATGAATAGTCTGTTTTTGCTCAGTCCAGGGGTGCCAAAACTGGCACCGCAGATTGCAAAACTGTGCCAAACACATACATGGTTATAACATTTCTTTATTCCGACAGTTTCATGGTATGCAATAATAATTTTTATGTAAATGGGGAAAAATAGGAAAAGAACCTGTTTTTGCTCAATCCAGGGTGCCAGCTTTCAGGGAGGAACCAAATATCACGAAACTGTGCCAAACACAATGTTGTAACATCTGTATATTACAATTTCATGGCATGTAATAATAATTGTTATGTAAATGAGAACAACAGTAAAAACCTGCTTTTGCCCAGTTCAGGGGGTGACAGCCTCCAGATAGGGACCTCATATTGCAAAACTGTGCCAGTCACAAGGTTGTAACCTATCTATGTTATAACAGTATGTAATTTAGGAGCTGCATGGCGTAGTGGTTAAGTGCTTGCACTGCCACTCACATGGTCAGGAGTTCGAGCCCCCTGTGGGTCAGATATCCTGGCAGCTAGCACATGGTCAACTCAGCCATCCATCCATTTCTTGGTTGGTAAATGAGTACTAGCACATAGCTAGGGGGTAAAGAATAGCCGGGAAAAGCAATGGCAAACTACCCCACAAAAACGGCTTGCCTGTGAAATCTCTGCTTGCAGTGGTTCCCCAGGTTTGGACACGACTGAAGGGGAAACTTTACCTTAATTGTAATTTGTATATAAATGGGGGGGAAATCTCTGTTTGCTCTGTCCAGGGGTTCTAGCTTTCAGGTCGGAACCAAATGATCACAAAAACTGTGCCAAACACACTGCTATAACATTTCTATATTAAAACAATTTCATGGTATGTAATAGCCATTTTATATAAATGGAAAAAACAGGGGGACAAAAACCTTTTTGTTTAGTGAAGGTGTGCCAGCCCCCCGGTGGGAACCCAGTCAGTAGAACTGTGGGTGGTACAGTGATGAAGTAGAACAAATGTCACAAAACTGTGCCAAACACAATGTTATAACATTTCCACATTATAAAAATTTAGTTTTAGCTGTTTTTATACAAAATGAAATAAGCTTATATAAAGTCACAACTTGTTTTGTTTCTTATTATAATTAATTATTCATAATGCAACATGTATCATTCTATAAGGTATGAATGGCCATAGGATCAACCATATGCTTATGCAGGGGCCTTTTAGAGTCATTATAATTATTTTCCAATGTCCTTGGGTGCTTCTATCCCCAGATAGAGGCCTTGATACAGCAGACAAATCTAGGGATGTAGAATTCTACACAATCAGCAGCGTTCCATCCTAAACAGGGTTATGCCTTCATTGATTTCATTATGAACAGCTGAGCCCACTGCAGCGGGAGAGAGTGGGATAACGATCAAATTAATAATAATGATACCTGTTTGCATCTTCCTGCGGGAGGGTGTTTAGGGAAAGCCACGATTTTCACCATGAACTACCTGGGTATGAAATGCTGGGAGGCACTGAAGTTAACTGAGAGGCCGTTATCCTTTCTCTTTCAGTTTAGAGTTTTTGTATCTCGGAGGGAATTTCATTACTTCAATCCCGCCAGAACTGGCAAACCTGCCTTCGCTAAGCTATCTAGTGCTGTGTGATAACAAGATTCAGAGTATTCCTCCTCAGTTGGCCCAGTAAGTATCTCTAATCCCTTTTATAATTTGGAATCTTGGTCCGTGGTCATTAAATAGCTGCTTTTGAACTTGGCAGCACCTTCTTGAGAAGGTATTTGTGTGTAGGAAAAAGTATGTAAACTGTGCCTACATTCTCACGTTATTGGTCTTGTGTATGCTGGGCAGCTGTGATGGACAGCAACTGGCATCATGTGTACCCCCATTTTAATACACAGGAAATGTTGCCATCTCCATATGCCTGCCTGCAATTTGCATTCACTTCACTTATCAGAAGCATTATCTCTGTAGAAGAAGAATATTCCTAAATGTGGAATCTTATCAAGATGGGTCGAGCAGGTCCTTGTATGCCCGTTTCCTTCCTGCTTTTTGCACCATAAGTTTGAACTTTTGAATCTGTAAGGGCATTTTCGCACATGCAGAATAATGCACTTTTAATCCAACTTTCAATGCACTTTGCAGCTGGATTTTATTGTGCGATATAGCAAAATCTGCGTGCAAACAATTGTTAAAGTTCATTGCAAATGGATTGTTCTGCATGTGCAAAAGTGCCATTAGTGAGGTGTTACAGATAGAACTTTAACCTCATCTCAGATGGAATTTTTCATCTCCTGTTCACACATTTCTCTGCAGATGGTCACTGTGCCTACATCTCATGATATAGTTGGGATACATAGGCTGAATACAAATCAAATCATTTTATTTACGGTCTACGACCAGAACAGCAAAAACAGAAATACATAATTCAGCAATAATAATTCACAAATCAAAGATAGTACATAGTACAAAATATATAGTCAATATTACTGACTGAGGGGATATTCGCAGGAATTAAATAATTTATATGAAATTTTTTCCTGTGACTTAGGTTTAAAATCCTGTTACACCTAAAGTTGCGATACAATGGATAAAAGTACAAAGATTGGGATAGTGATAAAAGTTTAGGTATAAAAGGCCTCTACAGTATTTCAAAAAGGAAGCCAATAAGGACTGGCTAAAAAACTGGACTTCCGGCCAAGTCTAAAAAAACTGGACTTCTGGCCAAGTCTGGCCATAGGCTGAATACATACATACCCTGTTTCCCCTAATATAAGACATCCCTGAAAAATAAGACATAGTAGAGGTTTTGCTGAAGTGCAAAATATAAGGCATCCCCCGAAAGTAAGACATAGCAAAGTTTTTGTTTGGAAGCATGCCTGACGAACAGAACACAGGAAAAATAAGACATCCCCCGAAAATAAGACATAGCACATCTTTGGGAGCAAAAATTAATATAAGACACTGTCTTATATTCGGGGAAACACGGTAGCAGAGAAGAAGACAGACTGTTTCTGGAGTCTTACTGGACAACATGAGTCAGCTCTCCTTTTTCCCTCCCACAGTGACTCTTCCCCTGTTTCTGTTAAGTCAGAAATGCCTGAACAGATTTGGTAAATTGCTGACCCCATGCAGCAGTTAAAAGATTAAAGTGCAAGGTGTGGCCAAAGTTACTCTCTGCACCTTAGTAATTTAATGAGTCATTGATAGAGGGTGTATATTACATAAGACCTAATGTTAAGGGTCCCAAACCTTTTTAAGCTGTGGACTCATTTGGAATTCTGGCACAGGGTGACCACGAAGTGGCTGCCACAGGAAGGAGAGCATCACCCCCCTTCCCCCGAGGAAATCCTAGTGCGGGGGAGAAGGGGCATAATTTTAAAGAAATACACTGGGAAAGAGGAGTGGGAGAATAAAACCATGCTGTGGCAACTGCTGTGGAAGCAAAGTTGTTTTAATCTGCACAGCCAATCAGAAGCCATCCTGGGCAATCTGCCCCTCCCCTTTCTGAAATTTGACAGGTGCCATGTTGCAGACCTCTGGCCTAAGGGATAAACCACTGGGGCTTAAAGAATGAGGAGGTGTCAAAGTTGCTTTAAATGTTCAGGGCAAACAAAGGAAGCTCATCCATTCCCAAAGGCAGGAGGGAGACCTTCCAGTACACAGATGGGGGGAGGGGAGGGATGACATGGAGTAGATGCAAAGGCAGCAGAACACAGTGCTGAGAAAAAATTGTATGCTGGACTTTTCCCCAGTGTTCCCTCCTGGTGGCCAGAATGTTGTGAAATCCCCAAGGCTCGAATGCACTCATCTTCACAAAGTGACGCTTTTCTCCTTGGCCTGGTTCCAAAATGGACGAGTTCCAGGAATGTCAGCGTTCCTGACATTGGTGCCTCTGTTTCAACTCCCACCCCTTCTCAGATCTTTGGAAGAGATTAAAAAGAGGAGATTTAATGGGCATCCAGATGACATGTGAAGAAATTACCCTCTGCACCTTGAGTTGGGGTTCTCTTTGCCGCAGAATACGCAGCCATGGAGCCAGACCACCAGACCCCAGGCCCTTGGTTCCCCACATCTAGTCATAAGGGCTGGCTTATATGCCAAACTAGTGGGGCTTGAGAAATATGGGGCTTGAGAAATGGCTGGCTGCTAGGTATGCAAAAGAAAGGAGAGGTGAGCTGTTTGTGTATGACAGGAGTCCCCAACCATTTTGACTCCTGGAATTCGAACATGGCATGGTGAGCGCAGCAGCCAAATGGTGGCCGCAGGAGGTGGAGCCAGCTGCAAAACGATTGCCGCAGCTTCACTTTAATAACAGTGTAGATTCTTGTGATGTAGGACAGCTTCTGCTGAAGCAACGTTTTTCAAAATCTACACAGCCAGTCAGACACCTTGCTGGAGAAAAGCCCTACCTGGCCTCACCCACTTCCTAAAACATTTGATGGGGGGTGGAAAAGGTGTTGTCAAGTGCCATAGTGCCTGTCGGCGCCATAGTAGGGACCCCTGGTATAGGGCCTTCCACATATTTCCCTTGCATGAATAATCAAGTTGTCAGCCGTGCAGAAAATCGTTAGGTTTCAATCCTTGAAGCAAAAAACGGGCTCTGGACTGTTGATCAGAAGCGTTTATTGAAAAGGTAACATAGCACCCAGCTTGCAAGAAGCTAGTTCTGCCAGACCTGGGTTTTGCAACCCTCTTTATTAGAAACGAAATCCCCCCTCCCTGTTTTCCCAGAGAACGTTACATCGGAGCGTGAGAGGCCCTAAGGTCAGCGACCGACAGAGATATTGCCACCTGGCCATCTGCCCTCATAGAGCAATGGAGATGCTCAGTTTCTCAAGGGATCAGAAGGTGTCAGGAATAAGCCTTGTTTGGATATCAGGCATGAGAACAGTGAAAATAAGAACAAAGCTGGAATGTTCCATTAACAGAATGGTTACATCTAACAAGCAGGATACATACCCTGTTTCCCCAAATATAAGACATCCCCTGAAAATAAGACATAATAGAGGTTTTGCTGAAGTGTGAAATATAAGGCATCCCCCGAAAGTAAGACGTAGCAAAGTTTTTGTTTGCAAGCATGCCCGACAAACAGAGCACAGAAAAATAAGACATCCCCTGAAAATAAGACATAGTGCATCTTTGGGAGCAAAAATTAATATAAGACACTGTCTTATATTCGAGGAAACACAGTATATCTAAAAGCAGTTACATTGACAGGACTGCCCTTCAATCACCAGGTGCAATCACCGTCTACATTTATATGGCCTTGCCCTGGAATCAAGAATGTACCTCAATCACTAGGTGATGTCCGTGACAGAAAATACCCCCCCCCCCCAACACAGTCTATCTAATGCTTGGTATTAGCAGAAACCTAATGGTGCACAACAGCATTCAATCTTCTAAGTTCTCCAGAACTTTTCTTCAAATTGGATGTTGCAAAAAAATGGAAAAGGAAGGAGCTTCAGAACACGATGTCACATCCTGGGTAGTCTGCTGAGTGTTCTTCTGTCAGGTTCAGAAGATGGTGCAAAGAATGTTAGAGGTTGTTAAGATCAGCTCCTGAAAGTTTTCCTTTTAGGATCCCTGGGATTTGGGAACATTGGAGGTGTGGTGTGGTTGTATCTTGTCTTACCTTTTTTTTTCCACCTGGGATTCCAGATTGCCCTCCCTGCGTTCTCTTAGCCTACACAACAACTTGTTGACCTACCTTCCGCGAGAGATCCTCAATCTCGTTCACCTCGAAGAACTGAGCTTGCGTGGGAATCCTTTGGTTGTGCGATTTGTCCGTGACTTGACGTATAACCCTCCCAGTCTCCGGGAACTGGCTAGCCGAACCATTAAGATCCGCAACGTTCCCTACGTGTCTGGTGACCTCCCCGAGAATCTCCTCCGGTACTTAGATCTGGCCAGCAATTGCCCCAACCCCAAATGTGGAGGTGAGTTCTGCAGTATGTATTATATAAGAACATAAGAAGAGCCATGCTACATCATGCCAGTGGTCCATCTAGTCTGGCATCTGTCTCACACAGTGGCCAACCAGTTCTTTTGGGAATTTAACAACAGGGCATAGAGATCTTCCACATATTTCCCTCCTGGCACCAGTATTCAGCCGCTTACTGCCTGAAAATGTGGATGTCCCCTTTAGTCACTGTGGCTAGCAGCCACTGATAGACCTATCGTCCATGAATGTGTCTAATCCCCTGTGTGTGCCTGTGGCCATCTCTCCATCTTCGCAGTGCATTCCACGTTTTAATCAGTCACTGTAAGAAACAAATTTGTCCACCCTGAATCTACTTCCCATCCTCTTCATTGGATGCTGTTCAGTTCTGGTATTTTGGGAGAGAGAAAAAGTTCTCCTTATCAACTCTCTTTACTCCATGGATGATTTTACGAATCTCTATCGTGTACCCTTTTAGTTGTCTCTTTTCTAAACTGAAATGTCCAAGAAGCTTCAGCCTTTTCTCGTAGGAAAAGTGCTCCAATTCCGTAATCATCCTGGTTGCCCTCTTTTGTACTTTCTTTTAGCTCTGTAATATCCTTTTGGAGATACGCTGGCCTGATGCAGAGCCTTGTGTGACCACGCTGCTTGCTTTGAGAGCCAGTGTGGTGTAGTGGTTAAGAGTGGCAGACTCTAATCTGGAGAACCGGGTTTGATTTCCCACTCCTCCACATGAGCAGTGGACTCATCTGGTGAACTGGATTTGTTTCCCTGCTCAAGTCACATGAAGCCAACTGAGTGCCTTTGATCTAGTCCCATGGTGGCGAACCTTTGGAACTCCAGATGTTATGGACTACAATTCCCATCTGCCCCTGCCAGCATGGCCAATTGTAGTCCATAACATCTGGAGTGGTAAAGGTTCGCATCCACTGACTAGTCACAGTGCTCTTTGAGATTTCTCAAAAAAAAACAACACCCCACCTCATAAGGTGTAAGTTGTGGGGAGAGAAAAGGAAGGAGTTTGTAAGTTGCTTTCAGACTCCTGACCGAAAAGTGGAGTATAAATCCATACTCTTGTACTACTTCTGTCCTTTGTGAGAACTGTCCATTTATTTGCTTCCTGTCATTTAACCATCTTTAATCCATAAGAGAACTTGTCCTCTTTTCCCATGACTCCTGAGTCATGGGAGTCTTTGGTGAGATATTTTGTCATATAATATATAATGTCTGCTGGGTTTCCGTTATCTACATGCCTTGTTTGCTTTCTCATAGAACTTCAAAAGGTTGATGGGGCAGGACTTCCATTTGCAGAAGCCATGCTGACTTTCCCTCGGCAGGCTTTGTTCTGCTGCTGTCTTAATAATTCTATATTTGATTAGAACTTTGCCTAATTTGCCTGGGGCAGACGTTAGGCTAACTGGCCTGTAATGTTATGGTTGCCCTCTGAACCCTTTTTAAAAAAAAACCCATTATAGCATTTGCCACTTCCCAGTCCTCTGGAACAATGTCTAAATTTAGTGGTAAGTTACCCTGTTTCCCCGAATATAAGACATCCTCCAATTTAAGACATAGTAGAGGTTTTGCTGAAGTGCAAAATATAAGGCATCCCCCGAAAGTAAGACATAGCAAAGTTTTTTGTTTGGAAGCATGCCCGACGAACAGAACACAGAAAAATAAGACATCCCCTGAAAATAAGACGTAGCACATATTTGGGAGCAAAATTTAATATAAGACACTGTCTTATATTCGGGGAAACACGGTATGTACACAGGTTAACAAATCAGCATTCTCACATTTGTGTTGCCTAGGAACTCTCAGGCCTATGCCAGCAAGACCCAGAGATTTCATTAGTTCTTCATTTCCCCCAATTGGTGTACAATGTAATCTCGCATCTCCTCAATCTGACTCAGTTCTTCAGACTCCATTCCTGAAAATAGGGGCTGTGTCATGGGTATCTTTCTGTAGTGAACACTGAAGCAAAAATGCATTGAGCTTCTCTGCCATCTCCCCATCTTCCTTTTAAAAAGGTAAAGTTTCCCCTTCAGTCGTGTCTGACCCTGGGGTACCACTGCAAGCAGTGACTTCATAGGCAAGCCTCTTTTGTGGGGTAGTTTGCCAGTGCTTTCCCCAGCTATTCTTTACCCCCTAGCTATGAGCTAGGTACTCATTTACCGACCAAGGAATGGATGGATGGCTGAGTTGACCATGAGCCAGCTGGCAGGATATCTGACCCACAGGGGACTCGAACTCCTGACCATGTGAGTGGCAGTGCAAGCACTTAACCACTACGCCACGCAGTTCCTCATCTTCCTTTAGCAATCCCTTTATTCCTTGGCCATTCAAAAGCCCAACTGCTTCTCTGGATATATCTAAATTAATACATATTGTTTGTCTTGATGCTTTTAGCAGTCGTCTTCTCGGGTTCTCTTTTTGCACGCCTAATTATTGGCTTGCATCTCTTTTGCCAGAGTCCGTGCAGGAGAGAAAGGGGGGATATAAATCCAAATACTACTACTTCTTCTTCTTCTTCTTCTTCTTCTTCTTCTTCCTCCTCCTCCTCCTCCTCCTCCTCCTCCTTTCTGTTCAGTTCAATTAGTGTGCTTTTAAATAACTTCCAGGCATCCTCCAGGGCTGTGCCTGTCTTATGTTTCCCTTTCAGCTTCCTTTTAACTATCTTCCTCATTATAAAATTTCTTCTTTTGAAATGGAGTGTTACAGTTTTTTGACTTTAGGGGCAACTTTCCCTTGACGTGAATGCTGAGTTTTAATAGGATTGTGGTCACTGTTCCCAATTAGTGCGAAAACCTCTACATCTCTCCACAGCCTTGCAGAGAGCCAAGTGTCCTCCTGACTGGCTCTTTGACCAGCTGTTCCAAACAGGAGGCTCCCCATCGCCTGTTGACTTTCCCCGTGGGATTAATTTAAAAGCTGCTCTGCTACCTTTTTTTGATATTAATCACCAGCGGCCTGGTCCCCTTTTGGTTCGTGTGAAGCCTGTTTCTTTTGTACAGGTTCAGCTCACCCCAGAAAGTCCCGCAGCGCCTAACAAATTTAAACCTCCCAGCACCGCTTTCTCATTTACACCTTGAGACCTCGTGATCTGCAGCTGTCTAGCTGGCTCTGTGCCTGCAACCAGGAGCCATTCCAAGAATGCTGCCTTTGAGTTCCTGGCCCCTGCTCACCTGCTGGCATTCTATCTTCATAACTGGTCTAATTCATTAAAGCTGTTTTTAGAGTGAAATAGGGAGCTTACCTGAACTTTTGTGGATTTCCATAGGAGGTTTCCATAGGATTTCCATAGGATTTCCACAGCAGTTTACTACCCTCCTGGCTGTTGTGGTACTCAAATGTTCTTCCACAGGAAACTCGAACTAGAGAGGTTCTTTCCTGCTCTGTCTTGACCTCCCATCCTGAACTGCCAAGGTTAACTCCCCTGTGGGAACCCTGTTTGAAGTACTGGTTGCAAGCCCCACAGGGATCCTAAAAGTACCTCTTACAGCAGTGGTGGTGAACCTATGGCACAGGCGCCAGAGGTGGCACTCAGAGCCCTCTCTGTGGGCACGCGCAAACAGAGTCGCCGTCCCCCCACACACACATCTAGGCTGGCCTGGGCTGCTGGGCTCAATTATTAGCATTAAAGCTAAGACCTAGTTTTGGGGAAGCAGTGTAGGTAACCCTGAAGTGCTGTTAAACCTCGCTGATTTTCATGCAAAGAACTAAAGCACGATCCTTTACCTGGGAGTAAGCTCGGTTGCTGGCAATGGGGCTTGCTTCTGAGTAAACTCACGCCTCGGATCCAACCATTTTTTCTAAACTAAAAGCTCAGTATTCAGGTTAAATGGCTGTGTTGGCACTTTGCGATAAATAACTGGGTTTTGGGTTGCAATTTGGGCACTCAGTCTCGAAAAGGTTCGCCACCACTGTCTTACAGTTACAGCAGAGACCTATTGCTGTAGGATTCAAACAGTGCAGGCAACTGACTCACTTCAGTCAAGCAGTTGCCCCTCCTGCAGGACGGGGTGCCTCTTGGGTACTCTAAAAGCCAGGAGATTTTTATAGTCGCATCAAATATAAGCACAGTTAAAAATTTACCACTTGTTCCCAAGTTACAATTGTGAAATTATAATTCAATTAAGTCTTCTCATTACTCATTCAGTAGGATTCACTCTTTTCCTGTTAGGTCCTTTTTCTTATTCTAGCCCTCATCATCAATTCATTTTTATCTGTTTTTAGAGTCTTATTGGGTTTAGAGTCTTATCCAGTTATCTATAAACTTAAATTAAGTTATTTTCTCCAATCAAAGAAGTAAGCCATCTCAACTGTTTCCAATATCTTCACAAACCATTCTTCTATTGTAGGTATAGATGAAGTTTTCTTTTTTATGTAGTATTTTTATTAATTTTTATATACCGTGTTTCCCCGAAAATAAGACAGTGTCTTATATTAATTTTTGCTCCCAAAGATGCGCTATGTCTTATTTTCAGGGGATGTCTTATTTTTCTGTGTTCTGTTCGTCGGACATTTTTCCAAACAAAAACTTTGCTACGTCTTACTTTTGGGGGATGCCTTATATTTCAAACTTCAGCAAAACCTCTACTACGTCTTATTTTCCGGGGATGTCTTATATTCGGGGAAATGGTAGTTTATAGAAAGAAAAAAGAAAATACAATTACCAATAATCAATCAATCAATCTCTCTCTCTCTCTCTCTCTCTCTCTCTCATATATATTAGCTCTAATACATTTGATCTTAGAATGACAACACTAATATAATTCAGAGAGAACATTACATAGTTTTAAAATTCATTACCTTCTAACCTTTAGTTGCAAAACAATAAGTATCTAATAAGCACTTATTTATATTTTAATAGCAAACGAATATTCTTGCTATTGTTATTCTTACGTAATCAATGCAGCGACATATAAGAAATACACTTCCCATTTCTGTATAGATGAAGTTTTCTGATTGCCAATGTCATATTTAAAAAGCAAATTCAGTGGTTATTTTCCTATTGTCTGTCCATCAGACCCAAAAGGAAAGCTTCTGGTTTCATTTGTATATTAGTCTTTAAAATCTTCTGGATTATAGAATGTGTTGGTGTCCAACTTTTTTTTAGCTTTATTACAAGGTGAAACGACCTTTCATAATGTTCACATTTCAAACACACATTGCTATACATTTTTGCTGATTTCTCTGGTAAGAACATAAGGACATAAGAACAAGCCAGCTGGATCAGACCAGAGTCCATCTAGTCCAGCACTCTGCTACTCGCAGTGGCCCACCAGGTGCCTTTGGGAGCTCACATGCAGGATGTGAAAGCAGTGGCCTTCTGCTGCTGCTGTTGCTCCCGAGCCCCTGGTCTGGTAGCACATACCGATATTTCATTTTCTAGAAGTTCTCTTGGAGATTGGAACTTTAGGGTTTGATGTGTCTTGTCTACATTTTCGCTGTTGACAAAGCATCCATTACCTACAGAACTACTTTTTTTCCTCTCTCCTAGGAGTCTACTTCGACAGCTGCGTCCGACAGATCAAGTTTGTCGACTTTTGTGGGAAGTACCGCCTTCCGCTGATGCACTACCTGTGTTCCCCAGAGTGCTCTTCCCCCTACAGCTCTGCTTCCCAGAGTGAGTCTGACTCGGAAGATGAAGCGATTGTCGCTGCACGCCGCATGCAGAAGGTTCTGCTGGGGTGAAAGGGGACAGGAGAAACTCAGAAGGGATTAATGTGTGTGTGGAAGAACAGCTGTAGGAAGACCTTTTCCAAGAAGCACTGCGAAAAATTAAGTCAACCTGCTCCCGTTTTTGTCACTTATGGAAAGAGCATCTTGGTTCCGGCGCTGTGCTCCTGAGGATGCCCAAGTCACTGTCTGTTTTTCCGGGTGAAAGAAGGGAGCTGGCATAGGAGCCATCTGTGAAGGATGACCCTTTATTGGAGACCTTATTGAAAGGGTGCTTTTAAGCCCTTCACTACTGTGACTGATATGAAGAGGACTATTTTGAGCCATGTCACTGTGATAAAATAGTGGGGTGGGAATCCCCCAGGGGTTATAATAATTAGCAATCGTACTTGAACGCTTGTTTCTCTCCCTGGAAGCACTTAGTCATTTTAGCCACATTCCTCCAGAAATATATGAATTTTGCGGTTTACTTTGTCCAGAGTTTACTTTGGACTCTAAGGAGCCCCTTGGCACAGAGTCGTAAGCTGCCATACTGCAGTCAAAGCTCTGCTCGTGGCCTGGGTTTGATCCCAACAAAAGTCAGCTTCTTAGGTAGCTGGTTCAAGGTTGCCTTAGCCTTCCATCCTTCCAAGGTAGGCAGAATGAAAGCCCAGCTTGCTGGAGATAAAGTGCGGAAGGCAAAGTGGGGAAGGCACCCAGAAAACAGCCTACCTAGTAAACATTGTGATGTGAAATTACCCCAGGGGTCTATAATGACCAGGTGCTTGTCCAGGGGACTACATTTACCTTTTACTTTTGGACCTTGCTATCTATGACCAGTGTTCAGTTCTAGAGGGAGAGAGACCTGCGCCTTCCTTTTTTATATAAAGCTTTGGGAATATTGTTGGTGCCTTTGCTCAGCTTTGCTTATCTCTTCATTAGAGCTGCGGCATCAGCAGTTGTGACACGTGCCTCGAAGAACTTTTCTTCACTCTCGTTTCAACTACATCTTAAGTTGCTGGGGTGAAAATTCTCATTAATTGGTGAACTGCTAAATGTATTGGGACTACACTTTAAACTAATTTGCAATCAAGTGCCATTATTTTTACAAGCTTCCATTCTATAGTTTTGTCAAAGAACATAATTCCCTGCCTGGAAAAGTAGCAGTCAGCCCCAAAGATTTCTTAATACCTACCCCCATATCCAGTGGTGGGATTCAAATAATTTAACAACCGGTTCCAGTAGTGGGGTTCAAATAATTTAACAACCGGTTGTTTACAAGCACCACTTTAACAACCGGTTCTGCCGAAGTGGTGCGAACCGGCTGAATCCCACCGTTGCCCATATCATTGCGATCTGTACCACAACTGCCATCTCTCTCACTCGTTCCACTCTCAGATCGTTCCCGTCATATGTTGTGCTGTCTCTTTTTCCTGCAGGGCATGGATTTGCTTTGCAAACCTCTTCCATGCTCCTGTAGAAATGAGCCTTTCATCTACACCTTTGCTGCTTCTCTGTATCAGAGTGGCTCAAGCGTGGTTCTTCGCCTCCATAGACGATCAAAGCGCTAGAAGGTCACAAAAGTTGAATGTTTGCTAGGAGTGCCATGGGCCCGATCTAATACGAGCCAGTGATCTTTTGGCAACAATTTTTCTAGGTGGGTGTGAATATGCCGAGGACAGTCTTGGTAATTTTCGTTCAAATTACAAAACACTGTTGGATGGCTGAGAATCCATGAAGCAGAAACCCTGCCGTGAGGAAAGGCAGTTGGATCTCCTCCAGAAACAGGGCGGGCAAATTCATAGGGAGAAGACAGGAAAGTGTCTTACGCAGAAGGAACTAACCTTGCTGCTGCTTCCCTATTTGACCGAATCCCAAGAGGGACCCCTAGAAGCTGGAAGTGCTAGCTTCTGCCAACGCACAAGTGCTAGCTTCCGGCAGCGCACAAAACACAAACTTTTGCAAATGCACTTTCAGGTTAAAAGACTACATTGCGGCTTGTGCTTCCTAAAATTTAGCTCCGACAATTGAAGCTATAAATGAACTCCCGGTATCTTGCCGTGACTCTCATGGAACGGAGTCTTGATTTGAGACTGAAAGCAGGTCTCAAAGCTAGGCAGTAGCTGATGCTTCAGATTGCAACCCGAAGGCATGCTTGCAAGCAGATTAGTGCCATTTAACCCAGTGGGATTTACTTCTGAGTATACGTACTTAGGATGGCACTGTCTTATTTGCTTTTTCTAGTAGCTTTTTGATTGCTGGTCAATAACGAAAGGTTTTTGTATTTTGGAAGCATCAATTATAGCTAGTTAAGGAGCCAGAGAAACCCAGAACAGGGTTGCTGGTGTATTTCCTGGTCGAGGGAGAGAGACGGAACAGCAAGAAATCTTAATATGAAAGATTTCCGTGATTCCTGTGTAAAATCTAGTTAAGTAGCATATCCTGCAATAAAGAAATAGCATAAAATTCGGAACTAAGCGTGAAAACTTCCCTTGCAACTCTTGATGTGTCCTGGGGTGACTCTAATCCAAACCGCTGTCTTTTCTTTGGCTTTGCTGTCTGTGGGTATTTTAAGGTTTCATCAAAACAAGTTTCTGCAGATACGAAGACCCTTATTTTTATCTCCGATGCATTTAAGGGCGGCAAATGTAGATGCTCTTTGCGAATGAAATAACGCTGTTTCCCCACTGTGTTCTTCATTCCATCCCTTTAGCTAAGAACAGTGGAAGGGTCTCTCTCAATGTGAGCCCACTGTGTTAAAATCCGTAGGGAACGTTTTTAAGGAGCAGAATAGCTGCTTGACTGGGCACGGTTTATACAGCTTCCAATCTTTACATGCTTCTCCACGTTCAGGATTTACGGATCTTGCTGAGTTCTTTAATACGCCCCTGAAGTACTCCTGTGGTCTTTCTCACACGTCTCTCGACGACCTTTCTGATCCTATCTTTGAAGCTTGGCAAGACGGGGATCTCGGCCCTTTTTCATTTATATTCCAGTTAGCGGCAGGGAAGGGGGAGGAATTTTAACCCAGTGGGCAGAATGAAACTATCCTTACAGCGCTTCTTTGTTGTTGATTTCAAAGAGTCCTTTAATGCATCTTAATTGCTCTGGGGAGATGGGTTTTTCTTCCACTTGAATACTCTCGGAGTGCTCGGGAATTATTCTTGTGCTTCAGCATGCTGCAGTCGCAAACTTTCCAATCAGCCTGGCGCTTGCCTGCCCTACTTGATTGCGCTGGGAACTCTGGGAGAGCGGCGTGTAATCACGGGCTCTGCTTCTGGTCTACCGACGTGCCTTAAGTTTTTTAATCTTAATATTTTGGCAGAGGTGTATAGAGCATTCCTAACAGTATTTCATTGTGAATTGTAAGCTGCTTTTGAACACTAAACCAAAAAAAAAAAGACTTAAACCTTGCCTCTGTTTCTCATTTGTTACCCTGTGTGTGGCTATGTGCAGCAACTGAACAAATGACACATTGGGGCTGCATGACAGCCCTCCCCAGTGCCTACACAAGGTTAGGGTTTCATTTCCATGTTAGCCCTTTTACACAGTGGCTAGTTAAACTGTGGAATCTGCTGGATAATGTTATTGTCCTGAGCATAGATGTCTTTAAAGGGGGTTAGACAGATCTGTTGAAGAGAGGTCCATCAGTGGCTACTAGGGTGGAAACTGAAGGAAACCTCAATATTTAGAGGTGTCCAGTCTCTGAATACCAATGCTAGGAGGCACCAATTAGGACGTTACATTTTTTAATCTCCCGCATTGAAGAATTCATGATGGTCATCTAGCCCTTGCAACGGCTTGTTTCCTCTGCCTAATACAGGGGTCTTCAAACTATGGCCCTCCAGAGGTTCATGGACTACAATTCCCATGAGCCTCTGCCAGCATGGCCAAGTGGCAGGGCTGATGGGAATTGTAGTCCATGAACATCTGGAGGGCCATAGTTTGAAGATCCCTGGCCTAATACATCGGTGACCTTCCCTGAGAACAGTGGTTCAGGTGGAGGTGTCTCTGCAGTCATTTCTGCAATGAAGGCTAGATGCAAAAATGCCACATTCATAGGTTCTTCTCATTCGTTTTATTCCTTCAGAAGGGTGTTGGCCACTCCTCCATCTGGCTTCATCCTTGCTTGCTTGTATGAAATATTACTTTTTTGTTATCTCCAATCGTTTTCTCCCCAAGCTGCTGATATTTGCTGAAGTTTGTGCTCGCTTTCCCGCGTTAACTTGCTCCTCCATGAATAATATTGGGTCCAGTATAACCCCGAGGCTCATTACTGAGTTGGCAACAGTTGGCCGAACCCCACAAAGCGTGGGGCGTAATGTCCGTCAAGACCCCCGCCATCTGAACCAACATTACTCCTGTCTTTCCAGGATATGGTTTCAGTTTGTTCACTCTCAGCCATTTCATCTCAGCAGCGAGTTGGGGTCTCTGCTGCATCACCAGGAGATTTGGATAAGGCCATATATAGCTGTGTGTCATCTTCAAACTGATGACAGCCAAATTATGTGGCCAAGACTGGGGGGTTGAACTCATTTGTTCCGAGGGCTGGATATGACATAAATGGGCCTTGGCTGGGCAGGGGAGGGGTGGTTGGTTTGGCTGGTGAGTCCCCACAGGCTCGCCAGCCCAGATCAGAACCCTTTGAGACAACTTATGCCCACGAGCCAGGTGAAGCACCCCCCCCTTTCTCCAGTTTTGGCCTGGTGAGCTCAGGGACAAGGGAGAGAAGAAGAGTTTGGGTTTACATCCCCCCCCCCTTTCCTATAGGAGTCTCAAAGGGGCTTACAATCTCCTTGCCCTTCCCCCTTCCCAACAAACACCCTGTGAGGTGGGTGGGGCTGAGAGAGCTCCGAAAAGCTGTGACTAGCCCAAGGTCGCCCAGCTGTGTGTGTGTGAGTGTACAGGCTAATCTGAATTCCCCAGATAAGCCTCCACAGCTCAAGCAGCAGAGCGGGGAATCAAACCCAGTTCCTCCAGATTAGAGTACACCTGCTCTTAACCACTACGCCACTGCTGCTCCTGTTTTGGCTCAGTCCTGATGAACCCTCTGAAGAGGCTCAGGTGTGGCTCAGTCCTGATAAACCCTCTGAAGAGGCTGGATCTGCCCACTGGACTGCATGTTTGACTTTCCTGGCCTAAAGGCTTTACATAGAGATTGAAGAGCACGGGGGATACGATTACACACTGTGGAACTCAACAGGGTAGGACCCACACGAATGGCAACCCGTCTCCCACGCCAGTCCTTTGATCTGTGAGGAATGATTTGAACCAGTCCAATGCACAACCCTTGAGCCAGGATGGCGTAGTGGTTGAGAGCAGTGGAGTCTAATCTAGAGAACCGGGTTTGATTCCCCACTCCTCCACTTGAGTGGCAGACTCTTTATCTTGAGAACTGGATTTGCTTCCCTGCTCCTCTGCCTGAAGCCTACTGGGCGACCTTGAGCCTGCCGCAATTCTTTCAGAACTCTCTCAGCCCCGCCAACCTCACAAGGGGTCTGTTGTGGGGAGAGGAAAGGAAAAGGAGTCTGTGAGCCGCCTTCACCCTCCTTGCAGGAGAAAACAACGACGTATAAATCCAAACTCTTCTTCTTCTGCCTCCAAGCGCCTCAACAAGATGGCATGCTCCACCGTGTTGTGCCCATGCGCATGTAAACATTACACACACGTAAACCCAGATAGGGCCAGGGTGACGGAAGCAACATTATAGTCTTGTGTGAAAATTGGGCCTTCATTTACAAGCATGCGCGTGCTGTTTGTTGAGTTTGCCAGCTCCCGGCATTGGCGCTGCTGCAGAGGTTTCCCGAGACGCCTTATCCAATTCCAAAGCCTTTATTGGCATTATAAACTACAGAGTTAGTAGAAAAGTAGAAAAGAGGCATTTATCTACTAACTGAGACATTAAAACATTAAAATGCATTAAAACATTAAATACATTAAATACATTAAAACAATGTTAAACGTTCACAACCACGCCTTGTAAACCGCACACATATAAATTAATTAAACTGCTTTACTACTATCGGGTGGTGATACGATTGGCGCCCTGAACCAAATAGGTGTGCCCTCAAAAAACTTGGCAGGTAACATTCTCACATACAAGATCACAGGACCCATTGAGTAGAAAGTTCATCACAGATGGTAACCTGACAGCGTTTGAGCTCTCTACCAATGGACAGATGTACATGGAGCGTGATAGGATCGTCAGATATTGGACACTCCAATAGTACATGTTGAACTCTGCCTCCAACAACGGCCATGTTACATTGACATAACTCTGTTCTCATATAAGGAAGTGTTATTATACCTGCAAGCAAGAGTCATAGCGTGCTAGGTGGTAGAGCATTAAAACGAGCCAAAGTGTACACTCTGGCGCTAGTTTGGGTTGCACAGAATGTACAGATAGTTGGCACCAGTAATCTGATCGGACAATTCCCAAGGCCTGTGGGGAGCAGCTTTTCCCTCCTGCAACATTCTCAGTTTCTCTCGTTCAACTAAAACAGATTTAATTTCATTATGAATTCTGATGGCAGACATAGTTTGGAACTGGGTCAGCTGTTAAGCCCATGTTGTTAAGTTTCTTATCTATGTCAGCCAACCATTCTCTACAGAGAGTGTAGATTCTTGGATAAGAGTTGATCTATAAAACTATTGGGTCTGGGCTCAAAATGAATTTGGGTCCAGTACTTAAGTACTCTTGTCCATGCCATCAGTTCCATACTATTTTGTCCAGTTTCTCTGCATAGGGTGTCATATGGGACACACCTTGGTGACCCTAAAATTCTTCGCAAAAAGTATCCCTGTACTGACTCATAAGGTGATTTAATTTCGGGGAACCATATTGGGGCTCCATATAATAGTTGAGGGATTATCTTTGCATTGAAGATTTTCAGTGCAGCGGGGACAAATTGGTGTCCTCGAGACGCCTTATGCCCGACTGCGGTTCAGAAGAAGTCTCAGCTGCCGATCTAACTGGCATTGTGTTCCACTGTGACAAGGCACCGTGCCCCAAGAGGCGCGCACACAAATCACACTTGTGTGGAGTGTGATGCGGCAGCCGTTCTTTATTCCATGTCACCGGAGAGCATCTTTTACATCCCCGCTTCCCTTCATTGTGTGGGTCAGCCTCTCAAGAGTACAGAAGAATGAAGCTCAGCCGTTCAGAAGCATTGAATTTTGAGCCTGGCGTTACTCGAGCAATTTAGTGGCTTTCATAGGCGGCCGAAGACACAAGAAGAGCTGCTGAACATCTGTTTGCCCTGAGCTAAATATTTCAGTAGGCGGCCCGACTCGAGGCAGCTGAAGAGAAGAGATCACATTTCCTCATAATAAAGGATCTGTCTGGTGGGCTTTCCCCGGCTCCTGTAAACTGAGCATGCGGCAACCTTGTGACAGCTTCTAATACCTGGTCAGGAACGAGGCCGATTTAAAGACTTCGAGAAAATCTTTCTTATCTGCAATTAAGAATGCAAGAAAACATGTTAAGGGGGAAAGATGGTTGTCACCTAAAGGCAGGTAGTGCAGAACAGAGAATCTGACCACCCTGAATTTTTTTTATTATTATTATTATTATTATTATTATTATTATTATTATTATTATTATTATTATTATTATTATTATTATTATTATTATTATTATTATTATTATTATTATTATTAAGGTTTGTATACCGCCCTCCCTCGAAGGGTTCTAATTTTACTTGGAATTTTACTTCCATTACGAACAACAGGTGGCGTCCAACAGCTTAAAATCCCCTAAAAAGAGGGGGGGGGGACGACAGAGGGGGGGATTTTTAAAAAGTAATGCAGAGATCAGGAGGGGGGGAAGAGCTAAGGGAAATTATATGCGTCATCATGGGTGGGGGATCCAGTTAATGTTTGGTCTGCAATCTGCGGCTCTCCAGATGTTAATGAATTACAATTCCCATCAGCCCCTGCCAGCGTGGCCAATTGGCCAAGCTGATGGGAATTGCAGTTCATTAACATCTGGAGGGCTGCAGGTTGCAGACCCCTGTCATTTCGGCAGAGAGGAACCATAATTTGTCTTCATAAATGGTGAAAATAACTCCTCAGTTGGTCTTCATTATTGTCTCAGGGTCCATTGGGGTAGCGATTCAGCGGCAGGCTGGTGGCAGAGATGCATGTTTGTATGTAAAGGAAGAGCAGCTTAGATTCCAGCATGGACAGTAATAGCAACTCTCTCTCTGGATCTGATTGGGCAATGGGCCCTCGGACTCAACGGGAGCATCTCTGCGAGTCGGAAATGGCGACAGGACGAATTCAAAATCTCCTGAGATCATTTGGTGAGATAGAGTATAGAACAGTGGTGGCGAACCTATGGCACGGGTGCCAGAGGTGGCACTCAGAGCCCTCTCTGTGGGCTCGCGCAAATAGAGTCCCCCCCCTGCAATATCTAGGCTGGCTTGGGCCGCTGGGCTCGATTATTAGCATTAAACCTAAGACCTCATTTTGGGGAAGCAGTGTAGGTAACCCTGATAAGCGCTGTTAAACCCCACTGATTTTCATGTGAAGAACTAAAGCACAATCCTTTACCTGGAAGTAAGCTCGGTTGCTGGCAGTGGGGCTTGCTTCTGAGTAAACCCTCCTAGGGTCATGATTCACCCGTTGGAAGAGTTGCACGGTTGCTTCAAAGCAAAGCCACCGACTACCACCAGGCTTACTCCTGAGTAGCGCACGCCTCGGAGCCAACCGTTTTTTCTAAACGAAAACCTCAGTATTTAGGTTAAATTGCCGTGTTGGCACTTTGCGATAAATAAGTGGGTTTGGGGTTGCAATTTGGGCACTCGAAAAGGTTCGCTATCACTGGTATAGAATGTCACACTTCAAAGGACAGAGAGGAAGACTGCCAAGCGTCTGAAAATGTTTCTTCCTGCTGCAAACAGGAAGATCCAAAGGGCCATGATGGTGGGGGATCTTCAAGGGGCAGTTGTAAATTCCCAGAATCTGAAGGTCACAAGCCAAGGGACCCTGGGATGATGCCCCGAGTCTGAGAACGAAAGCAATGTGGACCGTTATATCTTGTTTCCCAGGAAGGTCAGGTCAGGATAAATTACTATTCTTTCGTCAGACAGGGAGAAGTTTATTACTTTCCAAATGGCAAGGTTTGTTGCCTCGGCCGTAAAGATAAAAACATGATGAGGCATGCTGATGTAAGCACGGCACGCCACCTACTCCGCTCTGAGTCATCAGCCGTTCAACTTGCAAGGTGAATTTATCGTGAGATATTTTAAATGATCGTTATGGTATTTTTAATTTTGCCTGGGGAAGCGTCTGGAAGTCGCTTGGTTTTATTTCAGTGGAATGGTTGTTGTTGCTGCGATGACTTGTTCACCGAGGCAAGAAAGACAGGTGCAGAACTAATTTAATCTGGATAGCATGGAAGTACTGTTGATCGGGGACGTATCGTTTCCAGGAGTAGATGACCATCTTTTGGGGAACATGGTTGTGTCCTGTAGGTTTGCAGTTTGGGTAGCTGCTGGATGAAGAAGAAGAAGAGTTTTGGATTTATATCCCCCCTTTCTCTCCTGCAGGAGACTCAAAGGGGCTGACAATCTCCTTGCCCTTCCCCCCTCACAACAAACACCCTGTGAGGTAGGTGGGGCTGAGATTGCTCCAAGAAGCTGTGACTAGTCCTAGGTCACCCAGCTGGCGTGTGTGGGAGTGCACAGGCTAATCTGAATTCCCCAGATAAGCCTCCACAGCTCAGGTGGCAGAGCTGGGAATCAAACCCGGTTCCTCCAGACTAGATACACGAGCTCTTAACCTCCTACGCCACTGCTGCTCTCCTTTCTGGAGAGGGTAAATCTGGACCTAGCTCCATGCTTTGGTGGATTCCAGGGATAGACTACTGTAGTGTGTCCTAAGTAGTTTTCAGAGTAGCTTTGAATAGTTCTCAGAGTACGTTTTGACCTAGTAACTACTACCTTGAGTAGTTTTCAGAGTACCTTTTCACTAGTTTTCAGAGGCCTATGCTGCCTCAGACTATGGCCGCCACATTGTTCAGAGGGGTGTCTTCCTCATTCATTTATTTATTTGGTGTGTTTTCATCCTGCCCCTTTTTCGATGAGTCCATGGTTGTTGAGAGTCATTAAGGGCTCCTTACACAAGGATTCCCAGCGGGGCCTTCTTTGCATCATTTCCCCCTTTCAGAAGTCCATCCAAAACATACTTTGTGGCTGCAACTTAAGTTCAAGGGCTCCATGAAATCTCACATCCCTATCCCCCCTCCCCTGTTTTATCTTCACAATGACCTCGAGACCGCATCATTCCCATTTTGAAGCAACGGTTCCTGGTCAGTATCTGGGGTGCCCACTGACGCTTCTCCCGGCAACTGTCAAGTATTTTTAGACAGCGCAGGAGGACAGATGCAGTTTTTTCCCCCAAGAAAAGCTTCTGATTGGCCATTGGAAATTCGATTAACTGTGCAGATTTAAAAAACAACAACATTATTTTGCAACCGCTGCCGCCACGACTCAAGGATCTTTGCTGCTGGACTGAAGCTGTGGCAGCCATTTTTATGGCTGGCTCTGCCTCCTGCGGCAGCCATTTTGTGGCTGCGCCCATCGCAGCATGTAAGTATTTCAAAGGTGCCCACGGGCTCAAGGTTGAGGACCCCTGCCGTCAAAGGTTAGGGATCAAATAGCCTTAGGATACTTTTATATGTACTCCCGGGGCCTGTCCTGTGTTTGTCTCCTTGTGAGAGAGAAGCCAGCAAGCTCCCCAAGACGAGCCAGCCAAATTATCACTCTATGGGGCATGCGGTGGGGTGGGCAGGGATGCCTTCTCAGCTGCCACCCCTTCCTGGACCTGCACTGCAAGGGACCTGGAGAATTAGGGGTGAAACCTGCCGAGTAGAGTAACTGTTACCGCGCTGCCTGGGTAATTTTTATTCTCCCAGATCAACCTGCTCTCAGCAGCGCAGAGGAACCGAAACAGGACCCAACACAGCGAGAATAGTGAAAAATGAAAATGAGTTTATTGAGATGCTGACCTACGCGTCAGTACCTCCGCACCACGGCAACTGCCACTGTCTAGCAGCTGTACAACAACTTAAATACACTTTCTCCCGCCCCGGGAATCCGGGGGAATACAGGACAGCCTACAACCATTCATTTACAGATACATAGGAACCAATTAGAGTCCGGAGGGCAGTCCCTTCTTGAATTTCGCGGCCGAAGCAGGGCGAGGCGATGACGTAGGCACGGGCGGGAAAAACACAAAAGAGTCCTTTGGGTGAGTGAGGTCAGGAAACGAAACCTAACGACGACGACCCCCTTATCTGCCTATTGGTGTGACTAAGGCAGATGGATGTGCTTCTTCCGGGGGTTCCCTTTGTTAAAGGTCCATTCATGGTTTTTGTACATGAAAGGGACATGCCCAGGTGGAGCAGGGGCGGATTCCTGCCTTGAGCAAAGGAGGTTCCATACAGACACAAATACAAAATACAACTGCAATTCCTACTTTCTACCGAATACAACTTATTCCTGTCTAACTTTCACCTTTATTAGAATGTAAGATCAGAAAAGGAATCATTCATTTCTGACTCCGCTATCATAACCACAGCAGGATATGATATCATAGAGCCTGCTAGGGAGCAGCAGTGGCGTAGGAGGTTAAGAGCTCGTATATCTAATCTGGAGGAACCGGGTTTGATTCCCAGCTCTGCCGCCTGAGCTGTGGAGTCTTATCTGGGGAATTCAGATTAGCCTGTACACTCCCACACACACCAGC